>NC_137461.1:166667622-167291997 GCF_964235325.1 Thermobia domestica | reverse complement strand
ATGCCACAATGATCAAATTTTGCCACGTCATTTAGTATTAACACATGCTTTACACATAAATGATTCTCTGTTTCAATTGCCTCATGATCGATTACTCGCTTTTAAATCCAATTTCTCCAATATTCCCCTGAATTACAGTTCCAGAATATCTGAAATTTCACCCATTACCATCAACGATACACCATTACCTTGGAGCAGTTGGATACCGCTTGAATACTCAATACCTATAAGTACTTCAATGACGTCATTACAATTTTTCATGACGATTACCAACTCGGTATTTCTTGTTATCCTCTACAGACGTTTTAAAGCCTTCCAACTTTCGGTACCCAGTTCGAATCCAGAAGCCATTCCCTTGACACAATTACATTAATTTTTCTTTTGTTTTTTTTTTCAGAATGCGTTTTGCCTTCTTACTTCTGTTCCTTACCACCACTTTAGCCCTTTCATTCTTTGATATCACACTCCTGTGAGTGACACCTCTAACACTGTTATTATCATTCTAGGAATATTCTGTTGCAAACGTTACTTAGCGTACAGAACTTACCTTCGCATACATACACATACCCCCATTGCATTACGACACCTCCCACCTACAATCCAAAATTCCACAGTATCCCACTACCCACAAACAGAGGTTCGCGTTCCAATCGCACATCCTTCATATACCCCAACTCGCAATTAAAAAAAAGGTCTAAACTTGATATTTGCTCGTAAGCTTCTTTCCCACAAAATTACAACGCGCATCATGAGTATTCCCCTTTTACCATTTTCTTTCCAATTAATATTTTCAGAGGAGGACCCGACTTAGACTGACCTTTTACCTATTCAAAAAATAAATAAAACAATAAAATAATATTTTAAAAAATCAAGCGACAAACTACATATTCCATTTTTGGGACTGAAATACTCACTATATCACTACTGAATCTCAAAAATGATAAGTATTTAAAATATATACAATCTGGTATAAAGGATAATATGAAAAGTACAACAATCCCTTTTCACCTCTACCGTATCCCGAATCCCTTTGCCACCCTTCAACAAGCAAGGCACAGCAAGGAACCAGGGACCTCCACCGCCGAAATTCCAGTCACCCAATTGAAGCCAGCTGCAGCCACCAGGAAATCTCCCATGCCTGGGTTCGTCAGCCCAATTGAAGCCAGCAGCCGGAAACTATGCATGTGTTCATCAGTCCAATTGGAGCCACCAGGAAATCTCCCTTGCCTGAGTTCGTCAGCCCAATTGAAACCAGCAGCCGGAAACCAGGCCTGTGTTCATCAGTCCAATTGGAGCCACCAGGAAATCTCCCTTGCCTGGGTTCGTCAGCCCAATTAAAGCCAGCAGCCGGAAACTATGCCTGTGTTCATCAGTCCAATTGGAGCCACCAGGAAATCTCCCTTGCCTGGGTTCGTCAGCCGAATTGAAGCCACCAGCCGGAAATTATGCCTGTGTTCATCAGTCCAATTGGAGCCACCAGGAAATCTCCCTTGTCTGGGTTAGTCAGCCCAATTGATGCCAGCAGCCGGAAACCAGGCCTGTGTTCCTCAGCCTAATTGAAGCCAGCAGCCGGAAACCATGCCTATGTTCGTCAGCCCAATTGACGCTACCAGCTGAGAAACCATGCCTGTGTCCACCAGCCCAATTGAAGCCACGGGAACTCTCCCATTCCTGGGTTCCAGTTTGCGACATACCCCCCCCCCCCACACACACACAGTATGGACTCGACGTCGCAACATTATTTCACCACAGACTCAATGTGTTCAAGCTCCATGAACATTAACAGATGTGAACTGTTTTTCTTTTTTATGTATATGTGTAGACTACTGGTTCTCAAGTGTCAGTGTCTGTAAACATAGTGTGGACAGAACTGAGTGATGACATGAGTGGAAAAAAAAGAAAGAAAGAAAAGGAGTGACACACACTACGGTGATGTTCAGGAACAGTTCCTCATCAGTGGGGGACTGTAATGAAACTGTGACATGAGTAAGAAAAAAAAAGAAGTTAGTTCAACAGTTTTAAAAAAGAAACATATCTAAAAAGAGTTTTTGTTTTCTTGTGATTAAAAAATGCATGTGTTCTTAAGTTGAATAACAAAAGAATTTTGGGATAAACAGTCACACTTATCGTAGACTAATGAGGTTCTCCGGCAGTCACGTAGCGTAAGAAGTAATTAAGTGAACAAACAAGGCTGTTACGGTGAACCTCAGAGTCTGGCTGACGAAATTTATACAATATAAAGAGGTAAGGGAGAGGTCCAAGGATCATCTCTCAGCAAGCAACCACAATCTGCATAACATGGGTGGAATACCAGCACTCTTAACGTAAGTTGTATTTTTCATTTGTACTAACTCGCTGTCATTTATATAAGGCTCCAAGCTGGACGAATGGTCTCCTGCGAGAGAACATAATCTAAATTTGTAATTTTAATCTTTAATTCATGTAAAATAAAGTCTTGCTTGTTGAAAAAGGAAATTATTAATTTGTTAATTGATATCTGACAGGCAAGAGATCCCTAACTACGTCATTATTTAAACAGTACATACAATATGAAATATCTCCCAAATCGGGCAGCATGTGTTGTGGGCTTGTTTGTCGTTGTTTCGAACCGCACACTCATTTATCGTTGCCAGTGATTGTGTGGTGGTACTCTTGTAGATCCAGTAGCTAACCGTACATGACCTTGCTCAAGACATAGTCTATGCGGCCTCGAGCAGACGATTGTTGCTATGTCAGACAGAGGGCAGAATGAGCGATACTGTACCCAAACAGGTAACACAAGCGTGTAAAGTCCGAGAGTGATTAACCTTTGCAGTGAGTTAAAGTAGTCCGTGTACTGCGCAAGGTGTGGTGCATTGAGCTCTACTACCCGTGTGTATTACAAGCTCTTGACGGGACGAACATGAAATTTCCACAAGCACTGAAACATCTTTGATTGTTTGAGTAATTGTAGTAGGAAGTGTCGGTAGTAAACATTCATGCGGTATACGAATTTGGATGCATTCTAAATGCTCATGATTTTAGGGGAATGCCTGGAAAATTAGAGGGCTGCAGCTCGATTATACACTGAACGCTATCCACAGCGACAAGCTATTTCTCACAGTCTGCTGCGGAGATTAGCAGCACGATTGTGGCAGACAGGCAATATGCGTGGACGCTGTGGTGTCCGGAGAAGAGTCGTACAAAATGGAAACCTTGCCGTTAATGTACTTGCCGCTGTTGCAGTAAATCCTAAGTATCTTCGCAGCAGATCGCACAAGAAGTGGTATCAGTCAAGGTAGTGTGCTGCGTATTCTGTGCAAATCACAGTTTCACCCGTACGATTTCTCTCTGCATCAAGAACTAAGTGATGTGGACTGTAATTTACGGCTTCTGATCTGCAACTGGGTGTTCAATCGCGTCCGAATTTCCGAATTTCATTCACTTCATTTTATGGACTGATGAAGCGACGTTCTGCAGTGATGGCAACGTGAATCTTCACAATGCACATTACAGGGCAGCGGATAACCCTCACTGGAATAGATAAGTCAATCGGCAACACCGATGGTGCATTAATGTGTGTTGTGGCATTGTAGGGCATGTGTCATTGGGCCATGTTTTCTTGCTGGTCATTTAACAGGTGCAATGTTTCGGGATTTCTTGCGACACCATCTACAGCCGCTATTGGAAAAAGTACCGCTCCATATATGTCAGACGCTGTGGTTTCAATTAGATGGCTGTCCAGCCCGTAATGCTGTCATGTGTAGGGAAGAGCTAAATGTTCTATTTCCGCAACGCTGGATCCAAAGAGGTTCCAATCCACAGTTTCCTCCAGAGGTTCCAATCCACAGCCCGACCTTACTTGTATGGGCTATTTTTTCTGGGGTCGAATTAAGGATCTTGTGTATGTCAACCGACCAACTACAATTCGCAACTTGCAAGACCGCATTACAACCGCATTCCGTCCATCATCGTGGCCGAGTTGGAAGCTGTTGCTCACAATTACGTGCAGCGAATAAATCGCTGTATTGCTGTTCAGGGTCATCACTTTGAACATTTGTGAATGCCAGGGAGCGTCGACTAAACTCCGCAGAAGGTAAACTGATTCTTTAGCTCTTTACTCATCTTTCTCCAATGGCTTGATTGCAACGCCTCAGCTTTCTGTCTGCATGTTTTCTTCCATGCTTTGGCAGCAGCACATTCGGTTCGTCTTTCTTCGTTGCAACCAATAGTTTCTTCTTCCGTTTCGTTATAGCATCGTACATTGTTCCTCATAATAGTTCTCCCCATCCACTGCGCTTCTGTCGCAACCATATGGAAACCACTCTCTTCTGAAATTGCGTATGTCATTGGTTCTATATTTAGAGCTTCATTCAACAGCAGCAAATGTACCTCTGCTTACTGTTACAGTATGTACCCTCCCCCCGTCGTGGTCTCTTGCTGACGCCATTGTTGTCGCCACTTACATGGTGTGATTCCGCGTATGTAAAATTGTACGTCCCGTTCGTTTCAGACCACTATTTACTCTTCCCTTTGGTTCCTCATGCAGAAACCCTCTCATCATCTGACTTTGACCTCGTAATGCGATCATGTTGCTGCCACAGAGGAAGAAATATGCCAACGTGTTACCTCTCGACGTTTCTCCCATTGTGCGCTTGTTTCAATGGAGGCACAACCAACCCCTGTTTCCATGTCAAATTTTGAAGTTGCCCCCCGTTGACACACTGGTGTTGCTACTATTTTTATTGCATTCTACACATACGATTTGGTAGTTCAATTCTTTGTTTGACGGCTCTATGTGCATTATTAGCTTAGATAAAGGCCTGCTACGGGTACTCAGATATAAGTCTGCAACAATGCTTCTAGCGGGTAAATGGGAAAGGATATGACAAATTTTGTCCTCTAAAAGTTGGATGACATTTAATGTCCTTTCGAACAATTCCAAAAGTTATATCACTTTCCATTTCAAATTTTGAATTTGCTCCGCGTTGGAGGTATTCACGAGACTCCACTGGTCTCGCTACTATTTTTATTGCATTTTACACATACGATTTGGTAATGCATTCTTTTGTTTGAAGGCTCTAGTGCAGTATTAGCTGCGATATAGACCTAGTACGTTCTTATTGAATCACCCTGTATATGGGTGACTTACTTTCTGGATGCGCCTCGTATATATAAGTAGCTTTTCCCAGGATTTTCAGTCAAAATAACGGAGTCCGTAATATATATTCACTTTTTCTTCCAATGTAAAACATAAAACTATCAGTCCCTTTACTTGATTTAAACAAAGTGAAAATACTTTTCAACAGTAATAAAATTAACGTAGGAATCAGAATAGGCTTATACGTAATAACGAACATTTCGCTCCACAGTTATTATAGTAAACGAATTTTTCATGAGTGGTCATCTAAGCGTAGGCACTTTAAGAATTATCCATTGTTTCTAGCCCATAGTAAAGTAGTTTTGAATGTTTGATAACGATAACACAAAGTAGTTATATATACCAGTACTATGTTTCTGAATATATTACCTAATAACAATATGGCCACTAATAAAAATCAGAGTTGTGAAAAGCCTAGAGTTCTTTTTAAACAGCCTAGTGAGTTTTATTAGATAAACTTTGGTTATATTCGGCAAAATTAGATTTCATTAAACTGTTTACAAATATTTAAAGCCATATTTTAACTTAAAATTTCATCTAAACATTCATGTTCTACTGTACACATGAAACTATGGAATTCTCCTGTGCGGCTGCTATGGCTTATCTCTTGCGAGGGTTCTTGGTTCAGTACCAGCTCCCACCAAGTGGCCTTTGTGATTGCCAAACAACGTGTGTATGGATTTTCTCGGTGTTCCTCCATTGCTTTACACTTTGGTCATACCATCATTATCATCTATATCATCATCGTGTCCCTTACTAGTCAGGTAAAAATAAAGTTGAACTGGAAACAAATTGCAACAGAAAATCTGACATTTGTTTCTTATTGAAAAATGTGTGATAAAAACGATGGAATAAAGTTTACCAACTCCACTGTTGTCATAAGGTCGCCATATTGGAAAATGGCCGTCATAATGGAATTTAGCAGTTTTTTGAAAGTTTGTCCATTTTCTGACCAACACATGACCTGTGAAGGTGTTTTCCTTCATAGCTGTTGTTTAGGTAATCAAATTGTATATCATGTAAATAATTTACACAAATTGCAGCCAATTGTAAAGTAACTGAGAAGTATCTAGGGTAATTACAAGCCAGAACATATTCCATTGTTACATGCACCTTATGAGCTAAGGACGCTGGAATGAATTTTGTAATTAAAGTGGAAAACTGTTTTTAAATATAATATTCAAAAATATTTTAATAGTTTCTGAATTAGCAGAAACTGAAATTCAGCAAAATTACTTATTTTTTGGACGTAGGATCTCTGGCAGGCTTTTGTTATGATTTGTTTATGGAGGTAACATGCCTCCTATACCCACTCCTTATGGATTTCCTTCTATTCAGAATGGACATGAAAAGGTACAAATCTGTTTTAAAAGTATTCAATCCCATGTAAACAAAAACCTCTGCCTAGATCGCATGATTATTATTACATGAATCTTAATTTTCAGCATACATTTAGCATGCATAAAATGTAGCTACACAATAGAATATGATAATAATGAACAAAAAGAGGCAGGCATACAGGGTCGGTAGAGGTTCGGAGAGGCCTTTCCTACTGTTTTGCCGACTCTGACAGTCGGCAATGATCGGCAAAGGGTGTTTTTGTTTCCACGATTTTCGACCACCTGCCACCTTGGCAAAAGGTCGGCAACTTTGAAGAAGTAGATCGTCGTACCGCCGCGGACGGGTGCCGGGCCTTGCCGGCTGCCTACCGGCGACCTGCCACCGTCGACGGCGGTAATCTCTCTTGTCGACCGCGACTTCCTGATGGGGTACTATCGGGGAAGGCTTGGTGTGTAAGTTACATGAAAAACAAAGACAAATTTTTCGTGAGTAATTGTGTCAATTTTTGCATATCTTGATTCGCAAAATGGAGTAATGCGCCTTTTTCTGTAACTATAACTATACATATCTGTGGCTTGGGTCTAAAAGGGCCAAAGTCACTTTTTGACACAAACGAGATGTTCGTCAAATTTTAACGACTATAAATGGATAGTTTGTTGTGCAAGACGAGCAAATGTTAATATGAATGGTATATATTCTAAACTATTTCATGTTTTCATTTACTCTTCTTGCGCAGAATTATAAACATTAAAATTGAAGAGTGTCATTTTTGCCTGCACCCCGATTTGTTGTGAATATACATTATCTAAAATGAGAAGCTAGCACTGAAAATAGCTACTTTCATAAGGATCCTCTACGACATAAGTATCCAACATATTCCAAGTGTCCATGACTAAAGAAATTCCTGAGCTAAAACAGGAAATTAATTATGTACTGACAATTATACCGATACAAAACGGCAGTGGCTCAGTTGGTAAAGCGTTAGCTTTGAATTTGGAAAGTCGTGAGTTTGTCTCCCGAGACCAGACACTGGGCATTGCCAGGGCTATTCCTCATTAAGACAACAGATGTCCAAATACATTTTAAAAAATCAAATTTAATTTAAATGTATTGGTAGTTATTGGGGCACCCTCTATCAGAAAATTCTGGATCCGGCCCTGTATATATATTGGTATCAATTGACAGATAAACACCCCTTTTATGCCAATTTTGATCGAAGACACTCACAATTTCTTGCTGTAATCGTACTGCAAAGTATGATTTTCTACTGTGACCTTTGTGTTGTGTTTTATTTCTATTTCATGCAAAGAACTCGTAAAACTCAACGTCTCACTTTCATGCTTTAACTCACTCGTCACATTGCAACTCGTCCACTTTATTATGAATATATTCTCTTAACTTACCTTATCTATGGGAAACAGCATTAATAAATAATAATAATGATAATAATACCAAAACTTTCTCTTGAAGTCAACGAACAGTTGGAAACCAGTAAGTGTCGTTTCTCAATATTCATAAGGTAAACAAATTCGCATCAACGCTGCTTAATTAAAAGAAGAAGAAGAAGAAGGAAAAGGAAAGACATACAATGTCAGAGAACGAAGACATTACCTTCTCCCACGATTGAGAAAGTAATTATTCCATAGGTAGACCTTCTTTCCTTCACACTTAAATTTATAGTACAATAATTCCATTCATAAAGAGACACAAATTCTCACCTTGACCAAGAACAAGATTATCTGCTTGTATCCTTTTGAACGTTATATACTGTGATTTCAACATTTTGTATGATAGCTTATGAGGAGAAAATGTTTTAAGCATTTACAGTTAAGAGGCACATATAAAGATAGTTATATCAAGAGAAAATATAAATACGATTGTTAATTGTTAGCTAAGTGAATTCATAATTATTATCCTTTGAGAAGACACAAGAATTTCCGAAACATTTTTCTTATTTTTTGTCATAAAGTGCTCTTCGAATGGCAAACTATGTTCTGCAATTCTTACTTTTTCCTCGGCTTACTTCACACAGTACGAAGGCTACAAGCATTCTCTTAGCATAAGATAGAATGCACTAAGAGCGTTGTGCATTAAAATAACAATAATGATAATTAAATTTTTATATTCTTATGTGAATACGCTGCTAGCTTTCATTATATTGTTTTACGTTATATTTAGTTTTCAAAAATTAACATATAACAATTATATATAGGGGGATGATAGAACAATAGAAAGAAATGCAGAGGCCTTATTAAACGCTTGCAGGGACATAGGTTTAGAAGTAAATGAAGAGAAAACTAAATACATGGAAGTTCGTCGGGGCCGTAATACGGCAAATTATGAATGAGTTAAAATATTAAATAACACTTTTGACTATCAATACTTTCAAATATCTAGGATCGATATTAAGAGACAAACATCATATTCACGAAGCAATTAAATATCGACTAAACGCAGGGAATTCGTGTTATTATTCAGTTCAAACGCTCTTGTCGTCGCGAATTCTGTTGAGGAACTTGAAGCTTAAAATCTATAAAACGATAATCATGCCTGTTGTTCTGTATGGTTGTAAAACATGGTCGCTTACTCTATGAAAAGAACGTAGACTGAAAGTATTTAAGAATAAAATCCTGGGACGAATATTCGGACCCAAGAGGAATGGAAATACTGTAGGGAATGGCAGAAACTTCATAACGAAGAACTGCAAAATTTATGCGCTTTACCAAACATTGTTAGGGTCATCAAGTCTAGGAGGTTCAGGTGGGAAATCATGTAACTAGGATGGAAGGAAGTAGAAACGCTTTCAAAGTTTTGACTGGAAGACCAATCGGAATACGATCATTAGGAGACCTAGGAGCAGACGGGAGGACAATATTAAGATGGATCTCGTAGAAATAGGAATACAAAGTAGGGCAAAAAGTTGAAAAAAGGGATATTTAGACCAAAAAAATCACTTTCTTCGGGATTTTCCCGCCTTAGATACATGATTTAGACACGTGAGTCATACCGTCTGAAAGGCTGTTGTATTCTGAAGAGAATGATGGGCGAAGCATGACCCTAGGGTAATTAGAGATGTCTCAGGAAATTTTTTACCTGAGATCACGATCTTTTGCGGTAATTTGGGGTATTGTGGGGATTCTTGGTAAAATTTCTCCCGCCCTTAGTATTCAAGATAGAAACTTGAAATTCGGCACACACATTCAGTCTGCCAAGTACTATTTATCAGATTTTTTTTAGATCTCTACGTTCACCCAGGGCCGCTCCAGAGGGGCCCAAAGTGTGAAAAATATCCCTCCGAAATTTTCCCTTTGACATCAATTTTCCCTCTTCTGGTATATGATATGGGCATGCAAGGGGTACCATTTGAAAGCCAGCTTCATTCTGAAGAGAATGAGGTATGAACCATGATTCTAGGATAAATAGTGACGATGCAGTAGCTGCTTGACTGGAAGTCTAAAAAATACCCCAAAATCCCGGATCCCTTAAGGGTTAATGGCCCGTTAGGGACATATGAAAACTCTTAGGAAAGGATACCTTTTCTGAGGGGAATGGAACCTAAACCATGATGCGTTGGAAGCTGTGGTGAATTTAGAGGTAAATAGGGAGTCCCTGTTAGAAATTACACTGACAAAACAAAAATCAATCTAATTACCGTTAAATCATTTACCTCCATCTTAGGAAAAAATAACATGTACTACACACAAAATTATATACGGACAGGTTACCGCACCCTAATTAACTTTGGGAGGGGGGCAAAAAGGGATATCCTAAATGGTTTTAAATCACTAAATCTTAATTTGGGGAGCTCACAACACCAGAAAACCAATGCACTATTATTTCACTTCTTTGCACAGTCACTTGTAGTTGCAATCATGGAGTCTGCTGAACTGAATTCTATATTTTCTGAATAATTTCACTGGCAGATTCTTAAAATTTCAGGACTCCAAAAGCTTCCGAAATGGTTATTTACTAGGGATGGCCACAAAGTTCCGGTTCCGGCGGAACCGGTTCCGCGAGGAACCGGTTCTCGGAGATCCGGTTTTTAGAACCGGTTCTGGAACCAGTTCCGGACCTGGATCCGAAAACCCGATTCCAGAAACGGATCTTAGGAACCGGTTCCAGACCTGGATCCGAAAACCCGGTTCCAGAACCGGATCTTAGGAACCGGTTCCACATCTGGATCTGAAAACCCGGTTCCAGAACCGGATTTTAGGAACCGGTTCCAGACCTGGATCCGAAAACCCCCAAAGACCCGTAAAGGAGGCATAAAGTTCACCTTCAAAAATAATGCAAAGAGGACCATGCGCTTGTGCCTTCCCCGCCCAGACCCGCTTGTGCCCCCAGAAAAAAAATTTTGGTCCACCAGTGGGTATTTAGCCAAATGAGTTGGCCAGTTTGCCTGTTTAACCAATGAGTTTGCCAGTTACCCAGTTTTTTTTTTTTTTAGCCAAATGAGACAAGCTGCCGCCGCCTGGGCGCCTGCCTGTCGCTTCCACCATTTCATCTAACATACTGTTCACAGCTTGCCAGCAGCTCGGGTTTAGCGTAGGGATGGTCACAAAGTTTTGGTTCCAGCAGAACCGGTTCCGCGAGGAACCGGTTCTGTTTTCAGTACCGGTTCCAGACCTGGATCCGAAAAACCGGTTCCGGAACTGGATCTTCTAGAACCGGGTCCGTTCAGACCCGAAAACCGGTTCCACTAGGAACCGGTTCTGGCCATCCCTATTATTTACTATTTTATACATTGTTACCTGAATATTGAGCCGAATTGCTCTAGTTTTATCGAAATTTTGGTGGAGCGATGATGCGTGCTCGTATCTTTACGGTGGTCACGTCACAAAGAACAAGGTGAAGGCGCGCTAGAATACTAAGGCGGCAATATAGTTCCCAATCAGAGCAAGGAA
Organism: Thermobia domestica; assembly: GCF_964235325.1. Classification (NCBI taxonomy): domain Eukaryota; kingdom Metazoa; phylum Arthropoda; class Insecta; order Zygentoma; family Lepismatidae; genus Thermobia; species Thermobia domestica. The sequence continues at coordinate 167,280,612 of NC_137461.1, read as the reverse complement.
TTTTCGCGGCGGAAAATACAAAGCGAATAAAAAGTTGTAGAAACTGGATTAAACCGGATTTTAGCAGGGTATTGGCATCTCAGAGGGGCGAAGGGAGTCTAAATTATTCTGCCAAATATCAGATTGGTGAACAATTTCCGAAAATTCTGTCCAATCACTGACCTATGATATATATTTCAATAAAATATATAATTTCAATAATCATCCATTTGAGGTGCCCATATACAGGAATTTACGATGAAATAATGTATAAATAAATAAACTATTTCCCGAAACACAATTTTTCCTAGGTTATTCTGAAGCTCCTGCGTTAGTTTTATTCGGATAAGAAACAAACAGATTTAATACGTAAATCGAAAATTATGTGTTAAGATTTTATAATACACAGTGTGTTCGAAAAGTATTGGTCCCAAAAAGAAAAAAATATATTACCTTAACTGTAATGGCACATTACAATTTAATGTAAATCGTTAAAAAAAAATGACTGAAACGCTGCCCCTTCCAACAAAGTTGTCATAAAATTACACCAACAGGTGTGTGTTAGGTTAATCAATAATAAACAATAAGAATTTGCACATAATTGATAACCTGAGTTTTTGTACAAAAAATGCGATAAAACAATTATTCACCTACACTGAAACACTGGAATCCTTGAACAAAGATAAGGGAGCTTCACAGCAAATGCTCGGAGTGGCTGCCGCCTTCTTGTAAACACAAATTTACACGCTTCACGATGTTTCTTGGTTCGACATTAACCTCCTGTGCAAACTAACAAGTAAGAAACTCTTTCCTTAAATCTGCGGAAAATATATCTGAAAGCTTATATTGTATGTATTTCAGTTTGTAATGAGTTGTAAAAAAATGTTTTGTAATTCTATAACTACTCGATATTGTATGTATTTTAAATTACATTTTATTGACGTAAGATTTAGTTTATACTTATTACTGCTATCACAATCAAGAGTTCTAATATTGTATTGGTTGATTTCGAGTTTAACTTCGTCTTGCAGTATGAAGTTATATGTTTTGTAGACTCAGATATGGATAAGGATATGTGAATTCGAACTACATGACACCATCAGGAATCGAAGCGGGACTGAATTCACGTTCCCAAAACATAGCTACAGAGATGATTATAACAACTTTGTACTTCAGGTGAATTTCCACCTCACATTTAATTCAAATAAAAAGAAATGTATATTTTTAAAAATCCAGTTTCGTCCTAAACCTCTTCAAAGTTGTAACTTTTTGAAAAAAAATGAGAATAATTTAAAAGAAAATAGTAGATATATGCTAATATTCTTCGAAGTAAATAGAAAGCAATTGAATCTGCAATGCAATATTATTTCTCTATATTATCCATTATAACGTTCACTTTTCAGAAAAAGAGAACTGAAAATTCTTAACACGTTTATTGGTTATTAAAAAGAAGGTTTTAGACATATGAATACACAATTTGCTACACGTTTTTAATGTAATATACTAGTATCTTATTAGGTCTGAAGTTGTAATACATTCTTGTATGATTCTGTTTCACTTTCTATGCTCTTCACTTATTTCATTTTGTAATTCTTACTTCTACTAAGTAACAATCTGAAGAGATTTGTCTCAAAGGAAAGTTGATGCCATTATACGAATGACTTCAGTAAAACAAAAACATTCTAAATATATTTTACTCTGAATAATAACTTTTATACATCAGAACTACACAGGAAACAGTTTCCTAACTTGGGCAGAAAACACATTTAAGAAGTGAAAGCGTTAGTTCTTCGTTTCGTTTTCAAAACTAAGTTTTGTAATATGACGAAAACTATTTGTGTTTGAATAACTAAAATGATTAGAAAGACATTAAAATATAAAACCAAACTCAAAATTTTGTGCTGTTTAAAACATTTTAGGATACCAAGTGATAAGAGGTTACATAAGCATTTGAATACGCTCCATTTCTTGTTTCAAGCAGATCTCGGTATGTTGATTTTCGATCTCAACTGCATTTGTAAAAAATCCGTTTCGGTCTTAGTACTATTAATAATCTCACCACACAGCAGATATTTCCTTTTCTTGATAGCTGGTCAGCAAATTACTCTTCCCTCGATAGTAGGCGGAATTGCATTGGTAGCGGCATCCTTGTAACTCTAATGGGGCGTTTACACTTAGTCGATTTGCGTTCGATTCAGTTGAATTGACGTCACTTTCAACTTAATCGACCGTGTAAACGGGACTTCAACTTAATCGCTTGTTGATCGAAGGCGACTAATCGATTGGCAACTGAATTAAAAGACGTTATATTTTCTGTGGTTGAAATAATTGAACACATCCATCAATCTGATTCGGCCTAGTTGCTTCGATTTAGTGGCAAATGCAGCGAGTCGATTTAGTCGTGCGACTAAATCGACTAAGTGTAAACGCCCCATAATGGAGAGTTTAGTAAGTCTGTGGTACGTTAATCTATCAATAAACGTTATAGAACATTGTTTAGCTCTCATTCCAACCAATCATGCTTTTCATTATTTTTGACATTACAGACCCAAATTACTTATTATAAATGAAAAATTGAAAGTTCCTTGTCTTTCCATTGAGTTATCTTCGTGTATATGATCTTTCCCAGTCCTCAAATGTCATCTCTTGGTAGGAGCGCCCTCTGCTTTCGATGCGTGTCTGTTAGACTTATGAAGTTCACGTGTCATTAAATATAGATGAAACAACCACATAGTAGCATACAGATAGAATATCCAGATGTTGTAAAATATGTAGGATCTATGCGAATTTTTAATGACAAGTTTTTCAAGATTTTAGAGGGATTCTTTCGTAAGGAAGGTGAGAGAGAAGTATGTCGCGTGGAGAAATTCTCACGGAGGTAGCAGTGAAGGTTGCATGAAATAAACTGAGACTCCAGTGAAAGTGAACACAGAGGAGAAGGAGGAGAAGAGAAGGATTTGATGGAAAGTGAGCGATGACATCATGCCTTACAAACACTACGCTTTGGTTCAGTATGAAAACAGTGAGAAACCGTTAACTACTCAGCTCATAATGCAACGTTCTTCCAATGTCTACGTCATATATACGTATACTATAAACAGAACAACTCTCGCCTTTTTCTTTCCCTTTTTTTCAGTACGAAAAACAAATAGTTTCGATATAATCGAGGATAATAAAACACGGTGCCCCATACGCTCATATAGTTTTATAAAGTATAGGTTGCATCGAAACATAAATGCACTATTGAAATGAAAATTAATCAGAAAAGCTATACATTAAGATGAACAGCCTATTGGAATTCGATTCACTAGAAGTTGTAGCTTATTGCAACTGTAACAGGCCTGTACATCAACATGTGTACATAGGAAGCTTAGGTACAAATGATCCATTTAATCTTCGCAGGACTAAGGAAGCATAAGCACATTTCACTGCGGACCAGGGGAAAAGATAGATATGTTTGTGTGTGTGTGTGTGTGTGTGTGTGTGTGTTTAAAAATGTCCACTTAATAGATCTATGAAAAACGAGAGAAATCGAAAAATTTGATTCAGTAAAGAGGTTCTAAGTTTCATATCTTATTTTAATTATTTATGTATCTGATTTATTTTTCAGGGAACAACACAATGTTAGTTGTTTGTTTTCAGGTATAAATGGCGTATGCAGAGATTCTTTACTTGTAAAAGCAATACAATGCATTTGCAAAACTATACAACAGTTCTGCAGAATAGTATCAGACAATAGTTCTGTAAAATAGTGTAGTTAATAATGAAGATGTGTACAATGCTTTGCTGATTAGATACCAATACTACTGCCAGTTAAAAGTTATAACCGAAGAAATATTTGCTAAACTCCAAGATTATTAGTTGAGCCAAAACTGTGTCTTTGCATGCACCTCGTGATTCTTCTTTTTCTTTTTTATTATTATTCATTACGAAAATAGAAAAAGGAATATTTGCCATAAGAAAATAGACAGTTTACACCCTTATTGACAAAAATGAAAGCTGGAATAGGAGGTTGTATGAATACTAAAGCATAAACATTTGAATATCAAAAAAATGAAATGAAATCTTTGAGTTTTACGTCCCACGGTTATGTCGACGAGGCTAAAGGAGACGGTTGAATATCAAAATATATTATGTAGACCATTGCCTTAATTCTGCTATAGTTAATCTCTTGACATTCCACAACACTTACATTTTTAAAAATACAATTTTAAACAGAGTTAATACATTCTTATCTAAAATGGCTTAGGTATAGGTATGAGGGTTTTACTCTCTCGAACCCAGAATTCTAAGGATGATCAGCAAAGATGTTTAATGAATTTGTTTCGATTATTGAATAAAATGAGATATACAAAAAATACTCATCTTCAGGACTTCGTTTGACTAAAATCAGATGGAATACTCCATAGATCGGTCTTTGAGAAACAAGCGCTCGTACAGTTGTCTCAACAAACTGAAAGGTGCCGTTTTTCGTACAACTTTATTGAAGACAGCTAGAAACTGAAGAAAATTCTAGGAAACTTCTGCTAATAAACACTCCTTGAAGAATATCAACAACAGAAAAGCATGCCTTTCGGTTTAGATTGTGTTCCACCAATTTTCCAGAAATTTATTAATCAAATGTTTGCAGATTGCAAGGAAACTGTGGCGTCTTACACGCTATAATATGTTTGAGGGGAAATTTCGAACAATGTTTCCATAAAACAAAGGCTGTAGTCAGTGGCAGATTTATTGAATTGCAACGAGATCTACAGCCCATGGGGCCAAATTTTTGAAAATATGAAAATATTCAAAATGAAGTTCGAAAAAATGTTAAGGTTTTCCCAGTGGGAAGCCTACAGAATAGAAAGGCGAAGACCATATGCTGCCCATAGAAAAAGGCATATAGAGATACTGCTCCATACAGTAGTTAGTATTTCGTACCGAGTTACCAAAAGTGATCTTTTTAGTGCGGTACTAATGGTTGGTTTACATAAAGTTGGCTAATTTCAGCAATATCAGATCACCAGGAGTTACAACACTGATTTTCGGTACTGGTCTTGTTTTGTTATGAAGTGTAGAGTGTCAATTTACATTTTGTAACACTTAATAGGTACATTCTTGTGCTGAATAAGTGTGCTATATTAATAAACTACCAGGTGAAGAAAATTACTATTTATAATAGTAGTATAATTACATCAGAGTTATTGTTTGTTCAGTGTTTTGCCGGGGACGAAAACAAATAAAACACGTAAAGGACTAAGTCAATTAACACGGACAATGTAACTGTGTAATGGTAATAAGCGGTGTTTGTCGGACATAATAGGATTTTTTAAGGGTAAAGAAAGTTTTGAGTGAATAAGTGTAGTATAAGAATTGAGTAAAGTGAATAATTACGTGTACATGGTAGGCAACGAACCTCCCCATCTATTATATAAAAGAGGACGCACAAATCCTTTGTTAGCTCATCACGCTAATACGGCTGAACCAATTTCTTTCATTTTTGGGGGGTTATTAGGATTTGGACCCTAGATGGTTTTTATCATATCACTTTAATTTTTAATTACCAGTGTCTTGAGATAATTGACCATTCAAGTGTCCATAACGTACAAATCACTTTGTTAGTTCATCATAGGTATGAAAATAAACGTATTTATATGCAACCCGCATGACCGTGTCACTCGGCGGGTTAACATAAATGACAGGCGCTATAATGTTAACATTTACTGCAATTTGAAAGCGAAAAAGTAAAAATTATCTAAGTAACAAAGTTTATTGCGTTCCGGGGTGACCGCAGCGAAGCGGGGTGAACGCTGCTAGTATTTCATATTTGATTAGAAATAAAATCTTGCCGGACTCGCATGTGCTATTGATTCGCTAGGAATGGGACTAGTTATACTTCCTGTAATTCTAGACACATTTAGCTCAGGTTTTTACGTGAACGGGATCTAAACTAATGGTGATATATGAACATCGGGAAATTGCATCAACACCTTGAAACTCATAAGAAGTCGTCCTGGATGACGAGATGGTTTCTCCGTATTGTCTGTTCTAGTCAGTATTGTAATAAGAGGAACCAATCTTTCTCCAGTAACTGCGGTAGGGGTAACTCTAGTTGTCCAGTAATGTCTGTTTCATGTTTCTATTATCTGAACACTATGTGTAGGAGATTTAAGTACACTCTTCTTGTGGTTAGGTACCCTGTATTTCATCCACTAGGCTCGAAGAGGCCAGAAAAGCACCAATTTGTCCATCTATAAGAGGGACTATTATTTCTGACCCAGGTAAAAAAAATGGCCTTGCGTTTTCTCTACTTGAGGAGCTGCCGGAGGAGTCTGCTCCACTTGACTGAAATAAGTTACAGGGGTAACTACATGTTCGCTTAAGGATAGGTCTGTTAATTTACGATAAAGAGTGGGTGGATCAAGATAAGATGATGATTCTCAGGTATTTACTAGAATTTCATTATCTATCAATGTATATAGCCCAAATTCAGATACTAGAGAACACTGCATAATGATCTCACATGTGAGACAATAGTTGTTCCCTATTCGTCTGTTAACCTACAGTCCACTAAATTTTCCTCTATAGTACGCTGTAGTGATTCCGAAGAGGATTGTGGGTGAATCTTACGTTTCAGTTTTCTGCCTACACTGAGAAAAAAAAATGTAGGTGGCGTACTTAAAAAGGTAAGTTACATCCGTAATTCCTGTAGTTTTTGGACTTAACTTACAGCAGATGTATAACTGAAAACTCATATTTTATAATACTTTCCGCATAAGAGTTCCATCTATACGTACTTTCCGTATCAAATAATATAGGCAGACAGGATCCCACATACAAATGGACGTATATAACATATAGCTGAGGAATGTAACATAAGTATTTGTATGCGATATACGGAAGACTGTTAGATGTCGGACATCCTGCAACGGCATGTTGTAACACCTAAGGGAAGTGCGTATGTACCATATGCATAACGTATGCTCCATACTGACTTCTGTAGCAAGCAAGAGGGTTCCGTATATTTGTCTGCGCATTATAATATACCGCAGTCCGGAGAACGGATTTTTCTCAATGTGGTTTTAAAGTCCTGTTAATATCTTCATTGTTATACTTTGTACTTTCTTCAGTCTGGTCTCCTGTAGTGCTTGCAAAAATCCTTCATTTAATTGTGTGGAAATTGTGCGACAAACTTAATGCTAAGTACGCCTAATGCACCCGAGCTCTGAAGGAATATCGTACGTGGAACAATAAATCAGTCTGCTTTACACAAATCAATTTAATAAGGAACTAACTGTACTATTTCATTTTATAAATTCATACTTTCTTCACTTTAGGACATGTAGTACTAACAGACTCAGAGGTCCGACAGTGCAATTAAAAACACACTAACTAACTAACTAACTCTATGGCCTATGGAACCCGGAGGTTCAATGCCGCTTTCACAAAAGCTCTCCACTGACTTCTATCCTTAGCTAACTGCATCCAATTTCTACTTTGTATTCCAATCTCTAATCCATTTTAATATTGTCCTCCCATCTGCGCCTAGGTCTTCCTAATGTTCGTTTTGAAAGCGTTTCTACTTTCTTCCATTCTAACAACATGACCTGCCCATCTAAGCCTCCTAGACTTGACGACCCTAACAATGTTGGGTAAACCGTATAAATTATGTAGTTCCTCGTTATGAAGTTTCCGCCATTCCCCATTCCTGTTCCTCTTGGGTCCGAATATTCGTCTCAGGGTCTTGTTCTTAAATACTTTCAGTCTGTGTTCTTCCCTCAGAGTAAGCGGCCATGTTTCGCAACCATACAGAACAACAGGCATGATTATCTTTTTGTATATTTTAAGCTTCAAATTCCTCGACAGAATTCGCGACGACAAGAGATTTTGAACTGAATAGTAACACGAATTTTAGCCGACATTTAATTTCTTCGTGAATATGATTTTCGTCTGTTAATATTGATCCTAGATATTTGAAAGTATCCACTTTATCAAAAGTATTATTTAATATTTTAACGCGTCCATAATTTGCGGTCCCGACGCACTTCCATGTATTTAGTTTTCTCTGCATTTACTTCTAAACCCATGTCTCTGCAAGCGTCCCGGGAACAGTCGACAGATGAGCGCAGTGCTCACCCTGGTTTATGTTCTCGTTTCAAATCCGTCCTAGTAGGGTTACAGACTTGAGGCGCTGTTTAGCTGTCTCTTGATATGTCTTGTGTATGAGAGTCAAGTGTAACCTTTTCGTTCTCTTCTGTTGGAGTGGCACTGGCCTTATAAATGTGACTATGCGTAATTTGTGAGCTCCACGCTCACCTGTCGACCGACGGCGTGAGTAATTTTTCCGAGATCATGGACAACGACAACGAGCAGATTCGGCTATGGCTTAAGAAAAAAGAGAAATAACTGCCCACATGCTGCCTGTGAAGTGCAAATCTGTGGGAAACACACTGTTAGCATCTGCTGCAAGTGTAATGGGTGACATCAAGACAGTGATGAGACTTGGAGTAGAACAGCGTCTTATTGAAATACCTACTGTATGTATCAAGAAATATAAGTAGAGTGTTTACTGTAAGATATTTATATCTTTAATTTCATTAGAAATTTAAAACTCAAAATATGAATAGTATGAACATTTCAAGAGCATATACTGAAAACTCGCTCTAATTATGTAAATATTTTTTTTAGAAAATGTAATCCTTATGTGATAATGATAATAAAAATGTAATTTTATACGACAATGATAATCAACTAATTGTATTATTTATGGGATAACAGAAATTGACTTCATAAAAACTTTGATAATAACAATAGATATAATTTATAAGAAATGGTTGTATATAAACGCATTATAATTTTTTTGCTATTTTATTTTATTAGTAATAATAATAATAATAATAATAATAATAATAATAATAATAATAAATAGTCACAAAATGTGAACTTATAGAAATGTGTTCAAAATAAATCACACATAAAGTCATAAACAGCTATAGAAACGATTATATTGTATGTGAGCACCTCACTCAGCTGTCGACCGCTCGCGTCACAAATCAACACTCGACCGTTCCTGGGTTAATAAAATATCTGCATTTCTTTCTATGGTTCTCTTATCATCACCTATTAAATTTACATCATCAGCATATGCCATAACCTGGTGAATACCGTTCAACTCTAGGCCCTGGTTGCTATCTTTGATTTTCCTTATAGCGTATTCCAGAACGAAGTCAAATAATAATGGCGACAACGCATCTCCTTGTTTTAGGCCATTTTCGACTTGAAAGCTCGTGGACAAAAATTTTCCTACCCGGACTTTACTTTGGGATTCATTTAAACATATCTTAATTAATCTAATTAGCTGTCTCGGCATTCCAAGTTCTATAAGAACGTTGTATAATGTTTCTCTCTAAACCAAGTCGTACGCCTTTCTAAAATCAATAAATAGTTGATGTACCCGGCTACTGTATTCCCAATTTTTTTCGAGTATTTGGCGAATGGTAAATATTTGGTTCATAGTTGCTCGATTTCGTCGAAATTCGCACTGATAATCTCCAATAATTTCATCTTCGTATGGGGCCAATCTTGCTAATAGAATATTTGAAAGGATTTTATAGGATGTTGACAGAAGAGAAATGCCTCGATAATTATTACAGTCAGTTTTGTCGCCTTTCTTGTAAATTGGAACAATGATTGATTCTTTTCACTGTTATGGCAATTCTTCCTTGTTCCAGATAAGGAGAATGAGTTTGTGTATCTTGTTCCACAATATTTCGCCTCCAGCTAAAATCAACTTAGCCGGAATTGCATCTACACCCGGAGATTTGTGTTTCTTTAATTTCTTTATAGCGGTTTCTACTTCTGTTCGGTTGGGTTCTGCGGTGTGTATCTGCTTTTCTCCACGCACACTAGTTTTTGGTTGCGTGTTAAGCAAATCGTCAAAAAAATCTTTCCATCTATTTAACCCTTTATGGACGGAATTATTTTCCTGTTGAAGAAAAAAATTGTTTTCGGTATCAAGCTGTGATCCACACTGAAGACGCCAGGCTTCGCCATTTGTCAAATATAATCCTCGAAACGTAACGGATATGAAACGTTCGTCGTTTCGAATGAAAAAAATGCTCGGGCTTGCAATACAACAATGCGTTGAAACGTTACAAATTTGTTTTCGTCGTCCATATCGGGTTAAGATGGTACCCGTATAAGTGAGAACTGTACCGTCAGATTTCTTTAATATATAAGCACGAGGTTGATGGCCTTTCTTAAATTCACTGATCCCGTTATACATGTCCCGGATGTTTTTACTTTTACTATTATCTTCAAGTTCCTTAATTTTAGCTTTAAAAAATCGCGTTTCTCTGTTCTAAAAGTTTTGAAAGTTTCCCGCCTGATATCTGCGAAATTTTGTGTAGTTATTTCATTCGGATTTTGTAGCCACCGTAATTTTGCCTGTTTTCTCTCCTCTGCTAGTTTAATGTATTCCTGGGCAAACCAGGTTTGTTCCTACGTATTTCCGCGTGTCCCAACTTTTCTTTTGCCGAAATTTTAATGCTATCTCTAATGTCAATCTAGGTATCCTCTACACTAGTGCATTCCGAATCTTCTATAGCCGAGAATCTATTCGAAACTTCAATCTGGTATTCCTCTCTTACCTGGCTCTCTTCTAATTTCTTTAAATTGAATCTCTCCGTTTTCGGACAATGAATATTACCTTTATTCAACGATGACCTCTCTCGTATTATCGCTGCTACCAGGTAGTAATCAGTGTCACAAGCAGCCCCTCTAAACGACCGGACATCAATTATGTTAGATTGCCTTCTACTATCTACTAAAACGTGGTCAATTTGATTATGTGTTTTTCCGTCTGGTGAGGTCCAAGTGTATTTATGAACGTCGAGATGTGTGAATTTTGTACTCTTCACGATTAGGATTTTGGATGTTGCAAAATTCACGAGTCTAACACCATTATCATTACTTTCCTTATGCAGACTTTCGTTCCCTATAACACTATGCAACACTTATTTTGTCCTTGTCTTATAATAATGATTTCCTGTATTGTTACCTTGAAAGTAACTAGAAATGGTGTATTTTTTCTATGAAACTTCGCTTATGTAAGTAGTAGCATCGAAAATATGGAAAATGTCCTATATTAATTAATTTATATGCTCATCTTAAAATGTTTGTTGCGTTAAGTTGCATTTAAATTCGATTGAAGAACCTGCCAACATTGAGAGATTCGCGATAGAATCAACATGCATTGGGCAGAGCTTTTAAAGGTTATTTGTAAAGATTTAAAGGTGTGTATATATAGAGGGTGCCCCAAAATAGGTATTGCATTGATCAAGTATAACATTCTAGTTTATGGGTGTGTTTGCTTCGGCTCTTCCGAGCTTCAGATATAAATAAAAACACATTAAGAACAAATAATAAAGAAGCTAAGTCTACCTGATGGATAACAATAAGAAATTATATAAAATGCAAGAGCTTATCAATACAGTACTATATACCTACTTTTCAGCCACCTTGTATATTATAACAAAAGTATGTCCTATACTGCACTTGTGTTACAGCATATCTTGCTTCTTAAACATTACAGATATGAACTACTAATAGACAACCCTACTATCCCAACCAGATTTAAATGATTTTATTCGAGATCTAAGTCTGAGTAAAGACGGTAGGTTGGAACATAGTTGATAAATCAGTAAACGCAACAGCTCAAAGGAGACGGCACGAACAGTTTTCCAAATTTTTTGTATGAAAGCTGGATTGTGTTTATAAGTGTTTATGCTTTACAGTTACCCTGCATTCTGAAAGAGTGGCGTTTGTTTATAGACAGCTCGTCTAGAAGTCTCAAGGCTATGCCTCTGACAATGGGAATAACCACCTGTCTATTCCTGTGATTCATTCCGTCTCTATGAAGGAAGACTAACAGCTTGAAGACCTTATTGGACAATTTAGAGTATACAAAATATAGGTTGCAAGTAATAGGGGACTCCAAAATTATTGCCTTACTCATGGGTTTGCAGGGCGGTTTCACCAAATTCTCGTGTTACCTTTATCTGTGAGATAGTAGTGAGCCGGGGCCCACTACCGGAGGAAATACTGACCACAACGGGAGGAAAAAACTTTGAGGACACATAACGTAAAATACGAGCCACTTGTGGACCTAAAATGGTATTATTACCACCTCTACACATTAAACTTGGCATTATTAAGCAATTTGTGAAAGCTTTGGATAGAGATTCTGAAACATTCAAGTTTTTACAAGACATGTTTCTGCAGCTATCTCGTGCTAAGATGGAGGCTGGAGTGTTTGTAGTACCGCAAGTGATGATAATAATCCAGTCCACTGAGGTCTCCACGTTGCTAACTGAGATTGAAAAAGAAGCCTGCGAGCAGCTGTGTCGCAGTCGTTCAGTGTTTCTTAGGAAATTACAGAGCTGAAAATTATGTGGAATTTATGAAAATGGTGACATACTATGGCTATACGGGTTTTAGGATGTCAATTGAGTTTGCAAGGCACACCTTGCTGTATATCATATAAATAGTGTATTCTAGAAATAAATAATTAGTAGATTAAGAGTACCAGGCCTGGTTAATATTTTGCGTAAGTGTATATATTGTGTGTATGTATATTATAGTCTATGTAAATGTGTACTAATTCATATTCATATTTTTTTAGATTTGTAAATTTCTTGTATGCAATTAGTAAAACTTCATATAGTTGGATACACTTCTCAGGGGAACGTGAATCGTTGTAGTTGGAAACAGGAGAAGGATTTTTTTTTCGAGGTAAACTCATAGTCCCCGCTACCCGCAAGAAGTTCCTGCGGCCGAGTTTTGCCTAACAGCTATAAAAAGAGGCGGATTTTGAAGTTAGGTCATTTTGAAAGGAATCCTCCTGAGTGATGGAGACGTTTTCGTTTCTTTATGTTTCTCAGAGTAAGAGAAACATTTTCCACTAGAAATATATAGGGAATTATTTTCTGATTTAGAAATGTTTGTTTTGTTTCGGTAGAGGATAGGATTCGCGAATTAAAATATAATTGATTTGGATAAATCGGTTTTAAGATGTTTTGGAATCGCGAAAGGAACTATCGTGAAAATTCCTGGTTTTTGAATATGCGGTTTTTGTATAATTAAGGCACGAGGGGAAGTGTGTAGGGAATTAGAGAATATATCAGTCAGGATTAAATATTAAATAGTTTTTGTTCTCTCGTTTATAAAAGAACGAAGAGAGAATTGAGTTTAAGTGAACTAAGAGTTGTTCACAGGGTGATAAATGGGTACCCGGTCTATTAATTGATCTAAGATTCTTTCAAGGATCTTAAACGTATTTTGAAGCGGAGTCTTGAGACATAGACGAAGCTGATAGAGTTTCCTACCACTTGATTTATCCTCGGATCCAGTTTACGGGTCCAAATATACCTTACCAAAGCATATTCAAACCTTAATTATTAGCTAGTTTTTTCCCAGTAAAGCAGCTCATATAAGAATGTTGCTTTACGCTTAGGGCAACTAGGTGAAGAATACTATGAATAAATAGTATAGCTGATAGAAAGAATTAAGGAGTAGATTTGTCAGCTTGTAAGAGAACGCGAGGCAAATTACTCCGCAGTCCAATCCCTTATTCGGGATAACTTTATGTATTCTAGAGCATTTTCATTTAGGGAATTAGGTAGGATTTTTTCTTGAGTGGGAGCAAATTAGAGAAAAGTAGACAACTTACTATTATTATTGAACCAAATCCAACTTTCTTAATAATTTATCTAATAAAGGGTTAATTATAAAAAGAAAGGCTATGTTTTTTCTAATTCCTAAAAAATCGTTCCTGGGAAGGGAAATTTCTAAAGTAGTCTTACCGTAGACGATACTAATTAGATTATAATCGAGCTAATTGAATGCAACCTCGCTTTCTCAATAAGTTAAAGGAAAAGAGAAAGGAGGACAACCAGGTTAAGGGTTGATAAAAATCTTCTTCTTAGTATTAATATAGAATAATCCTTAATTTTCCTATATTATGTAAATAGGAGGAAGGAAAAATAGGGAGAGTAAGAAGGAGCTGTTGCATATTTTGGTGTCTGATAGTCCGGGATTTTAGAAACATAGAAAAGGTTCGTGTTGTTGAGATCGGAAAGCAGAACGAAGAAAATGGCGAACTCAGTTGAAATATCAGCGATTAGAGAAGTCCTCGGAATTAGCGGGGAGAGCGATTTTTCACAGAACAAATCCATGAGAAAATAAGAGAGCTAAAAACGAAAGAGAAAGAAAAAGCTCAATCCAAAAGAATTATTCTTGTAAGAATATAGAAGAGGAAATAAAAGTCCCTATTCCGACTTTCGAAGGAAGTCATTCGGAGGACCCTTTCCAATTCATTTCCGGACTCACGGATTACGCGAAGAGAAAAGGAGTAAGTGTGGAACATGTTCTATAAAAAATTGTTCCACACTTATTTAGTAAAAGTAGTAAAGATTGGTACAATTTTAAGGCACCGTTTGCAAACTTCCAGGATTTTAAGCACCAATTCCTACAAGAGTATTTCTCCTTTAATTATAATAGATTCAGGGGCAAATACAGGCCAGTTTCCAACAAACAAATGAATCTGGCAAAATTCATAATGGAGATGTCAATATTGTATCCAAGATTGAGGGAAATTCCCAGTGAGACGGAACAGGTTAGGGAAATAATGTCGAAGATATACCCTAAATATAAAATATATTTGCATGAAAAGAACTTCGTTTCTCTTAAAGAATTTGAGTCAAAAGCACTCGAAATTCAGTCAGTTCTTCTTGAAGAATATCACTACGTACAGCAACATAGCAATGTAAAACAACAGACGGAGTTAGCAGCTACTTGTCATGTGGGTATCAGGTTCGATAACATCCCTAACATAGAAGTAGAAAGTTTGGATCCTGCTTTTTTCTTGAGAACGAGGAAGGAGGAAGGACCAAAAATAAATAAGGAAAAAGAAATAATCTGCTTTTTTTGCAATAAGAAAGGTCACACTCGAGCAGTTTGTTATAAATACAAACAAAGTAAGGCTCAGGAGAAACCGAAAATAAGCGCATATACTAGGAATTGTCAGGAAAAACGACAAATGAAGTGGCCGTTACAGTCATATGCGTATGGTTTTGTAAATAGGATTTTTTCCTCTTTATTATGACACTGGATCAACAATAAACATTGTATCTAAAGAAGTAGCACAAAAATGGGAAAAAAGAGGATGTTTGACAAAAGAAGTAAATGAGAAAATTTCCTTAGCGTCGGGACATACATATTGCAATAAGACAGTAACAGTGAATCTTTTCATTAAACATTGTAAATTTAGAACGCTATTTTACGTATTAGAAAATTCCCCTGTAAAAGTACTTTTGGGGCGGTCTTCCTCAAAGGAGCAAAAATAGAAATATTGCTTTCTAAAAGAGGGTGGAAATTGAGGTCAGAGAAGAAAGTAAACCATTTTATTGACCCAGTTGGTTCTACCGAAAGAAAACACAAACAAGTGGGAAAAGAAAGATTCTCATCTTCCAAAAGAGAGGGAGAGGAGAGTAAAGAAATAGTAGCTTTTGCAAAAATTAAGAAGACGCCGCGAGAAAACAGCATAATTCTGATCAAGGGGCAGCGAGGTGCCCCGAGTTGAATGAGGGAACCTCTGCAACCCGAGAAAGAGGAAAAAGGACAAGGAGTCGAAATCAAAAACAAAGTTGTGAACAGAACGCCAACAAGGGGAACAAAGGGCCTGAGGGCAAATTTCTATAACGTGAACAAGTATCGCGACAAGTTGAAAATGCAATTCAAGAAGAAAAGAGAGGAAGGGGCAGGAACCGGAGTCCCCGGAAAGATGACAATAACAGAAAGGAAGTTCACGAAGGAGCAAATGTTAACAGCAACGACTGCAATAAACACACAAGGGGCGGAAAGGAGCCAACCACGAAACAAGAAAACCATTTTTTATTAGTGCGAAAACGAAAACAAGTGGAAAGATGGAGGAACCGTTAATAATGGCACACTTGTTAAATAAGCCAGTCCTATTATTCGTGGATACGGGAGCTTCTTCTTGTTATGTGTCTGAGGCCAAAGCGAAAGAATGGGAACTGGAAGGTTGTGTTTTTAGAAAGGCCAATTTACAAAAAAATCTAGCTTCAGGGACAACTAACTCAAATGCTTTTGTTGTCGTGGACGTACATTTTTGGGGGCAAAGAATAAAGAAGAAATTCTTTATTGTGAAGTTTTTGATCAGAGATTTGATCGTAGGCCGGGACTTTATTAAGCCAAGTCGAATCGTACTTTCTTTGTGTAGGGGCGGTTATAGAATTGAAGATGATAGCTTTCCTATTTACTTGTTTAATAAAGCAACGGATCTCGATAAGTGTGAAGAAGCTTTGTTAATAGAAAATAAAGATGCAATAATAGAAGGCATGTTGTCTAGAGTAGTGGTGGACGACGACAACATAAATAAACTTAGACAATTGCTAACAAGAAATAAAGATGTTTTTTCTTCGAAGCCAGGTCGTACGCATTTGATAGAACATAAAATTTTATTAAAGGAAAACAAACCTTTTTATACGAAATTGAGGCCTCTTGCGAATGATAAAAAAACACATAATGGAAAAATTGTTGTGTGAGATGGAAGATGCGGGGCAGATAGAAAAAACTTCCTCGTCAGATTATATTAGTGCACCCATACTTCATCAAAAATCAGATGGTTCTTGGAAGGTCGTGCTTGATGCCAGATCTGTAAATCGTATTTCGGAACGAGAACAGTTTATTTTACCGAGTATAACAGAATCTATTGCCCATTTGTGGAGGAAAAAAACTTTTCGGAAAGCTGGATCTTAAATACAGCTATGCACAGTTCCCTATACATAAGGATAGCCAGAAACTAACAACGTTCATAACACATAAAGGGTTGTACTTTTTCAGGGCGGGTTGCTATGGGCTTTCAGGTTTACCGACTACGCTAGCCATATTGATGCAACTAGTATTGAAAGAGTTGTATTTTACTAAGGTGATAGTATATTATGATGATTTGGTTTATACAGGTGACACTCCAGATGAACTGTTAGAAGTTTTGAATCTAACTTTAGAAAGGTTTAGAGAAGCCGGTTTAACACTTAGTCCGGATAAATGTGAATTCTTTAAAACGGAAATAGAGTTTCTAGGTTTTCGAATTACCAATGGTTACGTAAAGTGTACCGAAGAAAAACTTCGAATGGCGAACCAATTTCAACCGCCTAAGAATGTAAAGGGGTTACAGAAACTAATAGGATTTTTTTATTTTTTTTTTCAGATTTAGAATTAAAAATATGTCATCCATTTTGGCACCTTTAACAAACCTACTTAAAAAGGCAGTTCCTTTTAGGTGGGGGGAAGAACAGAATAAAGCACTGGAAAAATTAAAGGTTGCATTGGCAGAGGATCCAGATCTTTTAATACCAAACTTACATGAGGATTTCCATATCTACATCGACGGATCGGCAATAAGCTCTGGATTCGCGCTTTGTCAGAAAAATGAACAGGGAGAAATTAAAGGTGATAGCCTATGGGAGCAGAAAGCTTAATAATATACAACAGAAGTATTCATCGAGCTATTTGGAATTGTTGGCAATTTTGACATCCTTAGAAAAATTCGAAGTTTATTTATCCTATACCAAATGTGTACATATATACTCAGATCACAGAGCTATAATGTACCTTTTAAAAGCAAAAAATTTACCATCAATGATTCATCGGTGGGTGACAAGGATTTTTAGGTTTCCTGTAGTGTACATTTTATTCAGGGCAAGAAACAGGCAGTAGATTTACTTAGTAGGATTGAATCAAATCACACGGAGGGGGAAGAATTTCTTGGTTCAAGAGAGGCCGAGGAAGCTCTTCCAATAACAGCTCAGAACACAGGGATCATTAAAATAGATATGGAAGAAAAGGGCGTGGCTGAATTGAGTGAGATTCCCACACACGAACTTCTACTGATTGATATAAACAGCTCTAAGAGAATTAAAGAAGAGAAGAGAAGACAAAGAAAAGAAAAGCAATTAATGAATAATAGACTAGCACCTCCGGTTAAAATAAGTCGGGAAGAAAAATTGGCGTTAATGAGTGAACTGCCTTTTTGCGAGAAAAAAGAAGAAATTGAAAATTTGGATTTGAAGGGAGAAATCAACCAATTAAGAAATCCAGAGTTTTGGATAAAAAGACAAAGGGAAGATCAGTTTCTTCAAAAATTAATAAGTTTTAAGAAAAGACAGGAAGTAAAGGTTCACAGAAGAATGTTGAATAAACTCAGAGCGTTGAACAGAATAACTTTCTTTTCTGATGAGGGAATTCTGATGCGTAAAACACGAATTAAAGGAGAAGAAATTGTTGTGATATGGGCACCAGATTCAGTAAGGGCTGTTTTGTGTTATGCGGCACATATTATTCCAGAATCAGGTCATCCTTCTTTTGAAGAAACTTATGATAAGCTTAGACAAGAATATTTTTGGAAAAACATGAGAGAAGATATATATCAGTTTACCAGAGCATGTACTCCTTGTAGTGCGTATAAAGTAAATTTAAATTCCAAGTTCAGAAGTTTAGAAAATAAAGTGTGCGAAGGCCTAACGAGAGAATTTATTTAGACAACCTGGGACCTTTGGCTACAAGTAAGGTCGGGGGTTACAGATTTTGTCTCGTAATTGTGGACTCTTTCACGAGATACGTGAAGTTGTACCCTATTAGAAGATTGACCACAAAGATTATGATAAATTGCGTCTTAAGTTTCTTTCTAGAGTAGTTTCTATTGTCATTTAGTTACAGATAATCATGGGATTTTTACTAGCAAAATGTGGAAAGAAAATATGCAGTTTTTAAATGTGAATTATGGATACATAAGTGCCTATAGAGCAAAAGCCAATAAAAGCGAGAATGTGATTAAGCACGTGAAACAATTAATTGGAATGTATAATAGTAGACATCAGAATTGGTCAGAAAAAATTAAAATGATAGAATACGCTCTAAACACTAGAAAAAGTAATATGACTGGGTATTCTCCATACCATTTGCAATTTGGGAGGCCAGAAAAACACCCTTTTCTTAGTAGATTGGAAGGGGAAGCCAATGAAGTTAGGGAGGAAGAAACAAAACAGCATTCGAGTTATATAGAAAGTTTACGAAAGAGCATGGAACTTGCTTATAATAGGGCAAGGTCCATTCAAGAGAAGAAGCATAATGAAATTAAGAGACAATATGACAAGGAAAGAAGAAAAAATCCTTTTAAAGTAGGGGAGAGAGTCTGGTTGAGAGCGATCAGAATCTCCAATCCCTCGAAGAGAATATCAGCTTCTTTACTCCCACGTTATAACGGACCTTTTATTCTGGAAAAACAACTGGCTCCAAACTCGTACCTCGCGAGGAACATATTGTCTGGGAGAGTTGTTAGGACCAACGCAGATATGTGCAAAAAGATCTATGACTCCCCTGCTTTTGCAAAACATGTCCCTGAACTAAACTACGATTTTATAAAAGAATACGAAAGGGAGGAGAAGAGAAAGTTGATGGACAATTCTGATACTAAGGGTAGGCAGAACCAGAACAAGTCATTCATTGAAATAAGTTTGTTGAGAGGACATCGTAGTTAAAAATGAGCGGAATATTCAAGTATCCCAATTCAAAAAGAAGTGTTTACTGTGGAGTATGATCAAATCCACAGGACGACACGAAATTACAATTACTCTTTCACGTGGACGCGCCGAGAAATAACAAAAGGCGAGAGAAACGAAAGAGGCAGAACGAACTTACAAAAACAAGCGAATTCGTGTGGCTTTTGAACAATTGAAAATTAACTCTGATCAGAAAAGTGAGGCTGAGCCAATGAAAGTCGACCGAGAGCCAGAGCCAAGGACATCTTGTTCCAACAACCTGGATTTTGGAGAAGATATCTTAATAATTGAGACTGACGGAGAGGATTTGGAACTTGACAATGGATTTCCAAGGACCCCCGGGAGAGACCTGGAGGTAAAGCCTAGGACTAGGGAAACCCTTGAGGCGAAGAGGAGACTCAAATTTTAAAAATTCCAGGTATGTAAAGTGTTCAAAGTTCAAGTGAAGTGTGGTGAATTAAGTGAAGTGAGACAGTTCGTGACTATAAACTAAAATGAGGTGAATCTAAACAAAAAATATATTAAGTAAGTTCTGTGTTTGAATAAATTAAAGATTTATCCTCTCAGTGCTTAAGGGAGGATAAGACAGTTCGAGACTTTGAACTAAAAATTCAAAGAAAAATTATCAATTTTTTGGTGAATTAGTGTGAAGTGAAAGTGACTGAAACGAGACTATGAACTAAATTCAATATCTCAAACGAGATAGTGCAATTCTTTTTTTTTCTTTTTTTTTTTGTGGTGGTCATATGCAAGGCACACCTTGCTGTATATCATATAAATAGTGTATTCTAGAAATAAATAATTAGTAGATTAAGAGTACCAGGCCTGGTTAATATTTTGCGTAAATGTATATATTGTGTGTATGTATATAGTCTATGTAAATGTGTACTAATTCATATTTATATTTTTTTAGATTTGTAAATTTCTTGTATGCAATTAGTAAAACTTCATATAGTTGGATACACTTCTCAGGGGAACGTGAATCGTTGTAGTTGGAAACAGGAGAAGGATTTTTTTTTTCGAGGTAAACTCATAGTCCCCGCTACCCGCAAGAAGTTCCTGCGGTCGAGTTTTGCCTAACAGCTATAAAAAGAGGCGGATTTTGAAGTTAGGTCATTTTGAAAGGAATCCTCCTGAGTGATGGAGACGTTTTCGTTTCTTTATGTTTCTCAGAGTAAGAGAAACATTTTCCACTAGAAATATATAGGGATTTATTTTCTGATTTAGAAATGTTTGTTTTGTTTCGGTAGAGGATAGGACTCGCGAATTAAAATATAATTGATTTGGATAAATCGGTTTTAAGATGTTTTGGAATCGCGAAAGGAACTATCGTGAAAATTCCTGGTTTTTGAATATGCGGTTTTTGTATAATTAAGGCACGAGGGGAAGTGTGTAGGGAATTAGAGAATATTTCAATCAGGATTAAATATTAAATAGTTTTTGTTCTCTCGTTTATAAACGAACGAAGAGAGAATTGAGTTTAAGTGAACTAAGAGTTGTTCACAGGGTGATAAATGGGTACCCGGTCTATTAATTGATCTAAGATTCTTTTAAGGATCTTAAACGTATTTTGAAGCGGAGTCTTGAGACATAGACGAAGCTGATAGAGTTTCCTGCCACTTGATTTATCCTCGGATACCTTACCAAAGCATATTCAAACCTTAATTATTAGCTAGTTTTTTCCCAGTAAAGCAGCTCATATAAGAATGTTGCTTTACGCTTAGGGCAACTAGGTGAAGAATACTATGAATAAATAGTATAGCTGATAGAAAGAATTAAGGAGTAGATTTGTCAGCTTGTAAGAGAACGCGAGGCAAATTACTCCGCAGTCCAATCCCTTATTCGGGATAACTTTATGTATTCTAGAGCATTTTCATTTAGGGAATTAGGTAGGATTTTTTCTTGAGTGGGAGCAAATTAGAGAAAAGTAGACAACTTACTATTATTATTGAACCAAATCCAACTTTCTTAATAATTTATCTAATAAAGGGTTAATTATATAAAGAAAGGCTATGTTTTTTCTAATTCCTAAAAAATCATTCCTGGGAAGGGAAATTTCTAAAGTAGTCTTACCGTAGACGATACTAATTAGATTATAATCGAGCTAATTGAATGCAACCTCGCTTTCTCAATAAGTTAAAGGAAAAGAGAAAGGAGGACAACCAGGTTAAGGGTTGATAAAAATCTTCTTCTTAGTATTAACATAGAATAATCCTTAATTTTCCTATATTATGTAAATAGGAGGAAGGAAAAATAGGGAGAGTAAGAAGGAGCAGTTGCAAGTTAAATGTTCTTGCCTCTCATCTGGACAATTTTAAGGAAAATATGGGTACAGAGGAACACGGTGAGTGATTTCACCAAGACATTATGACTTTCGAACGCGGTTACCAAGGACAATATAACGAGAACATGATGAGGAAATACATCTGGGGCTAATTCATGAAAATGATGATACGCATAAACGAAAATGTATTAAAAGGACACATTTATAAGGTATACACAGGTACACATGGATATCTATCATGGTTGCACGAAGAGGGCAGAGAGGGTCCCCCTGACTCACGACAATGTATACGTAACATAAGAAACCATGTATATTAAATACCAGAAATATCAAATGTAATATAACAGCTATGAAGATGGCCCCCTTAAATAATTCTTCGGGCGCCCCTGATATTTATGTACCCAAGTTATGTATTTAAGTAGCCTACTCTTTTGGTGTTATAATAGGGCTGTTGAGAAACTTACTACCAAACTCCTTTAATCAAATTAAATGCAATGTTTAATACATTTCATAGCGTGTTCTGTTTTCGGAAACAAATCGATGTTAAACTTACAAAAGCGAAGTTCCATGAGAATTATGCACATTTTCGTAAATGTTTAATGAATATGATTAAGGAATCAACAATAGCAACCGAAGGACAAAATTTTTTTAAAAAAAGTGTTGCATACTGTAATCGGTTTGAAAATATCCTCTCGTCCTACCTTCGCATTAAAATCCCCTAATAGAATTTTCATATGGTATCGCGGGAGTTGATCAAATATCCGTTCCACTTCTTCGTAAAACTGTCTTTTATATCATCATCCTTATCTTCAGTTGGGGCATGTACTACCATGAGCAAAATAAATGACGCGTCTCTTTATTTTGAAGTTTTTTGAAAATATCTCCGTTTTCTTTATATGTTCGAAATTTCGGAAGGTTTCCCCAGCAGGACAGGTTAATAACAAACCCGTTTTTAATATTTGTGTTAGATATTAGCTTAAAATAAAGAAATTAGAAGCAAAAAAACATTAAATCGACAGAAATCTCGAGAATTACCAACTCTGCTAAAGTGGGAAATTTTCAAGAACGCGGGGGAATTCTGCAGTTCAACACGAAGCAGCGACATCTATGTCATTGAGAGAAGCGTGGATTAGATCTACAAACGAAACTTTTAACGAAATATTTCTAGTATGTCTTATTATATGCATTATCAGCGAACTCCAAATATATGAATCAATGCTAAGTATTAACGTATAGATAGTGCAAATAGTGGAAATTACCTATGGAAAAAGACGAATTGTTAGCCCAATCGTAATGAAAAATCGTCTTTACTGTAGAACAGGTTCAGCTTACGTAAGAGAGCAAATAGCTCAGTTAGGTAAAGCAACGAGTTTGTATACCGAAGGTAGACTGTTCGAATCCCGTGGAAGTACTGTTGTCATTTTTATCACTAAGGTTATTTTATTTATTTTTTATTTGGGAAAGAATCAAATTGTAACATATGTGTAAAACTCATGACGATACCAAAAAAAAAAAGAGAAAATATCGTCGCATTTGCATTAGTGTGTCTAATTTTTGTTTGCAAACAGATTCGTAATTATTTCCCCTGTGCTCACTGATGCATAACGAATGTTTTCCAGTAAATGTTAATTCTAATTTGGAGAATTTTATAGTTTCACAATGTTTCTCACTACATAGTCTTCTATCTACGTGTTTGGATATTTTGATAACAGATTTCCCTATTAAATGTTTAATTTTCTCTATAAATATTTGTCTTAAATTGAAATAGTTTTGAATTTACTACATAAGGTAAGTAGACCGAAGGAGGAGAACTCAAGTAATAGATATTCTACGTAAAAGCAACCTATTGTAGAATGATGATGCTTTTTACCTTCAGCACATAATCTTAACGTTAGAGAGTCAGAAAGAGAAAAATCCTGGTTTTTCCTCCTCTATGACCACCCATCTTAAACCTCTACATATCATTGTTCGTCTCACATAATTTCGGCTCTCCAAAGACATTCATATTTATTATTATTATTATTATTATTATTATTATTATTATTATTATTATTAATGAATATGCCACCCTTACATAATGTTGTAACTTTACACATCTTAGTTTAAAGTGCTTTCTTTAGTAATAATTTGAGCAACCACATCACAAAATTTAAAATGTATAAGGGGGCACAACGTTTTATTTCCCCTCCTCTCTTTTCAGCACCCTCCAACAGAAGGTATATAATTTCTGAGAAGCAGGGCAGACAAAATGAATAAGAAATATATTTAGAGCATCCTTTCCTCCTTCGTGAATGTAATATCACGTAGCATTTTTTATTCTACTGAAGACGACCCTAGGCCGTTATGGTTAGGTAACAAAAGAAATACCTAATATATTTATAGCGCCCCTTATCTGTAATATTACCTCTTCTTTATTTGTTCGAGGCTTCCCTACACAACCAAGGGTGACAAAAAGAATAGGAAAAGTGTCTAAAGATTACAAAAGACTTTATATTTTGTCAGAAACAAGGCAGTATATACATAACATTGCTTTCGTTAACAAGTTTTTCACCCTTGAGTCGCTTATAAAATTATGCAGAATAACTTTTGCTGATCATTGTTCTAGAGGGATTTGTCCAGGATGGTTTGGTGTCGAGCTAATAACGATAAGTATATTTATTTACATCACTGTTAAAGAAATAGCAAACTTTCTGAAAGGAACTTACTTAGGAAACAGATCTTCCTTCTACTTAGCCAGAGCCCACTCTGAAAAATTGCATCTGGCATTCTGAGTGAAAGTTCTATGGAACTATTAGAAAAATATATTCCCGTTTTCACGCTGATGGTAGAATTTCTTAAACAGTTATTGAATTACGTTCGAAGGGTAGGCGTAAATAGCGCCCCCGCAACAATGTGGCGTGGGGACCGCACAAGCTGCAAGGCCAAAAAATATACAGAAAGTACGCAGGGGCGGAGCAGGCCAAATTTTCACACGGGCAAAGTGACTTTTTGGCGCCCTTCCCCTAGTAGTAGCCTATATTTTACATTTTATCATAGTGTTTTTAATAGTTTAAACCAGGAGCGTCATTTCAGATTTTGCTTTGGGGGGGGGGGGCAAGACCCCTTGATATAAGTAAAATTTCGCGTTTTTCACTGATTTACTACTATTCTAATGATAAAATCTATATACATCTCAAACTCACGGGGGGCAAATGCCCCTCCCTGCCCTCCCTAAATGACGCCCCTGTTTTAAACCCATTTTCAAAAAGAAATCCATTACCTAGGAAAAGTTCACAAAGAATATGGCCCGCTATAAACAATACCAACTCCACCCCCCCTGGTCTAGTGGCTAGCACGCCTGCCTTCTGTGGTACCGGGTCCAATTCCCGGTGGATTACTGTTGAACGATAAAAGTGGTTCGGATTCCACTATAATTAGTATCCACATCTCCCTTGCCCATTAAGGCATAACCGTGGAACGCTAAACTCAAGCAAACAAACAAACAATACTTAATTCCCGGCACTCTTTATTCTACATGCCATCTCTCAATTTTTCGATACAGCCCCCTTAGTACTATGAAACTCTCTTCTTCCATAGTGAAATGGAAAAAGATCATATAATTGCCACTACTTTACAAGAATATAAACCAAAAACCTCAGTAGAAAGCACATTATAAAATTTACTTTCTGAGGCTCGTTTTGGTGCCCCTCTTTCTCTGGCGCCCCGGGCAGTCGCCCGGCCCTTAGTCCGCCCATGAAAGTACGGACGCATAACTAAGGACTGCGGAGGAGAGGTTAACCTTCATGTTATGCCACTGGTTTGACGTGTTTGAAATGTTCAGTAAGTGATCAGTTGGTGAAATAATTTCGACGGTTACTGATAATTAAAGTTTAGCTAAGACAAAGCTACCTAATAAAATACATTTGATATTGCGATGTCACAATTTGATTTTTCCTCACATAAAAAAGATAAAAACAATAGTAATAAAAACCCTTACTCGTACTGGGCTCCTAACTAACTAACAACCTAATTCTTACAGACTAGTTGCTCTGACCAACTGAGTTTCGATTTCTTACGCGAAAGAAGTCTGTTATATTAAGAGGCATGCTTTTCATTATCAAAACTGTTCGAAGTAATACGAACATGGCTTAAGAACAGAGACGGAACTGAATTACCACTCAATTGAGCTTGAGGGCAAATCACCAAAGCATAGCTATAAACGTAAGTTCAGCATGCATTTCTCTGGAGTTTTGTTCAGTATTCCTATCTGCCAGTCATGCTTGTTCGTAGGAGTAATATATTACAAACCTAACCTTTCGATAGAGCACAATGACAGAGAATCAAAATTAATGAATTCTTGCCCTTGTGAACTTGGGATACCACCATGTGCAATAAAACTGTCGCGTCTTCTGAAGTGATATTTTATCGAAAATAACTCGTTTTCCTTTATATATCCGAAGTTTTTGAGGGTTTCAAAATGAGGAAACGTTACTGACAAACAAGGACGCATTTAGGGGTGGCTCCAAATGGTCCGGACTCCCCTCTGAAATCCCAACTTCTCTGTAAATTTAGCCTAAATTTAAGGATTATCTTTTAAATTTTATTATAATTTATCCTAATATTGAAGTCGGACTTCTCCCGAAATAAATTACTGCATACGTGCCTGCTGACAATTTTCAGTATATTCCTTAAATAAGTAAAATAACTAAATTAGGAGCAAAAAGCTTCAACACGGGCTAACTTTTGTCCACTGCCAATATTGTTAGAAGGGATATTAATAGCAAAAACTGCTAGGCAATGCTGAACCTTGGAACTTCACTCCGAACAGCAAGCTTATTATTGAGAACTACATATGAAACATTTTATCAAAACTTATCTAGCTTTTACCTGGCATGAAATTATTATATACACCAAAATTCACTCTCCTAAAATGTGTATCTAGACATTGCTCTACGTATTTACGAAGCAATGAAAATTATTTATCGAAATATGTGAGCAGGGAATTCTAACAGCCAGCCATTTTATTTAAATCGTAGTAAACCCTGTAACCGGGCGTTAACGTGAAGACAAAGCTTGGTCCATTGGTAAAGTGTTGGAAGAATATAAACTCAATGTTCGTAGGTTCGAATCTATACACTCACCATAACATTTTGTTCTTACGTGTAACGATGAAATAAGAAAGAAAAAATGTATAACCGTTAAGACAAAACTTCAACCAAGTCTGAAGAGAACAATACTAAAATAGTAATACAATGACGTCAACCAAAAATTATTTCATGTAGCGTTTGGACGAAATTACAGCTGTTAACAATTACAGAAATAAAAACAGGCTGTAATGCAGTCTAGACTTCTGAATGCATTTACTTCCTGAAAACTTCCGTCTCGTCATTGGTATGCCGTTAATCATTGTAAAACCTTTCAATTGGAAGTGAAATGACACAAACTAAAACAATTTTAAATCAATAAATGTCTATGTGTAAAAGTAGGTGTCTTTTATCTGTAGTTCTGAGTTCCTTTTACTTTGAAGTGACAAATGAGAGAAGAAAGTTTGGTGTTCGAAAAAAAAATCAAATTTGAGATTTCAACGAATTTATACGTATTATAGCCCCTAACACCGAAAAAGTTATTTTTCGATACATGTCCATCAGTTCGTCCGTCCGTTCGCTACACTTTTCTGTGCACTCGCCTAGAAGCCATACCTGAAGCCATACCTCGCCTAGAAGCCATACTTGAACATACCGTAAATTAGTTGAAAAATTTACGGTATGTTCAACTTATCTGCACCAAATTTTAGTTTAAGATTTTCATAGTATTTCCTATAGTTTTTTTATTTCCCTCCTACTCCCAAAACAAGGGTAGTTTCCTGTACGATGAAAATAAAAAAAAGATATTTTCTCATAACTGGCTCTAACGATCTTGCTTTCTTTTTTATAAATCAATATTTAATTAGCAACCCTATTTTGAGGTATAAGGCATTTATCTGAGAAAAATCTACAAGGGGTAGTTTATACTAAGGGGGTGAGTTTTTTCTCAGTGATTTTCTCAAAATGGACTCAAATGTTTTCGTTCATATTTCATAAATAAAGATTTCATTAATAACTTATCAATATGGCATAACTCGTTTGTCCTAAAAAAAATGCGAGGGGTAGTTTATTCTTGGTGGAGTGTTGTCTGGGCGATTTTCTCAAAAACGACTCAAAAGAGTTTATTCATATTTCAAAAATAAATATTTCGTTAATAACCGAACAATATGGCAAAACTCATTTGTCCTGAAAAAATATGCGAGGGGTAGTTTACTCTTGGGGGTGTTTT
Organism: Thermobia domestica; assembly: GCF_964235325.1. NCBI lineage: Eukaryota > Metazoa > Arthropoda > Insecta > Zygentoma > Lepismatidae > Thermobia > Thermobia domestica. Next base: position 167,252,436 of record NC_137461.1, on the reverse strand, counting down.
TCCTCCACGGTTTTCTCAAAAATGAGTCAAGCAATTTTGTTCGTACTCAGAAATAAATATTTCATTAAAAACCTAGTAATATGGAATAACTCGCTTACCCTGAAAGAATCCTCAAGAGATAGTTTATTCGGGGAGTTATTTTTTCCTCACGATTTTCTCAAAAATTACTCGGACAATTTTATTGATAATTCATAAATAAGTATTTCATTAATAACCCTATATTTTAGTATAAGTCATTTCTATGAAAAACAATTACAACGGATAGTTTATTTTTGGGGTCAAGGTTTTTTCCCCGACAATTTTCTCGAACGACAGGCGATTTTGTTCAAATTTCGCAAATAAATATTTCATTAATAACCAAAAGTATATCTTAACTCATTGTTCGAAACAATTCACAAGAGGTAGGTTACTCCTGACGTGTTCTTTTTGAACGATTTTCCCAAAGTGACTTATTTGATTTTTTTCATATTTCATAAACAATGATTACATTAATTGGTCTATTATATGTCTAATGAAAATGTGCTCAAAGTGTGAGTTAGTTTTGTAGTATGGATTTTCTTCAATCGAAGTTTTTTATTCGATAATCTGACATTCGATGTATTTGAATAATACGATAATTTTATTCGTATTATCCAAATACACACTTCAGTAACAACTGCGGCCTAACACAGCTAAGAAATTGAATTGAAAAAGTTTAGTGCGGTGGCCCTGTAATTGAATATTTTTTGCACTCGCCTAGAGGCCATACCGTTCAACTTATCTACACCAAATTTTAAACTTAGGGTTTACTTAGTATTCTTACAGGGGCTTTTCCATTTTTTCCTACCACCTAAAATAAGTGTGGTTTACAAACAGCCGAAAATCGAAAAACGCTATTTTCTCAAAAATGGTTTTAACAATTTTGTTTATTTTTCATTAATCAATATTTAATTAACAACCCTATATTGCAGTATCAGATATTTCTCTTAGAAAAATTTACGAGGGGTAGTTTATTCTTGGAGGTGACTTTTTCTCGACGATTTTCTCAGAAAAGACCCTGGCGAATTTTGTACACACTTCATAAATAAATATTTGACCTTACAACATGGTATAAGTCAATTGACCTGAAAAATATATGAGTAGTAGTTTATTCTTGGACTTGAATTTATTCCCAGTGAGTTTCTCAAACACGACCAGTTGGCAACCCTGTATCTCGACAACGAAGCTGAATTCGAAAACTGCAAGAGGACCATTTGTCTCCTTTTGATGTCACGAATCACCTCCCTAAGTTTGTGGACATCTTTCAGGTTCACAATTAATGAAGCTTCTTTTCGAAAAGTTAACTATTAACTTTAGGCATTGTTTATCTTTTTTTAAATCACAAATGTCGTTATTAATTTTAAGGCAGAGAACTACTTCTGAGAGAATAGATCTTGAAAAATAATTTTAAAACTTAGACTTTTGTTTTCGAGACATTCCAGACAAGACGAGACATTTTACAAGCTATCTCGTGTCCAAAACATTTGCCTCGTATTATCTTGGATGTCACAAAGCGCGTCTTGTCTCTTTCTCGAGACATGTCTTATCTCGTGCGCATTCGTTAACACTTGGGAAGGATTATCTTTCTACTCAAAGCATTGTTTTTATAATGGTTGCATATTTATGATAATTGCTGTCCACATAAATTACAGTCCTTTCAGTTGAATTAATTATTATTATTATTATTATTGAAATTGCAATATCTAGTTTAACGTTGGACGATTATGCACCTACGCTAAGGGAGAATGATGATGAATGATGATGATGAATGGTGAAATGAAGAAAGTGGGAGGAAAATGGAAAATCTCAAGAAAACACATACCCATGCACACGGTATTTGTCCACCTCAAATTTCACCTGGCACGAAATGGAATCGAGCCACGGACCCCCTGCACCAAAGGTCCCTGCAATGCTTTATTAATAATAATAATAATAATAATAATAATAATAATAATAATAATAATAATAATAATAATAATAATAATAATTGAAGCGAGCTTAACGAGTTTCAACCGTACGACTCAACCAACGTTTGGGTGCCTGTTCCTTCGTCTGCTCCTCTCATAAAAGACATTTCATTTTAATGAAACTAGTAAGTGCCTTCTTTTAGCTCTGCGAAGTAACTATTGCTTGGAATATGAATCTGCAAAATATAAGAGGTAAAATTAACCAAATGGTGCAAGTTTCCACTTATATATACAAAACAATTTTGCAATATCAACTACGTGAATCTTGTCCCATAAAGAAGCCGAAACCCCTACACCGAAGAGCCCTCCGAGATTTGATCATTGTCCACACGGACTGAAATTGTCATTTGAAGCCAAGACTTTAATATGAAGCCAATAATTTCTTTAAAATAGACGGAAAATTCGGAAGTTATAAGCATTTTCATATTTTTGCCTTTTCCCATAAGGGAGCCGTAGCCCCCTATACTGAAGACCCCCCCGGAGATTTGATCATTGTCCACTCGGACTGAGTTTGTCATTTAGAACCAATACTTTAATACGAAGCAAAATATTTCTTTAAAATAGACGAAAAATTCGAAAGTTATAAACATGTTAATAATTTTGCCTTTTCTCATAAGGGGGCCGTATTAGCCTACACTGAAGAGCCCCACGAGATTTGATCATTGACCACTTGGACTGAAATTCTCATTTGAAACCAAAACTTTAATATGAATCCAAAAATTAAACTTTTACATCAATTTAAACTAACTGGGTTCCGGTTCCCCCCACTATTGTTTAGTTTAGTTAAGTGGTAATTTGTGACAGCTTCACATCATCAAAAGAATGTTTCACTTCCCCTCCCCTCCCCCAGGAGTTCGTGCTGGATCCACCACTGGAATCAATAGACACTCTTCCTATTCTTTTTGTCACCCTTGATTGTGTAGGGGCTCCCTCGTACAAATAAAGAAGCGGTAATATTACAATCAAGGGGCGCTATATATTAGGTATTTTTTTAGTAACCTACCCCTAACCGCACAGGGCCATCTTTCGTAGAATAAAAAATATTACGTGATATTCCAATCATGAAAGGGGAGAGGATGCTGTAAATATATTTCTTATTCATTTTGTCTGTCCTGCTTATCAAAAATTACTTTCTGTTGGAAGGCTACTGAAATGAGAGGGGCAAAATAAAAAGTCGTACCCCCTCCTACATGGTTGCTCAAATAAGTACTAAAGAAAGCATTTTAAACTAAGATATTTAAGATTTAAACTAGGAAACTAAGATATCCTACATTATGTAAGGATGGCATATTCAGGATTATTATTATTATTATTATTATTATTATTTGAATGTTTTTGGAGCACCGAAATTTTGTGAGACGAACAATGATATGTAGAGGTTTAAGATGGGTGGTCATAGAGGTGGAAAAACCAGGATTTTTCTCTCTCTGACTCTCTAACGTAAAGATTATGTGCTGAAGGTAAGAAGCATCATCATTCTACAATAGGTTGCTTTTACGTAGAATATCAATTACTTGAGTTCTCCTCCTTCGGTCTACTTACCTTATGTAGTAAATTCAAAACAATTTCAATTCAATACAAATACATTGTAAAACTTTTCCATAATTAAACATCTAGGGAAAATTAAACATTTAATAGGGAAATCTGTTATCAAAATATCCAAACACGTAGATAGAAGACTATCTAGTGAGAAATATTGTGAAACTTTATAAAATTCTCCAAATTAGAATTAACATTTACTGGGAAACATTCGTTATGCGCCAGCGAGCATATGGTGAGCAGTGAGCACAGGGGAAATAATTACGAATCTGTTTGCAAACAAAATTAGGGACGCTAATGCAAGTGCGACAACAGCATTTTTTCTTTTTTTGGTATCGTCATGAGTTTTACACCTACGTTACAATTTGATTCTTTCCCAAATAAAAAAATAAAAAAATAACCGTAGTGTAGTGATAAAAATCATAACGGCACTTCCACGGGAGCGAATCCGCTACCTTCAGCATACAGACTCCTTGCTTTAACTAACTGAGCTATTTGTTTCTTTACGTGAATTGAGCCTGTTCCGGTAAAGACGATATTTCATTACGATCGTCCTACCAATTCGTCCTTTTCCATAGATAATTTCCACTATTTGCTCTATCTTTATGTTAATACTTAGCATATATTCATATATTTGGAGTTTGCAGATAATGCATATAATAAGACATACTAGAAATATTCGTTAAAAGTTTAGTTTGTAGATCTAATCCACATTTCTCTCAATGACATAGATGTCGCTGCTTCGTGTTGAAATGCAGAATTCCCTCGTGTTCTTGAAAATTTCCCACTTTAGCAGAGTTGGTAATTCTCGAGATTTCTGTCGATTTAATGTTTTTTGCTTCTAATTTCTTTATTTTAAGCTAATATCTAACACAAATATTAAAAACGGGTTTGTTATTAACCTGTCCTGCTGGGGAAACCTTCCGAAATTTCGAACATATAAAGAAAACGGAGATATTTTCAAAAAACTTCTAAATAAAGAGACGCGTCATTTATTTTGCTCATGGTAGTACATTTAAAACAATAATATCACACCACCGTCCCTTAAGAGTAATAAATGAAAGTCTGTCAGTAACAAATTCAACCCGTTTAATTGCTGGTAATATTCGTTTGTGAACGAAAAACCCTGTTCTTAACTGGGTTTTATTTTCTTCCCCGTAAAAGAACGTATAATTTCCGGAATTCACAGATCCATTTCCTTCCCACATAACTACCTGAACTCCTACTATGTCCATCCTGTATTTCTCTAACTCACTCGTTACGGATTTTAACGCGCCTTCCCTATAAAGACTTCTAATGTTCTATTTTCCAAATCTCATGCCCATTTTCTTGTGCTGAGGTCGTGCCAAGTTATCAGTCCTTGTCCGAGGCTTTTGTGAATATTTCTAAACAAGTGCTTTTTGTTTTTGTTTTTGTTTTACAGGATGAGGTTGTTAGCTTTACCCAAACCCCGAAGCTGGAAGACCATTCCTAGTCGGCTGTTCGCGATTGCTTATTCAGTATATTCGCAGCTAATCTCTATATCTAGAGGCCTTCTCCTCGATCCGCAACCTGAAGACGCGCCATGCCGTGGTGACACAAATTAAAAATACAAGGAATTAGTTAATGTTAGAAATAAGGATAATAGATATTTCTTTTATTCTATTACACATTATTCAAACCTATAAACAATCTATCGCATCCTCAATAACCCTGACATTATGAAAACTGACATCCTCAATAACCCTGACATTTAAAAAAATATTTAATGGCATTGATTTCCTATACAATTTAGAGGTATATCAAAGTTTGGAAAAAGAAATAATGTGTCAATGAACATTTATAGTCGTCATGAAAAATATAATGTGTATCCGCTTAAAATCACAAAGAACAAGAAAGAAAACTATGTTAGTTTATTATAGCTTTATAAAAGATAATAAAAACTATCATTTCTATCAGATAAAGTATTAGTCTAGGTTAATAAGAAGTCAAATAACAAAACATACTGAAAAATTATATTTAGATGATAGATGTTATTAAAACACTTTAAAAGACTAAATCAATTGAAAATGCTTTAACTATATTGTAGAGAACGTGAAGCTGTTAGAGTACAATTTTCTTAACCATTTAAAATCGAAAACAGTTTCATAACTGTAATAGAGTTCCATTTACAATATTTCAAACGAAAAAGTAATTTCGAATTAGTACGCTCTAATATTACCATAACGAAAAAAGGTAAAAGTGACATAATATATCAATTATAACAAACGTCTGGGCACATTTTGAAATATAGTTTTCATAATACTTTCGACAGTAATACTTGTATGTCATATTATTATATAGGGAAATTCTATCGCATGCCAGGTGCTGGATATACATTACTTACTTTTACTTACACAATAACTAGCAAAGTTACTACTTTAATTTAGCATTTCTTGATTGATATTAAGGTTTCATGATATCTCACATGCCTCAGTTTTCTACGATTCTCCAATGTTTTTCCTTAATGGCAAAAGCAAACGCCCACAAGCAAAACAAACAAATAAAAAATAATTAATGTGATAAGATAGGAATCCGGTAACCTAACACCTAACACCAGAACTAGTAAAAGAAGTTAATTTTAATAATGTCCACCTTGCTATGCTTTGCTGCCTGATTCTTTCATGATTATAAGTAACATATATGTATGTAACCGTTAGAAAAATGTGTCATTAGGATTATAGGTCACTATTAAAAGAACAAACAATAGTAGAAGCAATCTTCTAGGTAACACCGTAATTTTAATATAGGGCTTATACAGTATACAAATGAACAATTATTCCACCAGAATAAAAGCTGCCATTATTATTGGCAATAAACAACATATTTTTAGAGCCACAAAATTAGTTTTTAACGTTTTTCTCGAGAACTATGCATTGGAATTTATCTTGAAGCATGCCATTTTTTTCAGGTTGATGTCGTTTATCAACTATTATCTCTCATCTTTTCACACGTTCGTAAAGTGCTTCTAGCATGTTAGATTATAAAGACCAACAGAGAGAGCATCCTTGTCCTTTGAAGAAACTGGGAAGGAATTTCGGAAAATTCATCTTCATGTCAGTGCTTTCCTCACAATAGAGACACATTGCTCTTCCGATGTAGTCAAACATCTTTCAGTTGCGCTTTCTATTTTGAAACCGTACGTTTCATTTAAAATAAGGTGTCCTGATAGTACCATTTTAACATTTCATCAGAAATACATCACAGAAAATTTTAACTTTAGGTTTGGTAGGCCACAGGAAGACAGGTATATGTTGGTTCTGCGAAGAACAACATACAAAAATTAAAAGCAAATCATTGAGAGAACACCAAGAAAGCAGCAGCTGGAGAGCTTATGTATGATTCACAAAGGAGGTTGAATGTACGAATGAGCAAGAATGAACATGAGAAACGTTCCAAGACATTTAATAGTTCTTAATTTTAATTTTAGTTTTCAACCTCACGTTGAACTCTCTAAACTTTCTGTCCGAAGTTTTTAGTAGATGGGGCTGGAGCGGAAATCGAGGATGTGCTTCAACAATGTAATTTCATGAAATCAGTATAGTCTTACGGTCAGTATTTGCCATTCCTTTCTAGTAATTTTTACCTTCTAAGAAAACGCATACTTTCCATCTTGAAAATAAATGCAGTCGTGTAGTCAGTAAGACGTCGGCCTACTTAGAAGCAAGGGTTCAGTTCCAGGTGTGAGGAGGAAATTTTAAATTTTATATCTTCGTTTCATTGCAAATCTGGAATTCACCCAGTCTCTTTACATTCATAATCTTCGAAAATCAAGAGAAGTAAAGATGGAGAAGGAAGAATTTGACTACCTAAATTACGAAGTCTGAAAAAGTCATTTCGAGATGACCGAGGTTTGACGATTATAATCAAGACAGTACGAACTTGTTGTGAAGAGAGAGAGAGAGAGAGCGAAAAATATGACATAGTTGGGATGCAATAAAACTTGAACCTAACAACCAACGACAATGAACTATTTGCCAATAACAACTGTTTTCCACCAACATTACATTTGTTTTCTTCTGTATAGTTTACTCCGATTACGAGTAAACCGTGAATTTCAGAGAATTCAGTAGATCATGTCTGGGTGTAGAGGGTATATAAATTTATATTTTTATTCTTGACTTAATTGATCTTCCATTCACTCACCGGTTCCTTAGTCTCTGGAAGGAAAAATACGTTCAATTCTGAATAAACGGATTATAGTTTCCCAGTTTCCCACAATTGATGTTAAGTAATGGAGTGAAAATAACTTGAATTTTTTATACGAATTAAAGGAAAATAAATAAAAGGTGCGAAACACCGCTCTAAACTTTCCCGCTGCAATTTATGACACTAAATCATGTTCTGCTGTAGTTATTAACGAAACCTTTTTGTAGTCAAACACGAACTAAATTATAAGTCGTTTTCGGAAAGCTTCCTACGAAGAAAACTCACTAACTACCCTTTTGGATTTTTCATAAGAAATGACTTGTACGATTTGTTAGGGTTATTAAGGAAATATCTGACTTTCTAATATCAACAAAGTCGCATAAACCGCATTTGAGAAAACTGCTAGAAAATAAACATGTAAACTGGATATCACACCAAGGAGTAAACTGCTGTACCCATTACGGATATTTTCGTAGAAAATAATTTACTCAGCGTTATAGACTCATTAATGAAATATTGATTGATGAAATATGAACAAAATTGCTGGAGTTGTTTTTAACGAAATCGTCCGAAGAAGTCGCCCCAAAGAATACAGTCCCTTCCTGGACCTTCTTATAGGACAAATTAGTTATGTCGTATTGTCATGTTATTAATGAAGAATTTATTTATGAAATGTGAACAAAATTACCTGATTCGCTTTTGAGAAAATCGTCGGAGCAAAACCACTATCCCTCGCAGATTTTGTTCAGAATAAATGTGTTGTGCCATATTATCAGGTTATTAATTAAATATGTGTTTATGAAAGATTTACAAATTTATCTGAATCAGTTTTGAGCGAATCGTCGGAAAAATACCCACCGGCATGAATAAACTACCACTTATAGATTTTTCCTCATAAAAATGACTTATGCTAATTATAGCCGTTTCCGAGAAAATCGCATTTCTTTATTTTCACCCTTCAGTAAACTAGCCTTGTTTCGGGGATAGGAAGAAAATTCGAGAAACTCTAATAGAAAATCTTAAATATAAAATTTGGTGCAGACTCGTTGAAAAATATTTCTATGATAGGTGAGTGAACACGTTAGATGGAACAGACTAGCAGATGTTTAAAATAACTTTTTCGTTACACACAGGTCATGAAACGTGTAAACCCATTGAAATCTCGGCTTCAAGCTCTTTCATGATCATCATACTTCCTTCTCTCCTATCGTCGCTCAAAAGTAACAAGAAAGTGTGTGGATATCACGCGGATCCTCATAATTTCAAATGTAAAAGAATAAAGGAAAACATAAAATTGTTTATATGCATGCACAAAGTGCTGTTAGCTAAGTATCCCTGGTGGAAGAGGGTCAGCGCTAGCAATTTTGAAAGGAGGCAGCTGAAGAATATTGGATGTTTCCTTTTTTTCCATAACTTATGGTATTTCTTCTAACATTCGATCACTATATGAAAATTCTGTATAGTTCACAACTTGCATTAAACCTCTATATAATTAAATCTGAAGTTTCTTCCGTTTGTTTTTTTTTTTAATTGGACTATATGGCCTATGCCAGGGCATTCTAAAAATTTTTATACTCATTCACTTTGGTACTGTGATGGAAGGCCGAATCATTATTAAAAACGTCTCGAAAATTCTTATAATTTCTATCTTGTCATTCTTGTGCAATATTATGGAAGAGTCGGAGAAAGAGCAAAATGATGCCCGCTGTAACGCTTAGAGATATTAGGTATATTGTAACAATAAACTAAGAGGAAATCGTTGTCTATTATACTATGAAGGAAAATAATACTCTTATCGGCTTGTGTAATTGAAATAACACAAAAAAGTTATATTTTGCATTGAGGGACAAGATATGATCAGTTACATCCAATTGCTTTTTTAATGAAAAATTCATTCAACTTTAGGATTCATTATTACAAAATTACTTTCTTTATTCTCATTCATATAACTACACCACTCACTAGCACAAGCTGATTGTACAGCTTATAAATTACAAGACGATGATAGAGGGTTAATATACAGATAATAGTTACAACCACATTTTTATTACTTTCTTTACAGGGTGCTCGACAAGTTCCTAATCATTTCTGGGAAGGAGTACACGAATTCATATGAAGTGTTTATGCTAGGAAAGAAAACACCGTAAGTCAAAGGAGTCATAGTAATTCGAAATTGATCGCCCTCTATATCCAAGCAGAGTTGCCATCTCTCCACGGTGCACTTGAACACACACTGCAACATTGCTCGGGTAATTGTACACCCAGCCACAAAAGTATCTCCCCTCTAAGTGCTCTAATTCCATTACTTGGGGTCCAGGTCTTTTGCAGTTGTGAGAACGTCTAGACAGATGCTACCCAACTTACACGTTACTTTTCTCGGCACTGACACCAGTTAGTAGCACTGAGTCAAGTTTGTAGGGAAGTAAAATTGTGAGTAGATGACGCACGAAACATTTCTCCATTTTGAGATCAATTTCTCTGGTTCAGAGCGTGTTGTCCAATGAACATCATATGTTAATCAATATTGCTGTGTATGTAATGTATTTTTCATTATATTCAAAGAAATAAAAACACTGATCACATATGAATCAGAAAATGCTTGAAAGTAGCTGAAAATATTAAATCTAGAACAATTGCTGGAAATAACTTTGTAAATGACTCCCTCCATTGAGAAACCTTCTCCAATTCTCCTTATTCCATCTTTTTTCTTTCTGGAGGAGAGAAGATCTTGCTTGTCAAACTGAGTGTGCATTGAAATTGAAATTGAAACAGAAATACTTGAAAAAGTTTCAACCTGGGCGGGATTCGAACCCGGGTCCACCAAATAGAAGTTCAATGTGCTAACCACTCACCTACTGAGTTTTGTTATACATGTACGGGACTGGATAAGACTTTCCAGAAATTTACATTTTACGGTTCGCTCCGTAACTAAACGCTATAACAATACTGAGACACAAATATATACGTATACTAAGACTAACATAGGAATTGAGAGCGCTTCCGAATGGAAGCTAGCTGTAACGAACAGGAAAGGGAGAACTCACGAAAGTACTACTACTAGAAATCTATAATAGGCTTGTCCCACGCAGACGATAAAAGCTTGTAACGAGTGCATTTAAGAAAGTCATAATAAGTGTGAGCGTCCATCAACGGGGCGTACCGGTGAATGTAAACGATGGTGCATGCGACTAGTAAAAGAACGGCGTGATAATTTGTAGGTGGGAAAAACGGATATCTGGAAACAAAATTTACTCAACTGTGAACTGATGGGGGGTTGCCGACAAATTCTTCCTAATAAAGTCGTGAGGCAATTCGGAATAATTGGAGCACAATAAGTGTAACAGTGCGACAGCGTATCTTCCTGGGTACATCTGATGCACTGAGCGTCAGGGAGATGATAAGAGGGGAAAGACCGTTAATTTCAATGCGGAAAGTAGCCGTAAAGTATAAATTCACAATGACTAAATGGAATGCTATGGGAAACTGCCAAGCTTCGAGAATCTGCATACGAAAACTGTGGTCGAGACTGTCGTATGCCTTTTCTAAATCTACGGCTAGAGCACCTGCCGGAACTTGCCGAAAATGGAAGTAGGAAAACAGATCCGAGAGCGAAGAGTATACGTAAGATTATGTGTGAAGTGCAGCTTGAAACGAACTGATGTAGTTCGGCATAAGTGGGCGTAGACGAGCTGTAAGGATTTTCGTGAATAATTTAATATCCGGGGGTAATAAAGAAATGGACCTAAGGTCCTGAACCACTTTCGCAGAAGTGGATTTGGGAATGAGCACCATAATAGCCGTGTTTCCACAAAAGGCTTCACCAGATAAGCGAGCATTAAATAATGACGTGAGATAAGTGCTGAGGTATGTCCAATATTGTTTATAAAACAGGAGCGTCAAGCCGTCCTCCCAGGGGAGATACGACCCCGCACCCGGCGAAAGGCAGCGAAAATTTCATTCGCAGTAATCAGTTGCATATCTTGCTCTGAGAGTGGCTGAGATATCATAGACAGAAAATCCGGGGTCTGGGTAGCATCCACGAGACGCTCGGTTGTGAAATCAGTATAATAGCGTGTATACTCACGTAACATGTGTGTAGCGTCCGTGGTGGACATACCGTCTCCCAGAACTAGAGAATTAATAGCTGTAGAACGTCACTGTCGTAAAAGTAAATTGGCTTGGTAAAAAGTAGTACTTTCATCGGGGAAACGGTGGTAAAAATCATCTGACAAATAGGCTTGGAAAGAATAATGGGAATAAATCGTTTTTAAACGCTGTTTGATACTATTGATATGGACAAGGTTTGTAAGCGAAGGAGGGGCTAACCAGAACTCGCGAAGTGCTCGATACAAGAATTCATGTAAATGATGATCATCCGCACACGCAATTTTTCCGCACCACTGAGAAAAGCTACGAATTTTCGGTTTGCAGTAAAGGTTCCACCATAAGCTTACAGTTGGGTAATATCTTTGCATACGACACCAGTAGACGAAACGAGGGGCAAAAAGCTTCCTGTACCTCCTCTCGTAGTATTAACTCATGATTCATCTTCCATTAAGAATAGCCCCTAGAAGGTGGCAACAAAGAAGGTAATTTAAAACTAATTTCAATTGCGGTGTGATCGGAAAAGGCTATTGTAATTGTAGCCACTTGGAGAACCACAGGACAGAGGTAGTCAGTAATATAGGCCCTATCGATACGACTTTTAGTAGTTACAGAGAAATATGAAAAATCATGCGGAGACTGAGACACGAATAATGCGTCTTTCAATTTCATAACTCGGACAAGCTCCACCAACGAAGGACATGGCGGGGCAGGGGTGAGTGAATCCCGGGGGTCGATAATAGAATTAAAATCACCAACCAAGATACTATGCAAAATCCGTGGGGGCAATAAAGATGGGATCGTAAATGCGTAAAATTCCTCCCTTTCCTGTCTACGTACAAAGCCAGAAAGGCTGTATAAACCTAGAAAACATATATTCTAAATATAACAACGAATTGCTCGACCATCAGAAGACAGTATCACTCTTTCATATTGCAGTCCCTTACGAATCACAAGGGCAATCCCAGTGGAACGTTCTATATTTACAGTTGAATCATAGTCACTGAGAAAATCTAACGACGGGAACGTTAGTTCTTGAATACAACAGACATCTGGACGTCGATTATCAATAAAGTTCTTTAGTAGAATCTTATTATACTCTGAACTACTTCTGAGTATATTAATCGAAAGCACCTTAAAAGAGTTCACTGGGGGCATTGTATACAATACAAATATTAAATAATAATATAAATATTTGCTAAAGGGAAAGGATACATGACTCGTCAAAACTATAATCACCACACACGTTGTGAAAAGAACATGCCCCGAAAAGAATACATTTGCGACTCCAAAAAAGAAAAAAATACTACAACACATGCTAGCAAAACAAACACTTAGAGGTAGAACGAACTTAGGAACGGAGCTCTCTTATTTCCCTTCTGTCTATCCCGGGGGCATCTTCATAAATAAAGCTGTGTTCTTCTTTTGAGAAGCACCAGTCACTTTCCTTCGTTTTTGCTTATAATTAGAGTCAGATGTAATTGACACTGATGTTTCTTCTCCTTGAGAGGTCACTAAAGCGTCGTTATTCTCACTAGGGGAACCACTCAATACTGCAAGAACAACTGGTAGAATTCAACCTCTTGATTTGTTCTTCTTTAGGCCATGAAAAAAACTTCTTGAGACATTTTTCTGGCATTGTCCTTCTCCACAAATATAACAAAAATTTACATCTCATAATAATATAAAGATTTAATCTCTGATTCATAATCAGTTTTCTTCCCCAGATTTGAAAATCTCATTAGGTATGCGTTTTATAAAAGCGGATATTTGGAAGAAAAACCATCTCCGTTTGAAAATCGCGTAACATTTTTTTCAAAGGTTCTGCAGCCTACAGCGATTTTTTTACTGTTATTTCCGTAATAAGTGTGCGTGGTGTAGACGACGTTTATTCATCACATACTTTTTTACGGAGTATAGTAATTATGTTTTGAAAATGTAAACAAAGGCGCCGCTCTAACTGTAGATGTTGTAATTGTAATGTTTTCTTATGTTTGACAAGTCAGAGAAAGCGTCTGAGGTTAATGACTAGATGAGAAGAAAGTGTGTCATGATTTCTAAAGGGTTTTCATGGAAAGGGTGAATGACATTTTGTGACCCTTGATGGTTGGTGTGTCCACGCAGTCGCATGGTCCCTAATGGCCCCATGGCTGGCCCTTGAAGACTGTCCCTGTGTAGGGACCATGGCTCGCACCGAGGATCCCTCCATGGGTTACGTGCATATGCAGTGGTCCCTATAACCCTTGTAAAGAATGGTCCCTGTGTAGAGACCATGGCACCCACCCGGGACCCCTCCAATGGTTCCCTCGAACAGTATGTGTGAGCATAGTAAAAGCTCCAATGGATTCCCTATAGCCAATGGTTCCTGGTTTTCCAGAACCCTCGTGTGTCCTCAAATGGTCCCCTTATGTAAAAGCCATGGGCATTAGACGAATTGAACCCCGGACCCCCTTTACTTGACTTGTAATTTTAAATTACTTGATTTTAAAAATTTCGTATGGAGTGGCGGAACATATTGGGAACTCGTGAAGGGTAGAGGATTGGTAGGGTTGGAATCTTTATTCATTCATTTATTTAATCTTTTCTTATTGTTCATTTATTTAATTGGATCATTTACTTTTGCAAATTCAGAACATTGTATGACCATAGTAAATGCATCGTATGCATAATATACTTGAATGCTTAACTTAGTCTTTTCCATCAGCATCGTATGTATGTATAATATACTCGAACGCAGAACTTAGCTATGCAGTTCTTTCCTTCATCGCCGAACGCTCCATACTAACTGAACTTATGAGGAAGTTTGCGGGTTGCGGGCGTGACGTCAGAAACAGCCACTGCGTCACAGGGTTACGAACTTTGTTGACGATAGAATGAGCTTTCACGTTTGCATTGGTGACGCTTTCCCTATGCTTTTAATGCTTATGCTAATTTCATGTGAATGAACCGCAAATGATGAAGTAACTATGCTGAAATAGTTTGGCTCTTGCATACCGTAAACCCAGAGAAATGACCCCTTCCCTCTCTGCATGAGAACCCGAAGGGATATTACGAAGTGAATGAATGTCACAGTCAATGCACTAACTTTCGTTTTGCTACAGAGAGATAATTGATTGCGATTACTTGAAAAGCAAATGGAAAGCAAAGATTTGAGTACACATTTTTAAAAAATGATACTATCAACAGAATTTCAACAGCAATAAATTAGAATGAAATTTTATCACACAAACTGTAAATGGAAAACGAAATTCCAATTTATATATGCATGAAACAAGGGGCCATTTTGTCCAGATAAGCTGTAAAATACAATTTCCTAATTGCTGTTAAAAGTTGAAATTTTCTATCTGGAGAAAATTTTTAAGCATGCCAGATGAAAATCAAAGATTTGAGAAACACAATTTATTGGCTATACAAGTTGCGCATAAAAATGCTGATGGAAATCAGAATCTTTGTCAGTTTTCTATGTGGATGTTATCGTTGCCACTGTGACACAGCTCTGTAGAAAAATCCTTTAATGGACGAAAGAGTACCCCTATCGCTAGAAGTGGTCAACAATAGCCAAGCAAGTACTTCAATTCAACTGGTACTTGACTACTTTATTGACAGTGGGGCCGGACCAGCTCTCAGTAGGTCCTTGGGAGAGGAAGATTTACTACCTAAGCAATAGAAGGGATTGAGGTGGTCCTGGAAAGTAGAAAGACTTTCTTTTCCTGTTTGAACCATGATCCTACATGACTCTTTAATCGAAATTTTAAAAATTATAATTAAATTAAAATTAAAATGTGTTTCAGATCATTAGAACTCAATTATAAACCTTGAAACGCGATCCCTAGCTCGCACAAGATTTTTTACCATTAATTTAATTGCGATCCTACTTAAAAATCTTGCAACTAATCGGACACATTGTGTGAACGTACAGAATTATGATTAAATTAAAAACAATGAATATGATTACAGCATTGAAGTACCCCCTGAAACATTACCCTTCAAGCTCGCTCATTATCCATGAATTTCCTATGTTTAGCAATGATTTTTATTGAATTGTTTTCTGCTTCGTTTTACTACTTAAAGTCCTAAGATGAGCTACCCCAACTTAGAAAAAAATCCAATGAAATTTATAAGAAGAGCTACGAGATGACTTTATAAATAATTTGGTTGTTAAAATGTTGTGAATCTTGATAAAACTTCTGAAAAATATTAACACAACAGAACATAACAAAATAGAAATAAGATGTCCAAGAAAGGGAAGGAAAGGAAAGCAAAGGAATGAATATTTATTTATTTATTTATTTATTTATTTATTTATTTATCATTTTTCGCTGCGAAGCGAACTTCGTTTTCCTACCGGGCCAGCTCTCAACTGAGATGATCTCTTCAAGTTTTCACTGCCTCCGCTACAGCAACAGATACGCACACCTTCCGTGTACGATAACTTTTCCCCAACTAACAGCTCACTTCTCACTAATCCGTCCGTAGAAAACAGCCAACTTAGCCCTGGTAGCGCATGCATAGTTCAGCCACACCTCCCACCATTATCCGATGCTTAAGTAGACTCTTGTCAATCACTTCCTTTAGTTGTGAGTGAACGGAAGATTTCATTTTTTCCCTCCCTCTTGTCCCTCAATGCTCATAGTTTTCTTGTTCTTCTTTTCCCTCTCCTCTTTTGTTTATTTCTTGTTGTGAACATATGAATGCATTGTTTCCCACTCTGACTACTTCTTTCTATGCCGACAAGCCATTCTACCACTTGCCTCTTCTCCCAATGGTTGACAAACTACGTGCGTACGTTACTCACCCCACCTCCCACTAACTGACTAGTTTTGTCTCTGCAGACAACTGAAAACCTGGCGGTAGGTTGAATTTAATGAAGCCTCTTTGTTTGTTCCCAATACTAATATCACGTTGTTCGACCAATTGGCGCTTATAAACACTATGTGGGACAGCATTACCCTTGTTAAATGGCTTTATTGACCATAGGCTATTGGTCTTTGTGTATTCAGAGACAAAAATAAATGCTCTTTTCTTTTCGGCAAAAATACAAGATACATTGATCCCATCAATAAAACTGACAATAGTTTTCATTTTTTCATTGAAATGTATGGGTTATGAAATTTAAATTAGTAGCTGTATACTGAAAGAAAATTGGTGGTCACATCCTGCCCTAACATTGTTCGCTACCCTTTGTAGTTATCAGTTGTGAATGTTTCGTGGCTGAGATGTATCATTAAAGCTCGACCGTAGCAATAAAACTTGACGACTACAAAGTTTAGGCACAGTATGCAGGTGTCAGATGACAGTTATTACTTTGAAGAAATTGATATTTAATGAGCATTTCCCACCATAAGTATATTGACTCACTTTCTGTGGAATTATAGGAAAGAAAGAAAATTGCTTATTTCTGAATGTATTCTGTCATATTATTGAAAATTAGAAAAATAGACTGATCACAGTAGATCCAACAAGATGTCTGGAACCGAAATATCCCTTCTTTCCCTCTTTGCAAACTGAGAAAATTGAACCCAAGTAGCATTTACACAAGAAGAAACGAAAATCCGTTTACCTTATTTCTCTTTTACCCATCCTATATCCTTAACACTTTCCTGATCCGGGGATTTTGGGCTATTTTTTACACTTTCAGTCAAGCAGCTACTGCATCGTCACTATTTATCCTAGGATCATGGTTCATACCTCATTCTCTTATGAATAGAGCTGGCTTTCAAATGGTACCACTTGTATGCTCATACCAAATGGTACCACTTGCACACCAGGAGCGGGAAAAATGATGTCAAAGGGAAAATTTCGGAGGGAAATTTTTTCACACTTTGGGCCCCTCTGGAGCGGCCCGATGTGAACGTAGCCATCTAAAAAATCTGATAAATAGTACTTGGTATACTGAATGTGTGTGCCAAATTTCAAGTTTCTATCCTGAATACCAAGGGCGGGAGAAATTTTATCAGGAATTCCCACCATGCCCCAAATTACCGTAAAACACCATGATGTCAGGTAAGAAATTTCCTGAGACATCCCTAATTACCCTAGGGTCATGTTTCGCCCATCATTCTCTTCAGAATAGAACTGTCTTTCAGACGGTATGACTCACGTGTCTCTATCATGTATCTAGGGTGGGAAAATGAGGAAAAACGGGATTTTTGGGGTACAAATATCCCTTTTTTCAACTTTTAGCCCCCCTGGACCCCCCTGTTTTATCGCAGAGATCTGAAAAAATCTGGTGAATATTACTCGGTGGGCTGAATGTTTATGCACAATTCCAATTTTCCAGGTGCAAAAGTAAGCCCGCGAAAAAAAATATACCGACAATGTCCCATATTCCCGTATACAGAGGGAAATTTTTAAACATTCCCTGAGACATACCTAATTACCCTAGGATCATGCTTCAAATTGCAACTGCCTTTCAGGCAGTACCATTCACTTGTCCCCATCATGTATCTAAGGCGGGAAAATCCCGTGAAAGGGATTTTTTGGTAAAAATTTCCCTTTTTTAACGTTTAGTCCTCTCTACCTCCCTGTTTCAGCGCAGAAATATGAAAAAAATCTGGTAAATACTACTCGGTGGACTGAATGTTTTTGCACAATTTCAATCTTCTACGTGCAAAAATGACCCCGCCAAAAATACTTTACATAAACCCCCCACAAAATATTACACGAAAATATATATTTTAGAATTATGACGTCATAACCTCCTATGTCTCGACGCAGGAACCATACCTAATGTCTTCTGCAATACCTCTGGACTTGAAAAAAACCCGGACGAAAAATCTCAAATAGGAGAGATATAACGATATGTACCATGAAACACCTCGTATGGTACAGATTGTACCATGGGATCCCCAAAGGGTTAATAAATATGTTATATATATATATATATATATATATATATATATATAAATCCACTACAACAATTTCTAAACTAACATTACTCTTGCGAGGCGATTAACTAATGGTTATCGCGAAGTCTAAAAACTTGTGTGTCTCGTGTGTTTTGAGTGTTCATCAAAAGAAGATATCAAATACAAGTAAATTTTTACAATATTATTATTATTATTGCTTTGATATATTTGTATTGAGATTGGAGGGAACCCTAGGAAATACCCATATTGGGTTTAGTCATCACAAACTTATTTCACAAGGATTGAAGCGGGAACCCCAGGAAATTTACATACATTGTGTTTGTCCACCACAAACTTATTTGCACAAGAATCTATCGGGAACTCCCACTAACATTACATACGTTGTCTTATGAAAGTAATTGAGGGGGACTAGAAACGAACTATCAACTACCAAACATCAGAGATATATACTCTACCACTGAGCCATTATGTTTCTAATTCGGGGGAAACTACCCCTGAACCAGCGGGGACCCGCACCAGCCGTGAATGTTGTGAATATTTGTTCATGAATTGTTTTATTCCTTGCCAAATTATTGTTTGAACACTACGTGCTTGCTTCGTCTCGTTTCGTATGTAACAACCAAGAAAGCTCAAAGGACGAAGAAAGCTCGAAGGACGAACCAAGAAAGATCATATTATTATTATTATTATTATTATTATTATTATTATTATTATTATTATTATTATTATTATTATTATTATTATTATTATTATTATTATTATACTAAGAATATGTGGGAATCTAAACTTCAGATGATACTTTCTGAACAATATCCAAATAGTTAAGAAAAGAACTCAGTCAGTCTTTATAGAAAATGCTTCCTGACGTCCCTTAAGAGCCACAACAGATGAAAGAATCATTTACTAGCTTCATAGTTTACTGCAGAAGCAACTGTGGATTTTTTATTTTTTTTGTTATTTTTAATTGATTCGTTTGGTAACGTTGTTACTCTGGTTGATAATTATTTGGCTCGCTTTTTTTCCTAACTACTCAATGAGCAATTTTTAAATTGTGATCTACTAAAAACTGTTCCTATACTGAAAAATGTAGATATAAAGAGGTTTCAGCTTGGGGCGGGGCAGTTTTTCAAGATAGATTTAATTTTCGCAAAAATTGTGTTCGTTTACTTTAATATAGGCTGGAAGAAACAAATAAAGAAAGCAGTTTCAGTGTATGGTGCACAGTTTCCCAAGATAGATTTTATTATCGCAAATATTAAGTTTGCGTCTGATATTTCCTACGTATATGTGCATGAGCTACCTGTAGATATGTGGCACTTTTCCACAGTTAGAATACAAAGAAAGAAAAACAATCGTTTATTTTTTGATCATGGAAGTGCGCGGTAAGCTCCCACCTTGGATTTGCGTTAGAATATTATAGGCGTCGCAAGTTTTGCGGAAAAAGGAAATGAATAGATAATTGTTCTCGAAGACGTAAGAAATAATGGTGTGTATTTTGATGAGAAAAATTGATGATATATATTGTTTTATGCGTGTTCCGTCTTTCAATAAGCACCGGCGAGAAACCCTCTGAAAATGTAAGAAATATGGACTTGCGCATTTTAAACATATGGAGCGGTATTCAGAGAGAATTCGTTTAACGAGGGTTAGTCACAGTCTTGTTAGTGGCATACTACCTCTTTACTAAGGAAGGTGCACAGTTTGGTATTCAGTCTACTTTGAGTACAACTAAAAGCTGATTTGGTTATGATTAACTTATGTAAACCCAATGCATCGGGTGAGAAAAATAAATGTCGTAACTACGGAAAAGTAGATAAGTGCATGCGTAGTTTGTAATAATGAAAATACATGAAATACGAAATATGTCGTACGCTAAACCGTGGGTAAAACGTTAGCCTGCATAATGCAAAGGCCAATGAAATGTTGTTAGGCTTGGTTTTAGGATATGAAAGAAAACGCAGGGAGCTAGCGCACACATACACCCCTCGTTGAAAGAGGGGACTTTACCCGTGTTTAACAGTGAATTCACCCCCTAGACTTTGCTTCACCGAAGACCATTCACTCCATCTTTTGTAAAAGAATTGCAAACGAAACCTTTATTGCAATAGTGCTAGAGAGAGATATGCCCCGGAAATGATGCGGGTAGGGTCCCCCAACTAAATAGTTTTTGCTTTACTGGTACTTCCCCAATAGTAAAATGGAGTATTAATATCACCAGAGCATAAATGGATATTATGGGTGAGAGAAAACTTAACGCATGGAAGACTTGCTTTCCTTCTGTTAGTACAAACTAGTGCCTCACATTAAGATTGAAATTACGAATATGTGTTGGGGGTTTATAAGGCATGGAAAACATATAATACAAATATAGTACATTCTCCTTAAAATATATAGAAATATACGGGATAATAACGTATACACGTATGCACTGAGGAACATTCATTGCCCAACTAACCTTTAATTTGGAATTCTGCCGCTAGGTGTCGCTGGTAGTAGCGGTGGCGCAATACAAGGTAGGACGATATGACGTGCATTTGGCGTGTGGGGGCATCATTTGCTTTCACGTCAGCGTACGTTGAAGATTATAGAGAACCTCGTCTTGCCAGCTAAGAGTATTTTTAATTAAAGTATATAGATATATAAAAATAAAGAGAAACAAAGAGCTAAGGAATTTATTGAACCCTATTATATGTTACAGAGAAACAAGCCTTACTAAACCCTGAGTGGTAGCAACGCATTTATAAGAAGGACTCATCTTGGCTTTGAACAACAAAGTATCGACGGAGAGTGGGCATTTCTTCCTGTTTTTCGTGATGCTTCAGAGGTATGTATTTTTTAAAAGAAAGAAATCATACATATTCTTATTGTTTTTGAGTTGTTTTTAACAATTATTAATGAACAGAGAGACTTTTTGTGGATATTTTAAAAGTATAGTTTACAACTAAATATAGTAAATATTTACCTATTCCTCTTCATAAATTAAGCATATTGCTTTGTTTTAAATAACATTATTTAACTATAGCTTGAAAATAACTGATTGATCTCTCTTTTTTTATTAAAGTGATTAAAAGTGAACTTAATAACACAAAATAGTTTTTTTCGTTTTATTTCTTTCAAATGGATTTCTACTGCCCAGCTGAAGAACATGATCGACGAGATCTACTTGCAAAAAATGGTGCGCGGTTTCAACGATTACCCGAGGGTCTTCAGTACCTGGAAAGCCGTAATGGAACTACAGCGCCTGGGACATCTGGGGTCGGAGAATTGCTATGCACTCCTACGCGCCCTTCGTTCCTTTGAAGGTAATGATACACTGATTTTTCAGCACTGTGCACCCAGTGGTGGTGTGCTAGATTTGTTTGTGTATGAGTCTTTCCTACTGAAACAAAGTTATGATCAGGCTCAGCAGAGACTTATGTATTTATTATCTTGTGGGGAAGGTCAGGTGGACAAGATAAAAGATACAGTTATCGGACTTCTTGATTTCGATACTCGGTTTGTTTCGGAACAATGCTTAATACCATCTGAAAATAATACATTAGTCATGACACTTCAAGAAAATTATAACTTGAGTCAAAATAAAAACTTACATCCATTAACCAATGAAGATTTAGCTTTCCTACATGAAGTAGATGGGATTGGCAATCTCAATTTCAATGAAACACCAGTCGAAGAAATGAGGATTTTGGTTCAAAATGAGGACAACGCTGTGGTTACATCCACGCAACAAGTCCAGGAAGAAAATCCTGTATACAATCCACCTCAACACTGTGTACAGGATGATCATGAATATGGGAATCAAATGTTTTTCTCTCCTCAGCCTGAACCGTCATATGCTAGTGTTCCAGCAATGGTTGGACATGGCAACATGAACAATAGTATAAATGGTACTACTAATAGTACTAATAGTGGTAGTACAAGTGGTGGTAGTAGTCATGATAATAATGACGGTCAAAATCAACGAAATAGTAATTTCGAAGTTGTAAGAGAAAGCAGACAAAGGTTTGGTAAGTTTCATCTTACCGGCCATGAAATTGCCATTAGACCTGTGGGTGATGAAAGGAATGTTAATAACCCAGAGTTTAATTGATTTTGCGTTGGAACAAGTGATCTCCAAAGCACGCCCCTCGGACTACATTGGACTATACATAGATACCACTCACAGTACCAACAACAAACTAGTGTATGTCCCGTGCAGAAGAAAAGGCAATTTCTCTGCTATGACAATTATCACTTCAATCGACCGTGTACAAAATTCGAATGAGATGTTCCTTTTGGGGGCAAGAAGTACTGTTTCGATTTTACATAGTCGACAGCATGCATGGACACTGAAGAAATATTACAAGTGCCGTTGACAAATATTCAAAATACCAAGATTATTTGGAAAAACGTTGAATACGTATTGAAAATAACAATATCTATTTTCTACCTCTGGCTATAGTATAGGGCCAAGTAAAGCTCCATACCACAAAATATGATTTGTATAATTTAAAAAGAACATATCGGGATACATGGCTTCTTAGAGCAGAAGTTCTCTGCGAGATGGGAGGAGTTAAGGTTCAAAGTAAGGGAGGCTATGACTTTTCAGATGTTGATCCTTTCCAATCATATTTGAAAGGGGAGTATGAAATTGTGATTTATGAGGAGCATGAAAAGAATAACCGGGATTATATAGTACGTTACCCGGGAGAACCGGCAGAAAATAAGTTCTTTATCCACTATCAAAGAAGTACCTCTGTTGGGCATTTCGAGCCCATTTATAACATTGAACTTTCTTTAAGTTACGGAAGTATTATTATTGTTTGGAAGCTTATGATGAAAGGTCAATTAAACACATGTGTAAAGCTCGTACTTTTGGCGAACACACATACAAGCGGGATTATACTGCAAACAAAATTGAATGCAATGCATGCAATAGAGATTTTGCTGAGGGTGTATGTCTTGAGAACAATGTGAAGCGTAATAAAGCGGCTGGATCTGTATGTGATAATGTAAAAATCTGTATCGATTGCGGTCTCATCCTTGCTAAGAGGGGACGAAAATCTGATCACATGTGTGATGAACATTTCTGTTCAACATGCCGCGCATATGTTGATATAAACCATACATGGTTTGTTCAGAGACAACGGCCTGTTCATACGAAAGGGTTTATGTACATCACCTATGATATAGAGACGATGTTGAAGGCACCGAATGAGCGCAGTGAACGGGAACACAAGTTGTACTGGTCTGCTGTCAACATGTTTTTCACGCCTCTATAAGAAAAGGTATCGATGAGCCTTGTAAAAATTGCGGTGAAATCGTTCGCTTTCTTTTAAGACAATGACGGCCTTTATTAACCACGTGTTAATAGAGCGTCCTGACTTTCAGAGGATAGTAACGAACGCCCATAATAGTAATTGCTACGATGGTTTCTTCCGTCTTAGAACTCTCATAGAAGACCACCATAATTTTCCTATTGTTGTTATACAGGATCAGAAGATTTTTAATATCAGTATACTTAATTGTAAATTCTTCCGTGATTCTTTCCTATTCCTTGGCGTTAAATTATTCAAATTTTCCAAATTACGGAAGACATTAGGCCTTAGTCAAAATTTAAAGGAGGGAGATTTCCCCTACTTGTTTAACACACAGGAAAATAAAAATTATGTCGGTCCCTATCCTCCACTTGAGTACTACGACCCTGAGGCGTGAAGCAAGCAAGAAAGAAATCAACTGGAAGCCTTTCACCAACAACGTGCGGTAAGTATTGAGTCGTTTAACCTGCAGAAGGATACGTTGGCTTATTTTGAAAATGATGATAGAATTCTATCAGAAGCGGTCATCAAATTTAGCAATATAATCGAAGAGAAAACGGAGGGTTTCCAATTGGATCCTTCTCTAATCGCTGAAATCCCATTTTACAATAGCCTTCTTTAAACATTCAAGGTCCACCTTTTGACTTACAACAACAATCTAAACTCCAAAATCGCGATGTTCTTGATAATACAACTGGAGATGATGGCGGGGTTTGTGAAACTGTTAGCACTTGTTGATTCTATTGCATCAAAATCATATTCTTCATCTGACGATCATTCGCATATTTCTGTTTCAGCAACAGATATAGCTTCAGTGTTAACTTCGTAGGGTTCTTCTTTCTGAAAGAGATGCATGATGTCTCTATATATATTTCCCGCTATAGTCCGTATTTAAAGTGTTTTAATACCCGCAAGGTAATCACGTGTTCACCATTCGTGGCTCCAAACTTCTTTTCTATTGTCAATTTGCATAGGACCATGTTTCAACATGTTCATCTACCGCAACCTTAATCTTCTTTTGTATTCTCCGCCGACAATGTATTGTGTTCACCTACCGCGGCACCAAACTTGTGTTTATTACTCTGTCGGCATTCTGTGATGTTTACCCGACGAGCGTCGGTCTTCTTCGTATTTGTCTTCATGTTTTAACACGTACCTGTAAAGTCATTACCCGACAACGCCATCTTTCAAGCCCGCCCAACCGCAGTGGCGGCGATTGGACGTTAAAAGTGGGGGTCAAGACATGATCTGAACAATTGTATATCAATGTTAGATTTCCTTATTGTTTCTAACACTGTTTTGAAAGGTTGTATACCTAAAAGGATACTATCTTTTTCACTTGTAATACCGCATATCGTATTTCTGTTTTATTAAGTAAATTCATAAGATCAATACGGGTAGGTATTAACCCTTTATACTTTTAAGCAACGAAAGTGTACGAAGAGATTTGAGTTCTTGCTCATGAACATCTTAAAATTCTGTCTGGAAAATTGTGTGATTAGATTATTTAATAAATTTGCAAAACAAATGAATAGAAGGGACAGTATTAATCATAGTAATGAATAATGACGCTTGTTTTGCAGAAGTTATATTGAAACTAGGAATTAATGAACAACTTATAGTTTTAATTCCACGCATGCCATTAAATGAATATTTTTACTCTTAGAAAATGAAATAAAATAAGTACTGGAAGGATATGCTATGACATTTATAGGAATATGCAATAGCAATTTTAATTGCTTTGAATTGCAATTGAAACGTAATTCCTGTAGTTTTCTTAACTCCACGCGATAACAAATAACCAATACGTACTCACGCAATGGCAAATATATGGCACAATTTTTTCTATGAAACAGTAATACATACAAAACCTTTACCAGTGTCCACATTCTGGAAAATAAGTGAAAGTCAGGGAAAGGTCAGGATGTAAAAATGT
Organism: Thermobia domestica; assembly: GCF_964235325.1. Lineage (NCBI taxonomy): Eukaryota > Metazoa > Arthropoda > Insecta > Zygentoma > Lepismatidae > Thermobia > Thermobia domestica. The sequence continues at coordinate 167,226,539 of NC_137461.1, read as the reverse complement.
ATCAGGTGAAGTCAGGGAAATGGAAGATTGGTCAGGGAAAGTCTGGGAAAAAGCGATTTAGGTCCATTGTTCAATTACTGAATTTATGAAATAGGATTGATTTCTTTACTGTTAATGGATGCAAAATCTGGTGTTCTCAATGATGATATTGAGGGAGTCAGTGTTCTCTGATATAGTTGTTGAAACTAGTTTTCTGCGAGAAACACACCTAACTGCATCCTGGCATATTTGCTCAAAAGAGTAGACACTGTTCTAGAAGAATTGCATGGTGCCAAGAGGATTTCTGAACAAGTGGCTGAGAACGCAAAGAAATATTATCTTCAGCTCAGAGTAAAAGCTCAGACTGAAGAATTTAAAGAACACTCGAATGAATTCATAGCCAATGACAGAGATTTTATTGGGCTTGATGAGTTTTTTTACTTAGTCTTAGGAAATGGGAAGATCTTCGTTGACTTATGGTCAGTTATGAAATTGTGTTTTATCTTCTTTCACGGAAACGCATTTTTTAAAAGTGGTTTCATAATAAATAAAATTCTCCTTGTTGAGAACTTACAAGAAGAATCTCTGGTGGCGCAACGGATCATATATGATTCTGTGATGAGAGTAGGTGGAACATCAAGAGAAGAGGTATGACAAATTCAGTGAGAAGTTCAATGATACAATATGAGGTGTATTTGGAAAAGAAAATAGAAATAAATCCTGGATACGAAAAGAGGAGGGAAAAACGGAAGATTCAGCAACAACTAAAGGTATTGGAGGAAGTAGAAAAGAAAATTAAACTGCGGACACAACAAGAAGGATATTCAGATCAATGAGAAGAAAACTATGCGAGAAAGGATGAAAACAAATTTCTAAATGGGTTGCATTTTACAACTGCACCAGCAAAAGTATATGTTACATAATGTGTGCATGTTTTTTTAATAATCAGTAAAATCATGTATGAACTGTTTCTTACTATAGGCAATATTATAATATTGTAATTGGTATTATAATGTGTATTTTTTCCATATCTTAATTACTCTGTATATTGCACACTTTCGTTTATAACTTTACAATTTGTGAAATATGTAGGCCTAATCATTACCGACCTAATGCATATGTTTGTAAATTTACATTCCTTTTGAAAGAAAATTGAAAAAGAAAGAAACAGAAGCGGAAGAGAACAAGGCCACTATTAGAAGTGTAGAGGCTGGAGTTTCTTTCTTTTTTCTATGTTTTTAAGTTATTCAGGGGTCAGGGAAATCTGGAACTTTCGTCATGGAAAGTCAGGGAGAAGTCGTTCTTTTCCTCCAAGTTGTGTGAACACCCTGTTTACATTTCCAAATAAAACTGTATAAATTAGGGTGTCAGTTCAAAACAGTGGGGGGCAACTTCCCCCTCTTGGCCCCCCTAATTGCCGCCTATGCCCAACCGGTTTCCAGAAATCGCGAAAAGTTCAGTTCCTGTCTTAAGTTCACAACGAAAGACATACGAGAACCACGCTCTGCATACGTACTCCGTACACGACGTCTTTCAGACGGAGAATCCACAATGTGTCCCGCATGAATAAAGTTTATTCCCTTCCCATTTTTGATATGATCACAATCAGCGATTGTTCAATGAGTAGTTACGAGAAATTAAATAATTAATATGATCACAGCATTGCTGTTCTATGGAGTATGTATAACATACGATCCAACATATATCCCGAGTTTTCTTTAATGAAAAGAAACCAATTAAAACATACGTACGAATTAAATAAAATAATATTTTGTAATTAAATAAATAAAAATCGCTCCGATAAATAATCTGGGTTCGAGATTAATTTTATTTTTTAATATGATCACAGCGTAGCTATTCTAAACAGCTTCATTCGAACCGATCCATAAAAGAAGTATTACGAAATATTAAAAAGATACGGTCCAATTACAATAATAATATTATGAAGATCCCTATAAAGAAATCATGTGATACATGTCATTCAATCTTTTCTAGAAACTACACCATCCCTCCTAACGATCAACCTTTCCAGGAACCAGTCTGACCACCTAACGGTCAGGTAGTAAAGCTTCCTCTTCCAGGGACCTAACCAGGGCCGGTCCGGCCCCCATGAAAAAAAAGTAGTCAAATACCAGGTGAAGTAGACCCCTTGCTGGGCTATTGTTGTCCACTTGTATCGACAGGTCTAGTCGAAATAAGCTCTTATCTAATGGCTGCAAATAAAGAGTGCAGTGACGGGTAGCAAAGCATTAAAATATAATTTTCTGTTGCAAAGTACAGCATATCAGGATTAGTGCAATGAGAAGAATGACCGTTCAGAATGAGTTAGACTTTTCCTGGAGGTTTGCGTGGCAAAAAGTGTTCTTTCAACCAATTCATAAAGATTTCAGAATTTACATAGGCATATTTTGGATTTATAGACTAACTACTCTAGAACCATTAGAAAGAGCATCTTCCCATTGGGGTTTCTTATTTTTCTCTCTCAAAATACATAACTGTGGCAGAAAATTGTCTTGAGCATTGGAATAAATAATCAGTGAAATATTTTCACCTTTGTCTACTGACGAAAGCACACTAATTTGTTTAGAACCTTTTGTTGCTACTACAGTTTCTGATCTATTAATTTAATTGTAGTCCTATTTCATCACAATTGAAAATACTACCTGCTCTGTTGAGTAAATTATGTTTCTCAGAGATTTCTAAAAGAAGTTTAAAATAGTTTCCAACATTCTCACGATTCATAGCTTCTGCTCGATCGCTAGACAAATTCTGACACTTTCTTGTTACCAACGTACAAAATCTTGTCATTAAAGACCACAACCAATCCCATCCTGCAATTCCATTCTTTTTGTTACATTTATCCTTCACATCATAACGTTCAGTGAAGTTGTATGCTAGTATTCATATCTGTCGTCCGGTTGGAGCAGGTTCTGCATTTTGTAGGTTTTGTATGTAGGCAAGGAACAATTCTCCATATTCATCACCAAGACAACTTAAAAAATATAAATACACAATGATTATACGATGTGTTATGGAATATGTATACAAGTGTATGTACGTACATTGTATACGAAGGGTTTTACTAATAACTAACTCTAAGGCTTATAGAACTCGTAGCCGCTATATCAAACGTTCGCCCTTTTCCAGACTTTAAAGTATTACCGGGAGAATAACAGTTCTATACATTTTCATTTTCAATTTTCTTGATATTAATTGCGAGGTTAGGAAGTTCGTGACTTCCCGAGCAAGAATTAAACTTGCATCTTTACCCGAGAAAATGTTACACATGCATCTTTACCCGACGTCGATGTTGCAAGTTTCCCAAACACCGGGGAAAGATGCCAGCTGAATCTGCACGCGAAAATTGGCACAAGACATGCTGTGACTCACGTGCACTTTAACACTGTAACCCTCTCCATACAGCAACTACATGTTTCGCGTCATTATTAGTTGTATAACAAACTTATGCAGAAAATACGACTTATTCACAAACAGAAACATGCTTAAATTTATTGATAATTTCTACCTTTTATCATGAAAGAAGTGTATAACATACTCACCGACGTGACTGATGACGTCCCTTCCTTCTTCTTGACCTCCGCTAACAGCCTGCGCAAGCTCGTGCCATATGGTGTTGTTACGACGAAGTTATAGCAAAACTTGCATCTCTCCCCTATAGGCATCTCTACACGAAGCACTCTATATACAAGTAAAGGAAGTGATCAAAAGTCGTTGCAGTTTACGCGTACAAAAAGTGAACTATTTTTTACAGTGCAGTATAGCAATTTCAATAATAGCGCACTGTTTATAGTTGCTATTACTGTAGACAGCACCTTAACTTAGATTTTTTTATAAGGGGCAGGCATTAATGCGCTTATTTGGGATCCCTAGAGAAGTTGGTTTCTAATTTTGGGCCCCCTCTTTCCATCTTTCTCTTACTCTTTATTTGCCCCACTGAACCTGTGGGACCTCCCACACGGCAAGGTCTGCGGGGCCGTTAGTTACGCCAATGGGCCCGTTCCATACATGACACATTAATTAAGGGGACAATATTGACAAACCTCAAAGTCATACGAATAACTATTATTTCTACGGCCCCTAATAATAGACACTTTTTACTGAAATGGGCCAACGACTCATTTTTGTTTTATTGACAATTTGTGTGCTGTTTACTTTATGTAATGTAGTGAACCTGTTTGATGCTTCATTTACAATTTCATGTTCGTATCGTATATAATGTAAGAAAATTTTGTCTTAAAATGGGACCCCTCGAACGGCACGGAGCTTCCCTGGGGCGGGGCAGTTACCTCCTGCCTTCCCACAAGTTACGGCCCTGACTGAGGATATGTTTGATGGGTGAAATAATTAACGATATACCGTACAGTAAGGGGTTAATATGAATAAACTGTGACTGATGAGCAGGCCTACTTTCTTACTAGAAAATAACTGTCCGCATCAAAGGATATAGTGCTATTAGCAACCTACAGTTCACAATATTTACGGTGATTCCGTATATATATATATATATATATATATATATATATATATATATATATATATATATATATATATATATATATATATAGTGAAACCCAGGCCCGGACTGGCCATGCCGGCCACCTGGCAATTGCCAAGGGCCGCAGAGCCCAAGGGACCCCAGTGCTGAAAAGTAAAAAAAAAAAAAAAAAAAAAAAAACGAATAACGCCGAATGCTGAACATTGAAATGAAGTGATATTTAAAAAACATCAATTTTAAGTTCTTGAAAGGATTTGCTTGATTTTAGATACTTAAAATTTTCTTGTAGAGGAGGTAATATTGACACCCTCATTAACGTAAATCAAGTGAAAGAAGGAGTACATGGAGTAGAAACCCGTAGATCAGTTTTAAAGAGGTTGATAGATATTATTATATTTATTGGTAGGCAAGGATTAGCATACAGAAGTGAAAACATAAAGGACCTTATTCCCTGAATTCTCATAACAACCATGGAAATTTTCTACAATTAGTCTTATTAGTGTAAGGATGTGATGCCATTTTAAAATCTCATGTTGACAAATGCACTGCGGAAAGTAAAAGAGAAAATGTCTTCTTTGAATAAACATGAAATGCGGGCAACTCAGGGAGGTGCCGGGTGGAAAGAGGATTTCTTCTAACTTTTTTGTCTAAAGCATTTATTAATAAAATGTTGAAAATTGTAGAGTCACAGGAGACAAGCCTTATTTTGAGAGATCTTAACGAGACTGCTTGGTTTAGTTTTATGGTGGACAGTACTCAAGACACTTCAGTAATACAGCAGTTAGCTACTTGTGTTAGATACGTTTTTCAAGGGAAAACATATGAAAAACTTCTGGAATTGTATGCCATACAGGATTCGAGTGGAGAAGATATTTACAATGAAGTCGTAAGTAAAGTGAAAAAACACGGAATTATCATATCAAATCTTAGTGCTTGCTCTTTAAACGGTGCAGGAGATGTGAAAGGATGCTACAAAGGTCTTCAGGTCTGTCTGAAAGCTAACAATCCTAATATAATTTACACTTATTGTATGGGCCATGTTTTACATTTAGTAGTGGCTGACTCAACTATCAATTGTTCTGATGCAGAAAATTTGTTTGGTCTTGTAAAGGAATCTCCAACTTTCTTGAACAATTCGTACAAGAAGATATCTGTATGTGAAAGAGAGACAAAGGAGCGTCAAGCACGGTCAGAAAAATTGTACAGATTACAGAAGATAGGTGCTACACGGTGGTGTGCAAAAATAAGGCCCTTCAGGCCATTATTGATTTTGATTTACAACAAAACTAATTTCAGTCAAGTAAGCTTGCAAATTTCTTTCAGTTTAATTAGAACTGATAAATGGAAATTTTGATTGCAAAACTAAATTTTCAGCCCAAAATTTGATTTGGCAAGGAGCAAATTTGAAAATTTGTTCGTAGCATTTGTTTTGTTGGATCTTTTTTCTCTGACGTCACCTGTGTCAGCGTTTCTGCAAAGCACTAGATTACTCTAAAAGCATGGCATTTGGTAAATACGTTTTTGAGTCATGTAAGCAAAAGAACAGATGACAACTTTGAAAGCTTGCTAAAGAAATTGGGAAAGTACATTACGTTAATTCAGTTTTTTTTTTTTTTTTTTTTAACGAGGACGTCCAAATGGAAACAAACTTTTGTTCGAGAAAAAAGAATCCCACAAAGGGAAAAAACTGGGTGGCGAACTCTCTGAAGATGATAGTAGGCGGATTTGTCCGATTCTAAAATTGAAACAATATATATCAATATTTTAGATTCGACTATAAACAGCATTTCCCACAGATTTGCCCCAAACAAGGATATTTTGATTGACTGCTCTTGGTTAGACCCCCAAAAATATGATGATTCTAACCAACGAAGAAATCTCTGAAAATATGTTTCAGGAATTCTGCACACACACGAAATGCAGTAGGTCGAAATTTATACAGGAAGTGAAGCAGTTTCCAGTATATTACTCCACATTTCTACAAACTGGAAACCTCTAAAAGGCAAAGGAAGATGACGGAAACAGTGAAGATGATGATAACACCGAACAATGTGATAACCGTCTATCTGAATACCACATTCAAGAGAAGAAGAAGTGCTGAAAATGTTTATCGTGTGCATTCAAAATTGTGTATGAGCTTTCTTCCCAGTCAGATCTCTTTCCAAATTTGTATTCAACAATAAAATATATATTGACTCAGCCCAGTATGCAAGTGACTGGCGTGAGGATTTCTTCCAAACTAAAAATTGGGAAAAATCGCTGAAAGTCCTCTATTTCCAATGTGATACTCTTTCCTCCAATGCTTATTGCAGTTGAAAGAGACTTATTTTCAAATATTGACAAAGATCTGGTGATTGATGAAATAGCCAAATCAAGCGAAGTACTGAAATTGAAGTTATTAAAATAAGTGCTGTAACGTGAAAACTATTAATCTTCTAATATTGTATTGATTCTTGATCAGTTTTGTGTTTCTAGAAAATGTGTATCTTACCTTTTCGAAACTTGCAGTTATGAAAATATAGCCTGTACTGTGTAACTATAATCCATTAATAGGCTGAATAGATATCACATTTATATTTTGCGTATGTGTGATATCTTTGGTGTGTGGGAAAAGTTTATTTTAAATAAGCTTATAACATTTTAAATTTTGGTTGTGAGTCTGGTTTTAGTGGTAATACGGAAACGGATCATTACAGAAAGTTACTAGCTTATTTACATTTTCCTAACAGGGATTTGCAATTTAAATGTAAGATGAAGTTACGGGGCAAGCAGCTATCAGCACCAGGGGCCATCGACGTAGATCGTCCGGGCCTGGTGAAACCTCCCTTAACAGACACCTCTCAATAACGGACACCTCTATAATACGGACACAGTTTTATGTCCCGGCAAAAATAATGGAACAAAACCCTCCCTTTTACGGACACTCTCAGATACGGACGCGGACAGTCATTTTTCCCCAGACGTTTCAATAAACTCTTCATAACGGAGAGGAATTATTCTCGGTTCTGCGATATATTATTCCTCACAAGCGTATCTATCATGAGTCTAGACCTGGTGAACCATCAAACAGAATAGCTTCAAGTTGAACTTGAAATTCTTCTTTTTTTCTGCCCGCAATAAACTGCTTTCTGGTGGCTATCGTAGAAAACCTTCATATCAATACGTGATAACGCTCATGGAGGGTCAGTCGTATGGCCAAGAATTCTATGCGAACTATCTTCCCTTCATTAACAAATTTTGTTCTTTTGCGTCTGGGCCTTGCATCTTTCCCGACAATTTCATAGATAACAAAACAAACATTGTTTGTTTTACAACAATATTTTCAACGAGCAATATTTCCTCTCTTACTTTTTTGGAAAAGCAACATTATTATTTTACTTATGATACTGGAACAAGTCTGGGTTGCAGTTTTCCAGCTTCCTTTTTCACTTTCTCTAATAGGATATTCTTTGTGATTGGGGCTGAGTCAATAAACATATACACTCTCATATGCCTTTTCATCCATTCCGCCAACGAAAATACCGCGCCAGTACACAAACTCACGCGCACACATGTTTCTTCAGCGTTGCCAGACTCACAGCTCGGAATTATTCCAAAACCTGATCGAAATTATGCTAGATTCGGTCAAATTATGCTAGATCCTCATAATTACTAATTCAGGAGTTTTAAAAGAAAGGAAAAACGAAGTTGAGGTATGATAACGTAACTTAAAATACACAGAGCGCAATAATGCGTGGATAGAACTCAATACTTCACACACCAAAGCTTTAACTCAACTAAAATAGTGCAGTCGTTGCCATACTGAATGGCGTATATATCGTATAAATGAATGCAAAGTGTTTGTTTACATATTTTGAAACAAAATTACCTCGCAGCATAAGCGGAGTTGGGAATTGTCTGCTGGGGAGCAAATTTTTGGTCGGTCTCAGACCTTTCATTTCAGGAATAAAGATGGTCATGAAGTCAGAAATAAAGATGGTGAAGTTGCTAAAAAGTTGGGGGGGGGGAGAATGGCCCCCAAAGCTCCGCCCATGCCTCGCAGTTAAAGGATTAGAAAACCCTGGGTGGATCCCCCCCTCCCCAAAAAGCCCAAAGCCGTTTCTAACTTACTTCGGAAAATAAGACTGCCTGTATGGTTTACCGAATGTATGAATCAATGTAAGAGGATACATTTCTGCCGTTCTTTTTCTTCCCACGACCAACTTCTTTCTCATCTCCAGGCTTTTTTATAAACTTGCTGAAATTATGCTAGATTTGGGCAGGATGCTAAAAGCAAGATGCTAGATGCTAAAGACATGCAAACTAAGCTAGATCTAGCATCATTATGCTAGATCTGGCAACGCTGTGTTTCTTCCGCAACCGTACTGAGGATTCTCAGAGGACACTTGCTAATGAGTTTTATTATCCGTATAGAAGAAAAGGTATTCCTTTTTCGCTAATCAAAAAAGTGTAGCCAATTAGTTGGTTTCTAACGCATCTTTTGAGAAGGTACTTTAATTTGAAATAAATGAGAAACGCTTACAGGATGATGACATGTGCTCAAGAAAATTAACATACACGCATTATCCTTTGCAGTACCGGTATACGAATATATTAACACATCGCCCAGCAATAATAGACTCTCTCCTTCATCCCTCCCTGTAATTCAAATACGTACTAAATAGAGTATTTTCATATTGAATTTTTCGTACTTACGTTCATACTCTATGTATTTACTGTATACTACAGCACACAATTACTGTTGTGAGAAATTAAATTTCTGTAACCTCTCTGTAACGGACACCTCTCAATAACGGACCAAAATTCATGTCCCATTGGTGTCCGTTATTCAGAGGTTTTACTGTAGTTACTTTTCTGGGGTAAGTAACACGTTACATTTTAAGCGAAAGTAAAGTAACTTGTAACGCGTTACAGTTTTACAAGTAATTTACCCAACACTGCCTATCGAACACATATATTTTCTTTCCCATTTCAGTACTTTGTTTGAAGTTTAAAATTGTAACGCAAGGTGTTTGGGTTCCTTATTTGATATTTTCTTAGTAACGTTTTCTTTCAACACTGGCGACCACAACCAGCAGACTACAAGAGAGAGACTGATTAACACACTACCTTCCTCTTACTTTCCCAACTCGAAATGAAAGGTATAGGCAGTGCGTGAAGTGTCACTATATGGAAATTTGACAGAATCTGTTCCTGTACCGTGGGCCGCGGTGGCTCAGTGATAGAGCGTTCACCTCTGGTGCTTGGGGCCCCGGGTTCGATCCCAGCCCCCGCCAAGTGAACTTTGTGGTGGACAAACACCGCATGCGTGGGTTTTCTCGGGGTTCTCCCGTTTCCTCCCACTTTCTTCATTCCACCATTTCATTCATTACTTATCATCACCGTCTCCTTTAGCCTAACCGGCATAACAGTGGGACGTAAAACTCAAAGATTTCATTTCATTTTCATTTCATCTGTTTCTGTACCTACTAGATTAAAGAATTTAATATTTTGCCTTAACATGAAATTTTTTACTCTTACACTTTCCTTTTTATTATAATTAAAAAAGTAACTAATACTCAAGATTTCTCTCTTTGTTTAAAGAACTATATATCGAAAATTATTTAATCATTTTACATTATTGATAGTCTAATAATATATATTCCTTGTACATTACAATAGTAACGAAATATTTATCTGTGGAAATTTAAAGGGAAATGCAGACAGAAAGACGATGATAAATATGAATAATTTCTAATTAAAATAATTATACGTTCATCATTGGAGGTACGTGAATGCAGTATGTAACAGGTATCTTGCATAATTCGTGCTAAGCAGGAAACTGAAACAGCTGTGACGTAAGATTATTCGTAACACGAGTGATTTCCTTATCCTATTTTGCTTCTGACAACATTTTAAAGATGGAATTTATATATAAAGGAAATAAACAAAACAGAAAAAATATTTACGTATCTTTCTTAACTTCATTTGGCAATTAAATTATATTTAACCACATTCTAAACGCGGAAAGTGGTCAGAGTTGGCATCTTTCATTAATAGAAATTTGCAAGTTTTGATTTGCATTGAAAATGTTTTTTGTCCAATAGCTAAGAAACATCAGTTAAATAATTAAGCATATATTAAAATCATTATATAAAATGTATCAATTTCTAGACGTAAAAATACGAGAGAAATAAAAAAATAATCTACACGATGGTTTGATTATATTTGGTATTTTTGTCATTAACTCTATTACAAAATTATTAAAAATTAAAAAAAAATCGAGTTGTGGAAAAATACCTGTATTATATTACTGAAAACTAACCAAGCAATGTCGAACTTGTTTACTAGGTTATTTTTTGTCAACTGATCTATTTCTTAATAGCACCGATTAAGTTCAACTATTAATAGCACCAATAACAAACATAAATTTGCAGAGAATATCATTTTCATTAATCGTCCCTCTTTTTAAGCCTACAGGGTAAATTCGTGGTATGTAAAACCATAAATTATATTATTTTCATTAATTGATTACGCACAGTTGTGTGATGATAAAACTCAAAGTCTGATTTAAACATTAGACAGCCGTTTCCGGAATCTATTTGCCGATTTTTAGTTGGAATGTCCTGAATAATGATGTGAGTTTTCTTTGTTAGACCACGAACGTTTAAAGCATTCGAAGGACGCACTTTTGTATTAACATTTTGTATAATCTGAAGTCACAGTGGGATCTTGCTTATTACAATAAATATGAGCTCCTTCGTGGCTAAGCAGTTAGTGTACGCGCCTTTGGCGCGGGAGACCTGGGTTCGATTCCCGGCGGGAGCTCATGTGATTCGATTTCCACGTTAATCAGTAGCTCCACGTCTCATATAGCCTCGCTGCTGAACGGGACGTAAAACTCAAAAGCAATCAATCAATACAATGAATACGAGCCTAACAAAAACTTTAGAATATCACTTAAGTATTGTAGACAAGGCGTTGCTGTCGTGGTATCGGAAACGCAATGAGGTCCACCGAACTAAAGATATCAGTTAAAGTGTCGAATCTGTCGATCAATTCAGGAAGAGCAACTTTGCTGCACGGGGTTCTGGTTCAATAACCCATGAAAGATCGAACATTTGAACGATTACGGTCATTCGGATTCCTTCATAATCTGTAGATCCAGTCTTAAATAACCTCGATGCTGAAATGGGACGTTGAAATTCATTAACTTGATTAGTAATAAGAATAATTCGATTCCCAGTTGGAGCTCATGTGGTTCGGGCTTCACATTAAGCTATATAGTCATATCCTCGGTGCTATATTTCCTCGGTGCAAACAAGGTAATAAAACTCAATAAACTTAAAACGTATATTAATTTTTTTAAATATCGAAGGGAGGGAGGAAAGACGGAAAATAAAACGATGTTTTGGTTATGAATAATACTCTTGTGGGATCAAAAGATCCAATACATTTCAGGCAAAAATTTTCTTCTAGGCCTTATATCTCGAGAACTACATATAGTGTAGACAAACCCAAACTATCACTTAACTCAGTATGATGTGCTTATTCCGTAAATAATACGAAATCTCAATGTAGGAGCCGTTCAAAAATTTTGTGTTCCCTAATCCAGAAAATTCAATATATTTCATTCAATCAAACACCTTATTGTACGACACATTTTTTCAGAACTACATATAGTGTAGCCAAACCAAAACTAGCAATTTAGTCAGTATGATGTGCTTACTCCGTAAAAAATATGAAAACTCGATTTAGAGGCCATTCAAAAATTTTGTGACCCGTGATAAAAAAAAAACAATATATTTCATTCAATCAAACATTTTTTGTACACCTTATATCTGGAAAACTACATATAGTGCAGCCAAATCAAAACTATCTCTTATCTCAGTATAATGTGCATCCTAAAAGATACGAAAACTCGATTTAGGGGCCGTTTCGAACTTTTGTGGCACCTGATCCAAAAACTAATTTTTGGGCTAGATCGTAATTTTTTTATGCATTTCTTGGATCATTCCTAAAATTCTTGACCAAGATCGGAATCTTTTGATCCATTTTTAGGATCATTCCTAAAATTCTTGTAAACTACATATAACATAAAATATTCATTTCTGAACGGGAGCCATTTACAATATAAATGTAGGTACCGGTATTTAAAACAATCAAGAGGTACTTACTGCACTATGAGTTCCTAAGTAGGCTTAAGAATTATTATCATAATTTTTCAGAGGCCAGAGCGTGAGCTAGAGAAAGACAAACGCTCCCTTGTATATTTATATATACAGTGGCGAATTTAGAATTTTGTTTCGAAGGGGGCTATGCACAACACGGGAAAGCAAAGGGGACAATTGCAGACCTGAGTTTTAATGGCAAGAATTGCAGACTGGTAAATCTTACATGATATGATACACACAAAAATGGAAGCCTCCTCTTGGCTTATCTAACTTCTCGGCTACTTATTTTCCCCTCTTGATTTTCTTTAATTCAAATATGACCTTTCTTTATAACTAAACGGTGTGAATATTCCTTTGCTATAATAACTAAAGTCCCGTTATGTTGATATCCATGTAAGTTGGTGTGGGACACCAGTTTCGCTTACTAGCTCCTCTAAGTTTTAGTGTTACGGACGACACCCGACTTGAATCACAACTAACCACGACCGAAAGTATGATACGAGAAACGAAAGAAAGTAACAACTAAGAAAAAGAAACAGAAGAGTAGAATGGATGAAAGAAAGAAAAAAGAACACAGTTCTTACATGGAATGAAATTTGACAAATAAGGTATTATTTCTGAACAAAAAGCATAAGAAAATGGAAAGTCAAAGAAATTTTTAGAAATGGTAAGAAGGATTATTGTTGTACACTGAATTCAAAAAGCTAACAAATTTATTTCGGGAGAAGTTTGAGCCTGATAGCACACCCCTTAAATGCGCAACTGCATATATATTCACATTAATTATAATTCCTGGTTATCATTATGAAACAAGCTACTGCACATCAAAAAAACTTAAATAAAAAACTGTTAAATAACTGTCACTAAATCAGCATTTTAATTTCAAAAGTATATCACAGCAAATGTTTAAAATATTGTAAAATAATTGTACTCATTCTTTCCAGTAATTTCTTAGATTGGCAGAATTTAAAATATCTAAAAATTTTTTATCCTAAAATTTTAAGGGTTTTTAGTCAGCAAAATGTTCTTCCTCAACTAAGGTTCCACGTACCTAATAGCATTGCTGTCTAAAAAACTTCTTTAAAATCTGCAATCTCACGTTTTTCAATCATGTAAAATAATTCCTTCAAAATCAATAGGGGAAAAAGGCAAAGAAAAGACGTTATACTTGCCGCCAAAGTAAATAACCTGAACAAATAAATTGTTAAACAAACCGCGTCTAAAAAGTATTACGCAATCACAATATTCAACTTGTAAATTAACATTTCAATACTTGTCAAGCTTAAATAATGTTTAAATTTTTTTTAAAAAAAAGCTTCTATCATTATGTAAACTAATCATAAAACTTTGTAATTTCTTAAAAACGTTTTATATTAACCAAAAACAAAAGTATAAATTTAAATCATCTTGACAGCTAGGAACCAGCAACACAACAAGTATAACAATTTATTGGCCTAATTCCTTTATTATTATCCCCACAAATTCCAAATAACTAAACATAACCAATCTAACTTTCTTAAAATCTCACTTATGTACGAAACTTATTCGTAATAAAATCAAATTAACATAAAGACAAAAACTTTACTATTTCCCATATTAACTCCAGTAATTCAACTTACATGTTATACAATGTTAGCTCAAATTTTATATATATGCACGTGTGTGTGTTTGTGTGTTAGTGTACTTTAATAGATATGTTAATTAATAATAAGTAACCTTAAATTCAGAACTTTCATTCATTAAGAAATTAAGTAATTACTATAATTTCAATCATATCTAGCAGCCAAACTATATTTTGGATTTTAAATACAAACATTAAACATATTTTTCAGCTCCATCGATCAATATTGAGAAATTCACAAAAAAGGTTCCTTCTTAATTTCCGTTACATTCCGTCAAATATTTTGTACTGTAAAACAATCGAAATTAAAATGCTATTTCTGTGATCACATACAGAATAGAATCACAAAAGTTTACAATTATTATTGGAAACTAATTCTGTCACCCATTTCGAACATTATAAAAGCACATAGTTTCTAATGTATTGAAATTTCAGTTCTTATCGATAGTATAAAACGTAAATATTTATAAATTTCCATAAATGTTCTCCAAGTCGGTTTGTATACCAACTTAAGGACCTAAGGTAGTTTTGTCATGTTTAACAATAAGTTCAAAATAAGTCTCTTGAGAACAGATCTTATTTATAAAAGAATACATAATGATAGCTTTTCGTTGTTGCAATGGGCTGTCCGAGCAGCTTAGCATAAATACGAAAATTACTTCACTTATATACAAAGAAAAGGACAGAAGGAAAAGCTTGGTAAAAGAAATGTAAGGGGCACCGAAATCTACTTCGTCCCGTGCACCGAAATCTCTATCTACGGCTTGATACACTCCGCATAAAAAAAAATTGCGACACCTAACGCCGTGAAGCTAGGCCACCCAATAGACACTTTCTTATCCCATAATCCTGTCTGGTAAAGAGACCCCCTCTCTCTCCTCCTTTCTTCTCTCCATAACTAAAATTAGCCAACAACACGAACGCAATTCTAATTTCAAACTACACATGCATTAGTATCGATGAAATGAAATAACAAAACCGAGACGCAACAAGATTCATAGGTTGATTTAGGGAGAAACTGAAACACACACAATGAAAAATTGAAACCAATGGATGTATATTACACAGAAGTTCAGAAATGTGGCAGAGAGAGAGAGAGAGAGAGAGAGAGAGAGAGAGAAGGTGAGAGAAGAACAAAAGAAAAGGAAGAAGAGATAAAAATGTAGAATTTTAAATTTAGTAAGTAAACAACCTAACATTATAAAGTTCCGTTAACAGAAATCCAAGAGTAATATAGAAATAACGTTTGTTTTTATATTTTTTACAAGACTATTCGAATATATGGAGGATGCTTGAAATATTCACTAAGTCACATTCAAAAAGAATAGCATAGTCAATTTCCAGTAGAACTGTAGATCTCACAGACACATCTAAGATAATGTCAATAGTTTAACACATGCTTTGTTTCCGCGTGGTTCGGTTGTAAATTCGGTAGTGTTCATTGGACGTACTGATGGAAACTACATTCTAATAAACCCAGTAGGTAGAGTAGATCATATCTTCCATTTCAGACTACTAATGCAAAGTGAACAAAAAAGAAAAAAACGAAAAGAGAAAGGAAGGAAGAAAGAAAGAAAGATAAAATTTAATGAGTGCTATTTTACTGGTAAATTTTTATCAGAAATATCCTATATTAAAAGTCCAAACCGTATCATAATGAAAAGTTACAAAGGTTCAAATGAAAAATTGGATGTTCCTGATAGATGTAGCAAACCTTGCATGTATCAAATTTCAACGTGAATAAATCACACTGAATTATAGGAGGGAAACAAATTTGTGTCGAACTAGTATAAATAAAATTTTGTTTTCAAATAACCAAAGAGGTTGCCATTTTCTCGTCTTTTCCGAAGATTTATCTGTTCCGAACATTCAGAATCACTTTCATCTCTTGCTTATATAACCTTGTAATTTGCACCAATAAAATGAACACGCTAGAGCTCAGACGGATCATAGTGTCAGTCGGATGATGTTGGTTAGTTTATGGACCACCATTTGGTCGAGGATTCAAAGCCGTAGTAACCCGGTAATTCAACTGAGACTCGGTAACCTAGATTATAAAAGGTATTTTGCTTATTCCCTTGCATTTAAACAGTATTTTTTTCAGAGTTTACCAGGACTGGGGATGTTATCCCCAGAGCACAAAAACTCGACGCTGAAGTTGGCAGTTAATTAGATTTTCCAAACCAGGTCTATCGGTCTCTTGCTCCGTTTTAACTTTGGAACAGGCACACGCATATGAAGTGCGTGTGTACGTGAGAGAGAGGGGAGAGAAGTGAAAGATGCAAGGACAGGATAGGAAAACGTCAAGAAAGAGAGCGAGAGAAAGAGACGAATATAAATATGAAACATACTTATCATTACAGTGTATGTTGAAGAACACACACACTGTTTATTCGAATTCTCGCCAGTGATACTTTGTAAGTTCTCCAATAGGAGATAAATCTGTGTTTGCAGTCATTATTTTATGCGGAAAGTCTATACTACCTGATGGGGAATCAAACCTAAATTTTCCGCTTGGAAGTCTGGTACTTTACCACCATACCAACGATTGCTTTACCCGAACTTTGTCCAACAAATGCTGTAATATTTCTTTCTGAGAACAACAACACGAAAAGTGTTTACTGCAGATCAATGAAGTGTTTCGAATATCCTGGCAAATCCCTTGCCCTTTCTCAAACAACATTCGTAAATCGTCTCTATCATGATAAAGGTGTATGCTTCCATATTCTTAAGCATTGCACATCTAATATGAGAAACCGATTCTTCGCTATCACTTTGTAAAAAATGCAATTTTGGCGTGAACACTATTTGAATCTATGCCTGACAGCTTTCTTAATCGTAACTTCATTACGTTACCGCTACACTATCATGCCAACTGAAACTAAAACCGAAATATTACTTTCCTTAGCCTTGATCTTTGGAACCATCAAGCTTCTTCCTGTAAGGTTATTTGCCCCTGCACAACCCATTTCATTTATTCGATGATCTAGAGAGAAATTAGTGCCCACTAGTAAAGGAAACAACAAACAATCCAGGAAAAATTACAGAAATAAAAACATATTATGAATTAAATTCTCCTTGCAAGTTCAAAAGTACACTAATAATAATAATAATAATAATAATAATAATAATAATAATTATTATTATTATTATTATTATTATTATTATTATATTTATTATTATTATTACTAGCATCGATTGGCCGCTTTGCTGGGCTAAATTGAGAAAATAATAATATGCTCCGTTATTCACTTTTTCTATTACTAAAGCGCTCTTTGATGTAGGTCATTTTCGATGAGGTTTATATTTCCCACGTTGTGGAGTACGGCATCTTCAGTGCCATTGTTCATCTCAGCCACCCTGAAAGCTATAAATTCGAAAATGATATTGCTTCTTTTGATCATTTTTATGTCTTCCTCTCCTTCATGTTGCGGGCTGAATTTGGATTTCAACAGCATCAGATTTGTTACTGTTCATCTCAGCGACTCCAAAAATTATAGATTCGATACTGATGTCGGTCATTTTTCGTTCTCTTTTAAATGTTGCTATTCTTCCCCCTGCCTTTAGTTACACCATCAAAATGATAAGAGGAAAACCATCTCGGGTTCGAACTTCATCTAGGTTGAAAATTTTATCGAGATTGGTACGGTGGTTCAAGACTTATTAAATTTTATTTGTTTATATATATATATACACATATATGTTTATATTTTTATATGTTTATATATATATATATATATCCCTTTCCCATTCCCCTTCTCTAAGTTCTAGCGTCAAATTAAATAGTAAAAACCATATCAGGTCCGGACCTCGTCTATCTTAAAAATTTAATCGAGATAGGTCGCGTGGTTCAAGAGTTATTATGTTTTATTTATTTTTCTATATCTTTCCCCTTCCCTCCTCACCCCTGAGTTTTACCGTCAAAGTGATATGAACAAAGCCACTCCAGGCTCGAACTTCATCCATGTTGAAAATTTGATGCAGATCTGTCCGGTGGTTCAAGACTTATTAACTCATTAACATAGTCACTTTTATTTTTATTTACATTGATTTTTGTGTATCTCTCCGTCCTCTCCCTTCCCTACATTCCTCCATCAAGGTGAAATGGTAAAAGCATTCCGTGCACAAACGTAATATATGGTGCAAATTTCATCCAGATTAGTCGTTTGTTTCAAAACTTATTAAGTTTTCTTTATTTTTTACATTTTTCAGTTCTCCCCCTCCCCTAAGTAACACCATCGAAACGAATAGGTAAAAATACTCCCAGGTCCGAACATTATAAATGTTGAATATTTGATCGAGATCGGTCGGGTGGTTCAAGAGACTATAAGTCATAGTAACTTTAATTTTATAATATAGGTTATTATTATTATTATTATTATTATTATTATTATTATTATTATTATTATTATTATTATTATTATTATTATTATTATTATTATTCGCCTCCTTTTGCATTTGCACGGTGAAATTACTGCATAACATGTTTTTATTTCTGTATTTTTTTCCTAGATTGAATGTGATTTTCTTTATTAGTGGGCAATAATTTCTCTCTAGATCGTCGAATAAATAAATTTCGTTGTGCACTTAGGTGCAAATAAAATTACAGGAAGAAGCTTGATCGTTCCAAGATCAAGGCTAAAGTAAGTAATATTTGCCTTCTAGTTTCAGGTGACATGATAATATTTGCCTCGTTCCGCTGGCGGGTTGGGCTTAGTCAATATTCGTATCAAATGCCAAACGTTGTTTATGGCTGACACTTATGCGGCGCTCTCATCTCCCAGCTCTATCACTAATCATTGGGTAAGTTGTTTTTGGAAGGATTATGGTCAGCCGCAAAACCCTCCTTATATTCAATTCGTTGATCAGTGCCCGGCATATATCAAGACGTTTATCCGATATTGGAATTATTCCGGGATGTTCCTCCACCCTCAACAACACAATGCGTGCTCGTTATATAGGACACTCACAGCGCACTCTTTCTCTACCACTATTTTGCAAGTACTTCAGCTGTTTCCACACGTAAATTGGCCGCAGGTGTGGTCTAATATCTCGAACCCTGTCATACCTGAGTACATGCAGGTTTTGTGGTTTCAGGTAGTACATCAACTTCTCCCGACACGGGCGCCTCTCTATGGGATTCAACGAATCACAGATGCCTTGTGCGAGCACTGCCAGCAAGAGGACACATTAGCTCATCGATATACACACTGTGTCGGGTCGCAATCAATTTGGTACACCATGCAGGAAGTATTGGGACGCATCACCCGTCGCCCGCCTTCACACTTCACGGTGCAATTTATGTTATTCCCTGATTTTCATTTTTATCTCCCCACTAAACATCGGGCGGTGCTGTTTCTTGTTGCCAGCACTCTCGTCTATTTTCAGCACTTCACAACCTTCTTAGATGCACGCACGTATTTTGACTTTTTGAAACGCACACGTCGAAAGTTATATACCCCCGACAGGGACCGGCACTTTTTTAGCCGGTTTTTAGAAGTGGTTTTGCAATAACGCACATTCCTCTCTTTAAGACTAGCAAATGGCATTTTTTAATGCCATATAATATTCTTATGTGATATATAGTATATGTGTTATTATGTAATATAGTAAGCAGGTTTCAGCCTCCTTTTGTACTTCATTATGTTTGGCTCACGTGGTTGTGTTTCTAGTTTGTAATTTATGAAAGGAAATAATAAAACTGATAGTGCACCGGTAACGTAATGGAGTTACGACTAATACAGCTTTCCAGCATATGTTCGAATCCTATTCACGCCAAACTTGCATTTTTTGCAAAGTGATAGTGAAGAATCGGTTTCTCATATTAGACGTGCAATGTTTAAGAATGTAGACGCAAACACCTTTATCATGATATAGACAATTTACGAATGTTGGTTGGGAAAGGGCAAGGGATTTACCAGGACATGCGAAACACTTCATTGATCTGCAGTAAACACTTTTTGTGTTATCGTTCTCAGAAAGAAATATTACAGCATTTGTTGGACAAAGTTCGGGTAAAGCAATCGTTGGTATAGTGGTAAAGTACCAGACTTCCAAGTGGAAACTCTAGGTTTGATTTCCCATCAGGTAGTATAGACTTTTCGCATAAAATAATGACTGCAAACAGAGATTTATCTCCTGTCGGAGAACTTACAAAGCATCACTGGCGAGAATTCGAATAAACAGTGTATGTGTTCTTCATCATACACAGTAATGACAAGTATGTTTCATATTTATACTCGTCTCTCTCTCTCTCTCTCTCTCTCTTTCTTGACGTTTCCCTATTCTGTCCTTGCATCTTTCACTTCTCTCCCCTCTCTCTCACGTACACACGCACTTCATATGCACGTACCTGTTCCAAAGTTAAAACGGAGCAAGAGACCGATAGACTTGGTCTGGAAAATGTAATTAACTGCCAACTTCAGCGTCGAGTTTTTGTGCTCTGGGGATAACATCCCCAGTCCTGGTCATCTCTGAAAGAAATACTGTTTAAAAGCAAAGGAATAAGCAAAATATATTTTTATCATCTGGGTTGCCGAGTCTCAGTCGAATTACCGGGTCACTACGGCTTTGAATCATCGACCAAATGGTGGTCCATAAGCTAACCAACATCATCCGACTGACACTATGATCCGTCTGAGCTCTAGCGTGTTCATTTTATTGGTGCAAATTACAAGGTTATATCCGCAAGAGATGAAAGTGATTCTGAATGTTCGAAACAGATAAATCTTCGGAAAAGACTAGAAAATGGCAACCTCTTTGGTTATTTGAAAACAAAATTTTATTTATACTAGTTCGACACAAATTTGTTTCCATCCTATAATTCCATGTGATTTATTCACGTTGAAATTTGAAACATGCAAGGTTTGCTACATCTATCAGGAACATCCAATTTTTCATTTGAACCTTTGTAACTTTTCATTATGATACGGTTTGGACTTTTAATATAGGATATTTCTGATAAAAATTTACCAGTAAAATAGCACTCATTAAATTTTATCTTTCTTTCTTTCTTCCTTCCTTTCTCTTTTCGTTTTTTTCTTTTTTGTTCACTTTGCATTAGTAGTCTGAAATGGAAGATATGATCTACTCTACCTACTGGGTTTATTAGAATGTAGTTTCCATCAGTACGTCCAATGAACACTACCGAATTTACAACCGAACCACGCGGAAACAAAGCATGTGTTAAACTATTGACATTATCTTAGATGTGTCTGTGAGATCTACAGTTCTACTGGAAATTGACTATGCTATTCTTTTTGAATGTGACTTAGTGAATATTTCAAGCATCCTCTATATATTCGAATAGTCTTGTAAAAAATATAAAAACAAACGTTATTTCTATATTACTATTGGATTTCTGTTAACGAAACTTTATAATGTTTGGTTGTTTTCTTACTAAGTTTAAAATTCTACATTTTTATCTCTTCTTCCTTTTCTTTTTGTTCTTCTCTCGCCTTCTCTCTCTCTCTCTCTGTCTCTCTCTATCTGCCACATTTCTGAACTTCTGTGTAATATACATCCATTGGTTTCAATTTTTCATTGTGTGTGTTTCAGTTTCTCCCTAAATCAACCTATGAATCTGGTTTCGTCTCGGTTTTGTTATTTTATTTTATCGACACCAATGCATGTGTTGTTTGAAATTAGAATTGCGTTCATGTTGTTAGCTAATTTTAGTATGGGAGAGACGAAAGAGGAGAGAGAGGGGGTCTCTTTACGAGACACGATTATGGGATAAGAAGGTGTATATTGGGTGGCCTGGCTGCACGGCGTTAGGTGTCGCATTTTTTTGATGCGCAGTGTGCCTAAATGTATCGAAAATACTTTTAAAAATGCCTAATTTTGAGTTGGGATTTAATATATTTTATCTCCTTAAAGTCATTTAAAAGAATCAAAGATCATGTTATCAAAATGTTCGATAACTTAATTTTGTAAAGCAAATATAACCAGTACAACATAAAGTAATGTAAAGTACTGAAGTTGATTGATTAGAGTTTATTGTCCCTTTTCGATATCGAGGTAAATTATACAAAATCTATTGTTTAAAGTGGAATCTGAATCATTGTCCAAGGCTTAATAGGCTGTAATGCACCTACTCCCACAGTAAATGTTACATTATTAGATTAAGATATTTTCTTATAGGAAGCTCGGTGTACGGATGGAAAATTTCCCACTATGAAATACAGGATTATACATTCGTAACATACGTACAGAAAATGACCAGCAGATAGTCCAGCTGCGCGTGAAATCACATGAGAAATCAATCCCATTATGCAATACAAATACATTAAAACTACCTATGAATATTTATATGACATTTAATCGAGTTCCTTTCAAAACTCTCAACAGCCTTTTCTGAATTATATATTACAGTCGAACACATTCCTTATGTATTATTATTGTCTTCATACATTCATCATAAATCATTAATTGCAGGATACTTTTATTACATTCAAATCATTCATTTTCCATCACATTATTAATATTAAATTCCGTCAAGGCTGGTTCCAAAGCTAGAAATAAACATCTGATATAGTCATAATCAAATCATTAATTATTGTTGCTCACTATCTTCTTAAACTGCATATCGTTGACAAAGAATATTAACATGATTGCTACAGCTTGACGTAATCTTAATTGCTTAATCCATATGCACATTACATATCCATCATCGAAACAGAATTTTAAATCGTTTTCTCGATAATTTTGAATTTCATCAGGTAAATAATTTCAAATGCAGTTATAAATACAAATACAGATACAGTTGAATTTTAGCATTTGACATGTTCGATCCGAGGTTTTACCTATTTACAGTTTCATATATCTAGAATAAATTATTAATTACAAACACAAACCCAAGTCTTTCCTTATTTTTTTTAAAAAAAACTGTAAAACACATATTCAATCAATTAGTTGTTTTCTAAATTCGATTCGAAAAAGTTACTTTTAATTATAATCTTAATCCCACAAGATGCGGACCAAACACACCATCACCAACTTTTAAAATTTTATGTAATGCGCTGCGAGACAGCTATATAATATCGGCGCGAGGATTGAACCCGCAAACAAATGCACAGAAAGCACGTCCGTTGGAAAGTTAGCTACGAAGGAGCTACGAAAGACTAATTGTATAGTAAAGAACGAACTTCAAAACGAGGAGAGGAAATGTTATATTGATCGAGACGAGACTGAGATTGTATTAAGCCTCGTCTCGTAATCATTTCTGCCATTGGCGCACTTAGGGTATTTTGCTAAGGGGTTATGACCCTTTACTTCTGAGAATTGAAAAAACATTTCTACGAACGCAGTTACAACCTATGATCCATCGATATTCTAGAGTGCGCAAGAGTGTTCTAGACGGATGTGGCCCCTGCCCTTTCTAGCTACACCTATGCCAGTCACATTTCGTTTTCTACGTGCATTCCTTATATTTTTCTACGTGCCAAATATAAGGAATGCTTCCATTTCGTTTTCTCATTCTGTATCCTGATGACTAGAACAATGTCAGTTTTTGGAACGTTGGACAACGTGCAATTTATCTGGTTATTAGTCTGAGAATAACATATTCAGCAATAAGATAATTCAGGGAGTGGGATGCAGCAATTTCTATTTATTTAAATGAATGAAATGATAAATATTTTCGATTTCAGTTGTAGGTGTAACGGGATGGATAAGTAAAATTTAAAATTAAATCTATTACAAAATGTACCACAAATATTTTTATTGAACTTTAACGATTTCTTGAACAATCGTTATCCTTCAGTATGACAACAGCATAATAACAATAATTTTCATTTTCTTCTACTTCTTTTCTTTATTTTCCTTTCTTTATCTATCTATCTATCTCTTATTTTTTTCTACAACATGATATATCTTAAAAGTTAACTTCCTGGTTGGCAGTTCACGTCGCTTCCTGTTTGTTTCGTGGCTGGCGAAAGTAATATATAATTTTGATTTCTCCAGTGCTTTTTCATGTGACTTACTCGCGTAAAGCAGTACTCCAAAGTTTATTCCACTTATATGAAGTAGTCTATAACATTAAGCAATACATAGGCTATATTTATTCAGAAGAAACTCCAACGGAATGAATTTGCAGCGAATTAAATAAAGACTTCACTATGACACTGTCATCATTATTTGCCCAGATATGACTTTAACTTCTTCAGACTACTGTGTTGCTGATAGCCATAATAAATGGTTTCTCGAAGGAAAAAGTCAAAGCTATTATTGCGTTCAATAAGATATACTCCCTAGGACTACAGATTAATTTTCCTATTATTACATCATTGAGGTTTTCTCTGGTGTTCTGAAAATATATTTATTTAATTACCAGTCACTTATAACAGCTTCAAAGTAGTAATTACAATAAATAAAATTAAAATGTACACTAGTGCTTAATACAATATAAAATATGGACCACCGCATATTCCTCCTTTAGCCTACCCGACATAATCATGGGACGTAAAACTTAAAGATTTCAATTCATGTTTTCACTAATAAAAAAAGTGAAACTATTATGTCGGTGGAGAATCTCCGCCTCTCCCTGCCCCCGGGAAAAATCTAAAATGACTCTGCTTTTAACAATAAATCTATATAGTTACGATACCATATTACTACAGCGCTTACATTTGGTTTCAAGAGTCGAAGGTTTGATTCCAAGCCATGTGAGTTCATGGACGACATTGAGAGAAAGAGATGCAAATATGAGGACAGAAAAAGATGATTTACATATACAAGTTTTAGAATTGGAGAAAAAAATGACCGGACAACATCAGTATTAGACGAAAATTGTGGCTTTGTGGAACAGAAGAAGGAAAGGTTCCGAACTGGCAGGATCACATTAGACAGTTGTCGAATTAAGATGGAGAACTCTTTTTAAAGCATCAGATGATGGCAAAGAGAGAGAAAGATCTTAAGATCTGGGAAATTAAGAATTTTTAAAAAATCTTCCGAACCACGAACCTTTTAGTTACCGAATCATGACTTTATCCACTCAACCAAGGAGAACTCTATGGAGGCTAACACATACTTATCCTTTAGCTACTAGAATGGGATATTCCAAACGCTGACTCGGTGGATGCGCGGGTAAGATGGGACGCAGATCTCTTGTAGCTTAGTTGCAAGGTTTATAATGAACTTCCCCTTGTTCAGGAACACTTTTTAAGGTGTAAAAGTTTATTCCCATTGTGTTAATTAAGTTATATTTGATAGAACTATATGATAAAGTAGTGCCAAATACTTTGTGTCATTGTCTGTTACATGAATGTTTAGTGTAAGGGATTCCTACTTGGATGGTCTTAGGTTCGAATGCCGACCGTTCTTACTAACTGTCTCTTCTAGCTACGCTCATACTGTGCAATCCAGGAGTTCAATTTTGAAGTAAATGTAATCGCAGCTAGTTAAAGGCGAAAATATTTTCAAATATGATATTTCTTATGACATGTTTTTCTTTAAGATGCGATGTTTTAACTTTGATATTAAATCCCACAACCATAATGTAATTCATTTCCCTACGTCATATCATGCTGAATGTTTGTACAACGACAACAGTTGGGTGGTAATTTTAAAAAATCATTTTTTACTGTAATATATGTAACCTACAAATTTATGTGAATTTATAAGTTACAAATAGTTATATTTACCTCGTGGCTTGTCACGTGGTGTTAATGAACGATATTCCTACCCTGGTTGTCCTAGATTCGAATTTTGTCAATTCATGTTACTTTTTTCTTTAAGTTACAGTTAATCAAATGTAATAGCAGCTAATGAATTAAATGTAGCTGACATTATTTTCAAATATGACACGTTAATACATGCTTGTCATTAGCTTTCAAAATTCAACTTTGAAATTAATATCAGCTACATTTAATTCACTAGTTTTGCTTCAAACTTGAAGAAAGGGAATGCATAAACTAAATGTAGTTAAAAGAAAAAAGTAACAAAAATGGACGAAAATTCGTACTCAGGACCACCAGCGTAGGAATCCCGTTTATAACTCCTCATCTAACAAGCCATCATGTAAACATGACTACAATATTTGTAATTTATAGGTATGCATTCAATTACACCATTATGAGAATGTGCGATAATTTTCTGCTCTTTTTTCTCTTCAAAAAGTAACGTATTTAAGACGATTTATTTAATTTTTCATTAGAACTTCGAAAAAGATTATTTGTGTTTGTGTATATTGTCTTATCAAACAGTTCTACTAAATACAACTCAATTCACGCAACAGTAAAAATTCTTACTGTCTTAGAAAATGTTCCTAAAATGGGAAAGTGCATCATGCACCCGGAATGATTACGTAACTAACTAGAGCGCTATGCGAGAGGCCCACGGCTGAAGGAGGCCCATTTAAGTTTCGTAATTCCAGTTTGCAGGTTTTTATATATTTTCACACTTTTTCCTCGATGTCTAAAATACACACTACATTACCCTTAAATGAAAAGGAAGTTGTGAAGGAGCTATTGATTGTGAAGTCTACTCTAAAGATTTATCACTCTTTTCTGCAACAACTTTATCTGACAGTAATGAGGGAAAAGATCGAGTGAAATTTCAACTTAGAATGAAGTTACCGAAGTTTTATTCTTAGATAACTGTCATTGCTAGTAGTGTTCCTTATTTGTTTAGACGTCTACTCTTTTATAACTGTACCTCATTTTCTCTGAAATTGATCATTCGGTGAACTAAATGCCATTAAAACCTATACTCATAGCAGAATGGTGCAGATGAAGTTGCGCTCTTTGGCAATCTTCAGCATGAAAAACGAGAAAATCCCCCACATTGATATTGAAAAAGTAGTCAACGAATTCCTCTCCGAAAAAGATCACACGCACAGTTGTTTCTCAGATGGTAATTTATAGGTATACTTAAGTGGTTGAAATTCCTCCACAGCTGTTGGGGCTAGAAACTGAAACCATCTCTAATAAGGGAGGAAGGTGACGTGTAAAAGTAGTCAAATACGAACGATATTAGTGTCGAATTCATAGTTTCCTGGGTCCCAAAGGTGAATAGCGACGCTGTAGATGATGCTTAAGTACGAGTTAAGCCTTGGTTGGCATGGGGGTCAGAGTGGGAGGGTGACAGACAAAACGATTCGAAAACATTCTATACTTGGGATCATTACATAAATAGTGCCATTCCAGATGTATTTTATGTCCAAGGTCGGACCCATTGACATGGGGTCAGAGGGGAGAACCAGTGAAGATTTCCGAACAGTTCCCTTGCCATGAGTTTCAATACACTGAGAGTGAAAGTGGGAATGCACAAATACTGGTATCACATCCGGACCTATCAGAGATATAATTTCTGGGAAATTGTCGTTGCTCCAGGAAGGCATTACCCTCTGATCACTCTCTAAAATCGTCACTACTTTGTAGGGGTATAGGCAGAAATTTATTTCAGGGATTGAAAGCTTTTTAAAGGAGTGCAAATTCAATATGACAACATACTGTACTAAAATGTCTAACATCACCTCTAAAATAGGTAAAATTTACAGACAAGTCGTGAAAGCGGGAACAGGGGCTCTGGACCGCCAGGGCCTACATCCTGTGTATCTTTCTGCTGCTCTGAATCGTCATAAACTTCTCATCAAATATATGACATACCATGTAATAAGAAATTTAGAACATAGAATAAAATATAAGTAGAAAATATATGTGATTATAACTAAGAGGTAGAAAATAATTGCAAACTAAAGTTGAAGAACAAGCTTTTTAAACAATCATCCTTGAAAGGAAAATTATACTTTTAAAACCATTTTTCATTTATGCAGGGCTAAAAACAAGTGAGGAGGGCTCATCTGAAGTGTCACTATTCATCTCTTCGAACCAAAAAATTATGAATTTGATACCAATACTTTTTTATTCTATTACCGTTTTACATGTCATCTCTTCACTTCCTGGGGAGAGATTTCAGTGTCTTGCCCCACAGTAAATTGTTCAGATGGTAAATTATACTTACACTAAATTAGTTTGAACTTCCTCCAGGAGTCCATGTTGCGTCGTACGGTCCAGTGTACGTTTTATTTCTAAGTCAAACTTTATATATATATATATATATATATATATATATATATATATATATATATATATATATATATATATATATATATATATATATCTTACAGTAACAATGGAATTTTTAATTACCGCCCGACTGTTGTTGTACAAACATTCAGCATGATATGACGTAGGGAAATGAATTACATTAAGGTTATAAGATTTAATGTCTAAGTTGAAACATCGCAACTTAAAGAAAAGTAACATCGAACAACATGCAATAACAAATATCATATTTGAAAATAATTTCGTCTTAGACTAGTTCCGACTACATTTACTTCAAAATTGAACTCCTGGAGTGCACAGTATGAGCGTAGCTAGAAGAGACAGTTAATAAGAACGGTCGGCATTCGAACCTAAGACCATCCAAGTAGGAATCCCTTACACTAAACATTCATGTAACAGACAATGACACAAAGTATTTGGCACTACTTTATCATATAGTTCTATCAAATATAACTTAATTAACACAATGGGAATAAACTTTTACACCTTAAAAAGTGTTCCTGAACAAGGGGAAGTTCATTATAAACCTTGCAACTAAGCTACAAGAGATCTGCATCCCATCTTACCCGTGCATCCACCGAGTCAGCGTTTCGAATATCCCATTCTAGTAGCTAAAGGAAAAGTATGTGTTAGCCTCCATAGAGTTCTCCGTGGCAGAGTGGTTAAGTTATGATTCGGTAACTAAAAGGTTCGTGGTTCGGAAGATTTTTTAAAAATTCTTAATTCCCCAGATCTTAAGATCTTTCTCTCTCTTTGCCATCATCTGATGCTTTAAAAATTGTTCTCCATCTTAATTCGACAACTGCCTAATGTGATCCTGCCAGTTCGGAACCTTTCCTTCTTCTGTTTCACAAAGGCATAATTTTCGTCTAATACGGATGCTGTCCAGTCATTTTTTCTTCAATGCTAAACTTGTATATGTAAATCATCTTTTTCTGTCCTCATATTTGCATCTCTTTCTCTCAATGTCGTCCATGAACTCACATGGCTTGGAATCAAACCTTCGGCTCTTGAAACCAAATGTAAGCGCTGTAGTAATATGGTATCGTAACTATATAGATTTATTGTTAAAAGCAGAGTCATTTTAGATTTTTCCCGGGGGCAGGGAGAGGCGGAGATTCTCCACCGACATAATAGTTTCACTTTTTTTATTAGTGAAAACATGAATTGAAATCTTTAAGTTTTACGTCCCATGATTATGCCGGGTAGGCTAAATGAGACGGTGATGATGAGCAATGAAGGAAATGGTGGAATGAAGAAAATGGGAGGGAACGGGAGAACCCGCACATACTGTTTTTGTCCACAACAAAGTTTACTTGGTGCAGCTGGTATCGAATTTTTCTCTTATTAGTGTATTACTATGCATGTGATCAAACAATATGTATTTATCAAGCTCAAGGGAGGGGGCAATTACACCCTTCTGTCCTGCCCAAATATCGCAACTGAAACATTTGCTTGCATTTACTGAAAAGAAATAAATAACACTCATTTCTATCTGTAGTTTTTAGAGCTCTGCGCCCTCATTACAGACTTTGGGAAGCAGAAAACCTACTGCCGTGACTAACAATTTCCATAGATTTCACAAGGACCATCTTCCTAGGTTTGTTGTGATATGCAGGCTTTGGAGAATGGAAAGAATGCAAATAAGGGCGTTTATGAAGCTAAGGGAATATTTTATGACTTTTTAAAAATTCATGCTCTAGAAAGGCATTTCAGAACAAATGAATGAAAGAGACGGTTTCAGAGCTATAAACCTTGTAAACTGGTTCGTGTTTTTTCCATCTGAATCAGTGATGCCAATTCCTTCAGAGCCGTTTTCCCTTCACAAGCTTCAGAATTTCCCTTTCCCGGACAAAATTTCCCTTCATCCAAATCGTTCAAGTACTGTATTTAGTAAACGTATTTTTAATCGTTTTCGCTTCCACCCCCTCACCCCAATCTTATAACCACATACAAGCAGATACCTGACAGCCTTCCTTTGAGCTTACGCAGAATTTGAACTTGATTTGTTGTTTAGGTATCTAAGGCGTCGCGATAGAGGAGGGGGAAGAATATGGAAAGGTGTAGGGTAGGACCTATGTTAAAGGTGCAATATCTGCATTTGCCTAGTGTGACTGCGGAAAAACCCTATAAATACCTCGGTCAGGACGGACAGCCTAAATAAATCATAAAGAATATAAAATAAAAATTATGTAAATTTAATTTTTATCCTAGATATCATGATAGATTTTAATATTAATGTAACCTAAGGTACAAAGAAAATATTAAGTATATATTTGGTATGTACTTACTTAAGAACAGCACTCCCATATTTACTGAAACGAATACGAACAGTTACAAAGAAAACTAGCTGCTTTGGCTGTACACGAGGAATGTTCGTAAGCACAATACAGAGTTTAGAGATACGGAATTCTTAAGAATTTATAATTCTGTGCGCACAGTTACCAGAAAATTTGTAAACTTTCACAAACACACACACACTAATGACCCAGTATTCGCCCATATATACATATTTACATTCACGACACGCAGATTTTCTTCTCTTACATCGATTAATCCTCTTCACAATCAGTTTTCTAGTTGGGAAAATCTTCTGATTGGGAAAACCAAACTGTTATAATAGTTGGAGTGATAATTTAATTGAGAAATATTTCATCTTATTGCATTGCATTGAATTCAACAAGAGGAAGATTAATTTTGATAAAAGATTTTAAATAAGCATTGTTGTAATGTTTCGAATTTAACTGAATATGTTGATCGATGTGTAATGTTGATAAATATTAACGAATGCAAAGCAAGATAACTTTTGAGAATTTATATGAAATATGTGCAACGGATTATGTTTGGAATAAATACGACGTTGAATATATACTGAATTTTAATGAGATTTATCAGATACGTAAATACATTCAATCTATAAATGATTGAAGAGAGGTTCAAATTTCCCTGCAATATTGGGAGATTACAAGCAATTTCCCTTTTTCCCTATTCTCCAAAATTTACTCAAAATTTCCCTGCGCCAAGGGAAATTTCCCTTCAATTGGCATCACTGATCTGAATGGAAAGAGTATATTACGTCACACACTGCTTAGACAAGGAGAGGTGGAGGAGGGGGTGAGTTGTGTTGACGACCACAAGTAATTAGTCGATGAGAAATGTGTTTCTGAATGTATAAGCACACGGCGCAAGAGTTTCTTCCTAAGTTGGACTTAAACTTTTTGTAACATTTTCTATGTATTGTAATGTACAGCTCCCGATTTTTAAAGACTTACAACTCGGTTCGAAAGCAAAATTATTTCGAATTCCTGCTCAAAGAGCTCTTTTTCTTCTGGTCTTTTGCTTATTCTTTTTAACGTACTGTTCAACTTCGTCAACTGGACTATGAGTGCGTGCGACACTGTTTTTGAGAGGACTTATTTTGCAGCATGATTTCTCCAACAGTAACATTTTTTTTTTTAGATAGGTCTGTCCGCGTGTGTGACTGTGAATACAACGTTGATCCGAAATTTGTCACCTTTTGCTTTGTGTTTAGTGTTGTTTTATTGTTTGAAATTGATAAATTTGTCTTAATAAAAAGAAAAGAAGACAGCACTGTAGGCCAAAGCAGTACCATTATTGAAGAAAAAAAGAGAAAAGTTAATTCGAATGATAGTTCAGCTGTATGGATTACATCCTGAAAGTGACAATGAAAATTCGAATCTCGATACAAGGCCACCATTACCATCAGTGTCTATAGGATAAACCTCTCAATCTCAATGTTGAGCAAGTGGTTCAGATTTTCTCCACCGTTTCAACTTTTCGAAACTCAATCAGTCTTTAATGTTACCTACAAATTTTTCACAACAGTCTCTGAAAGGCCAAACATTGAAATTTATGCCAAACTGATTCCAGATATTTCTCTGGCTGCACGCCCATCCAAACAAAAGTAACGGCATTTTCTGTTTTCATTGTATGGACTTTTTGAAAATCAATAAAGAACAAATTCATACTAGAAACATGGAAAACGTTTTTACTACTGTAGGATTTTGCAACTGGAAGACGCTTAAGAGAAATTCAATATACTCGAATCTTCAGAATTCCCTACACGCAGAGAAAAAATCCAATAGAAAACCTACTAAACATTCAAATTTCTGATGATCAACTGAAAGTCAGGAAATGCCTGGAAAAAATAATTTCAAGTATACTTTATCTTGAGAGTCAAGGACTCGCATTTAGATGACACGACTCCAGATCCTGGAACTTCTTTCAGTAGATGAGACTATACACTGAAGATTTTCCACAATTGAAGAACTGGATAGATGTAATTTCGTAGATGGTAAAATCCGAAAGAAAATTCTGGTAATCACGGGACTTTTGTCAAGTAGTGCTATGCTAAAATTTTCCGGCTAAATTGTGTTACATTGAATCAATATAACTATTATGATATTATGAAC
Source organism: Thermobia domestica (assembly GCF_964235325.1). Classification (NCBI taxonomy): domain Eukaryota; kingdom Metazoa; phylum Arthropoda; class Insecta; order Zygentoma; family Lepismatidae; genus Thermobia; species Thermobia domestica. The sequence goes on along the minus strand of NC_137461.1, from coordinate 167,193,771 downwards.
GTATGTGTAGTCATACATTATATATACAGGAACGTCTTTAGCGGGGTGCATTCCTTGAATGAATCTGCACAGCTCCTACCATACCTCAGGTTGTCGAGGAAGATAACTGACGTTATGAGTGAATATTAGAAGCATTATAAATTTAATTTCTGAAGTGTTAAGGCAAATTCCAATCTAAGATCTTATAAACGGAGAGATCTTTCGTGTAGGAATTTTGTGCTGACGTATTACATTCTTTTCAATGCCTCTCGCTGAAGTTTGGAAACTCTGATAAAGTTGAAAGTTCCCCGAGTTCTTGTGAACGGAATTTTAAAATGGACCCCAGACCAGATTGCTCAACCCTAGTGCCGTCCCTGGCTAGAAAGGAGAATACGTATTATCTGTCACGAAAGAAAATGCATGTTTATCGCACAGATTATTCCAAAAATTTTAAGAGTATTGAATATGGCTTTGAGGCAAAAAAAATTTTTAAGTCCAACTTCGGGTATCTTCACAAACAGTAAACCAAAGATGCCAGTTTCAAGCCCCCAAACCAACCTTAGGGAAAAATTGTGTAGATAAGTTATTTCTTTTTTCAGGTATAATAAAACATGTTGAAATGTAAAGCGTATAAAAAAGTGACATTGATTAAAATACTTAATGATACAATATTTCGAAACTATATATACACATACTGGCTTTGGCACTTAGGTTTCCATGTGTAAAATAACATTTTCAATGAAAGAAAAAGACATCGAAGATAGTTTTCGCATCCACACTAGAATAAAAAATGCAAAGGAGAAAAAAAGAACATTCGAAAAGCATATGAATGTCATTGTATTGGCGCTCGGCAGGGGCGTACGCTAACCGCTTAGCAATGAGGGAGCTTTAGGACTGTTTAAGTTAGCTCAGTAGTATACAACCAGACTTCTAATCGTAAGGATGTACAGTATGTTCGATTCTCGTTTGAGTCAGATTCTTTCGTAGATAATGCTACTATTTTCCTCAATTCATGAATACTTATATAAAATAATTATAGTAAAATAAATCTTTTGTATAAATATTCAATATATATTCATATCATCATTTCAGGACATAAGTAATTAACTATGTTTAAAATGTAAGATCTTAGATGTGGTAGGTGTTGAGGAAATGCTGGTAGATTAGATATGAATGTTTACATACAAATTAAGAAAATCGTGTAATAGCAATAAATATGTTGTGTAGTGTATTTATCTGCACCTATTAGTCATACGGAGGTTACTTCTCAATTCTCATTACTGCGTGTGATTTACGTTTTTGAAATGTAATAAGAAGCGTAAAGAGAAATGGATGTATTAACAGGGAATATCCAAAATGGGATCGTGGTTCCAGACAGAAAACTCACTACTCTCAAACCCTCGCAAGAAATTCACAATTTCCACAGATTACTTTAAGAGACGAAATGGTGTTTTAGTAAGGAAAGCTGAACCGAACTTCTTTACATATATTTTCAGTTCAATAGTATGAAATGCTTTTGTATATAGAAACTTATGTAAAGAAATATAAAATTTGGTGTATGGACTTCTCATTTGAAATAATTAGACACGTGTTTTACAATTTTTTTATAGTTTCAGAAAAAATGAAAAGGGTGGGATTACAATGTAATATTTCGTTATTTCTTAAGGTTAGAGGCAAAAACTTTGATATTTAGATTGTTCGTTTAAAACAATTAAAGATGCATTTTAGCGTCTCTTGACACGTACTCTAGAAGAGAAGAAGAAAAGGCGAGAAGAATAGAGGTTACAATTATTAAAATAAGATAGCCACATCTCGAAACTCGTTAAGGTTAAAGACAGAATTTGATATTTAGACTTTCCCTACAAAAGAAGTAAAGACGTTTTTCAGTGTTTTTTGATAATTTCCGTTCAAGGAAAGAAAAAAAGCAAGAAGAAAACGATTCGAGGTTGCAATTGTAAAGTAAGATGATCATATCTCGAAATCCTTTAAGAGTAGAGTTATGTTAGAAATGTGAAAAACACAGGATTTGTGACGTAAGATACCAATAAGGAACGATTTTCCAAAATTCGACTGAAAGGGGGATTGGGGGTGGCAATTATTGTACTAAAATGTCCATATCTTCGAATATCTGAAAAGTAGAGACATGAAATTCGGTGTAGAAACTTTCCTTTTAATTCTTAAAAGATGGGTGTGTCATACAAATGACTCGTCGATCGTTCCACTGATGATAGATGTGATATATGAACACATCATCTGGACAGAGATGAAAAATTTTGTTTATAAAGCATTCTTTTATTTTGTAATATTAAAAACTAAAGTATTTTCTTAATCTTTCGGAGAAACCAAACAATAAACAAATAAAAATGAAATATTTTAAATAAAGTATCGAAAAACATCCTGGTAAAAATAGTGAAAGTTAAAAACAAATATTGTAAACACGGAAGACTTTCACAGGAAATAATAAACAATCCTATTTTCTCAAATCCAAAATAAAAAAAATAAAAGTATGGAAAATAAATATATATACTCTAAAAACCTTACAAAAATCATCACATTACAATCACAACTCAACCTCAACGCATTCGCATAACATCGTTTACTGTGGCGTTCTACAATCTTAGCTTTAGTGGTGTGCAGACTCAGCTGTCAATTAACTGTGCCTGATCATGGACTTCAGCGAAGTGTAAGTACGCAAACATGAACTCTGTCCGTTATTATAATAAAATATGCATATGGCAGTCTTAACATAAGAACGAGAATATGTATCCCCGTGTAAATCAAAATATTATGTATTATCTTCTCCATACTTTCATTTACCTTAAATGTTATTAATTTCTCTCTTAACATTTTGGTGACGGTCATACATTATGTACGCATATGCAATAAAATCACATTTTGTATTATTCTTCTAAAAATCTGTTTGTCTCCTTTCAAGCACTATACTACATGCCCTATGGAAATCAATCATGTTTTTTACGTCTTAATTATAAGCTTCAGTTGCTTTAAGTTTGTCAAATAAATTACTCAATATCCAATCATAAGCTTGGATGGCTTTTAGGGAAGGCAATTTGTTCACATCCCGAAAAGGTTCACATTAGACACCTTTTCTTGTATTTTCCCCTACAAGGGAAGCAAAAAAAAATTTAAAAAAAAAAGCGGGAAGAAATTTTTGGAGTTACATTTTGTTATAACTGGATGATCATATCTGCAAAGAAAATGGACCCTTGTACAGATCTATATAATAACATAAATTTTTAAACTTGAAGATATGAATTTTGTATTTAGACTTTCATTTTGAATTATTAAAGACATAGTAGTAATTGGGAAACCTGAGGACACTTTTGTGTTCCTGCGTCCCTTGTCAAGGGACCATGGCCAGGGATGCATAGTACCATCCTCTCTAAATTTTGACAGGAATATCTTGGCCCATCCCCTAAATTTTGGCAGGGGTACCTAACTATCCCACTTAAATTTTGGATATTGCCAAATTCAGAAATTTGGTATAGTAGTACAGACCCTAATAAATGCCATTAGGAAGTCTATCTTGTTCCCTTTCATAGGTATAAAATTGCCAAAAATTCAAATTTCGGACTTTTTGACGCAATTTATCCACTTTGATAAGAACTTTATTACCTTATATGATTATATGAATGTGTACAGGGGCCCATTTCCTTTCATAGGGCACAGGTACATTGATACACCCCTCTAAAAATTTGGGAGGGTTACCTAGGATAACCCCTTAAATATGGAAATGATGAACAAGACAATAATTGGTAAAAGTTCTATAGGACTGTAATACACTCTATATATTATTAGAGTCCCATAAATTTAGGTAGTCCAGATCTCTTCCTTTCATGGGTATAAAATTGTCAAATATTAGTACGGTTCGTGATCGGTTATTAGTCTAATTAAACTCCCTTGATGAGGCTCTATTACATTATATGATTATACAAGAGTACAGGGGTTCATTACGATTCATAAGACATGAGTACATTGACGGACCTTGGACCTTGGTGGATCAAATTTTGGGAGGGGTATACTCCTTAAATTTGGGAATTGTCAAAAGCAGAAATTTGGTAAATATTCTCTAGGATCCTATTAAATACCACTATAAATTTGGGTGATCCATCTCGTTCCCTTTCATGGGCAAATAATTGCCAAATAATAATACTTTCGCATATTAGCTTATTAAACTATTTTTCTTTTTTAAAGAAACCTCATTACCTTATATGGTTATATGGATGAGTATTAGGGCCCTGAACATGGATACATTGAAACTCTCATCTTAATCTTCTGGAAGAAGTGCGTAGTACTACCCCTTTAAATTTGAAAATTGTCAAAAATGAAATTTGATATTTTTTTTAAGATCCAAATATACATGTTAGTACATTTCATTGGTCTTGATTGGGTAAGAAATATACCAAAATATAAACGTAAGCAATACGTCGTACTATGTGGTACATTATTGACCTACAAAATTTGACGGTATTTATCTTCCCTTTGATAAGACTTTATTATCTTATTTGGTTATAGGTGTGAGAATTGGAATTGAAGCCATGGGTACGTTGATGTCCAACAATTTTGGGAACGATTACATAAGACCACTAAATTTGAGAGTTGTCAAAACAAAAAAAGTCGTAAATGATCTCTAAGACCCATTCTACGCTTAGGTGATCCTTCTTATTTTTTGTGGGTGCGAAATATTAGTATCGTCACCGTCACCGGGTTATGGATCTAATTTTTCTTTTTGATGAACGTTTATGATGATATGATTTAATACATGTACCCATTCTTTTTTGATAGGATAAGCTTCATTCTTAATATTTGTGAAGTGTAGAGTCGGCCACAGAAATTCTTCAGATAAAAAAAAACGTGAGATAGGCAACCCAACTAACGCCTTCTCCAAGCTTAATTACGCCTGGTAGAGTAGCTAGAACACCAGCATGAAGTTACCCCCACCTGTTAAAAGAACAAATTTTGAAGTGTGTTTTTGTGCAGGAGTGAGGCGAAACGCTGGCTGATGAAATGACAAAAGGGAGTCTTTGGATATTTGTACTCACAGTAAACAGCATAATACAGAAAAAATATACGGACACCACGAACGCCTATGAGAAGATAACAGTTAGGGGACTTAAATAATCTTAATTAACTCAAATGAGGGATTATAAACAAGTTAACTTACTTCAAATCACTAGACATATATGCGTATCAAATAATACACGGATAGATTATGCGGTGTATCTAGTAGTTTATTCTTTTAACTAAACACAAAGCCTTGCCCTGAGTTTTGAAACTATTAACAATAGTCCTACCTGCAAATCAATTAAATTATGGACGATCATTCGGTGAAGAGTCCAGCCTCCAATGAAAATTTTGGGGGTCTAACAGGCCCTGAGCTCATTGGTTCCGGCGCCACTGATTGATACGTAATACTACTTCGAAAGAAGAACTTGTCCGATTTCATTATTTGTTAAATGACTTTTGAAAATCCTAAATATTGGTATGCAGTTATTTATTTGTAAATATTAAAAATACAAAATTCCATAATACTCAAACGAGTTGGAAAACTTATCTGTACTAAGCATATTTCCCCTTAGATTGCAAATATAACTGAGGGTTTTTGATTTGTATAATATTTGTGAAAATTTACACGTTGGGACATGAGAAAAGGGGAGAATATAGTGTCAATTAACAACAATTTAGAAATGCACGAAATTAATATCAAATATAGAACCATTAACAGAATTATCTGTGTAACTCGTTTTCTCCATTCATTTTTCTTCCTTTATTTTCAGGATTACATCATCGCTGAATTTCTCCACTGGAGGTTATCTTCGTATAGCAGCATTCAACTGGCTCAGCCTTGTAAATGAAACATTTTAACAAGTGTAAAGGGAGAGGGCGAGAGTCGAACTCAGACCGGGAATTTAAAAAACTACAACTCTAACCATTCACCTAAAGCCTTACTTACTCTTACTCGCCTAAATAAAGAGCCTTTTCTCTTCGCTGAAAACAGTAGCTTGTTTATAGTCAAATTGATTGGCAAAACACAGAAATATGCAATTGAGGACGCGCAGGTCATATCATTGCACTCACTAAATTACATTTTTTTAAAAAAAAATACAAAATTACTTTATTTTGAATCAAATACGGCGCGCATATTACATACGTAAACAAACTAAAGACGAATCAATTAAGGCGTAGTAATCGTAGTTCAGTGGTCAAGGCACTCGACCACAGTAGCGGTAACTCAAACTAGTAGGTCATTGTTATGCAAATTAGGGTTGATCTTTACACATGTGCGTTGAATTGTTTACAATAGGTTAATATTGTTTGACCTTAACTACACACGTGTACGTGTAGGGATTTCTAAGAATTGAAGATAATTGACATGGCGGTTTCCTTTCTTCTTTGTACTCAAAAAGGTAGCTGAAGAATGTGGTGTGTGGGGGTGAGAAAACCGTATGATTGTTTGGTGAGCGCAGATGTGTATCATTTTATTAAATGTTCACGTGATAGGATATGTAAGTGGGTACGGGGACTTGTGTGAACTTGTTGTTGTTAGGACGCCATTTTGTTGTGACGTAAACGCTTAAATACTAAGTTTCAGGAGACTGTTGTATGTATTCTGGTACGGCTCCCGTACGCAAGTTAGTTTTTAGCGAAATTGACAGCTAGGAGACACTATCATCTCCTGCGCGAAGGAAAAAGTTAGTCTGACAACAGACCGGATTTCCGGGACTGCGTTGAACTAGTATACATATGATCATCTTCGGATTATGAAATTTGTTCATCACCGTCGGATGAAGAAGGTGAATTGAAGGAACCAAAGACACCATCTCCAATGGTGTCGCCATTGCCACCCGCATCACCATCACTTCAAGAGGATCGACTTCAAAAGTTTGGAATTTAAATTGTTTATGCAGTAGTCAAAAAGCGGATCCTGAATGTATAATTGACGCCATTACTAATTGGGACACTGATAAAATTTTAATTTGTGATGGATGTGCAGAAGGATTGGAAAATCAAATGGGACATGAGTGCCTGTTTATGAGTCCAGAGGAATTGGAAGAAGGTGTGCTGAAATCCTTGTTGGACGTTGAAGTGGAAGACATTTTATGCATACGCAAAATCGCATACTATTGGGATATTTACCCAGGCACTTTTTATGAAACATTTTTGATTTAATTCAAGAAAAGAACGTTAATTTTATGAGTGAAATAGTGAGAATTTTTGAAAATAAAGACAAGAAGAAAGGTATGGAAAGTGAATGAACTGAGTGCGTTCCTGTGAATACTTTTCTTTAGTGAAAAAAGTAAGCAAACTGATTGATTGAAGTGATTGTGTATGAAAAAAGATGTATTCTCACATTGGTGGTGGTGATTATATTTGTGTATCTTGTAGTGACAAAAATATTAGTGAACTGTGTGTTTTAAAAACTATAAATGTATACTTACGATTAAATATCATTTCCTGTGAACAACGTCCATTGAATCTTCAAGACCAGTGTTTGCTTCTTCACCATATTGTAACTTTTGCTGTACAGCTTTTATCGAATGAAATAACTCTTCTTGGTTTGTTTGAAGTGTTTGAGGAACAACATAGTGAAATCTCAATTATAAACCTTATTCGAAAAACGCATGAATGTTTAAACAATATGGAATTCGTTGGAAAAATTATACCGTTTTTCTTCCATCGTAAACATGAAATTTCACTATGTGTTAATGAATACATTATTTACATATTTCAAGCAACGAATTTATTATTCGTGAATTTTTAACTGCATGTGATGATTCAGTAAATTTGCATTGGTTAGTAAAATCTCATTTGAATACAATTAATTACCTTTAGGATGCCAAAAACAAATTGATTGGTTAACATCAAACTTACACGGCCTAACTTGGAATAATAAAAAAATAGTATTTTGTATTACATATACGTAACCTTGTATATCAATTGTTTTTAAGATCCAAACTTTTATTGTAAAGTCGCAGAGAAATCCATTTGGATTAAGAAACTATTTTCGTTAGATAATGATGTTGATATTGAATCAAAACAATGTCCACCATCAAATGAATTATGTGCAAATGTTATGAATGGATATTGTTCTTTTCATGAACAAAACATAAAACTTGAGAAAAATCAGGTCGTTATGCTTATTGAAATACGAAACTTAATTATTGGTGGAGGTTCCAACGATCAACAGCATTAACTAACGCATTTTCAATGTTGTGACTTTTCTTTATTTCATGTTTGTGAAGTGAAAAAATATTTTTATTTATATATTTATGTACATAATAAATAAAATATTATTTAAGATAAATATTTTGTTTTCTTTTTTAAAAAAATATTTACATGGTTATATACAATTTTATTATTCTTTTTAATTTTGTCTTATGAAACAAACTTAATAAGTTTTTCAAATACATTGCGTACTATATGAAACATGTAAAATAATACAAATATCCAAAATATGATTCTTCGTGTTCGTATCCTTGACTATTTACATAATAATCTTTAGTATTTCTACATAAGAATGAATGAATTTCTTTTGGCAGTGGCATTCGCAAACTATCAAATTAAAATACTTGATGATTTTCGTTTATGTATAGTACAACCCAATGTGTTCCTCTGGGATCTGACGTATCAAGATTAATGATTAGTCCAACAGGACTGCACTGTTTGTGGAATTGTATCAACGCAATATCACTCACATATGATACAGTTTTTTTATCACTGAGAAGAACTTTTAAAATTTCATCTTATATATTTTTTAATTCTTTATTGGAGTAGGAATATATTTATCCGGGTATTCTTCACAAACAAAACAGTCATACACTTTTACATTTTCACTGTATAATAAAGCTTCATGTACACTACACTTGTAATGTCCAAAGGGATTATTATTATGTGCACACTTTGGCACATGGAATCCTAGAGATATGTACCGTGGACAGTCCACATTTTCGAGATTGATAATATCACTTTGAGGAATTTCTTGCAGAAAGTCCTGGCGAGCTTTGGCGAAAATATAAACAGATGAAATATTTGTACAATACTTGCGAAGAATTTCATTAAGATGTGAGTATTCGACCCCCTACGTGCCAATGGATTCCGTAAGAAATTATCACACAAGTATTTGTTTGCCTCTATTATTGTTTCACAGTTCAGTAGTAGCGCACGGAGGTTTAGATATCCAACCTTGTACGAGTAGTATATCTGGATTAGCTATTGCTAACTCTTTAACAATAAGTTCATCGTCGTCTTCACCACGGAAACCGGAGAAGTGAACAACTCTCATACTACTCAACTGATTAAATTTTAAAATGAATTATCAGTATATACATTTCTATCTTTATCTATTTGTATGAGAGAATCAAATTGGGCATATACAATACAAGAGATTGGTTTCTCTAATGATTCTTTAAATGATACTTTTAAATTAGCGGGAGCATCACGTACAATCCCACGCAGTATCATCCAATATAGCAGTAGGGGATAGACTAAATGCATAAAGAGTGTAATCTTGTGGGTATTCATCATATGTAACAGTATGGTCATCATCTCTATAAAATATGAAAGTACCGGAGAACAGTGTCTGGTAACTTACAACGTAAATATTATTTGAAAAATCAGGTGTGAGGCGATTGGGAGGAAATGATTTTGAACCAACTTGTACTTGCCACTTCTTACCGTTAAAGTTTTGGAGTTCAGAATGAATAATTTCTGATTTCCCATTAAAGGCCGCGTTAGAGACAAATCCGATAACGATCGCTTTAAGTACATTTCTAAGGAACAGATTATTAAGGTTGCATGAATTTCCTTGTTGAGGTATTGTATAAGATCGAGTTTCAACTCTTCTGAGAGGTAATTTGGCCCTTTCATGCACCATAAGTGTATTTATTTTTATACCAACATGTGCAGATGCGTCAACACGTGGTCCGTAGATCGTAACTTCTTGTAGTACTACTTTATAAGATGTATTTGTAGCTTGCAATAAACAAAACATGTTTTGTACGATGTAATTTAATACGAAGTCCAACTTTGGAAGCACACGACCTAAACTTGCAATATCAACATGATTACGTCTATACATTTCAAACGGTGCACTCTTCTTAACAAAAGCAGCACGTTTATTAAAACCAGTATTTGTATCATTTAATGTATTAAATTCTTTTGCGGTATTTTTGTACCATAAAGAAGACGTCAAATGAGTTTGCAATACATCGTTGAATAATTAAACAAGGTTCCAATATATGCGCGATAAGGATGAGATACTGATGAACTAAATAATTTCTTTTAATGATATATCAACTTGACTAAATAATGAATGTAGAAAATTATTTACTGATGCATCTACATCGTTTTCATATAAATACGTACGATTTGATTTTGTAATCTTACAACGTACGTAAAGATAAAGATATGCTGGATCAATAAATTTCCCTATTTGAGATGGAATAACAAATTCAATAGGTCCTGAAGATAGTGTAGAAATAGGACGATATTCCATATGAGAAGTTGATTCTATTGCAGTTTTTCATTGGGACAGAAATTAAGTCAAATTTCGAAGTGCAACACTCATCACTATTCAAATTAAATAAGGCCATTATGAAAATATATCTTTAGTCTTCCTTCTTTTTGTTTTACGTTTAAGAGTACGAGAACTTTTACATTTGATTGGTGTTCCAAAAACTATTACAGGAGCTTTACGATTTCGTGGCCGTCTCTTAATGCTACCAGACAGTAACTGACCAACTTTATTAACAGCTTTTATCTTTAATGTTTCATCAGCCTCTTTTACACGAATAGATTCTTTTATTGGACGGTTTTCTAATACATTGCCTGAAACTTGTATTCCTGTTTGTAATGCTTGGCGACTTAATGCTTTGGTTCCATGTTTAAGAAACGGTAATGCACTACACGTTAAACCTTTAAAGAAACTACCGATACCGTGTCCCCGTTGATCAACAGGTCTGAAAAATAAAGTATAGATAACATATACGTCTAGATTTCATTTTTACTTTGCATCAACAGCAGCACCAGCAGCGCGTTTAAAATCAAGTGTTATCGTCAATGTGGCGGAAAGAAATGTGGAATCACCCTGCATGGTCCATTAGTAGTACTTGATATTGTTAAAACAAAATTTTGCAAATGGTAAATAATGAATATCTTGAAATGTGATTGTTTGCACTTGTCCGTATTTCGTATCGCAAATTGTTACAATACGAAGCAATGTGGCTTTGGAATCATCTAAAAATTTGTATTGCACAATATCAAACTAAACAAAAATTTGATGTAGATAACCAATATCATGATTTCAATCTATTTTATTTGAATGTATTAATTGTTTTATTAAAAGATCTGTTTTCCTTGTATGTGTTTTCGGTACTGATTGTAAAATGTCCAACACAACAGGTAAAATACAATGATTCTTTTCCTCAGATGATGATGGTGATCCATAAACTTCTTTTCCAACAATAGGTAATGCAGGAGGTTTCTGTGTAGATGAATATTGTAAATACTGATGTAATGCTTCCTGATACATTTTCCATTTTTCTTCAACACTAAGATCACGACGTTGTAAAATACTCATTTCATCTAATCGCAATTGATATGTATCCATAGACTTAGTATTGGATTGAAATTGATGTATTGCATTCTTAGGAACTACAATGATTTTACGTAGGCCTGACATGATTTTTATCTTCGAAAAATACTAGTTGCTACAGCTCCCAGAATCGGACCTAGTAACAACCGTAAGAACGCACCACCTTTCTGAAGTAATATCTTCCTCTTCTTGTTTAATGCCGTGCGTTGTTGGGAAATAACTCACAAGATCTATTTATGTCTATGTAAGCGTTCCTTCTGATGAGAATTTTAAGGAATGTTCCCTTTTATTGTATTTTAGCAACCTGTGAAATGGTTCGTATTAAATCACCTGAAGTATTTTTCAGAATATGTTTACGTATTGTTGCTTTACATTTACACGGAGCACGGAGTGTGCTAAACTGTTGTTTCAGCTCCAAATGATATCAACTAAACATAAACTATGATTCCTTCGTCTTTTACGTTTGCGTACACGTACATTGTTTCATCGAGAAATATATATTTGTACCTATTCATAGTGCGTAATTTGTTTTCTGTGTTAAATAATAAGTATGAGGGGAACGTCTTACTTTATCAAATACATGAACGGTACATTTACTTTGTCGTGGCATCATATGTGTAACTAAATATTGAATTTGTAATTCATCACTTGGATTTTAAATACTATAGTATAATGTATATTTAAACTAATATCACGTGCAAATTTTCCTTTTGGAAATAAGTTTTCTGCTATAAATATTACAGTTAATATTTATGATGTGTATATTTTGTAAATAAATTTTCAACACACCATTGCTTTCAGACATTAAATGATATAATATTAATAATGAATTTTCTCCCATGTGAAAAGTATTCATATCTGGAATTCCCTCTACGAAACGAATATTTGCATGAGGGTATAAGTTTGGTATTAGTTCACCGTAACATCATATAATTTCACGAAATGTTGTAGTAAACATTTGTTCATTAAATAAACAATTTACAAAACAAGTTTTGGCAAACCCTGAATGACCAACAATTAAAATGGTAGAGGAATGATTAAACTTTAACATCTCAACAAATGAATGCATGGAATAGAAAACTCGAATTTTATACATTCCACACTCACACAACAAAATTAAAATAACTAGAATATTAAAATGACTAAAATATTAAAGCTATCGAGTTTTCTTTGAAAGCGATCCAATAAATAATTAATATGATCACACTCAATGAGTGTTCTTATGAGCTTCCATTGGAAGCGATCGAACAAAAATTGCACACGAAATATTTAACAAGGAGCTTTCATAGGAATTTTAACAGGGGGTTTGCACAAGAATTTTAAAAGAGAGCTTCCATAGGAATTTGAACAAACTAGCACGCACACAGTCATTCATATTTGGTGTTCGTGGGTCAAACGTTAAATCTCTTGGTAACCGTATGGTATTGTTCAACTCTTTTGTATGTCATGTAAAAGAATAACATCATTGTAATCAATTCGTTCACGTTTCTTGTTAACCATACTGTGTTTTAGTCTCTTTTCATGAAAAGATTTGGAATCCACGTTTTCGGATAATACTTGTAGGATTTTCAATCACTACAGAATCAATTTCTTCTCGCACTAACTTATTAAAGCTCTCAAAAATTTTTTCAGAGGTTCAAGGTTCAGTGTTATTGTCCGAATTTTATAAATGTGCCGAAACTCTTATACAATAATTATTCTGTCCAAGAGCTATCAAAGTAACAATCCAATCCCATCTATTCCATCCGTTAAATCCCCAACAAAATTACCCAACTGTAACACGGGTTTTCATCTTCCCGTTGCAAAAAACATAATACTGTTAGTATCATAGTAAAGTGCACGTTCGGGTCCAACAGCAGTCAGAAGGTCATAAAATCGAAATATGGCCCACGAAGTAATAAATGCGGCCAAAACGAAATTGGAAAATCCCAACACAGTATTGTCATTTTCCAAGTCCTTGTACTTCATTATGAGATGCCTGTCAACGACTGGAATCACAGAATAAACTTCATATCTAGCCGATGAAAGATACCTAAGAAACTCTGTTGAGTTTTTGAGGATAGTATAATGTATTGTGTCCGGGCCTTGCCCCCTTTTCAATACAGGGAATTAAGATGTTATTTCGCTGTAGCGCGGTATCCCAGGTTCTTCCGAATATTATCATAATTTAATAACTTCATGGGCATAATATTCATCGATGCACTTACGTTTGACTTCTTCAGTTTGAAATGATGCAGGAAAATCTGAGGCTTCCTGTCTCATTTAAAGAAAGGAGTTCACGTAAGTCCCGGACAGACTACCTGAATTAGCTTCTTCAGAATCCATCAGTTCGAATTCCCAAATTTCATGAATATCGAAGACTTTATAACGTTTTTAAGAGCTAGGTGAAGCTCAGGAGTAAAAAATGTACCTGTTATTGCGCATTCCATTCATTATAGCATATACCCAGCATTACCAAAGGAGATTTCCTTTTTCCCCCTTGTAATTCGCACAATGTCCACTGATAAAGACACGTAGTGCCAAGAAGATATTTTACACAATGACTGTGCTAAAAATAATATACCCAGTGATATCAATATACAGTAGCGTATTTAGGATTTTGCTTCGAGGAGGGGCTATGCACAACACGTGAATAAGCAATTATGTAAGCAAACGTGGGGAACCAAAATGTTATGAAAATATTGGGTGGTAAGCCCGTGATGTCTGGTCATATGGTTAGCGTATTGGTCCGCGGAATCAGAGATCCTAATCTAAGTTCCCGCGCAAAGTAACAATTTTATTTGTACTTTTTTGTAGTGAAATAATAAATTTATACATTTTATCTTCCATAAAAATAATGTATTTATCCGTAATTTATTAATTTGCAAGAAGATACAAATTGCAACAAAAATGGTTTGCTTTTGTTGTAAATAACCCTATGACCTCTAATCATGATAACTCTATTTTAAGTACCACTTCATAATGGTAGTATGCAAAACAATCATAGAAATTTGTAAGTTGAATACAGTATTAATTGAAGCTAAATTGCATAAAATTATTATTTGTAAAAAAAGGGTTGCCTTGTAGTATAATCGAACTTAAGATACCTGAGGCCGGATTCCAGTACGCTAACCATCTGATCACAGACTACGGAACTGATAACCGATATTTTCATAACGTTTTCCTCCTACCTTATTTTGTGTCGATTCATGCGCCATCCGTGAAGAGCCTACTCCCGAAGGAGGTAGGGATAGAGGTTGCGTTTGGTATCATTGGATATCCTTTCTAAAGACTACGAAGACATACACACACATATATAATAGGGTGGGTCGAAAAAAAACGATTTCTTTCAAATCGAATTCTAATAGTGCGGAAAAATTGGACCATCTATCGAAATGTGTAAATATAATTGCTTTTTGAAATCGCGTAATATCTTCAGTTCGCGCATCCAGGTTAAAGTTTTACCAAATTGTCAAAAATCGTACTCTTTTGGAACACCCTGTATAAAAGACAGGTTGCTTCTGATAGTTGTAATAGAGCGCTAATTCTCAAGTAGGCTTGTAACAATACACAGAAGAAAAGAAAATCAACATCGGATAATATCTTCAGTTCTTGCTCTAAGGTCAAAATCTCGTGAAATTGTAAAAACCCGTATTTTTTGGAACACCCTGTATAAACTAGTTTATGTTGTTATAGTTTTAATATGGCGGTTACATTTTTCCCAACCATGCGGGAATATTCAGAAAAAAGAAAATAGAAATTGTATAGTATCTTCAGTTCGTGTATTGGAACTTAAAAATCAAAAATTTTACGAAAGAAATCATTTTCTATTTCTGATCTGATCGCGCAGCTCTTCGCTCATTTCTGATCTCAGAAATGACCCAGTACTCACCACAAGGAGGTGGCTGCACATCGAGTTCCACCCACACCCTTCCCAACCACGCTACCATTGTAGAAGTTTATTTCTTTTGTATTTCGGGAATAACTTTAAAATATAACTTCTTACCAAAATCTAACATTATAGAGCGTGACAAAAGTGTGGTCCGAATAAAACCATTTCTGTTTAGGGAGCCACACACTTTTGTAGCAGCCTCTGTTACAAGTTTAACACATCTTTCTACGGACTGCGTGTGACATGGAAATTTTAGGTAGTCAAACTCTGGTAGTTCTTTTGTCTTTAGAAATGGCAAAATACGGTACTCGCTGTTGTTTCATGGGCTATTATTGGTAGTGATGAAAGTTTACACGTTGACCAATCTATCAATTCGGTGTAGTCAGTTGCTTCAAAATTGAGATCAGGTTTTAAAAAAGTCTCACACTTTTACGTGATGGTGGTTGATTCCTCGATTTCAACAATCTTCCGAAAGTTAATTCTCTTATGTGTTACCGTTCATCCAACGCCATAGACAAAATAAGGTTTTCAGGGTGCGCAAAAAAACCGTTTAGCTGTATTACAGGATCGATAATTTCTAGTAAACTTTCCGGTAGATATCGTAATGTCTGAATCATTTTAAACATGTTTTGCACCATCTTTTACAGATGAATTGTGTTTAATAGCAAACCAAGCTGAAGCATATGTTTTTACAATGTAAGTCGCCAATGTCTTCAGCTCAAATTAAGGATCTTCCGTCTAAATATATAACCTTAAAAGAGGATATGCTATAGTAAGCCACCTTGAATGACTTATTGGGCCTAGATCCTTTACTGCAAGATCACTTGGACACTCGCCGCTGTTTATAGCTCTAACAATATCAAGAAGATATTTTTTCTTTGCTCAGGTTATTTTCTTTAACGGAGATATCTTCGATCTGAATATTCTCATAACCAACAACAGGAAGCTGATCACAGTGTTTCAATTGTTTGAAGATAGTTCCAGAAAATGCTTTGGGCCTGAAGTGTCACCATCTTTAAAATGAATTAAACAAATGAATCACTCGAGTGGTCTTCCAAATTTGACCTCAATATTATGAATAATCCCACTTTTCCATCCAGTATGAACCACTGTCCCATCACAGCCGATAGCAACAAGATCATTTAAGTCCACGTCTTTGTCACTTAAATAAGAAAGTATACTCTCCGATATATCCTTTGCAGATCCAGTTCTAAGCGTTATATGGCCAATGAACTGATTTCTGAAGAAGAAAATATACGGTACAATTTACAAATGGAGATATGAAACACTGTGGAATTTATATTTTTCGTGAAGAATGTATTCGATTTCTTTTGTGCGCCTGTTGCTACATGCTTCAAAAAAATTCCAGCCCTATTAGGGCTATAACAACATAAATTATTTTATACAGGGTGTTCCAAAAAAGTACGATTTCTTACAACTTCACGAGATTTTGACCTTAGAGCAAGAACTGAAGATATTTTCCGATGTTGATTTTCTTTTCTTCTGTGTATTGTTACATGCCTACTTGAGAATTAGCGCTCTGTTACAACTATCAGAAGCAACCTGTGTTCTATACAGGGTGTTCCGAAAGAGTACGATTTTTGACAATTTGGTAAAACTTTAACCTGGATGCGCGAACTGAAGATATTACGCGATTTCAAAAAGCAATTACATTTACACGTTTCGATAGATAGTCCAACTTTTCCGCACTATTAGAATTCGATTTGAAAGAAATCGTTTTTTTCGACCCACCCTAATATATAATGCTTGTGTTTTCAATAAAAAGGTGCAAGTGTAATTCACAATTTTGTCAATTAGCAAAATGTTTCCAAATACAACATTCCTAATATGGATTAAAATCGCAATACTAACAATCAGTGATAGTCACATTTTCTACTTATTCACTTCTTATGAATAGTCTCGCTGCTGAAAGGGGCGTTAAACTCAAAATCATCTCAATTCATATCCTGATATAACCGTACCGATACAAGATTTCAGTTAAAGAACACACTCTATGACTGCTGTTGGTTTGAATCGGGTTTCTGGACTAGATATTTAAAATTATGTTTTTCTTATGTGTCGTAATAAAAGGACATACAGGTGTAGAAGTTTCAAAGCAAATATAAGACCAAAAAGCAAATAGGTCGAATGATTTTTTATAGAAATTATTAGCATCCTCGTCTTTGGTGCGAGACATCTGAGTTTGAATCTGAAAGTAAATCCGGTTTCTGAATGTGAAAGGGCATATGGTTTATTATAGAGGAAGATATTTTAGTAGTTGTAATTGGGACATGTCAACATAATTTTCACCAGGGTGTCTCGGGGACACTAGGTGGACATGTGTAAATAAAAAGAAATACAATATTGTTTAAATGACATATGATGACACGTAAGGGTGGAGATAAAGCTACTACACTGTTGTATGTATAGGAGTTATACAAAGGAGAATAGTAATAGATGTCAAAGTTGAAAACATATATGAATTGTAAAACAAAAGAATAATAGAAAAGAAAAATCTTGCAGATGTATTATTTATACTTTTGGAAACTCGTTCAACAATGGTAGATTGTTATAAAGAAACTTTCTGCTTATACTTTCTGCATCATATTGTACGCAGGAAAAGCTTTCAACAATATTTAAATTTATTCAGAAAAATTTATTCAGAATTTTTAAATTTATTCAGAATTTGTTCAGAGATTCAACAATATTTAATCTTAAACAAAATGATAAAATTGTATTTAATCATGTAACCAATATAACAAAACAGAAAACACAAGTAGATTAGTTTAATAAAAATTTTTATTTACAATTTGAAATCTTGTATTTTTATTTACAAGAACATATCATATCTTTTTTACAACTTTGCAAATGCATTAGTTGATG
Source organism: Thermobia domestica (assembly GCF_964235325.1). Taxonomy (NCBI): domain Eukaryota; kingdom Metazoa; phylum Arthropoda; class Insecta; order Zygentoma; family Lepismatidae; genus Thermobia; species Thermobia domestica. Next base: position 167,175,427 of record NC_137461.1, on the reverse strand, counting down.
TTATAGTACGTTGAAACTTTCACCAATAACGTAATTGTTGTGCATTACGAAATGCACATCCTGATTTTTTCTCGTTTAATATTTTGTTCATGAAAAGTACAATAATTAAATACGTTTGCATGCAATGACTTTAATGGTGGACACTGTTTACTTTCCAAATCAATAACATTAGCTAGTGCAAAAATATTTTTAACAAAAGTGTTTTTATGCACCTCTGCAATAAAAGGTTGCATCTTGTTTTCAAAGTTGATATATAAGGTTACGTATATGTGATACAGTATAACCACATTTATCATTCCAAGTTAATCCGTGTAAGTTAAATGTTAACCATTCAATTTGTTTTTTAAAGCTAACGGAAGTATATTGTATTCTATTGGTGATTTTATTAAACAATGTAATTTTACTGTATCATCACACGCAATTAAACAAAATTCACGAATAATAAATTCGTGATTTGAAATCTTAAAATCTTATATGTCAATAACACATATAATCTCAAATCTTATATGTATTTCTTCATTAACACATGGTGAAATTTCATGTTTGCGTTCTAAAAAGAACGGTATAATTTGTCCAACAAATTCAGTGTTTTCTAAACATTCACGCGGTTTACGTATAAATTTTATACTTGAGATTTCACTATGTTGTTCTTGAAACACTTCAAATAAATCAATAAGAATTATGTCGTTGGATAAATGTTCTACATCAAAAAATCCAATATTATGAAGAAATAAACAATGATGTTCAAGATGCAGCAAACATTGTTCACAAGAAATATTATTAAAAGTATACACTTATAGTTTTTAAAACACAAACTTCACTAACATGTTCTTCACTACATAATACACAAAAATTATTTTCGGAAAACATTATGTACTGTACGTTTTTTCTTAACACATTTCACTGTACTCGTTCGATCTGTCTTTTTCAAGGAAAATACTCAAGAGTTCTTTTCGTGCATTCACATCAACTGATAGTTCGCCATATGTAATATTAAAATAATCTCTTGTTGATGGTGTAATAACATTATGTGTTTCTGCGTAAATATCAAACAAATCCTCCTGTAAACGAGGATTCACCAGCACAGACCGAACACGAATATTTAAAATGTCTTCATTACAGTAAAAACATTCATGAGCCCATTGACATGAATCATTCCAACAACATGCATAACATATCAAATAATCATTTGGATTCCATTTCACAATACACTCAAACACAATTCACATCCACATAGATAACATCACATTCAGACTTCCAACTTAATTCCGATAAAGCAGGTGAACATGGCGGCGTACCCACATTTGATACCAGCGCGTCGTCTGATTCCGCCTCAAATTCCAAATTATCCTCCGAAAGTTCGTACACTTCATTATCTGATACCTCTACACTATCAAATATGTAAATTTTTATCTTATCATTTTCATATATTTCTAATTCATTTTCATTAATTGTAGAATCCGGAAAACCTGGATATTCTTTTATATTTTTACAACTTTCATTCTCAACGTCTGACTTATCCTCCACAGCAACGTCTTCCGCAAACTGACGGTTCTCCATCCCTAACAAAACTATACATGTCAATTTTAATGCATCGGCCGCCGGCTAACAACGTTTTTCATGAACATTCCATCTATTGTACAATGTTTTTTTCAACTTCTCACATCAACATCTGCTATTATTCTTATCTTTTATTTATAACATTCTATCATTGTTTAACAACTAAATTATTATTATTTAAAGCATACAGCTGCAAGGTTTCTCTTTTATTATTCATTTCCTTTCTATTATTCTTTTCTTTTATGCAATATTCTTTTAAAGCATACAACTATGCGTATTGTGTACATTATTATTCTTTTCTTTTATTTATAATAATCTACCATTACTAAACGAGTTTCCAAGGTTTCTCTTCTATTATTCTTTTTCTTTTCTTTATAACAATCTACCAGTGTTCAATGACTAAATTATTATTATTCTTGTACACATCTGCAAGGTTTTTCTTTTCTTATTATTTTCTTTTTTGTTATTCTTTTTTCATTCAAAAATATTTTTATAATAATTCTTTTAAAGCATGCAACTATAACGTATTGTGTACATCTATTATTCTTTTCTTTTATTTATAACAATCTACCATTGTTCAACGAGTTTCCAAGGTTTCTCTTTTATTATTCTTGTTCTTTTCTTTATAACAATCTACCATTGTTCAACGAGTTTCCAAAAGTATTAAAATTCATCTGCATGTTTTTTTCTTTTCTATTATTCTTTTGTTTTACAATTCATATATCTTTTCAACTTTGACATCTATTACTATTCTCTTTTGTGTAAGTCCTATACATACAACAATGTACTAGCTTTACCCCACCCTTACCTGTCATCATATGTCATTTAAACAATAGTGTATTTCTTTACATTTACACATCTCCACTTAGTGTCTCCGAGACTTCCTGGGGAAAGTTTTGTTGACATATCCAAATTACAATTACTTATTTCACTAGAACTTTCTAGAGGAAGATCAATTGACCTACATGTAACACTTCCCATGTGTAACACTCCGATTTTGATCAAATTCATCAGATAGAAACTACACACAAATGAATACGTGTTTTTTTTTTTTTACTTTCTGCCCAATAAGTGTTTTAGGGGGCAAAAGCTCCCACCCCAAATTTTGAAAGTTGACACCCGAAAGGCAAGAAGAAGTTAACCGAAGTGAACGAAATTGTGCACAGTTATTGTAGACAAAATGAAGGAATAAGTATTTCGTATTTTCCTGGAAAAATGGTTGGGTGGATCATGTGTCCCTCCAAACCAATTGATCACGAAATATTAAAAGTGCTGATAACAGTATGTCAGAAGTGCCTAAAAACATGAAAAACTGCAATGAAATTTTGTGTAGTGACAATACGAAAAAATAAATGAATATGTGTTTCTATATTTTATGACGAAAAACGGTTTCAGGGACCAAAAATCCCCACCCACAATTTTGAAAGTTGACGGCTGAGTGGCAACAAGAAGTGCACCGAAGTCAATGAAACAGTGCGCAGATATTGTAGGCAAAAAATGAGGGAATACTGTTTCATACTTTCCTTTTAAAAAAGTTGGGTGGATCACAGACCTTTTAAACCGTTGATTACGAAGTATAAAAAGTGCAATTCGGAGGGTGCCTTGGCCCCAGTACTGTTTTCCGAAAAAATACCCCTTCGAAAAAGTAAAATCACCGTAGTAGCGCAGGAAGAAGTGGACCGAAGAAATTGAAATTTTGTGTAGGTATTGCATTTGTTAAATAAGGCCTCTCGTGTTTCCCATGTGTCCGCATTCGATTTGCTTCAAATTTGGCACATCAACAGTAAATAGGAAATAAATCGACACGCCTTTCTCTTTACGCGGAAAAACATTGTAAGGGTTAAAGGCGCCTCCCGAAATACTATAAAATACGCTATACTGTTTGTGCTTACTGTTGATGTGCCAAATTTGAAGAAATCGGATGAGGACACTTCTTGAACACAAAAGATCTTATTTTAAATTTATAATATCTATACACAATTTCGTTTGCTTCGGTCCATTCTTTCCACCGCCCGACGCTTCAGTCCACCAAACCGCTTCGATTACCGGAGGGATCACATGTGGTTCGGATTCAATGTTATTCAGCAGGTCCACGTCTTATATAGCCTCGCTGCTGACCGGGACGTTAAACTGAAAATCATCATCACAACACGGCGGGAGTTCACGTGGTTCGGTTTTTACATTAATCAATACGTCCACGTCTCATATAGTCTTGCTGTTGAAAGAGACCTTAAACTCCATATCAACTCAACCCATTAAGAACAGAGTTCTGACTTAAATATCAACTTGAAACATAAATATGATTCTCCTCCATATATATATATATATATATATATATATATATATTAATATAAAGAGAGAGAGATTGAGAGAGAAGAATAAATTTATTGTATTTTTCATAGGGCCGCCGTGGCTTAGTGGTAGAGGGTTCATTCTGGTGCATGGGGTCCTTGGTTTGTTCCCAGCTTGCATAAAACGAGATTTGTGGTGAAGAAACACTGTGTGCGTGGGTTTTCTCAGGTTTCCTCTGTTTCCTCCCACTTTCTTCGTTCCACAATTTTCATTCATTCCTCATCATCACCATTTCCTTTATCTAGCCGACATAAGCATGGGAAGTCAAACTTAAAGATTCAATTTCATTTCGTTGAAAAAAGTAGCATAATTCATAATCTGCATCTTTATAGAGCAACTTGAACAATCATATAGATGTATAATGCTTCAAATTAAATTAAATAGCAATTTTAGTAATCTGCAATATCTTAGGTTTCTCGTTTATTTACACCAAACGTTCAGTTAGTTTATACTTTATAGGAAAGATATTAGCTGTTATATAAGACACAATTATCAATACCTTTGGGTGGGAGACCCTGGTTCGATTCCGGTGGGAGCTCATGTGGTTCGGATTGCATGTTAATCAGTAGGTTTCGTCTCATAGAGTCTCGCTGCTGAAAAGGACGCTAAACTCAACTGAACAATTAATTATCTACACATTGAATTTAATTAGGAAATCGGTATTGTTATATAAGAGCAAGTTTATCAAAATGAAATGTATAATAATGTTGGTATGTAAAATAGAGGTTGTATAATGATGTAATGCCCAAATAGGGTTCCAATAGTGGACAGTTCAAACTGTCAGTCCCATCATTCTAATTATTTCCCTTGTTGCAAAGTGGTGCCCAAAATGCATTGATATATCAGACGAAAGCAAACAAATAGTCCCTGCTCAGACAGTAAAGTCATGGACTCCTAACCTGGGAGTCCGTGTGCGAATCTCGCTGCGGTCATAATTTTTCATAGTCGGTATTCAATTGCTACGAAGCATATTTTCACTTTTGCTGAAGCATTTGAATCTTCTATTTCTAGCCGTTGTAATGTACCATTACAATCTATGTAATGAAATTTTCATTGGGAGGGATCCACTATTTTTTTCACGTACTGCATCATGCCAATTTTTTCAAAAATATGTTTCTGTTCATATATTATAACCAGTTGATTATTATTATACTCAAAATTAATGTGGAAGCTTGGAATAATTTAGTAGAAAGTATATTTTCGGGGAATAATATATTTCTTTTTACGTTATTTTATGATAATATGTTGCATATGGGTATTTCAAATAGACAAATATTGAAACTATCATCTTAAAGCTATATGAAAACATAGGCCCCCTATTGAGTAGAGAGTCTCGGAATTAGCCACCAATCTGATTTTGGCAGAATAATTTAGACCCTCTTCATCCCCCTTGACATGCCCAAATCCTTCCAAAATCCGGTTATATCCAGATTTTACCATTTTCCCATTCCTTTCATTTTATCCGCCCCCAAAATTCTTTGTTTTGATTGGGACTACTTTCTGACGCTATCTTGTGAACGACCTTTTTTATACTCATCCGAGACTTGACTGCAGGTTGACCTTTCGATTCTGGCTGTTGGAAATTCGAATTTTGCATCTGAATCCTAGCAAAAAATAGGGTAAAGCTACTTTAGATAGATAAATAAAAGGACTGGAAGCAGACGGTACCTTTGATCAATTACTTTAAGCAGTGAAAAACAGTTGAAACAGTGAAATATAGGATTCGATTGAGAAGACGCTATGTTTATCTTCAATTAATAGTGATGGACAGGATTCGGTTTTAGAGTGTGATTTTTATTCTTTTTTAACAGTTTGAAGAAGAAGTGTTTCCCCTGATAATTTTCGCCTTCCAATTTTTCCGATAAGTGTTAGGGTTACGGGGGCCTGTCCGTTTGTAGATTTGTTTGTGTAGCAGTAAGTGTGATTTTGTTTTAAATTACTAACATACATAGCTGTATCCAATTTATATTTAGTTAGGATGATTTTTACAATGTCTGTGTAAACGTAAGCAGGGGCTCCCATTTACTCCCGAACTGGTAAAGCTTCCAGTAGAAATGGGTTCAACGAGCAAATCCTTAGGGGTTCTTTTCCCTTCAGAAAAGGGACCCCCTTTCATTAATAGTTCAATATTTTCTCCGTTTATTGAGTCACTTGAAGAACCATGAGTTAATTGATAGTACTGATAATTTGGACACTGATTTATTTTGTCCCTCCCTTTCAATTTACAGAGCCGATTTCATATAATAAAATCTGGATATTGTTTATTTCATGTACCATTAAATTGGGTGGTAGTGCTGATTAGCATGTATAGTAACATGTATTAATATGTGTTTCGTAGTTTATGTGAAATGTAGCGTGTCTGTCAGTAATGTAGTATTTGATGATAGTAGTAGTAGCGAGTAATTGAAAACTATGATATAGTTAAGTATGGACAGTGTATTTATTATTTAATTCTTCATCTCTGGTTCGTCATAATAAATGCCTAAAGTCATAAGGAAAATTAATAGTTATTCCTTATTGTGATGTACAGAGTGCAAGAAGTATTTAATAGTGCACGGACATTTGTTTATAAACTTCTAGCGCCGCAGTGTCTGATTTCTGTATAATCCGTTGCTCGTATTTCGGTTACTCCAATGTCTTAGTGGTTTACGTTTGACGAAATTGACCCTTCTATTACGATTGACAATAAATAAATATTATTTCTGTTCCATATAAACGAATATCTAGCTACATTGATTCTAGATCTAACGTTCCTGAAAACCACAATGTTCTACATAGTCTAGTAATTGAAATCTGAACGAAAATAAACATTGCGTAGTTGCTTATTAAGAAGTTAACCTATATAATACTATTTTCCCGCTGCCAGACTGCAGTATCAATTTCTTCCTATCCATTGCTGATGAGAATAAACCTCATTGTTATCAGAATAAACGTGTTTAAATAAGATTATCGTTGATAATATTGCTTTTCGTTGAATATATATGAAATTCTTAAATTGCAAAGTGGAATATAGTTGGGTTCTGTAGTAGGAAGTACCGGGTTCGTGTACGGTTACGTGTATGGATCAGTATGCGATTATTTACTGCAGTGGCGTAGAAGTTTTGAGTATGGGAAATGACTGCTTCGAACAGTCTTTGATATATTTAAAGTATAGAGTATCCAATAGTGAATTTACGTCAGAATGTTATAAAGATAAATAAAAGACATATATATATATATATATATATATATATATATATATATATATATATATATATATATATATATATATAGATAGATAGATAGATAGATATATAGATAGATAGATAGATAGATAGATAGATAGATAGATAGATAGATAGATAGATAGATAGATAGATAGATAGATAGATAGATGGATGGATGGATGGATAGGTAGGTAGATAGATATTAAAATGAATGTGAATAAATAATAGGACATTAATAGATGTATATACTGAATATACTCGTTGTCAGAAATGAAAGTATTGAGTGTTTATGTATAATAATAAATAATTTCGAGTGCTGATCCTTACACTAGAACTTCGAACGAGGATGTTTATGTGTGTGAGTAATTAACGAACTATATTCGCAATTCGTAGTTTGGTGTTCAATAGTAATAACCTCTACACATTGAGAATCTAATCTGACAGGGTGAATAGCATTATATAGCAAACAATTTGAGATATTTTACAATTGAAAACAGAATATAATAGCCGTCTGAAAAATTGGTGCCGTTGAAATACATGCATTTGGCTTGACATTACCCTGCAACTTTAATTTTTTTCCACGTCGCTCATTCTGACTGTTACCCTTCTTCGTTGAGGTGACGGAATGGATAGAGCCAAACAACTTCGTAAATAAATTACAGTAAACTCACGTATTTCGTACCCAGGCGTCGACCGTCTCTTCCCTTCAAATATTTTTCATTTTCTTCCTTAGTTTTAAATTAGGTAGCTATTGAAATTAATCGACACCTCAAGACGTGGCGTTCTTGCGAAAGTGCGAGGCACTGGTGAGTTTTGGCAATTAAATCACGAGTACAAATTTTTTTTTTTATTTTAGCGAATCCCCAGTTAGAATTTTTCTATTTTATCGACTTTACTCTAGTTTTCCATACTGTCCTCGGAATTCTCAGTTTCTGAGGGGTCGGATATTTTTTATTTTAGAAACTAAATTAGAAACTACATCAACCTTCCGACTGGACCTGCCGTAATCTGAGTGAATTGATACCGGAAACAGTTAATAGTCAATCATTCAACAGGGCTTATTCCTGCTGAGATGGTTGCCTAGAAGGCATGGATTCGTACTTAGGCACTCAGAGACCCCGTTAGGCTACGTAATTTAGTAAGCCACTTTTCGGCATATAAAAGCATATTTGGCTATGGATTGTTCTACGTCTAAATTCGACCACTAACCTTTGTAGTTTTAGTGTCCTAACTCATTTTCCTTTGGCGCGCCGCTGTCTTTCTCCTTCAACTATCTCTCTAATCTCTTCTTGAAGATATTAAAAAATATTAACCGTCCCCCCAAGTTTTGAACTTTAAAAATATCAACTGATTAACATATACCCTTGAACCTGACTAACCAACCGAGACATCGTAAGACGTGATTCGTGGAGTTATTCATTGACGTAGAGTAATAAGGGACTGTATTTCCATCACGGATTGACCTGTTACAATAGCAAAAGATGGTCCAGTCCACGATCAAACTTTTGCTTGCGTTTCTTTCGTTATTATCCGTTGAAGATCTTCCGCTGAACGATCGGCTATTTCAACATTTGTTTACATTGAGCTTTATAAATGGTAATGTTGTAGTAATTTAGGTCAAAAAGTAGTCGTAAAATTTTAGATTCGTATACTTATATATATATATATCTGCGTTTACGTGCCACCATCTCATACTAAAGGACTACTTTTAAAGAGTATAGTTTGAGAACATGGATTTAATCGTTATGCGCGGATAGTTAGTGAAAATTAGAAAATGTCGGATATTTTATTTTTTCATGATGTAGAGTGTTGCAACCTAAGAGAAAATTATTTGTAGGGGTTGTTAATTTCAAAGTACGAATAGCTATTGAATATATATATATATATATATATATATATATATATATATATATATATATATATATATATATATATATATATATATATATATAGAAATATGTGTATTGAACTACGAATCTGAGTGAAGTATAAGTATAATATTAAATTGAAATGTATGATGTTGATTTATAGATTTTAGAAAGGCGTACAACTCGGTTAGGAGAAAAATATTATACAACGTTCTTACAGACCTTGGAATACCGAGAAAGCTAATTAGATTAATTAAGATATGTTTAAATGAATCCCAAGTAAGGTCCGGGAAGGAAATTTTTGTCCACCAGCTTTCACGTCGAAAATGGCCTGAAACAATGAGATGCGTTGTCGCCATTATTATTTAACTTTGTTCTGGAATACGCTATAAGGAAAATCAAAGATATCAACCGGGGGCTAGAGTTCAACGGTATTCACCAGGTTATTGCACATATGCTGATGATGTAAATTTAATAGGGGATGATAGGAGAGCAATAGAAAGAAATGCGGAGATCTTATTAAACGCTTGCAGGGACATGTGTTTAGAAGTAAGTAGGATTGGAGCTTCTTGTCGTAGACAATAGGGCTATTGTTTGTTAATTACTGTGTACATCCATGTCAGCTTTTGTTAATTAATTACATAATATTATTTTAATTGGTGCGTATTCATACCATTCTCGATGTTAAAATTTTTTCGAAGTACTACGAGATGGGGAGGGAATAAACTTCATTATTGCTGGACTTTTTTTTAAATTCGATGATTTGCTTACGAAATTCAGAACACTATTTTAGTATGAGCGTAGTAAAAGCTCGTGTGCGGAGTACGAATACAGAGCGTGATTCTCGTACATCCTGCTGGTGAACACAACATAAGAACTGAACTTTTCGCGCGCTTTTTGGAAACCTGGTGGGCGGATTGAAAGATGGCGTTGTCGGGTAATAACCTTACGGTACGTGTTAAAACATCAAGACAATTACAAAAGAAAACCGAGGCCAAGTCGGGTAGACATCACAAAGTGCCGACAGAGTAATAAACACAAGTTTGGTACCCCGGTAGGTGAACACAATACATTGTCGGCGGAGAATACAAAAGAAGATTAAGGTTGCGGTAGATGAACATGTTGAAACATGGTCCTATGCTAATTGACAATAGAAAAGAAGTTTGGAGCCACGAATGGTGAACACGTGATTACCTTGCGGGTATGAAAATACTTTAAATACGGACTATTGCGGGAAATATATATAGAGACATCATGCATCTCTTTCAGAAAGAAGAACCCTACGAAGTTAACACTGAAGCTATATCTGTTGCTCAAACAGAAATATGCGAATCATCGTCAGATGAAGAATATGATTTTGATGCAATAGAATCACCAGTGCTAAAAGTTTCACCAACCCCGCCATCATCTCCAGTTTATTATAAAGAAGATCGCAATTTTGTGGTTTAGATTGTTGTTGTAAGTCAAAAGGTGGACCTTGAATGTTTAAAGAAGGCTATTTAAAATGGGATTTAAGCGATAATTTAATATGCGATGGATGTAGAGAAGAATCCCATTATGATTTTGCTCGTGATTGTATGAATGTGCACCCAAGGTCATTGCAAACCGTTCGTGGAGTATTATAACAAGTCCTAGTTTGAAAAGGCAGGTTTTACCTGTATGCAAACACTCATATTATTGGAATATTAACGAGAGAAAAATTCTATGAAACGTATGCTGAATTAAGTGATACAGACTATCTTCCGGAATTACTGGATATTTTCGTAAGAAATCGGACATTCCAAATTGAAAAAATGTATTCGAATAGTGCTGGAGTTTTATGTGTTATGTAGAGGGAAAACATTAATGTGAATTGTGTATTAAAAGCTATAAAAGTATACTTAGGTAACAATAATCCAATTGAATGCATGGAATGGAAGTTAAATCTTCCTCATGATTGTACGAATCTTCATAATACTGGAACATTTGCAGCGAAGTACTTATCTCTTGATAAATCTCTTAGTGAAATTTTTGAAGTGTTTGAACAAGAACATAGTGAAATCTCATTTATATGGTTTATGGGTAAAATTTGTGATCTTTTAAAAAATACAGAACTTGTTGGACAGATTATTTCGTTTTTATTCATCCCACAAATGAAATTTCATGTGTAAATCTGAATATTATCGATATTGAAGGTTTTAAAATGTCTGATAACGAATTTTCATCTGATAACTGTATCATGCATACGGAAGCTTTTATATCAATTATGTTCAAAGAATTAAACTTTTTATTCTAAAGGTTTAGAGAACTGTCTTTGGATTAAAAGAATATTTGCATTAGACAATGTCATTGATTTAGAAACAAAATATTGTCCTTCATTAAGTGAAATTTGTGGAGACGCAGTTAATGAATATTGTACTTTTCACAAGAAATCAGGATGTGCATATCGTAATGCACAACAGTTGAATTATAGGTGGAAATATGAAAGATCAACACCATTAACTAATGCATTATCAAGATTGGAATGTTTTTTTCTTAGGAATTGTAAATAAAATGCAGGAATGCGTTTTTAAAAAATTGAAAATTTTAAAAAACGTAAATATGTTAAAAATGTATATATGGTTTTAAAAAATAAAAATTTTTAATATATAATAAAAAAATAAAAAATTAAAAAATATTTTTGTGTTTTCCCTTTTAAAATAATAGTTTACATGTTAATAAACAATATCATTATTCTTTTTCAAATTTTTCTTGTTAAACATTTTTAAACACTTTTGAAATGAATGAGTGCGAATAACATGATGCGAATAAAATGAAAGAAACAATCCGCACAACACAAAATTACCATGTTGATATTGACGATTATTCGTAAAGTATACTTTAGTATTTTTGAATAAAAGTTTTTTATTTCCTTGAGAATGTCCATAGCAAGACTATCAAAGTAATAGCCATGTCTTTAATCATCGATGTACATTGCAACCCAATGCGAAATAGCCGAATCAGATGTATCGAGATTAATGACAAGTACAGCAGGAGATTCTACTGTTACAAGAAGTCTGTCAATAGGATAAATTCCAGTAACACTTGCAGCAGTCACTTTATCAGTTAGTAACACTTTTAACAATTCGTCAATATACATGATGAGTATTATTATTTTTAATCGTAGTAGTTATGTAACTATCACTATTATTCACATGTAACACATAGCCATACACTTTCACATATTCACTATACAGTAATGCTCCATGAACACTGTACCTATATTGTCCGAAACGATTACTATTATATGCACACCTATGAACGTGAAAACTTAAAACAGTATACTTCTTCTAAATTTGTAACATCTCTGAAGAATTTCTTGAAGAAAACACTTTCTAGTTATTCCGTATGTGTATACGGTTGTAGTATTTGAACAATATGTTTGAAGTACTTCCTTAAGATGTGAATATTCTACATCGCCTTCGTGCCATGTAATGCCATACACATTCTCAACTAGATACTTGCTTGTAGTTATGGTCGACTCAGCTAACTTATTTAAAGGAAATGGTGGTTTAAAAATTCAATTTTGAAGAAAGGGAACGTCAGGATTTACATAGGCTCCTTTACGATAAATTCGTCATAATTATTGTGATAGGCAGAAAAGTGTACAACAACCCTCATCGTTCTCAAGTGAATAAATTAGAATGTGTTATCAGAATAAATATTTCTATCTTTGTCTACTTGTGTTAAGGAATCAAATTGTGCATACACAATGCAAGCAACAGGTTCAGTTAAAATTTCTGAAAATGACACTTTTAAATTTACCGGGGAATCGAGTACTAGATCAAATGTGTTGTCATCTAAAATTCCTGTTGGAGATTGAATAAGGGCATACAGAGCATGTACGTTTGGATATTCTTCAAGAGTAACAGTATGTGAATAATTTTGATAATATATACCAGTACCTGAAATCATAGTATAATAACTTAGAAGGTATAATTCCTTATTAAAATCAGGGTTGAGGAGTTAGGAGGAAATGATTTTCAGCCGAGTTCTAATTGCAGTTTGTTAACATTAAAATTTCGAAATTCATAGGGATTAAGATCTGATTCCCATTGAGGCTTTGTTGGAGAAGAAACCAATAACCAGGCCTTTAGGAACATTACTCAAGAAGAGATTATCAACGTTGTAAGATTTTACTTGTGCAAGTATAGTATAAGATCTTGTCTCCGCTCTTGTCAGAGGTAACTTGACCCTTTTCGAAACCATTCGCGTATTAATTGCATAGCTAAATCCGCAGCTCCAACAATACGTCGTACATGAAAATAACTTCCTCAAGTGCAACTTTATAACTTGTATTATCAGGAGACATTGAGCAAAAATTATATTTACTACAGTGTAATTTTACACGTAAACTTATTTTGTTGGGAAGCATACGATATAAACTTACAATATCAGTATGAAGACGTGCATACATTTCAAGAGATTTACTATTTCTCTCTTTATTAGCACTTTTGAAAAAGAGCATTTGTATTATCTAATTTATCTCCCAATAATTTAATAAGAGTTATCCAAAAACTTCCGCTTCTTCATGCAAAACGAAATTAATATCTCCATGCTTATTATCCAGTTAATTGTTCTTCCTATTTGATAATATCCAAACTTCCCTTTTGCCCACGCAAAAGGAGGGGGAAAGAGATCATTCTGTTTCTGACTATCAAATCAGCATTTTCCACGAAGTTCGCTCCAATTAAAACTATCTTACTCGATTAATTATCATAGTACAATTCCCACTAACAAGCTTGATACACATATAATCATTTCCTTTATTTGATATTTATATCTCCCCCAATAGCTGGAAATAACAGTTATAATTAAAAGGGAGGCACAGTGATAATTTTAACTGTATAATGTACGTCTTAGTGTCATATCCACAGTGACATCACACCGGAAGAAATTCACTGATAAATGAGCCGATCTCTGTTATTACCTAGTAACCCAATAAGCTCAAATATTGATTAGTTTCATTCTCTATGTTAGTGTCAATCTTTTTGCACAGGCATCCCCATCCCGTAATCGTCGCCAACACCTGGTGACCCACTTGCCGGTAAATGTCGATCGTCGCTATTGCGACGCGTCGAAGGACTGCCGCTAGTGTACAACTGGAAGCAGGGTTTCGTTGAGTCAAAAGAGATATCTAGAGTCGGAGTATTGAAGTTACACCCCGTAGCAGCGAGGACTTCATTTTGGTTCATGCTTTTTCGATTCGTCACGGAGAATCGCGAAGGAACCAACACGAAGTATCGTGAGTCATGTGCATGCGGTTATTGTTATATGTTATTTTTCCTGACAAATTGTTCCTTAATTGAGCTACTGGGGTCAAGAAAAACCCCTGCCTCTACATCATGAAGTGAAAAATCTTGAGATGAGTGTGTATAATTGTATGAATTTAGATGACAACTGTAGCCGATCATTTCAAAGTGAATATGGGAGAACCATGAAATAAAGTAAATAGACTCGCGTCAATTTGTTATAAAATTACATGGCGAACAGATTTTATCTAATCTCAAACGGTTATCGTCGAATATACCACGGTTACAATAGCACTCAGATTAGCTAAATTAGAAATATCTCAACGATTTATGCCTCTACAAGCGATACTTTATCCATCGCCTCTGTGGCCAAGTCGGAAGAGCACCCGCCTAGTAATCCAAACGTTGCTGGTTCGCGCCTACTCTGGGGCACGTATTTTTTTTTACTTTTTAAAAAGTGCTTTTTGACTCTCCTTAATGTAACAAGTTACGCAGATAGGCGATTTAATATGTTTCGGGGGAGTATTTTTTTATTCATTGCCGTTTCGTCACGTCTCTGCCGCTGGTGGTATAATTTTCAATCGGAAGCGGGACCACCGCGCAGGGCTGCCAATTTTTGGCGAGATATCTCTAGTTGCCCATCGGTGAGATATCTCTAGTTGCCCATCGGTGAGATATCTCTAGTTGCCCTTCGGTGAGATATCTCTAGTTGCCCATCGGTGAGATATCTCTAGTTGCCCATCGGTGGTCCTCTGACACCTACGGCATGGGGATAATTCCACTTGATTGTATTATTCCTGTAATATTGAACATTTCCATTTACTTTCCCATAGTGAGCCATTGTAGGACCCTACATGTGAACACCCTGTATCTCGGAAACTAAGTGGCATCATACTCGTTTATAGGAACATTTAACTTATTTGGATGTCCCCAATCACCTCGTCAAATTTGGCCATGCATGTATGTTACACCCTATATATATATATAATTTGTATATCCCAAATATATCTTTGTAGAAGAACGTAATCAAAATGTAATGCTTGATATTTTATAAGATCATAGCCAGCAAAAAAAAAAAAAAAAAAATTAAACACAAAGCGTGAGAGATGTAACACGGCAAACAAGATATCTCAAATTGGCATGATTGCTTGTGGGCAACCTATCATATTTCATTTATTGTAAACAATAAGTTTATTTTCACCCTAAATTTTGGATTTAGTACCTAAAATATGCAAATCACCAAAATTTAGAATTTTAACACAACTCGTTCATGTTTTGCCAACTAAAGTGATAATATACGCGCCGTATTTGATTCAAAATAAAGTAGTTTTGTATTTTGTTTTTTTAAAAAAATCTGTAATGTAGATAATTTAGTTAATGCAATGATATAGTGCCCTGCGAGTCCTTAATTACAATTTCCTGTGTTTTGCCAATCAATTTGACTATAAACAAGCTACAGTTTTCAGCGAACAGAAAAGACTCTTTATTTAGACGAGACAGAGTAAGCAACTCTTTAGGTGAATTGTTAGCGTTGTAGTTTTCTAAATTTCCGGCTTTCGTTCGATCCTTCCCTCTCGCTTACTTTTTAAAATGTTTCATTTACAAGGCTGAGCTCTAGTTGGATGCTGCTAAACGATGGAGAAATTCAGTGATGATGTAATCTTGAACATAAAGGAAGAAAAATGAATGGAGAAAACGAATTACAGAGTTAATTCTGTTAATGGTTCTATATTCGATATTATCCCCTTTTCTCGTTGTATCTCAATGTGTAAAATCAGGAACCTTCATTATATTTGCAACCTAAAGGGAAATACGCTTAGTACGGATAAGTTCTCCAACTCCTTTGAGAGTTATCGGATTTTGCATTTTTAATATTTACAAATAAATTACTGCGTACTAATATTTAGCATTTTCAAAAGTCATTTAATGAAATCGGACAAGTTCTTCTTTCGAAGTAGTGTTACGTATCAATCAGTGGAGCCGAAACCAAAGAGCTCAGGCCCTGTTAGATCTCCAAAATTTTCATTGGAGGCTGGGCTCTTCCCCCGAATGATCGATCCATACTTTAATTGATTTGCAGGTAGGACTATAGTTAATAGTTTCAAAACTCAGCGCAAGGCTTTGTGTTTACTTAAAAAAATAACCTCCTACATATACCGCATAATCTTTCCGTATGGGATACGGACAAAATCTCGCGGCCGAAACATTGCCGCCCAAAATCTCGCCGGCCAAAACCTCGCGGGACAAAATCTCGCCGGGCCAAAACCTCGCGTGGCCGAAACCTCGCCGCCCAAAACCTCGCGGGACAAAATCTCGCCGGGCCAAAACCTCGCGTGTCCGAAACCTCGCCGCCCAAAACCTCGCAGGACAAAATCTCGCCGGGCCAAAACCTCGCGACGCCAAAACCTCGCCGCCCAAAACATCGCGTGGCCAAAACCTCGCCGCGAATGAAACTTTTCTTTAAAATTTACCCAATGAGTCTCTTAATATGCAATTCCACATTACAAGTAATAATAATAAGAAGAAGAAGAAAAAGAAGAAGAAGAAGAAATAAAACATCGTGTGCGTGGGCTCTCTCGGGCTATTCCCGTTTCCTCCCACTTTCTTTATTCGATCATTTCCTTCATCCTGGTCATCTACGTCTCCTTTAACCTACAGGACATAATCATGGGACGTCTTAAAACTCATATATTATTTCATACTTTCATAAATATTATTAGATTTTTGCTAAAATTTTAAGTTTTTGGATGTTCTAAAGTTCACGAAACTAACACCGTTAGTTGTTATTACTTTCCTTATGCAGACTTTCTTTCCCTATAACCAATTAAAAACATCCTGTGGCCCTACCTTCACATTGAAATCCTCTAATACAGAAATAGAATTTTCATATGTTATCGCGGGACTTGGTCAAATACCCGTGATACTTCTTCTGAAACAGCGTCTTTTATACCGTCATCCTTATCATCTGTTGGAACATTTACATTTTGGTCAGGCGAGATTTTGGGTATGGCGATATTTTGGGGGGTGAGGTTTTGGAAGACGTGATTTTGGCCAGGCGAGGTTTCGGTACGCGAGGTTTTGCCAGGCGAGGTTTTGGCCCGCGACGTTTTGGGCGGCGAGGTTTTGGCCAGGCGGGGTTTTGGCCCGGCGAGATTTTGTCCCGCGAGGTTTTGGGCGGCGAGGTTTTGGCCAGGCGAGGTTTCGGTCCGGCGAGATTTTGGGCCGCGAGGTTTTGGGAGGCGAGGTTTTGGCCAGGCGAGGTTTTGGTCCGCGAGGTTGTCGCCGCGAGGTTTTGTACCCAAACCCTTTCCGTATATATAGTTATTTGAAGTAAGTTAACTTTTTGTAACCCCTTATTTGAGTTAATTATAAGATTGTTTAAGTCCCCTGATTGTTATCTTTTCATCGGGCCTCTGGTGTCCGTATATTTTTTCTGGTATTGTGCTGTTTACTGTGAGTACAATTATCTAAAGACTCCTTTTTGTCATTTCGTCAGCCAGCGTTTCGCTCCACTTCTGCAGAAAAACACTCTTTACGATTTGTGCTTTTAGCAGTTGGGGACAACTTTACGCTGCTGTGCTAGCTATTACCAGGCGTAATTAATCTTGGAGCAGGCGTTAGTTGGGTTGCCTACATCACGGATTTTGTACTTCAAGAATTTCTGTGACCGACTGCACATAGGAATACTACTTAAATTTGGGATTGTCAAAAACAAAATTTGCTAAACGTTCTTTACGTCTCATGTAAATTTGGGTGGTTCTGCTTATCCCCTTGACGGTAAACAGTGACCGAAATTTGGAGGTAATTAACCTAATTTACTTTCTTCGATGAGGCTTTACTGCAATATATGATTATATGGTTAAGTCAGGGTCAATTTTGGTTTTCGTAGGACTTCGGTAAATTGATGTACTCTTGTTAAATTTTGGGAAGGATACACCCAAATTTGGGGAATGTGATAAAACAAAATTTGTTAAATGTTCTATGTTCTAGTATAAGGTGTGAAGATTCAATGATGTACTTAACGTTCGCTAAGATAGATTATATCAAGATTCCATTTCTTTCACTAGGAGAATTACATTTGACTCATCCTTAAAGGTTTCAAGGTTTTGATCTCAATTTCAGACCTTGAACTTTAGTCACAACTCATAGTCTAAAGTCATTGGTGGAAAGTTAACTTTAGTCAAATCTGCTTAGTTAATCTCTACTTTAAATTTTACATTTTCTGGGCACCTGAATCTGATAGGCAACTTATTGAGGTACATAATAATTTCACATGTTGAACACTGGATAGATTTTTAGTCTACGATTAAAATTTAAAAATGTGATACCTGATAAATCGATTGATATGCTACAACACTTTGAACTTTAGTCACAACGCACTGTCTAAGGTCATTATTCTTGGTGCATTCTGATTAGTTGACCACTGGAAAGTTATTCTTGATGTAATCAGGCTGGCTGATTACTTTAAAATCTTTGCTTCGTATATTGTTTAAAACGTTTAAAACTTTTGCTTACCATTTTTTGCCACTTTAATTTTAAATTTTTATTTTGAAAATGTGTAAATTGTTAAAAAAATCTTGATTTGAAAATTTTTAGTTTGAAAATCTTGGTTTCAGAATTTTTAGTTTGATTATTTTCGTTCAACATTTTTAAGTTGCTGTGCTCCCAGGAACACCAGCAAGAGGTCGGAGTGTTTTCAGAACTATAGTCTGATTATGAGGATTAGTATTTTGAGGATTAGTTTTTATAGAAAAGAATAAAGGGAGAAAATACTAAAATAAAACGAAAAAAGTTCAATAGATGTGGCATTTCTCCTGTTCTTTTATCTAATTGAAAATTATTAAACCCTCTCTGGTATCATGGAGTCCATGTGTCTAAACACACCTTTATCCCACGTTTTCTCTTTGAGCTATCGCGACTAGTGATCTTTCCCTTTATGTATTTTTTTCTCTATACCTTTCTATCCGTGTGGTACACATTTACTATTTTTCACGTCTTCTTTTAATTTTTATGACTATGTTCATTTGAGGCCAAGTAGACTTCATAATACCTCCTATGCAATACAGATGTCTTTTTCTCTTATTTGATGTTCTGTGATGTAAGTAGTGTAACGCAATGTCTGAAGACAAAGATTGTCTCGTGATGATGCTCTGACCTTTTTAGATCACTTATGTGGTGTTCACAGTAAACGTGAGATCTGAGCTGGATGAAAGTGATACGGAACCCAACCAAGTGGAGGATTCTTACGGTGAAATAAATACAAATGAATCTTATTTGGAAAAGAGACATGATCGTAAAAATTGTAATATTCTTGGAAAAGATGGACATGTATTGTCATTAAAATAAAACAATTATCAGAAGAGTACAAGTACCATATGTTGTCAAAGAAAGAAAACAGGACCAAAATCGCATGGATATCCATATGAATCCTTGAAACTATTTGATTTTTTTCTCGATCTCACCATGATAGGGTTGATAGCAAATAGTAAGAAGCGGAATAACCAGAAGACTGAAGATATGCAAATCAGCTTCAGAAACAAACCTGACTTTGTGTACAATATAGATGCAACAGAGTTATATTATTTCGGATACTTTCTGTAAAAATAGCTCACATCTGAAGAACATAAGAATACCAAAGACAAAGCTTTTGAAAGAACTGGGTTTTATTTTGATTATATTGCAAAGCACGACAGAGATTGAAACTGCAGAAAACACATTAAGATGTAATCCAAATTATTGGCAGAAGTAACACTTTACCAGGGAACCCTTGTCAGACCCAAACATCACAAGGCCATTCAGTGTAGAAAAAGATATGCTACTTTCGTACAGTGAGAAAAAGAATTGTAGGTGGCGTACTTAAAAAGATAGGTTACATGGGTAATTCCTGTAGTTTTTGGACTTAACGTACAGCAGACGTATAACTGAAAACGCATGTTTTATACTACTTTCTGTACAAGTGTTCCATCTATAGGTACTTTCCGTATGAAGCAATGTAGGCGGTCAGAATCTCACATACAAATGGACGTATATAACATATAGCTGACGAAGGTAACATAAGTATATGCATGTGATATACGGAAAACTGTTAGATGTCAGACATCCTGCAACGGCATGATGTAACAGCATACGGATAACGTATGCTCCGTACTGATTTCTGTAGTAAGCAAGAGGATACCGTATATTTGTACAATATACCGCTGTCCGGAGAACGGATTTTTCTCTGTGTATCACATTTAGAAAACAAGAAAGTAAAATCTATTCGTAATGAGAGTAATAAATTTGTGTGCAACTAATGTCACAAGCGATGCACAAGCGATGGTGCAAGCGATAATGTCACTAAAGCACAAGCGATGGTGCAACTAATGTCAGTGCTAAAGTTAGACCTAGAATGATATACAGTAACCAAAATAACACACACGAAATTTTATTTGCGATCCATATATGGATTTTGTGATACTTTTTCTGTGTTATTATTTCAAAGTTTATAATGCAAATATCCCTCCCTTTGTCGATATTTGATTAGAAAGGTTTGTTACGTAATACAATATCGAGAAAAATATTGTCATACATAGTATATGTTACTAATAACCCAGAGCTTATTTTATCGTGGAGTCAATTTGATTCCATGGTACTCTCACCAGAGAAAGGTTAACACAAATTATTTACATCTCTATTAAGAGCATATCTATTTCGATATAGAACGTCTTTGCAGATGCTAAAACTTCTTTCCATGTCCACCGAAACCAGTGGAGCAAACTTCATATTCACCCAGAATGACAACTCTGTATATGTTGCACATATGCATACAAATTCAACAACATTCGGTTTCTTCTTGAAGTTACCTATTGCCTTATGGAAAATATATAGCCTATTGTTCTTTTCCTACGTGTTCCGATTCCAAATTTTAAATGAAAGCCTCACATATTTGTAAGCATAGATACAAAACAGGTATGTCTGCAAATCATGAATACCAATGCCTAAAGAAACTGATTCATCTTGGAAACTGTGCCTACATCTTTTGAAACCCCAGAAGGCACAACATTATCAGTTTTTCACGTAAGAGACAATACACTCAATTCAATGACTCGAAATTCGAAAGAAAATTTTTAAAAGTACCAGTAAAAAGAAGAGGAAAAGGGAGGAAATAGGATTGGACCAGATTAAAGGAATATTTGGTTCAAGGGAAAGAAACGGAAGAAAGATGTTGAATACTTATCTCTACTCCACACTGGAAGCAACATTCGACTCTTCGGGTACTTCCCGAGAACTCGTTTTTGCTTCAAAAGAAAAAAATCACATCTAAAATGCACTGAACCCAATTCAATGCAATTCCTACGATTTCAAAGATTCGTACGATCCGTATGATTCCGTCAAATTGTGCCTTAATCACAGTTGAACGCAGATCAAAAAGTATAATCGGTTAAGACGGTGAAAAGTGCCCTTACACGGATTGCTGTGATAGTTATGCCAAAGGTACCTCATGTTAAAAGATAACTTTCGCCAGAAAATCAACTTCAAATTCCTTCGAATCGCGAAGTTATTGTTGAAAATTCGAAAATCAAAAAGTTTTCATATCTCAGAAACGACTTAAGTTACGAGGATAAAACAAAATATAAACATACTTTGTTTGAAAGGCATTACCGGAAACAAGAAACAGTGCATTTCACCACTCAAATTTCTAGTAAAAAGTGCGCTGAAAATATTCGAATTCAAATAATTTTGCTTTATGTTTAAGTGAACATCTTCTATTTTTCCATCATAGAAGCAACATTAACATACCTATATTATGTTTTGACCATGGTTTGATACTCGCCTTGCAACTTGGTGTAAAATGGGGAAAACCGAAATCGGATACACCTAGAGGGTATGCAACCAGCGTTATGCCAAAAATGTTTTGGCCCGCATTAGAAGTCAAAGATAGTCGAGTTTGAATTTCTGTCTCGTCTGAATAGCTCTAAAAGACAGTATAACTCTCATAATCGTACCTCTTCAAGAAACCGCGTGAGAGCACTAGTGCCGCCGATACTCGAACTGCCATTTAACTACAGTTACGTTTTCGAATGGCAATTCGAATAGTGTTAATGTTACAGTTCTGGGGCTGGAAATGGAACAGCAAGTTTCGGATTTGTGTGGATCTGTCAGGACGTCCTTCGAAAAAAATCTCATTTTACCCTATAATGTCGAAGATCGTTCGTGAGATCACATAACAGTTAAACAAGCTAATGTGGAAATGAAACTTCACAATATTGTTGACCATTTGGTACTAATCTTTGACGCAGTCACAAATGACGCAGCAATTAGATGTAAATTGTCATGTTTTTATACTTAGTGTATCCTATTTATGTGGTTTTATATTTTAGAAAGATGCATGATGTATACCTCTGGTACTTGACAATATTGTATGTTTTTTTTTCTTTCTTTCTGACAACTGTAATGCTTACATGAGAATTTCTCATGCTTTGTAAGCTAATGAAACAGGCAAATAAATAAATAAATAGTAAAATGTGTGTTTCAAGATTCAAACGGGCTAGCGAGTGATATTTATTGTTTAAATCGCGGCTTTTGGGACACAACTGAATATTTGGAAGAAAGAGAATTTACAGTTTCAATGCCTTCACTCAAAGGTAAGCGCAGGCAATTGACTATGGCTGAGGCGAACTGTTTCCGCTAAAAAAAAAGATTCCCTGGGGAGGGAGGGAATCCAAATGAAATCGACCAATTTCCAGGTCAAAAGTTGTTGACAAAATTTATTTATTTTTTAATTTTTTTTTAACCTAAGATTGTACCACATTCAGGGAGTTGAAAACTGGTATTCATTTATTTTTTAGCCGCGCAGCTTTTCTCATAGCGGCCATTTTGTATAGGCGCGTCTGCGTATTTTGCACTTTTCAGAGGATTTCGTGAAAACACTGTAACTTTTTAGGTTATAAAGATAACACTGGTCCGCATGTGTATTGTTGTTTTGAAAATTTCACTTGGATTACATGTTTCTGAGGTCGCTCATTCAGAATCTGGCATTAGTTTTTTTCCTATCACCCTAGAATTACTATCAATTCATTAATTACGCTCGAACCTAATAGTATATGTTTGCTCTGTAGTTCATCAAGCGCTCCCTACATAGCAGCAGTGCGTCCTGAAGCAATTATGCAATTGATGTAGGTATGAGGAAAGAAAATTACTTATAAATTTAGTCCATATAATTGACATGTATTTTTGTCTACAAATTAAATTGTATAACGTGCATAACAATGTCCCAGACAATCTCTGGTATAAATTCTTTTGTAAGTCATGGATTGATTTATTTCAGTTTACTTATGAACAAATCAACTTGCTTAATATTAGGATTTTAGTTGGATTTGCTTCTTCTGTGATCCTTTGCTTCTGTGCTGTAGACAAAGAAAAAATGGCACGTCGTAGTTGTAAATGTAGTCCGAATATGTTTCGTTATATTTACAGTGAATTTGTTCCTAAGAGACAACGACAATGCTCTTCGGAATTTGTTTAAAAAGCATATTGCGCTTATTCTCATATAAAACTTGGTGATCAAAACCATGGGCTCCACATAAAGTGCGCCGTTCCTTTGTTGAATCTTAGAGAAATTGGAATAAGGAAAAACAGGTGTCTATGCCGTTTGGTATTCCTATGGTTTGTAGGGACCGAACAATCATACTGACGATTGTTACTTCTGCTGTTGTGAAACTGTTAGCCTCAATGCTAGAAATAAGAAGGTAGTTTACCCAAACATTTAATCAGCTATAAGGCCTGTGGGTCCAGATATTCCTATCCCAAAACCTTCATCACTGTTACAGTGTGTTAGTGATTCTAGTTCGCCAAGCCAGAAAGGCGACATAGAAGATGACAACTTTGAACCACCTAGTGGCTCTTCTCTACCTATACGTTTTCACAAAATGATCTTAATGATTTGGTTCCGAACTTAAATCTGTCGAAGGAGTCAGCACCAGTTCTTAGTTCTAGGCTTCACAAAAGGAACCTTCTGGCATCTGGAACGACATTTGCCCGGTACAGACAGAGAAAGACAATTTTGACACTACTTTATACAAGAATCTCTTGTGTACTGTTGTGATGTGTTGGATTTGCTGAATAAGTTAATATTTTTCCTCTACTTTCCACTAGCTGGAGACTGTTTGTTGATTCTAACAAAACAAGTTTAAAATGTGTCCTTTTGCACAATGAAAATAAGTACCCATTTGTACCTATTGCCCATTCGATTTCAATGAAAGAAACGATAATAATAATTCTAAAGAAAATAAAATATCAAGAACATGGATGGGAAGTGTGTGGTGAATTCAAGATTTTGGGCATTTTACTAGGACAGCAATCTGGATATACGAAGATGCCATGTTTCATTTGCGAATGGGATAGTGGGACAAGAAGTGAGCATTGGTTAAGAAGAGAATGTTTATTATGGGTACTTTGGAATCCAGGATCTAAAAATATTGCACATGAACATTTAATTCGTTAGGACAAAATATTACTTCCACATTTTAACATTAGGTTGGAACTCATTAAATAGTTTATGAAAGCACTTGACAAAAAAAGGACAATGTTTCAAGTTTATATATAATACATTTCCATCCTTGTCCTATGGGACAGTGAAAGAAGGCATATTTATTGGCCCTGATATACGAAAACTTATGGGAAACAGATAATTTAAAGCAACAATGAATCCAGCTGAGAGAGATGCCTGGGTGGCATTCGAAAGTGTAACAGAATTTTCTCGGTAACTACAAAAGTCCAGATTATAAGAGCATTATAGAAACTATGTTATTGAAATTTCAAGAACTTCGGTGCGACATGAATATTAAGATACATGTATTGCATTGACATTCCAGAAAATCTTGATCAAGTGAGAAGCAAGATGAGAGATTTTACTAGGATATGAGAGATATGGAGCATAGATACCAAGGTAGGTGGAGTGTTAGCATGATGGCGGACTATTGCTGGAGCATAAACAGACAAACGGCGAAAGAAAAGCATAAGAAACTCACAAAGGTTTACAGAAAAAAGCGTTTGAAAAACAACCGAAAAGTATTTGTTTGTTTGTCTTACATATTCATCAGATGTAGAGTTTTATATATAAGAATATATATATAAGAATGAAATATATTTATATTCATTCTGCTTTACATTTCAGTACAGACATCTGTATAGTTCCTTCGTGTTTCTGTTCCCATATATAATATATAAATACAAATTTTGTGGTATTGAATTGGATTTTCAAAGTCAATTTGCGGAAAAACCTAAGGTGATGAGAAAAAACGGACTTCGTTTTCGGAATCAGCGAGTCAAGGACTATTAAATTCACCTATCAAAACGAAAACAACTTTCAGATTGTTTTTATTTGCAGCCCTGTGCAATAGTTCAAACCAAAACCATATGAAAGTTAATGGAATGGACAACATTCTGTGTTCTGTGCACATTGGGACGTACTTCAGCACGTTGAAAAAAAAAAAAGTTCTGAACATTGCGGTTGAAAACCTAGAAATGGCCATTTTGGAATGTTCATTTTGAAACGAAATAAATGAAACTCATCTTCAATTTTTGTCTGCGTAGGGACTAGATAGTAAACAACGGGTCAAACAATCATATACTGGATTTTCTGGAAATTTTTAAACACTGCAAATTTTCGAAAATCGTACTTTCACCATCAAATATCTCTGGAAGAACGTAAGTGAAAAATCTCAAATTTGCACAAAATAGACGATGGTTAGGCAGTAACAAGTGAATAAAATTGCATTACT
Source organism: Thermobia domestica (assembly GCF_964235325.1). Taxonomy (NCBI): domain Eukaryota; kingdom Metazoa; phylum Arthropoda; class Insecta; order Zygentoma; family Lepismatidae; genus Thermobia; species Thermobia domestica. The sequence goes on along the minus strand of NC_137461.1, from coordinate 167,149,409 downwards.
GAGACTTGAGTGGTTTCTGAGTTATAAGTTGTTTCAATGATGTGAAATTCGCGATTTTAACAGCTCAATAGATGTGCGGGTTTTGTGTTGATAGTATCTCAGACATACAATTCGTCTATGTTTCATCAGAAGAAGTGCTGTCAAAGAGCAAGAAATTCGAGATTTGCTACTTGTAAAAGAATTATCATTGCCAGATTATATCATAGATTTATACCTCTGATGCAAACACAAATAAGATGTTATGAAGAATATAGCATATCATTTGCACCTAATGATACCGTCGCCTGTATTTACGACGAGAAATGGTGGATTGGGAAAATTAAAGACATCAGTAAGGAAAATAGCGATCTTTTTAGTAACTTTTCCATCCCGATGATCCAAGGACCTTTTTTAAGCTATCTACGAATGACAAAGTGTGGGTTGCCAATCACTAAGATTCTCTGGAAACTCACACCCACACAGTTCACAACTCTTACAGGTCGTACTTTCAATATCAGTGCCGAACTCTGTACACAAATTAGTCAACTGTTTATCTCACAGGTGTCTTAACAGCAGCACTATAGACAGGAAAGGGTTTGGGGACAAAACCTCGCCGCCTAAAACCTCGCGGCCCAAAATCTCGCCGCCTAAAACCTCGCGTTCCAAAATCTCGCCAGGCCGAAACCTGGCCTTGCCAAAACCTCGCGTCCCAAAATCTCGCCTGCCAAAACCTCGCGGTCCTGATCTCTGGACACAGAATCTCGCCTGGTCTAAACTACGCGGGACGTAATCTTGCCTGGAAAGAAATGTCGTCAGTATAAATTCTCGTCACAACGATTTTTTCGATGTAGAATGCTCTATATATTGCTATATGAAAATATTTTGTAATAATGCAAAATTGCATTAAAATAATGAGAAGAAAATATTCTAACGTGTGCTTTGAAAATCTGTATATATAAAAATGAAAATTACTATGTTTGTGAGGTTTTGGCCCGGTGAGATTTTAGCCCGCGATGTTTCAGGCGGCGAGGTTTTGGCAACACGAGGTTCCAGCCTGGCGAGATTTTGTCCCGCGAGGTTTTGGACGACTAGGTTTTGGCCATGCGAGATTTTGGGAAGCGAAGTTTTGGCCACGCGAGGTTTTGGGCGGCGATGTTTCGGCCGCGAGATTTTGGCCGTATTCCACAGAAAAGAAATAACAGAGGCGTCTCGTTTTTTGTACAAGATATGTTTCATAAATTATACGTACTTTACAAGTTAAACATTATTGTCGTGTTATTTTGACTTTTGCTACAAAGTTTATATCCACTCCTTCATGATATCAAGTCTCAGGGAAGAAGAAACCTATAACTCAGAAAGAACCCACTCAAGTCTCAGTAATGCAATTTTACCAACTTGTTACTGAACAACTATCATCTATTTTGTGCAAATTTGACATATTTCACTTGTGTCCTTCCTGAGATATTTGATGGTGAAAATACAAGATTTTCGAAAATTTGCAATGTTTAAAAATTCAAAAAAAATTAAGTATATGGTTCTCAGATCTGAAACTTCTTTGGGGCGTTGTCTGCGATCTAGTCACTATGTAGACAAAAAAAAAATTGAAGATGAGTCTCATTTATTTTGTTTCAAAATGTATATTCCGAAACGACCATTTCTAGGTTTCCAACCGCAATGTTCAGAGCTTTTCCTTTCGACGCGACGTTCTGAAATACGTCTCAATGTGTACAGAACACAGAATATTGTCCATTCCATTAACTTTCATATGGTTTTAGTTTGAACTCATTATCTTTAAAACGTAAAAAGTTACAGCGTTTAACGAAATCCTCTGGAAAATTCAAAAGACACTCAGGCGCCTATACAAAATGGCCACTACGACAAAACCTGCGTGGATAAAAAATAAATGAATACCCGTTTTCAACTCCCTGAATGTGGTGCAAACTTAGGTAAAAAATTAATAAAAAACTAAATATTATCAGCAACCATAAATGGTCGATTTAATTTGGATTGCCCCTGGGTTGTTTAGCCCATTCATGATATTCTTGGATAAGTATTGTCTTCTACGTCACCAACTGGACAACAAGTTGTTTCCTCTTTACTTGATTGATAGTTGGGCATTGAGAGTTTGAGGAGCATTAATTTATTTTATTCTTTTGTGGTCATCATTTTTTTCTTTCTTTCTTCAATATGGCTTTGGAGGCATCAGTTGGCATAAGGAAGGCATCAGTATACGTAGGGTCCATTTATTACTCACTATTGCATTAAGGAGGCCGGGCTATGGTGGTAAAATGAGAGATGAGGGGAAGTGTTGATAGACGCCACAACAAACACAGGGATATGGTTAATGTAGACAAATGAATGGTTATTTTCTGCCCTGGGGCGTCACAGGGCTGATGATGACAGATGAAGCCCGCTGCTAAAAACATTGATGAAACACTAGTGCAGAGATGGATAAATGCATGGACTAAGGTGAGGTAGACGGTATATAGCAAAATCGGCCTTGTGGGGGTCATTATCGTCTAAAGTGTTATGGTAAAGAGTAAGAAGATGTTGAAGAGGTGTGGCTTGATGTTGAGGAGGGGTATCATGAATGATGTCCTGGTGAAAGGTGTCGAGGAAGAGCGAATTACCTTCGGCAATGACTTTTGTTATGTATTTTGTGCGGAGCGTTTCCAAGTGTTGTAAGATGGTGGGAAAGTTGATACGGCGATAGAGATCGGCAGTTGGTACTGGTAGTCTTATGCGATAAGCAAGGCGGAGAGCATGACGTTCGGATATTGCAAGTCTAGTATATAGTGCGTCAGGGGCAGAGATCCAGCATATATGGCCATGTGTGAGAGCAGGTCGAAGGAAAACCTTATAAGTCTTAATAACAGTGTCAGCATTTAAGCCCCAAGTGGCGCCCACTAGCCGCCGGAGAAGGTTTAATCGATTTGTAGATTTGTAGCCTGTGATCGGATTTTCTGTAAGTGAGGTTTCCAGCTGAGGTTTGAGTCAAAGATGATTCCGAGGTATGTTACTTGTGATGATGGGCGTATGAAAGTGCCATTGACGTGAAGATGAAGAAGAGCAGGATTGCGATAAATTCGTGATCGGCAGCGAGGTGGAAGAAAAATGATAGCCTGTGTCTTGAGGGGATTATGGTTAGGCGCCACTTGTCACACCAGGAGATGAAGGCATCAATTGCTTGTTGGAGTGTTCGATTTGTGTGTTGAACAGTGATGGCTGTGGTGAAAAAAGCTGTATCATCGGCATATTGATATAATGAGACATTTTGTGGTAGAGGGGGCATGTCTGCTACGTATAGTATATAAAGAAGGGGTGAAAGAACAGAGCCTTGAGGAACACCACAGTGAAGAAAGATCGGATGTGAAAGTGATTGGTTGATGGTAATGTAAGTCATACGATTTGAAAGGAATGAATGGATACATCTGATGTAGGAGAAAGGAAGATGAAAAGAGTGAAGTTTTGCGATGAGGCCGCCATGCCAAACTTTGTCAAAAGCCTTTTCAAGATCGAACAATAACAGGCAAAGAGGTTTGGAGGTATTGTAATGATTAATTATGGCGGTCGTGAGGCGTAAGAGTTGATCGGAAATACTGATGTTTGGGCGAAAACCAGCTTGATGAAGAGGAATGAGATTTCGTTCAGAAAGATGGTTATGAAGGCGACTGACAAGAATGCGTTCAAAGATTTTGCTGAGTACTGATGTCAATTGTATAGGACGGTATGATGAGAGTTCTGTAGGAGATTTATTGGGTTTGGTGAAAAGCAGAGTTTTTGAGATTTTCCATTGTGGTGGATAAAAGCCGGTGCGAAGAATGAAGTTGTATATGGCTGCAAGAAGTGTATATAAGACGGGAGGAGAGGCTTGTATGAGTTTATAAGTGATATGGTCAAAGCCAGGCGCCGTGATACGTTTCGATTTGATGGAGGAAGAAATATCTGCAGGAGTAATGGGATCATTAAGAGGTCAATCGGTGAGTTGATGGTGAATGTTCGGTTGTAGGAGGGGAGAGTGCGGATTTTCAAGGCGTTCGACACGTCGGGTGATAGTTGGATGTGGTAGTTGTACGGTAGGGGTAAATATTTCTTGGAAGAAGAAGGCAAGAGCATTTGCTTTATCAGTATCGGTTTGGAGAAGAGGATGATGTGAAATGATAGGGTATGATGTATGTCGAGGTTGACCAGTTAACTGATGGAATTTTTGCCAGAATATGGTAGGATGTGATGTAGTTGAGAGGGAGTTGCAGGTGGAGATCCAACGTTTTCTTTTATAGGCAGTAAGGTAATTATGAAGCATGCGAGTCCATCGACGATGCTGTGCTAAGGATATAAGATTATGGATACGTTGAAAGTCACGGAAAGAGCTGCGAGAAGCAGCAAGGATGGAGTGATATTGTGGAGGGATCGGAGGTTTGTGTGGATGACGTATACGTAGGGGTATGTTATTGTGGGTAGCTGTGTCAAGAGATGTTGTGACTTGGTCAACAAGGTCATAGAATTCGTGCTCTTAGGTAGGCTCTTGAAGATGTTGTATCGAATTGGTAAGATCCGCTTGGAAATTAGCCCAATTTGCATGATTATAATCAAAGTAGTGAATGGGCGGTGGTTGTGATTGAGCTGAGTGGGTGAGAATAATATCGAATAGTATCGGAGCATGATCGCTGCCGAAAGGTGGGAGAACCCTAAGATTTAGAATATTCAGAGACGCAGAGCTGATAACTATGTCTGGGGAGGTGTTGCTGATGGGGCGAGATGGCGATGGAAGATGATGAAAATCGGCGGCAAGGATATTAGAGATGTAGTTGTGAAACTGTTGTTTCTCAGTCTGCGGGCGGCAATGCATATTTATGTCTGCTATGATAATAAAAAGTATTGTCAATATATTCAAAAAACTCATATGGTATGGAGTGGCCTGGTCGAATGTAGATAGTGCATAGAGTGATGATTTTGGTGCGAAAATATAGTGTGACTATGGAATACTCGGGAAGGTTATGTGGCTTTGGAAAATAGTGAAAATAGTGAATGCCTACAGGGATATTGTGATATGTTCCAATTGCAGTGCCTCCATTTGCTCGTTGGCATGGTCTAGAGCAATCATTACGGTGTAGTTGAAACTGTGGAAAACGGACATGATGTGTAGGTTTGAGATAGGTTTCGTTCAGCGCAAAAGCCTGAATTTGTTTCTCCCTTAGGAGTTGTTCAAAAACTGCTTTGTGAGTGAGAAGAGATCGGATATTAAGGAAGAGGAAAGTGACTGCCATGAAGATTGATAGTGTTGTAGAAGTTGTTGGACGATGGTTGTAAATTATAGAGATGGTCATTCTGGATCAGTTTTAGTAGGTGTGATGGAAAAGTGGGCATTTGGACCGGTGTAAGTGGCAGAAAGTTGTACGCCAAATAATTGTTGGGCCGACCTGCATAAGAATGTGTGGGCGTAAGAAGGGGTGGATATTTTGAAGAATAAGAGTGGTGAAGCGGAGCAAGTCTTCAGCTGAGATGGGTTCTCGTAAGGAGTTAGCAGGTGGTGTAGCGGAATCGGTGGCGCGGATGGGAAGGGATAGTTCAGGTTTATCAGTTGGTGGAGCAGGTTTTTGATGCCATTTATAACTATAGGTTGGGTGTTGTTGATGGCAGGTATTGCATAGAGGTGTTTTTTTCAGGTTAGGACAATTGTTAGTGGAATGGTTCTCATTGCAGTATCCACAGCGGGGTGAGTTTGGACAGTTTTTAGTCAAGAGTGAGGCATTGCGGGATGGTTCTACTCTATGGCGTCTGTGATAGATATAGGCACCATTTTGAAGCAGATCGTCTACTGTTTTCTTGGATGATGTAAGAACTCGAACAAGATAGGTGGGACCTGACTGACATTTTATGCGAATGCATTTGTGTACTTCATGACATTCGACTCTTAATTCGTCAAGGATTTCTTCATTGGAATATGCTGGTGGAACGCCTTTTATCACCACTGAAAACATAGGTTGGCGTCGAGGTGCCGGTGGTTGCTTTTTTCTGGTTTGAGAGAGATCTTGGATGTTAGCTTTGTCGCCAAAAATGTGAAAGCCTGCTTTCTTTCTGATTGTAGTAACAAGTTTTGGTCTGGAGATTTGATGATTATTCCGTTCCTAGTGAAGATGATTTCTGATACATTAGCTCGCGGATAGTATTTAATAAGTTGAATTAGAATGTGTTTAGGATTAGAGTATTTGTTGTCAGCATTAGTAAAAAGATAATTGAAGGTTGCTGGAGGTTGGTTTGAAGCGATGTCCATAGCTACATCATAGATGTCACTTTCGGAGGCCTGACTGACAGGAGATCTTGATCGAGGACGAGGTTGCTTTTTCTGATTTTGTGATTGTAGTATTTCACCTGAGCGTTTTTGAGAATTGGGACCCGTTCTGGGTTTGGCCCCCTTGCACTCCATCGGGTTCACAGAGGACACACCCACGGATCGCAAAGACTGTAGAGTGGCCGAAGCCAGTACAATATGAGAAAAGCACAACAATGATCAGTTTGCTTGATGTCGAAGATGTGAGATGATAGATGATATGATGAAACGGTGTACAACGATAATGATAGTGTTCAACCTCCAGCACTGAGAAGTACTGTCAATCCCAGTGAGAACGTATGCGTGCTGGTCTCTATTGTGCGTATGCAACACAATGTCCTCGAAAGCACGTTAACGATTTTCAGCTAGGGTAAGCTTGGTACAAAATACAGCTTGTGACGTATAGTACGTCAAGCTGGTAAGAAAAAGTTGTTTAAAGCATTTTTTTTGTCCGTCGTCCCGTTTAAAGGGTTTTGCCCTTTCTTCGGGTAAGTGCTTCATATATAGAAAAGTTGATTGCACTTTAATGTGGTTGGTCTAAGAGGTGTTCATATATTTAATATTTATTCATTCATTAAGCACATATACAAATAGAAGGGTGATTGAAGGTTGAGAAATAACATATAATAAGGTACAAGCATAATATAATGGAAGACCAAGTGTGCAACAGTAATATTATATTTATAGAAGAAAAAAATTCGTTTATTAGCATGCCATGGTGAGTTATGACGAATGTAAAACTGGAATGAATATAGAGCAGGATGCAGTGGACAGAGAAGTAGATGAAGATGGAATGCAGTGCTCTAGACGCCACATCACAGGGTTTTGTTAGTACTGACGAATGCAAGTTATCTTCTGTTCCTGGGGCGATTCAGGAACTGATGAAGACAGAGGAAGCCCATGTTAATAGGTAGTTACGGTGCATATGATGGGTAGATGAATGATGAAAGTTCACGTGGTTCATAGATGTGAAAGATTTCGGGATCCACTACAGCATCATCTAGTTGTAAATGATAGAAGGTCATGAAGTGCTGGAGAGGAGTATCGACGTAAGTTGAAGGTGCGTCGTGATCCCGATCGTAACGTAGGATATCAAGTAACATGGGATGCTGCTGGTCAATTCGCTTGCAAACGTACCGAGTACGAAGCTGTTCGAGATGATGTAATAAAGGTGGAAAATCAATCAGCTCGTAAAGTAACCGTGTCGGATGCGGTAAGCTGATTCGATGTGCTAGACGTAGAGCATGACGCTCTAGGATAGCCAATTTCTGATAGAATTTTGGCGGTGCGGATGTCCAGGCAGTGTGTCCATATGTTAATGTACTGCGCATAAAGGCTTTGTAAGTATTAAGTACTGTTAATGGTTTTAGCCCCCAGGTTGTACCGACTAAGCGCTTGAGTAGGTTGAGCCGATTTTCTGCTTGGCGTACGATCTTGGTGAGGTGTGGATTCCAGGTAAGTTTGGAGTCAAATATTACACCAAGATAAGTCAGTGTATTTGACGCCAGTACAGGTGTATGATCTACTTGAATGTTTAATCGACTTGGATTTCGGTATATTCGTGAACGGCGTCTACGTGGCAGGAAAACAATAGCCTGAGTGTTCGTAGAATTAATACTTAACCGCCATATATTACACCAGTGAACGAATGCGTCAATTGCCGTTTGCATGTTTGTACTGATTGATTGCACTGTGCGGGCCGTCGTGAAAAAGGCGGTGTCATCAGCAAACTGGAATATGCTTATGTTGTGTGGGACAACAAGGTCGGCAACATACAGTAAGTATAAGAGAGGAGACAGTGACGAACCTTGAGGAACGCCAGATTGTAGGAAGATCGGATGAGAAAGTGTTCCGTTAATAGAGATATATGCTAGCCTCCCTAATAAGAAGGAATGTATGAACCTGATATATGAAGATGGTAGTAGATAGTTACGGAGTTTGTAAAGTAAACCAGGATGCCAAACTGTCGAAAGCTTTCTCTAGATCAAAGGCTACCAGACAAGAAGGAAAACCTGTGTTGTATTGATTATAAATAGCCGTGGATAGTCTTAATAGTTGATCCAGGCTACTAAAATGAGGTCGAAAACCGGCTTGGTGAATAGGAAGTAGGTTATGAGTTGCAAGGTGAGCGTGCATGCGGCGGACTAGAATTCGTTCCAAAATTTTACAGAGGCAACTGGTGAGGTGAATAGGGCGATAAGACTGGACGTCAGACGGAGGTTTTTTAGGTTTCGGAAACAGAAGAACTTTTGAGTATTTCCAGTCGATTGGAAAAAATCCAGTTCGGAGGATGAAAGTATATATGGTGCTGAGAAACAGAAGAAAAGAAGGTGAAGCTTGCCTGATGAGAACATACGTAACAGAATCAAATCCTGGGGTAGTGTTGCGTTTACGGAATAATGTTTGGCGAATATCGTCTGGTTGAATCGGAGTGGTAATTTGATTATTGGGTTCCAAAGAATGGTTGATAGATGGGCGCAGAAAAGCAGAAGATGGATCTGTAAGTCGATTTATTGACTTTTGTAGGCGTTGCGGTGTATACCAACCTGGGAGAGGTGTAAAAATATCTTGAAAGAAAGAAGCAAACGTATTAGCTTTATCCATATCAGTGGTGACTGCCTGATTATTTTGAAAAATGGGGTATGGTGTGCGGGAAACTGTCCCTGTGAGTTGATGGAATTTGCGCCAATATTTACTAGGGTGTGATTCACTTGCAAGTGTGTTACAAGTTTGAATCCAATGGCGCTTCTTATATGCAACAATATAGTTATGTGTAATCCGAAGATATTGGCGATGAAGCCGAAGCGCTTCAAGATTTCCTGTAGTGAGATACTCGCGATGTGCTCTACGAGAAGCGGATATGAAAGGTAAATACTGAGGAGGCAATTTTGGTTTATGCAATTGTATTTCTGTTGTAGGAATAGAACGTTGTGCTGCTTCTTGAATAGATTCAGTAAGATTAGCAATTGTGTGATCAAGATCGTATTGTGTTGTAGGCATGAGCAATTTATTAACAGCAGTGTCCAGATCGGAGCGATATTGTTCCCAATTAGCGCGTTTGTAGCAGAATACCTTCTTAGGAGGTAGTTGAGATTGAGAGCGAGGAGAGCAGTGAGGTGTAAGTTTGATAGGCACATGATCACTACCAATTGAATCAAGCACATCGATATGAATACTCTGTGAGAGAGATGTAGATGTGATGACAACATCAGGAGTAGTATTGCTGACAGGGCGTGTAGGCTTCGGTAGAACATGGAACTCAGCAACTGTTTCAGTTTGCAGAAAGTCGAGAAAGTTATTTTTGTCACGCTGTGACCGGCTATGAAAGTTTAGATCTGCCATGATAATATAGTGCCTAAAGGTAGAATCGATATATCGAAAGAAGTCGTAGTTGAGTGCTTTACCTGGACGAAAATATATGGTAACAAAGGTGACAGTGCGGCCTCGAAAATAAATAGTCGTGACATTATGCTCAGGTAGGTGCAGTGTGAGCGTTAATGGAACCGTGACTTCCCGATAAGGAAGGCGTTGGCTAACACCTATAGCTGTTCCTCCATAGACTCGTGGACCAGATGGAGCATCATGTCGGAGTAAGTGATATTTTGGAAAGTAACAGTTGAGATGTGGTGCGAGGTACGTTTCGTTAAGTGCAAAGGCTGCAATTTGTTCTTCTTGAAGAAGCTGTGTAAAGAGCACGTGGTGTGTTAAGACTGATCGAATGTTAAGAAAAAGTAAGCTATAAGCCATAATCATATGTAGTATACAAGTGTTTGTAGCAGTACCCATGTTAAACGTAGACTTCTATTGGTTGAATTTGAAAGTGAACTGTAGGTCCGGAATAGGTAGCATGAAGTTGTAAGTTAAACAGTAATTTGGCTGCGTATATGATTTGGTTCAGGATGTGGTTGCGATCAAAAGGATGAATATTTTGTAAAGAAATAGTAAGGAATCGTAATAGGTCTTCAACGGTTATTGGATGGCGTAACGAATTTGCTGGCGGGGTTGGTGTGTCAACGGAACGTATCGGTACAACAAGCTCTGGCTTAGCGGGGTCGGGTTTGGGCTTAGCTTTACACTTGTAGCTATAAGTAGGATGTCTTTCAGAACATCGGTCACAGTGTGGTGGTTCCTTAAGATTTGGACAGGTTTTTGTAGAATGTTCAAGTGAACAATAGCCACATTTGATGGTATTTGGACACTCAGATGTTGGATGAGAATTGTACTGTTGACATTTCTCGCATCTAACAGGTAGAGGTGCCGGTGTGCGAGATGGTTCAACTTTGTAGCGACGCCGGTATAGGTATGCACCGTTGAGTAGAAGTTGGTCGATCAACTGTTGTTGATCAGTAAGAACACGGACTAAGTATGTTGGACCCTGGTTGTTCTTAATACGTATACAACGTTTGACAGGTAGTCCTTCTTGATGCAATTCAGAGTAAATTTCATCATCGGTGAAGTCAGGTTCTACGCCACGAATGACAACAGATAGCATTGGAGGACGCCGTGGTGGAGGTGGTGTTTTCCGTCCGCTCGAACTTAAAGTGGATATTTTTGCTTTTACTCCAAAAATTTCGTAAGTGGCTTTGTTCCAGACGTGTGTGGCGAAGTTTGGATTGGTCGATTTGAGAATGATGCCTCGACGTGTCTTGATTATTTCTCGTATTTCTGGACGAGGAACGTACTTTACTAGTTGTTGAAATACAGCACGTACTGACTCGTATTTTGTATCATAATCGGTTAACAAGAAGTTATAAATTGTTTCTTGGTGTGACATTGATTGATGTTCAGAAGAAGTGGATGCCCAATCCATATTAGTGCTGACATTTTTAGCAGCAATAGGATCTGCGATGGGTGTAAGTCGTTGTTTCTTAGGATCTAATGTTTGCTCACCATCGGAAAGAGATCTCGAACGAATTCGTTGTCCATTGGTTACACATGATGCATAACTTGTAGGAACAGTTGTGGTAGATTGTACTAGACGTGTAGTACCAGTAACAATTCGCGGTTGCGTTTTTTGCCGACCATGTGGGCCAATATTTAACGGAGACGTGTGAACAAGATTCGATTGTCCGTAAGCAGTGCCTGAGTCCGCCATAAGGATGAGGAGTACTAGGGCCGAAGCCCAAACGAATATGAAAGAAGATGAAAAGATGATTAGATGAAATTCAAAAAACAAGGAACCCTTCGAAAGTGACAACTTTCGTCAATCCTCTAAGTGTAGTATTTGTGTTTTGCTCACAGGTACGTGTTGCAATACCTGGTCCTCGCTGACACAATAACAGACACAATAGAGGCTAGGTTTCATGGTAAGGTATGTTTAAAGTTTTTTTTTTTTTTTTTTTTACGGAAAGGAGAAAAGAAAATTTACTAATTATATAAATCATGTGTTTCTTGAAAAAAAAATTATATATTTCTCCAGCCTCTCAGAGGGTTACGCCCTCTCTTTGGCAAGTGATTTTCTACAGAAATATATATTATTGAAAAGAATGCGATGGTCTAAGGGAAGCTTGATTATTAACAGTGGTATTTGTGCATCAGTTTTGGAAGGGAGTTAATATCATCATTTTATTATTCTTTATTTATTTCATTTTTCATCTTTATTATATGGTACACAAAACGGAACAGTGCAATCAAGGTGCCAAATGTAAATATATAACAAAATACATAACTTAAATAAGGCAAGAAAATGATAAAAAGTTATGTGAATAGCGAAAATAAAGTGAAGAATACATAGGTGCAAATGTGCAAGAATATATATATAAAAGTGTATATATATAGATATAATGCGAGATATTTTAACTGATTGAAAATGCAAGATAATGTAAATGAAAGATGAGGTGAAGTGCCAGCACATCACAAACAAATAGAAATTAGTTAGACAGATGCAGGTTAAATCTTCTGTCCCGGGGCGACTCGGGACTAATGATCACAAGGGGAAGCCCTTGTTAGTTGTGAGGATGTCGGTGCTAAGATGGAAAAACATGAGGAATATGATCATGAATGATATAAATGGCATAGATGTCACGTTCGTCCTCTGTAAGGTTTGCATGTTGGACATATAAGGAAATGAGTACATTTAAAGGAGAATGCTTGTAGCGGTATGCGGCATCAGTGACAGCATCAGCCTGAAGTATGTCCAGGAATAGCGGATGGCCCGTTTCAATGCGAGAAGTGATGTACCGAATACGGAGTTGTGCAAGATGTTCTGTGAGCTTTGGAAAGTTGATGTACTCATACGTGAGCCACGTAGGATATGGCAGTTTCAGTCGGTGAGCTAGTCGAATAACATGACGCTCCAATATGCAAAGTTTTTCGTAGAAGGAAGCAGAAGCATTGCACCAGGCAGTATGTCCAAAAGTGAGTATAGGTCGGAGAAACATCTTATAGGTGTGGAGTAAAACATCTGCTTTGAGGCCCCAAGTGGTGCCTGTGAGACGACGCAAAAGATTTAAGCGAATAGTAGCCTTTGCTCTTAATTTTTGCAAATGTGCATTCCAAGTCAGTTTGGAATCGAAGACGACGCCCAAGTAGGTAGCAGTGTTGGTAGGGCGTACAATGTAGCCATCAACAGTTACTCGCAAGAGTGTGGGGTTTCGGTGAACCCTAGAACGCCTGTTAGGTGGTAGGAAAACCAGCGCTTGCGTTTTGTCATTGTTAATAGTCAGATGCCATCTCTGACACCACTTGATGAAATTGTCTAGAGTTGTTTGTAGAGCAAGACTAATTTGCTGGACAGTGTTGCCAAGTGCAAGAAATGCTGTATCGTCAGCATATTGGAAGGTGAAAACATTTCGTGGCACTGACGGAATGTCTGAAGCGTAAAGAATATATAATAATGGGCTGAGAGCAGACCCCTGGGGTACTCCAGTAAACGGAAATATAGGCCAAGAGAGTGTGTTACCAACTGCCACATACGCAATGCGATTTGTAATGAAAGAGTAAATTACTCTTAAATAGCAGACGGGAAGTTTGAATGACTGCAGTTTTTGAATTAGCCCATAGTGCCACACTTTATCAAATGCCTTTTCTATATCCATTAGAATGAGACAGGATGGCAAGCCTTTGTTAAATTGATTTGTAACTATGGTACTGAGACGAAGCAGTTGGTCATTGATGGAGAATCTAGGTCGAAAACCTGCTTGATGAATAGGTAATAGACCAGTATTTTCAAGGTATTTATGAAGGCGGCAGACAAGGATTTTTTCCAGGATCTTGCTGAGAACAGATGTGAGTTGGATTGGTCTGTATGAACAAACTGAATGGACAGGTTTATTCGGTTTATGAAACATACAAATTTTTGAGATTTTCCAATCAGGAGGATAGAAACCAGTTTGAAGTATGAAAGTATATATAGTGGCCAGGGTTAGCAGGAATGAGTGTGGAGCTTCTTTTATGTGTCGATAAGAAATGTTGTCAATCCCAGGTGCTGTATTTTTCTTCCGTTTTAGTGTAGAATGGATTTCATTGGTAGTAATGGGTGTGGTAAGTGGATGCTCCGGATCAATGACATGATTTGTTGAAGGTTGTAAAGCAGGAATGCTAGATAGGTCTTTCCGTTCAGAGCGTTTAGAAGCCGCTGTTGGTGTAAAAACGGTCTGAAGCTGTGTAGCAAAGGCGTTTGCTTTTTCTTCGTTGGAGAACAGAGGAATGCCATCTGCAACTAGCGGGTAGGTTATTGTGGTGCTCTTGCCCGTAAGTTGATTAAAACGCTTCCAGTAGCGAGATGGATGCGCTTCCTCGGATAAGGTGTTGCAAGTTTTAATCCAATTGCGGCGTTTATAGGCAACAAGGTAGCTATGAACAGCTCGTTGCCATTGGCGATGCTGACGAAGACATGCGTCATTCCCGGTCCGATAATATTCCCGAAGATGATGTCGGGCTTTCTGTATGAGCGGAAGATATGTCGGTGGTAGGGCCGGTTTGTGTGGATGGACTTGCTGCATCGGAATGTACTGCTCAGCACTGGTTTGAATTGCCGCAGTAATAGCAGTAAGACAGGAATCAAGTTCACTTTCAGTAGTTGGAGGTGTTATGGTAGAAAGAGAGTGCTCTAGATCTTCCCGGAAATGAGGCCAATTCGCCTTATCAAACCTCGGAACTCGACGAGGTACTAGTACAGGGCGTTGAGGTTGTCCCCGAGTAAACGTTAATTTTATTGGATGATGATCGCTGCCAATAGAGTCCAGTACTGTAAGCTGACAGTCATTAAGGAAATTCATAGAGGTGATGACGACATCCGGTGTAGTTTGACTGATAGGCCTAGTGTGTGCTGGAAGAACATGAAGATGAAGCTGAAGATTGTTACTTAAGTAGTCCTCAAAGTCGGCTTTTTCGCGATCAGTACGACTGTGGATATTTATGTCCGCCATGATGATAATATTTCGGAAGTTGGTGGCAATATATCGGAAATATTCGAATGGGATACGTTGACGTGGTCTAATATAGATTGTACTGAAGTTGATAATGATAGATGGAAAGTATATAGTGAATAATAGGTATTCCGGGAGATTACTTAAAGCTTGTGGAGTATACGCTCGAACTGGGTACTTTGGGAAATATCCTATTGCTACTCCCCCTTGGGCTCGTTGAGCTTGATCTTGGAAGTCGCAGCGTTGCAGTTGGTATCCAGGAATACGAGCAAGCATACTTGGCTTTAAGGCGGTTTCATTTAAAGCGAAAACACTAATATGTTCTTCCATTAATAAAGATTCAAGTAACAGTCTATGTTGAGAAAAGGATCGAATATTGACGAAAAGAAAATTAATCCCCATTATGAAGAAGACGGTGTAGATTGTTTTAAACAGCGGTTTCCAGGATTCCAATGTGAAAATGTACATAATTATTAGAATAAGTTGCATGAAGATTAATATTAAAAATAGATTTGGCGGCAGAAATGATATGTTGAATGATGTGAGCTCGTTGAAAAGGGAAAATGTTTTGTAACACCAGACTAACATAGCGTATGAGATCTTCGACTGTTAACGGAGGCAATAGCGATTGTGTAGGTGGTGTAGTTTTATCTGCTGTTTTTAATGGAACAGTTAGTTCCGGATGCTCAGGAGTGGGTGCTGGTTTTGCCTTACAACGATAGCTATATGTAGGGTGAAGCCCACTACCACATGTATTGCATTTAGGTGGTCCTTTCAAGTTGGGGCATGTTTTGGTGTCATGGAGTCCAGAGCAGTAACCGCATTTAGGTTGATTACGACAATTGGCTGTAGTGTGGTCGTTGTATAACTGGCACTTTTCGCAACGAATGGGAAGCGGACCCTGCGTTTTAGATGGTTCGACGCGATGAATTTTCTTATAGATGGGTGCCCCAAATCTAAGAAGATAGTCAATGGTATCTTGCCGCTGTGATAGAATGCGTACCATATATGTCGGACCATTATTATTGCGAATGCGAATACACTTTTCCACTGAAATGCCTTCTTGCGTTAATTCCTCTTGGATTTCTGCGTCAGTTAGTTCGGGGGAAACACCCCTAATGACAACCGACAGAAATGGTAGTTTTCTAGGAGGTGGCTGTTGTTTCGTTCGCTTGTCCGTGAGTTTCGTGAGTTTAGCGTTCTTACCAAAAATTTCGTAAGAAGCTTTATTACGGACGGTGATACCAAAATTTGGATCGTTAGATTTTAAAATATAGCCATTTTTGGTTTTTAAGATTTGAACTAGGGTGTCTCGCACCCGAGGAACATACTTGGCAATTTGAAGAAAAATCATTTTAGGGTTCGTGTACTTCGCGTCAAAATCAGTAAGTATGAAATGAAACAGAGGAGTGTGACTTGGTGACATATTTGGAGACGTTGCAGAAGGTATACATGTATTTTGTCGTTCAACCTCGATATCCATTTGTGTTATTGGTGAGCGAGATCGGATGCGTTTCGCGGATTGAGTAGATTCGCTTGATGGGTGTCTATCTCGAGATGTACTGATCGGTTCATGACCCCAAGAAAAATGCCGAGTTCGAGTGGATGGTTGTACTACTGATGTGCTGGGGATGGAAGGAGATAAAGGTGGTAAGCCAGAATGTCTGCCAAGATTCATTTGTCCAGTGGTTTTGCCAGAGTCAGTCATCGTAAGAATGTAGCCTAGGGCCGAAGCCCAAATGAGGATGAAGGTGAAAGAAAGTATGATAAGATGAGGTTCAAAAAGCAAGCTGCCCTCCGAAAGTGAAAACTTTCGTCAATCCTCTGAGTGCAGTACGTGTGCTATGCTCACAAATGCGTATTGCTACACTTGATCCTCGCTCGCACATTAACTCACACAAGAGAGGTTAGGCCTCTTGATTCAGTATGTGACGATGTTTAAAGCATCCAAGCTCCAACCTATAACTTTGGCTTCCAAATCTTTCATTTACGGTTATGTGTGATTTTACGTTTAAGAGAGACAAACATTTTAAGTACGAGTACTTTAAACACATCAGTTAACAGATCTTTTTCATAAAGTTTATAATATAAAATTATTGTTCAAAGCCTTTGTATTTTAATAAGCCTTCTCTAAAATCAATGCACATGAATTGTGCTGCCATCTTCCGAGTACTTTTAAACTATATGTTGTGGAAGTTTATATGTTCGTGGCCAATCCTTTCGACAACGAGATCTCGGAAACCACAGGCTCTAGAAAGATGACGTTTTCACTGATCGATTCGAAATTTTGCGTAGATTGTCCAGTTCTATCTGAATATTTAAAAACATGGCCATTATTTCTTTATTACATTTTACGGTACACCGGAAGCGTTGAAATTAAAAAAAAAATATGAAATGAAATCTTTGAGTTTTACGTCCCACGGTTATGCCGGTTAGGCTAAAGGAGACGGTGATGATGAGTAATAAATGAAATGGTGGAATGAAGAAAGTGGGAGGAAACGGGAAAACCCCGAGAAAAACCCACGCACACGGTGTTTGTCCACCCCAAATTTCACTTGGGATCGAACCCGGGACCCCAAGCACCAGAGGTGAACGCTCTACCACTGAGCCACCGCGGCTCCCTTGAAATTAAAAAAAACTAAAGCATCATATCCTACGCGTTGTACATTCCAACACCACACTGTTGTATATAGGGGTTGCATATGTCTCAAGCGTTTGTTTCATGGCCAAATAATAATGAAAAAGGAACGATAACCATTTCTATAGCCTAAGCAGTAACATGAATCTTTATTTTTGGAGTGTTTTGCCCAATGAACACCATATATAACTGTCATTATAATTAATTGTGTATGTAATGTATTTGCTTATTGCACACTGCATTCAAGAAGAAAGAAAACACTGGTCATGCATGAAGTAGAAACTCCAACCGGAAGTAGGCTCAAATCTTCTAAACGGTGCGAGATATTGAAAAAAATAATCGATAAAATCTCCCCCTTATGATACGTCTTGCCGATTTTTTCAAGACTTCTTTCACTTGTGTCTGTAAATGGACATGTGCAGATGTGAGAAATGAGAAGGATATTTATGCTCATATGCAAATGATGCGCTGTGTAGAGAGCCCAGGTTCAGCTAGTGTAGTGTAAGATATGATACTAATGGTGCAAATATACAAATATAATATAATTAAAAAAATAAGTGTAACTAGATATATAATATATATAAGCATGTATCATAATGATATGAAGTGCATTGACGTCACAAACACATTGGGAACATTAGTTCAGACACAAGGTGGTTATATCTTCTGTCGAGGGGCGACTCGAGACTGATGTAAAACGTAATGATAGCCCAATGTTATTCTAATATTTTTTTTATTTACATACTACCCAGAAGGGCTAGCCACATTTAAGAGGGTTATGCCCTCTCTTAGGAATAAGGAGCAATGATAGGATAGGGTAAGGTTATTGTTGTTGGGCTAAGTGTTTCATTATATATTTATTAACTTCAAATTGTCAGGGAAAAAAACGTGGTGATTTAAGGAACTTTGATCCTTAACATTTGGTAAAGTGAAAAGACAAAAAAATTACAAAATAACATAATAATTAGAAATACATGAAGACGTGCATTGAAAAATGTGCGTGAAATATAAGAATAGAAATAATAATACAAAAAATTCAAAATATTTCAATGGGCGCGAAAGATGAGGCGAAGTGCGATACACAATACAACACTTTAGGTGATGTTAGTGAAACAGATGAGCTTATTCTTCAGCCTCGGGGCTGTTCTAGGCAATGATGAGAACATGGGGACCCCAAGTTAATAAACAAAGGTAATTACTGTGCGGGAAATGATGGATGGAGGAGAGGAAGATGATCATGTATAACATATTCTGATATGAATTGTATAGTTGGATCTGGTTACTGTAGCGTGAGGTGATATAATGTAAACAGTAGAGAAAGTGGTGGATAATAGTAGGTGTAAGGTGTAAGGTGTGGGATGAACTGCTAAATAATGCATTGTATTTTGGAGTAATGGGTGGCGAGTTTGAAAACGTTTGGAGATGTATGTTAGCCGCAGTTTTACAAGGTGAAATTTCAGAATTGGTAAAGTAATATGGCGGTAAAGGTCCTCCATAGGGCTGCGATAAGCTGTACAGAAAGCGTGACATTCTAAGATGAAAAGTTTATGACAGTACTGAGGCCGGGCGGCATTCCAGGCAGTGAAACCTTATCTCAAAACAGGTCGGAGGAAAACTTTGTAGGTGTTGAGGTTTGTGTCTGGCTTGAGACCCCATGTAGTACCAGTAAGATGTTTCAAAAGATTGATGCGATTATAAACTTTAGTAGTGACTGTTTTCAAATGTTACGTCCAAGTAAGATGATGATCAAAGGTAATTCCCAGATACGTTACTGTATTTTTGGCTTGAAGGGGCACTTGATCACATGGAGAGATGAGCGACGTGGGTTTCTGTGAACTCTGGAAATGCGTCGTGGAGGTAAGAAGACCATGAATTGTGTTTTTGTTGCCTTAATAGTAAGTCTCCAGTGATTGCACCACGTACCGAATCGATCGATAGCAAGCTGTAGAACTGTATTGATCTGTTGGATAGAGTTTCCGAGTTCAAGGAAAGCCGTGTCATCGGCATATTGAAAAAGATGAAGGTTATCAGATAGTCTGGGGATGTCAGCGACGTACAAGAGGTAGAGTAGAGGAGATAATACAGACCCTGTTGGCACTCCAGTAAGTAAAAAGATCGGATGCGATAACCAATCATTAATGGATATGTAAGCAAGACGGTTGGTAATAAAATTGTAAATTAGGCGGTATTTCGTTTATTGTGGAGAATCTAAGAGACCTCGTGAACACTAATAGGGTGAGATATGGTTGTGTCTGGCGGTAAGAGATGGGCTTCGTGTGGTTGAAGGTGCGGTGTGGACGTGTTAAGCTTATCTGCAGGGACTGGAGCATTGACGGATGGTGACGTGAAAATCTCTTGTAAATGATCTGCGAAAGCGTTTGCCTTATCGGTGGAAACAGGCGTGTTGCCTTCGAGAATCGGATAGGGTGTGCTAGTAAATTTGCCACATAATGCATTGAAACGGTTCCAAATTTTGGTTGGATGAGAAGTCTCGGATAGATTATTGCATGTGTTTACCCATTTACGAGGTTTATACACTTTAATGTAGTTGTGAACTGTGCGTTGTAGTTGGTAGTGATCATGGAGTGCTTCACGGCTGCGGGTGCGAAGATAATCTCTATAGAATTGGCGTGAGCGTTTTATCAGTGTTAGATATTGCGGCGGAAGTTTAGGCTGATATGGACGAGATTTGGTAGTTAGAATATATAAATGACTAGCCTCTTGAATAGCTGAGGTAATAGTTCGACGACGACATCAGTTAAATCTTCACCTGTATTGGGTTCAGTAAGATGATCTGCGAGATAAGAGATATGTGCACGATATTTATCCCAGTTGGAACGGGCGCTTAAGCGGAGTGGTGGAGATGAACTATGCCTGGTGATGGTATTTGGCTGATAGGTGAGTTTTAATTGGAGCATGGTCACTTCCCAGAAGATCAAGAATATCTAGCATGCAATGTGATACGAGGTTTGCGGAGGTTATGACTTTATCAGGCTTTGTGTTGGAAATTGGACTGGTTGCTTGTGGAAGATCAAGTATGATTCCAGTGGTATTGGTCGTAATAAAGTAAACAAAATTTGTCCTCTCGCCATCGGTGCGCCTATGCATATTAAAATCAGCCATGATAATGTACGTCTTATAAGAATTTGAAATATATTGTACGAAATGCTCTGGTAGAGGATGGTTGGGTCTGATGTATACTGTTGCCAGTGTGATGATGACGTTTTTGAAATAGACAGTGGCGAGGAGATATTCCGGAAGAGATGTCGTTGTATAATGATGTTGACGAAACGGTATATGAGGAGAAAATCCAATGGTCACTCCCCCATTGGCTCGGAGTGCAGGTATAGGATTTTCAGCGTGCAACATAGTGTATCGTGGTAAACGACATGTTCGTGATTTTGTGAGGAAAGTTTCATTTAGTAAGAACACTGTGACACGTTTCTCAAGAAGGAGTTTTTCGAATAAGATTTTATTTTTTGGTAAAGACCGGATATTTAGAAACAGAAAAGTGATAGCCATGTTATAGTATAAACTAGTCCAGAGTAGTTGTATGGGATTTATGAAAATGAACTGTATTTCCTGAATAAGTGGCTGTGAAATTAACATGAAAAGTTGTTTTTCCCGCGAGAATGATTTGTTGGAGTATGTGGGGCCTTATAAAAGGATGTTCTGTGAAGCTAAAGTCAGGAAAGTCAAGAGTTGATCTAACGAGACAGGTGTATCTATCGGATGTGGAGTAGTATGTGCTTGTGCTGGTGGTCGTAGTGAAACTACGAGTTCTGGATGCTCCTGAATAGCTTCTGGTTTAGCTTTACACTTGTAGCCATATGCCGGGTGCTGATCGTTGCAAGTGGCATATTTTGGTGGTAACTGTAAGTTGCTACAAGTTTAGGGTGATATTTTGGCCCGCACAATATCCGCATTTACTTGTGCTTTTGCAATCGGATGTATGATGAGCATTATAGACTTGACACCGTTCACACCGAACTGGCATAGGAATAGGTGTCCTCGATGGTTCAACACGGTGTTTATGATTGTAAATGTAAACACCTGTTGCTAATAACTCATCAATAGTGTCTTGATGCGTGGTTAGGACACGAACCATGTATGTAGGTCCTTGGTCATTTCGAATTCGCAAGACTTTAGTGATGGTATGACCCTCCAGCTTCAGCTCGTCTTTTTTTTTTTTTTTTTTTTTTTGTCATCTGTATAAGATGGGTCAACCCCACGGATGACTACAGATAGTAATGGTGAACGTTTCGGAGGTGGAGGCTGCTTGCGAGTGGATGATGTGAGCACTTGAATTTTGGCATCCCGACCAAAGGTATCGATAAGCACCTTGTTATTAATGGTAGTAAGGAGAGTTGGATCAGATGTTTTTAGAATGATGCCGTTTCTAGCATGCAGGATTTGTGTAATAGCAGTTCTACGAAGATATTTGCGTAATTGAATTGCGACGAACTTCACATTGCTGAACTTTGTATCGAAATTTGTGAGCAGCATGGAATAGATAGAAAACAAAGGAGACGCGTGGTTATCGCTTGTAGATGCAACTGTGTCCATTGGAATCTGATCTGGACCCGATGTAGATGCAAGATGTTTCTTTGATGGTGGAGATTGCTGAAGGCGTTCGGAATAGTGGTTGTGGTGATCTACTGCGGACGGAATCAGACAATACAATGGAAGAAGCAGAGGCTATAGAAGCTTGGGAACCTCGGCGTTGCTGTGATTTACTGATGGATGAATGGCATTGCCTGGGATCCTTCCGAAGCTGAGTCTTCCTAGGACTCTTGGATGGTCCAACAAGAAATTGAGGTAACCCCTGATGTTTGCCTTTTGTCGTTTTGCCAGGGCCTAATCTTGAGTCTGCCATCGAAAAATCAGTCCCTGTGCAGATGTCCAAATGAAAAGATGTGTTGCGCCTACAGATGTGTAATGATGATAATAGGTTTCACCCTCCAGCACTGAA
Source organism: Thermobia domestica (assembly GCF_964235325.1). Classification (NCBI taxonomy): domain Eukaryota; kingdom Metazoa; phylum Arthropoda; class Insecta; order Zygentoma; family Lepismatidae; genus Thermobia; species Thermobia domestica. The sequence goes on along the minus strand of NC_137461.1, from coordinate 167,127,120 downwards.
AAGCGCTGTCAATCCCAGTGAGACCGTATGCGTGCTGGCCTCGATTGTGCGTATGCAACACAATGTCCTCGAAGGCACGTTAACACTTCCCAGCTAGGCTAGGTACAAAAGACAGCATGTGACGTATGGTACGTCAAGCTGATGAGTATATGCTAATATGCAAATCTCAAAACATTTATATGTTACGGTTTGCACAAATGTCTCCGTGAAGTTATTCAGATATTCTTAATATATTATAAATGGAAGCCTATTCACTCATAAATGAGGCATTGGATGGCAAAGTGGTGTAACTTAATTATGAGACATTGTGAGATGTTGAGACTTTTATTAGAATCGATATAGAAGCGGACAAAATCGGTTCTTTGTGCTGCCATCTTTTGGCCTATGGTCTGGTCTTTTAACTGCGAGATATGCAATTTTGCCATCCAACAGGTTATGGTTTCAAGTTCACGGAAATGAGTTAATCTCATTTAAAAAAAAAAAAATGAGTTACGCCACTTTGCCATCCAACGCCTAAAATGTACGTTTTCCATGATCTCTTTTACTGTCTTTAGCAGAGTTTATTTTTGTTGCCATGCTATTGGTACTTCTTGTAAATTGTTTTCCACTTTGTTATTTATTATTTTAGCTTTTTCAAGACTTGTGTTTTAATTTTCTGTATGGTCCTTTTAAATTTATTTCATTGTATATTTTATATAACTTTATTCCCTTTTCAAATGTGTTATACTTTTGATAATCGATTTCACGTTGATAGTTCTTCTATTTATACTATGCTTTGGCTTGAACTCTCAGTGACGGGGACAATAACCTTGGAATTGACGTCCTCGTTAAATCCTTCAATCGATCTATTCTCTGTTATTACTAGTTGTTATTAAATCTGCATGGAATTATATTTTATAAATAGGTTATATATTTACTGCAGAACATGTTGGTAATTCTTTAGTAGAAAATAGGTTAAATACATATTTTTACTATTAGTACGTTTAAGAGAAAAGGGAATTGCCTTCATATGTTATTAACAGATACATTTACATTCAAACGGATCACTCTTGTCTACACTGGCCTAAAATGCAATTGTGGATAATAAAAGAAGAAAATCCTTCAGATTTTTTTTCAGACTGTGGAACTGTTTCCTAAGTAGCTCATTCCATGTCATCTGCTATGGTAATACAGATTATCTTTGATCGTAGGTGATTGTATTACCTTGCAGTGCTGCGTAGTGAATGGCTGAACCACTTGATGAGCACAATAAACACATCTTGTTTGCTATATATGGGAGTGAAATCAACTTTCCCTAGCAGTATATGGTCAAGGATGGTCACTCATTAATAACCAGAGCACACTAGTAAAATCAACTCATCACAACAAAATATCGTTTTAAAAGTTTCTAGTTTACACACCTAAAATATTCTTTCATTAATGCTAGTAAAGAAACACGTCTTAAGCAATTCTGGGCTTTTGTTGCAATTACAGTAAGTATGTCGATATCCTTGACGATGCTAAGAAAGAACAAAATTAATTTGAATACAATATCATCTGTTTCCTTGTTTTCCCACGAACTGTATGTATACAACAAATGAAGAATTATACTGAAAACAGGAAGAAATAAATTCACATTGTCAAGTTACGTAGTAACTGAACGTGCAGAAGACAATTCTTCCGTATGTATCTAGTCTTTACAAGTTGTTGAAGCTCTGAATGCAGGAAGTTCAGAACTTAGAAGTTAACATATTATATACGTAACAAGTATTTCTTCCTCAAATATGATACTACTATTCGGTCAACATTTTGCATTCCTTGCTAGACTTGATTTCTTTCCCCTCTAACATTTTCCGTACTTAAAATCTAACTCTTCCAGGTAATTCCTGGTCAGTTTAAAGGTAAAGAATTAACTTGTTACCCAAAATGGAAATTATGCTGGATTAGTCAACAAATGTAATAAATTAGAGTTGTATACAAGACATTACTTGCAAGTGATATTCGAAAATTTACCCACATGAGTGTCACTAATGAACAGTAATAATACATTTCTGTGATTTGGAATCCACAGGAAAGATTCCAAGTAACTATTCAGCTTTCTATCATCTTTCCGAGTTTCAACGAAACAGAAAGATACTTCAAGTAAAGTTTATCAGTAACTTCAAATTACAAAGAAATCTTATAATGACCAGCAAAATTGAAGCAATGACATCAACAATAATCTCTCAAAAAATAGCAAGTCACAATATTATGAGGATTGAGTAGTGTCTAAAAGAGTGAAAATTGTAGACTGTGAAGTTATTTTATGACACAAAAGAAAATGCATGCTTTCCACGGGATAGATCTTTTGCCCCTTACTATGAGAAAGAAATCGGTACGCGTATCTTTCTACCACCTCGTGACTTAACTATAATCTGTTTCACGTAAGCTGACAGGACAAAAAGAAGAGGTTTTCCCCCCACCACGCTTAAGTACAGGTGAATGTTGGTGTTCCGTCTTTCACCATCAGCCCCCGCACACGGAAGTATAGAGTGTATCTAAATATGTCTAAATAATAAATTACAACTTTCATAATAACACTCTGTATTTTAAAACAATTAATTACATTTGCCTGTATTGGTGAGGTATGTAACACGTGTTATTATACAGGCACGCAGCCAGGATTTCGTGAAGGGGGGCGGTCCGTGACATGAAATACTGTAGTCATCACACCAGGGGCTCGATTATTCTAAACTATTTTACTGGAACATATATTGGTTCGTTTAGCCAATATTTCGTAACGGGGGAGGGGGGATATGAAATTCTGAATGCCCAGGAGCTCGATCGATCTAAACTACTTTATTATCAACATATATCAGTTGTTAGGACGATAAAATGAAGATATGTTGATAAGTATTTTAATAATAAACTATGAAGAAATCTCGGGTAAAATAATAAAAAACGTGTTGAAAAAGATTTTACAATATTTACGTCCTTCTTCTGTTCATTCAAATATAACAATTTTCCTTTCATTATGACCTCAACTATTATAAAATGTACATATTCACTATTATAAAAAGTACATACTTAATAATGTCTTGTAAAATATTTTACAATATCTGCGTTCCCTTCTCTGTTGAATCAAACGTTAACAGAACTTTCTTTCCACATAAAATTTTGTTTTTATTATTCCGTCAACTACTGTCGATTCCAAATGACAGGTCAAAGGAGCAGTAGAAAATTGTTTTTGAAATAACATGTTTGATGCTGCAAGGATGCGATAACGAAACATTATGATAAAAAATGTCCACGCTGTTACACAACGGTACTATACTTTCAGAAGCTTGAAATCTCCCTGACTAGTAGCAGAAATTCTGAGAATTCCGTAACTTTTCTAGAAATTCTGAGAATTCTGTAATTTTTCTAGAAATGGGGGGCGCGGTGGCTCAGTGGTAGAGCGTTCACCTCTGGTGCTTGGGGTCCCGGGTTCGATCCCAGCCCCCGCCAAGTGAACTTTGTGGTGGACAAACACCGTGCTCGTGGGTTTTCTCGGGGTACTCCCGTTTCCTCCCACTTTCTTCATTCCACCATTTCACTCATCTCTCATTATCACCGTCTCCTTTAGCCTAACCGGCATAACCGTGGGACGTAAAACTTACAGATTTCATTTTTTTCATTTTTCTAGAAATTTCAAATTTCCTGACTCTTCCAGGATATCTCGCTTACCTCACCACCATGTATTGCAAGTAATAGAAATCTCCTCATAAGGAAGAGTAATCAAAAGCCTCCTGAACTTTTATATTTTTTTATTTTTAACGCGATCTTTCTTTTCCCATTTCATTTTGTCTCTTCCTTCCTTATTTTTTTATTCATTTCTGGTCTCGAAGGGGGGCGGATCCGGACCCCCCCCCCCTTGGCTACATGCCTGTATTATAGTAGGAATTTTATTGAACAGTTGTATTGTTTGTTTTTCTTCTTGGCAGATGGGCTTGAGACATAATGTCGGAATAGCAAGGGATGACAGGGTTGGTAATTGAATGGGTGTTTACTTATTAATACAATAATTTCATCAAAATCTGAAAATGAAATCTTTATAAGTTTTATGTCCCACGAATATGCCTGCTAGGGTAAAGGAGACGGTGATGATGAGAAATCAATGAAACGGTGGAATGAAGAAAATGGGAGGAAACGGAAGAACCCGAGAAAACACATGCACACAGTGTAAAATCAAAAACCAAGTTTAATGTGTATGGATAAATTATCAGAGCGATAAGATGATAACAATAGAACCTGAAATGCTGAAGTCGAAAAACACTTCTCCTTTCCTACCTTATCAACAGATGTTCTTACATTAGAAAGAACAAGAAGAAAAATACATACACTGATAATAGTGTTCCCATAATAATTTTGTTTGCAGAGCCTCTCTTGCAGAAGAGGGGAAAATTACATTTTATTGTCTTAAAAATATTATCGGTCTTCATTAATAGGAATAATCATTTGCAATAATTAAGTTGCAAGAGAGAGACGGTTATGGCGTGCAGAATATTAAATGCAATGAAATCTTTGAGTCTTACGTCCCACAATTATGCCGGCTAGACTAAAGAAGACGGTGATCATGAGAAATGAAAGAAATGCTGGAATGAAACCAGGGACCCCTTGCACCACAGGTAAAAACTACCAATGAGCCACAGCGGCCCCAAGCTTGCAGGATAGTCTAATGTAACAAGATTTGTTTATTGTATAAGAAAGAAAGAGTAACGATGAATACAAGTTTGTTCAATTATACTAAAATAACGAACGCTTTGGCTTAGGGCTCCAAGTCTCATCGTAACAGAAACAAACATTTCCATTAGATTTTAACCTGCGAAAAGTCAATGTACCATGGTTGTTATCAACCATCCTTCAAAGATCCGCTTTACATTCATGTGACTTAGTGCTTATTTCCCATACAATAACGTGTCATACTTATCTTATACATATTATCTTAACTATTTTTGTTCGGCGACCTGTAGTTGTGAAATAAAAGCTTGTATAGCGTTTTAATTCACCTGAATGTATGCCTCTTTTGCTCCAAATACTTTTATCAACATTTTATTTTCGAAACCCGGCAGTTCCCGTTTTTGTATTCTTGTTAGGAATCAATTTCCATATTCATACAAAATTGGGCAGATTAAGGTCTTATTGATCTTAATGTTTTCGATAGATATTTGTTAAAACAATAAAATGTTTTACAGTGGGGTAAATTTAGTATATAAATAATATGCAATACTTTTCTACAGTTGTTACTCGGGGTTGATAGCTAAAACGAATAGCAGTGCTTTCTCTGATGCGAGCGAATTGCGTATGAATTTATAGTTTACATGATTCTGTTTATTAGAAAAGCTTTCCTCCCTGTGAAGGTCAGCGACTTGCTTTCACCTTCTGCAGTGGTAAGTGGTGGGAGGTAGGGGAGTCTCCTATCAGTTGCCTGGAACAGGCTTTAGATGTTTTAAAACCTTTACAGGCCCAATCCCTAAAAAATCGATAAATGTATTATCTTTCTCTTTGCAGTTCACACTAGACATTATAGAAATATCATAAAACTTAATAAAAAGAAGAAAAACGTTCTTTCACGGCTTGAAACTTATGGCTATTAGGCTATTAACCACATGCCTACATATTTAAGAGTACATGAGTTTGTTATGTTATTTTGCACCTCATTCGACCCGTCCGAGACTTCTATCCACACAGTTCGTGTTCGAAGCTTCGTCGCGCTTTGCTTTTATTTTTTCGTAGCAAAAAGAAAAGTACAATTACAATTTTAAGTGACTGGATATTCTGCATTTCTCCGTTTTTGTTGTAGTTATTGTCAAGAGAAGAAGATAAAGTAGACTTTTACAAAGACCGATCTAGATTTTACTACTAATAAAACCTACGAATAGGTTCTCAGCTCAAAACTAAATTGAATTCTCTTCAATTGTAGTCCATAAACAGCTGTAGTCGTTGAGATGGATTTCAGTTGTTTTGTGTGTGTGGTCAGCACATTGCCTTCCATACGTCAAAATAGCCTACTTTGCTTGTTAGAACTTATTTTTGGTGGAAGCCTACAAAAAACGTTTTTTAAAAGGTTTTTGAATACTTCTGATGGTTTTACAGAAAGTTTGTTATTACACACACAAGTTTGTCCTGTTTGATACGAATACAATTTTATTATGAAGAAAATGGTCTGCAGATCCCTTTCTAGAGTATCTGTTATTAGTTGTATGTAGTAGTTAATTTGATTAGGATTTAGGATTTAGATTTGTGGGCTTTTGGCATCTAAGGCCATTTAGCCCTTCACGTTTTGATGGATGACGTCCCTCGGCGAGCACACAATCCGGGGGAAGGGAAGGAAGAAAGGATTGGGGAAGGAAGAAAGCGGCCTGGGAACTATAAGTTAGGTACTACCCCGGCATTTGCCTGGTGTGAATGAGGAAACCTCATTCAAGTTGGCTGGCCTGAAAAAGCTTTTTACACTTTTTCGACCGAGTGACGCCACCGGGAATCGAACCCGGGATAGTTAATTTGAGTTTAGCGTCCCGTTCAGCAGCGAGGCTATACGAGACGGACTTACAGCTTAACGTGGGATCCGAACCACATGAGCTCCTGCCAATAATTGAACTCCGCTTTTAGAAAGACGTGTCAGACCAAGGTAAGTTCTTACCCATTGGGTTGTAACAAACTTTATATTATGCTTGGTATTAGGAAGCAATGATGAAACTGATTAAAAATTTGGTGACGAGGCAGCCAAGACTCGTGACTCAGTATAATACAAACAGACCTGGAGAAGACAAAACATCGTCATATACACAGATAATTTGTTTGACACTGTTAATATAATTCTGTCCATTCGTGCTGGGCTAGTGGCTAGCACATGCACTTTTCGTGCGTGTAATCTCGGGTTTGATTTCAGTTGGAAGAAGTAAAATTTTATTTTAACTAGCATTTACTTTTATGAATCATCCGTCTCTTTTAGCTTAAAGGACTTAATAGTGGGACGTTAAACTAATTTATCATTAACGTTTAATTCATTTTTAAATGCAACTCTAGCAAAACGATTCTTACCTATAGTTTCCAGTAGCGGTACGTGATCTGTTAAAGTACCAGTTGCAGTGTTGCAATATCAAAGGTATGTAAAGTCCGGCTCAAATCTCTTGACATCTGTAGAAAGCCAATGGTGTGCAGGTGCGACGTTGTCGGATTTCACTTCCTTTCGTGGACAAGCATAACGTGAAACATTAACGCGAGAAATTAATATCCCGAAAAAACAAATTCGTTCTTACAAATTCATTAAACGCTATAGTAACATATATCATAAGGAGGTACCTTTGAAATTGCTTTCCACTAATCCAGGAACAAAGTTATTAGACAACGTCGCCCAACTTCCATTGGATATTGTGAAAAGGAGGACACGCGTTAAACGTCAGGAGGTTTGAGACGGACTGTAGTTACGCGCAAGTGTTCCCCTCCCCCAGAATTCTTGAGTCTTATCCAAAAAATATTCAGGAAATATGAAGAGGAAAGTCCTTATAAGCTCCATTTGTATACTTATTGATTAAAGTGTATTCCCTAATATTGATTTAATATATAAGTTATTTTCTTTTTTCCAAACAACCATTATCAATGTACGTTTATACACTATTTATATACAAAACTTCTACGTTCATGTTATTGAACAAGAAATAAATCGAATATATAGCATGTGCTGTAAGCCATGAATGATATCGTTCACCCAAAAACAAGAAAAAAAGCAAGAAACTTGCATATATTCATGCACACAGTTAAACAAAATTATTTAATTAAGTCCTTTAAACTATGCATTATTTTCAAATGTAAGGTCTTTCTTCGTTCTTTTCGAGCTTCAAATTTTTCTATGACTTCATTGAACTCAATAGAAAGCATCGCTACTGCAAATATTTTCCGCTTTGTTTTCTTAGGGTTACAGAAACACCTCTCTCCTCTGACAATATGCATTTTGTTACCATTTCTTTGTATGAATATAATGGACAAAAAGTTAATTTTCAGTAACTTCGTATTTTTGTCTGCTGTTCTATTATGAAGAAGCATGAATATAAGACTTTTTCCTTCGAAAATGACAAAAAAAAAGTTTAACATTCCACAATTTAGGCTAAAGAAGACAGATGAATGTTGAAAGTGAATGATTTCAGATCAACTTTTTATGCTCTCCATCGGAAATCGAACACGGGATCATGTGCACGAGCGACACACAGCTAGGAATTAGACCAGTAATAAGACATTCTCTTCTTCGAGTCTCGATCACCCTCCCCCCAGAAAAGAATATTTTTTATTTTAAAAATAAAATCTATTGACTTCGAACGACCGCCTTCCCCCAAACATTCAGCCTGGATCCGCCCCTGCTCCACCAGACGCGTATTTGCTCTTTCCGAGTTTCTGTTTGGTGAATAACTTCTTTCTTTCAAGCGTCTATATCTCACTCAATCTATCAATTGAGTCAAGTGCTGCCAAGCGGAGGAATTCGTAACTACTACATAAGCTGACTATATACCAGTTGCGAACGAAGTAGCAACTGCAAGAGCGCAATACGGGAGAATAGGAGCGATGCAAGAATAAATCCACTTCCTCATGTTAAGAGATAGGAGCTCGCTGCCATATGCTCAATGTTACTGCTTCCAGTGGCAACGCTCGCTGCAACTGGATTTGTATATCACTCTCTTTCTTTCAGTTTTTTAAATTTATTTTTTTAGAAATGCATTAATACTGTTTTGCGCGAAAGAGCAAAGGTTTATTTTTTACTGATACACTACTTTAATACTTAAAAATATCTTTAGTATAAAAAAATATTCGGTTGCACAACTACGTAACATATAGTATTATCTGTCAGGAAAGTAAATGTACACCTATTTTTCGATTCTGGCATTCCTGCGCTCCATCCGTGGAGAGTATGAGAATTAAATCAATCAAATGTTTACAGAGGGGCAAAGAGAAACGTTTAATCTGAATAAGACATTGCAGAGAAACACAAGCTGTGAATACGAATAGTGCATAGTGTAAATAAAGTACGACACCGAAAGAGAATCAACTCTTAAACGCAGAAAAAAGAGAAAGAATTGTCGAAGTGGGAACATAAAACACATATACAATAAATACGCCGACAACTAAACTTTCACCACGCCCAGATCTTGGTGTAGAGGTTAAGGAGCTGGCTCACAAATGCAAAGGACGTCAGTTCGAATCTCTGGCAAGGTAGTTTCTAAATTTTTTTTGTTAATAATACATACAGCTCATGAGAGATGGTAAAAGAGGTCGTATTTAGTTTTTCGTGGCAATTATTATTGGTAATGTTTAGTACTGATAATACATTTTGTCTTTGCGTATTGCTTTTATTCTTTTCTTCATTTCCAAAGAGAAGAATATCTGAACAAATGCCACCAAAATACCTCTTATTTTGAATGTAAACGCCATTTGCAATTAGTGAAGAATAAAAATTGAACGTTTCAACGTAGCTGTAAAAAGGAAAAAGAAAAACATGGAACTGGAGGGGTTCGAATCCATACTCATGCTTCTTAAAATACAACTTCTACATGTCTTACACTTCTCGACCACGTTTCTACGTTATCAAGTAAAAGGCTTGTGTTTAGGTTAGGCTGGTCAATACATTTTGCAAAGAGGCCCGGTTTAGTTCTGACGCAGCACAGGTGCGAGAAGGCAGCAAAACACCTTCTCTCTCTCTCCCTCTGTGTGTCTATTTATCTATCTATCTGTATACGTATATAACGCTATTTGTGAATGCCATAACCATCCTTATTTTCAGGGGATTGAGACGAAACTTGGCACAAACATTAATTGTTGAAATATCTTGATGAGTTCGTTAACCAGAATAATCAGATGAAAATGTTCAAAATGGCGGCCCTTCAAACTCTTAAAAAGTTCCAAGGGAACCAAATTTTGCCCATAAATAGGTATTCAGAAAGTTTGAGTAACTTTTCCTCTTTTACTGTAATATTTGTGTGCAGGGACTTATCCTCTTTTAATGAAATATTGGACCCGATTAATCGCCTAAAAAAGGTTCAAGCCCTCGCTATGGTCAGGCTTTTTTTTTTTTTTTTTTTTTGCAGCAGGAGGATTATTTTCGTATCGGAACAAGATGATTGTTAGTGATGATATGAAATTACACATTGAAAGTGAAGTAACTAGTGAAACGTGTTATTTGAAAGAATAATATAATAAATGTGCTTTCCCCTAACACAGAGAACTGTAAATCATGTATTTCGCGTTCGGGAGCGTGAATGGCGAGGAGTGTTATTTGATTTGCTTTTTAGTAACACATTGCATTGCAAATAAAGATAGGCAACATTAATGGTAAGTAATACAACAACAACAACAATAATAATAATAATAATAATAATAATAATAATAATAATAATAATAATAATAATAATAATAATAATAATAATAATAGGTGTTGTTTGTGGCAAGGCAATATCTTCCTCAATTCTTCTTCAAACGTAATGATTGTAACGCCATATCTCCCTTACAAACAAAATATTAGCAATTTATATCGAGAGAACGGGAAATTGTGGAGTGATGGGAGCAACGTTGGACAGTATGCACTCATAGGACTCAGAAAAATAATCGATTTCAATGCAAAATGAACGAAGAGTCATTGTCATGGGGAGTCATGGGGCCACGCAGAGCCCTCCTTAGGAAAAATATCGATAACTTATATCGAGAGAACAGGAGGTGATGGTAGGATGGGACCAACGTTGGACACCGTGCACCCATAAGGCGCATCGAAAATATTAGGGGGGGGGGCGCCAGCCAGCCTTACTTATTTTTACATAATAATATAAAATTATATTGTCCAAATACACACGCCAGTTAGCTAGTAATATTTCATATTATTATTATTATTATTATTATTATTATTATTATTATTATTATTATTATTATTATTATTATTATTATTATTATCAACAGCGTCTTTTCATAACGTGTGCATGTTTGACATGAAACCAAAGAGAAGATACATCATTCGTAAAAAGAATAAGAATAGCCAGTTACTTTAACTGTGAAGGACGGCGAAAAATACGAAAAGAGTGTAGCGAAAAGAAACAATACTTTCTTTCAAATGGATAAAATATCAAGGCGAGATAGATTCAAACTCGCATGGACGGCGCGAAAAGCCAGTGCTTTGTCCACTATTTTTTTTAACTGACTCACCGAACGTGTTTCAGTAACTTACTTATTGCTAATTTTACTTGCTTGTGCTTTAACTTGCTTTTTCTAATAACTTATAACGAACGAGACACGAACACAGAAACATCGAGGACAGTTAAAAATCATAAATACTCTCCCGCCGAGAATCGAACCCGGGACACCATACACCAAATTCGCACGTGCTAGCCACTAGACCAGCGGGGAGGGCAACGCTCACCACCTCTGTCGTTAGGGATTACGACCACTGTATTGCCAGCTATCACTTCTGTGGGTTGTATACTATGATCACATGTTCCTTCTTTGCTGGAAGAGTTAAACCTACATTCTATGTAATACATGAGGTATTTAGACCTACATGCTCTTCATATAATGTAATAAAAGGGCCATGCTGGGAATAAGAAAAAGAACATTCCTTGGACAAAACGGAAACTATTGGCATCAGAAATATTTATCTACGAGGCATGCGCAGTAGTATATTTCAGACTAGCTACTGTTTAGCTCAGTAAACGAAGAAAGGGGTATAAAAAAGCAAATATGTCGCGTCAACGAGATGGACCAGAGTTGACAGAGGCGGAAGCAGATGTGTAGTAAAACAACAACTTGGCGAAATTGATAATTGGTTCTGCATGCTGTAGTAGATTGTATTACAACTTTACGGGAGAGCAGAGAAAGACTCACTAACTAACGCTATCATACAGTAAGCTTTAGTAACACGATCATATAGACACAAATGGATGTAGTTGTGAGTACTACGACTTGGATTTAACGAAAGCCGTTTATATATTCAGTGGTTTGCAGGGTTGTATAAGACACAAAAAGATAAGACACAATACAATTCTTCATAGCTTAGCTTCCAGTAGCTAGATACATGCCATTTCTGGTTAGATACTGACACTCCTGTCGGATTTTAATACATGACGTATTGCAGGATACAAAATGCTTTGCATTACTTGTTTCTTTGTAGTAGTGCTGTCAACGGGTCGGGTCGGGCCGGTTGAAGACCGACCCGACCCGTTCCGTGACCCGAATTGACTGACCCGAACCGTGATCCGACCTCATTGACCTGACTCGACAACCCGACTCAAGCTGACGCGATTGACCCGACCCGACAACCCGACCCGACCCGTAACCCGATCCGAGCTGACCCGATCCGTTTCAGAGCACTATGGTCACGACACTGGGTGAACGCCAAATTGCACTCCCATTGGGAATTAAACCCCGACCACGTGTACCGAAGTCTTGCACGTTAACCACTAGCTAGATCAAGCGGTGGTTTTGTATATGCATCTTAATGAATATTTGGCACTTTTGAGGTTTGTTTATTTCTTTTTATAACTGATACCAATGTCCGACGTGGGAGAAGTTTATTTTTTTTCTTGCTTTAGTTCTATGTGACGAAATTTTTATTCAAGGTCAGTGTTCTCACCTGTTTGGACGGCAGGGGGTTTTCTCGGAAGGCAATAGCAAGAGTCTCTTGGAGGAGACGAAAGGAAATCGTTTAACTACAATGATAAGGGTTGAGGAAATAGGAGAACACCTGTGATTTTTTCCAACCCTTCAACTTTCATTCAAAATAGGTTCTTATGATTCCGGGACCCGTGCCACTTTGATTTTTCTTTCTTAAAACGTATTTTACAGTATATATAGTTCCACGTAAGAAGATACATAATATGAATTTTGTAATTTAAAATTTAAAAATACAGTATGAGATTTAATTACAAAGTACTAATTTTATTTCATCACTTTCAGCCCAACAAATGAAATTCAAACAATTCGCTCCCTGGGTCTTGGTCATCAATACTGCGTCTTATTCTTTGTCTTGCAGTCAAAGAACTGCGTTCTTGGTCCTGCATTTCGTAGTTTTGGTGGTCTTTCATGCTATACAAGAGCCAAGAATGCTCGCCTCATCGGTACAAATGAAGACCAAGTGTGATTTTGATTATGGTCTTTCATACTATACGGAAAGCAAGAAAATATGCTCATCGCTACTTGGTGATCACGAAAACAAGGCCAAGAGCAAGATTACTATGCAATTCGTCTTGCATATCCAATCTTTATCTTGTTCTTGTATCGATGTCCTTGGGCTTGGTGAAATAAAAAAAATGTTCAGTTTAAGGTCCCTCGATTCTGCACCGAGGCTAAGGGATACGGTGACCATGAGAAATGAATGAAATGGTGGAATGAAGAAAGTGGGAGGAAACAGAACCCCGAGAAAACCCACTACACGGCGTTTCTCCACCACAAAGCCTACTTAGCACAAGCTGGGATCGAACCATGGACATCATGCACCAGAGATGAACTCTCTACCACTGAGCCACCGCAGCCCTGCTTGGGCTTGGTCGTCCATATCCAATCTTTCTTTTAGCCTTGCTTAACACATTAGTTGCCATGTGGGTCCGATCGGACCTACTGGAGTGATCTAAGAAAATGTTCTTGTCGGACCTACTGGAGTGATCTAAGAAAATGTTCTTGTCGGACCTACTGGAGTGATCTAAGAAAATGTTCTTTTAGGTCCGATCGGACCCATAATTTCTAATTCGTCGAATTGACGTTAGAGTACTTGTATTGTTAAATCCTGTCTCTACTGTTATTGAACTGTATTGTTTTTATCACACATGTAGGTTTTGGTCTTTGATATTGATTATTAACGCCGCTACGGGCGCTAAATACCAAGTAACAAGCATTTGTTGCTTTTGTAGACCCGATCGTACCAATGCACAGTGGTCCAGAAACACCGAAAACTTGGCCAAAAACCAACTCTTTAAAAATAACAAACAACCAAATATGTTTAAAAGTCAATGACCTGGGGTATTCAAACCTACCTGAGTCTTGAAGAAATTTTCACCCTTTAGTCAGAAATTAACTTCCGAAGTGAGAGGTTGACCTTGTGCGTTAATTACTGAAGATTTCTAAGTTAGCGCCAACAAAGTGTGAGAATGTTTTCTACCTAGTCTTCCTGTAGCCAGGTGGAATGAAGTACTTTTGTCACATCTACAAAGATTATTATTTATGATGATGAGTTTAAATTAGTGTGTAGCTATTAAATTTATCGATTTACAGGGGATGAAATGCAAGTAAATTGGAGCAAGAAATGTTATGTGTATTTTTTTGTTCTCGTAGAATTATCTTTCGACTTCCACGTACTTCCACTTTGGTATCGCACTCTGGAAGTAGTTCAACTCTTCGTCTTTCAGAAACCGTAAACCAAATTTGCTCATTTTTGCTCGTCTGTGAAATATTTTTGTTGTAGATAAGACTTATTGTACAAAGTGCAAAAATATTTTGTACAGTATTTTTTCTTCTATTTTTCAGTCATATCCTATCAAATATCAAGAAGACAGCTATTGGAGACAGAGCTGTGAAAAAGTAGCACCTGTTCCCGTAACTCAAAGATAAAGCATCTGTTGAATAGTCAAAGGAAGCCAAGCAGAGTGTGCACGTGTTTTGCTCGAAATTGTTTCACATGCTTGACAAGTGCAACAGAAATTACCAAAAATTGGAAGATGAGAATGCGGATTGGCTGGACGGTGAGCTACTAATGATGACTGAACCTGTCAGTGAAGACGATTGGGGGCTATCGACCTCAGCAGGTGTAGCTGGACCTGGACGACCAGAGGTGGCCTTCTCTGTGAGCAGCAAGCGCTCGAAGAGGAGAAAAACAGAAACATTGCGCTCTTCATTCAGCGGTACTACTCGTGCTTATGCTACTCAAATGAAATATAGAGAGGAGAGATAATTGGAAAAAACGAAACTTCTTCAGGAAATAGAAGAATCGCCTACCAGGGCTGGCAAGATTCGAAAGTCATGGGCACATACCCAAAAACAGAATCCCAAACGTTACAACCCAGAGGAGGCTTTAGCACTGATACTCGAGGGGGATCTGACACGTCATCAGAACCAGCTGCTAAAAAACGGCGCGAAGGACTTGGATCACAATATATACCCTGCTTAGAACCATGTTCTGGACGCAAAAATGACTGCTATCCTGAAGTCATTAACGTCACAGAATCTGTAGCTGAAGTAGCTCTACAATCTCTCCTCGACCATACAACTGCAAGAATTCTGCAAGTACAGGAACCTGTGCTCGAAACCATCCCAGAAAAGTATCAGAAATCTCTGCAGCTGATTACCAAATGGGGATGCGACGGAACCTCCGGGCAAGCCCAATGCAAACAGACAGCTCGAGAGGAGGGCTTTCAAGACAGCGACATTTTTTTTCACGTCAGCTGTGCCTCAGCAACTTTATTATGAGAAAAAATGGGTTAGAGTTGTAGTGTGGCAAAATCAACGCCCCTCATCCACAAGATATTGTCGGTCGATAAAATTACAATTCAGGAAAGAAACTGAAGAACTTGCAAGGCAAGAAGCTAGCCTAATGGAAGAGCAAATTAGATGCCTGACTCCAAGCTGCATCAATATTCCGCTGTTACGAGATCGCAGTATAGAAACAACTGAATTCGAGGTTACACACAGTCTGCAGTTCACAATGGTGGATGGCAAAATATGTAACGCCGTGACACAAACAAGATCGGCACAAACATGCTACGTATGCGGCGCTAATCCAAAAGAAATTAATTCCTTCCAGAAGGGATTTAGAGCTGAAAAACCGGAAACTTTCCAATTCGGATTGTCCACGCTATATGTCTGGATTAGATTTATGGAGTGGTTGCTGCATGTGGCATATCGTTTGGATATAAAGAAATGGCAGGTCAGGAAAGACGACCAACCGACCATGATGAAGAAGAAAAAAAGAGATCCAAGAGGCCATGAAAGCTGAGTTAGGCCTCAATATTGACGAACCGAGACAAGACGGCAGTGGTACTTCCAACGACAGCAATACAGCCATACGATTTTTTGGAAACTATCAACAAGTTTCAGCAATAACAGGTCAATGAAAAGCTTGTTGAGCAGTGTGGTGTCTTGCTGCAGGCCTTGTCTTGTGGACTGGCTATCGATCCAAACAAATTTGAAGCTTGGGCAAATGATATCAGGGATCTCTACATCAAGCATTATTCGTGGTTTTACATGCCCGCCTCCATTCACAAAATTCTCGCTTATGGGTCCTCAATAATCTCGCACGGCCTATTACCCATTGGGCAGATGTCGGAGGAGGCCCAAGAAGCCCGACATAAGCATATTAAACATTATCGGGAGCATCATTCCCGAAAGTGCTCACGCAAACAAACAATGAAGGATGTGTTGTTGCGGCTCCTCGTAACAAGCGATCCAAAGATATCCACGATTCGGAATCCCATGGCATAGAAGCACAAGAAAAGAAACTTATCTTCAGCCGTACTGAACCTTTTGAAAGAGATGGAGGCTCCAGAGCAGCTGTCATCTGAGGATGAATCAGAATAGGCTTAGTGTGTAAAAATCTAAACTGTTCAGTTATTCTTTATTTCACGTGCAAAAATATTATTCTCATTGTGCATATGTATTATTAACATTGTTAGTGAAACATTTTGTCTTCTTGTTTCGCATTTATTAACAGCTGTCATCTGAGGATGAATTGAAATAGCCTTTATGTGTAAAAATCATAAGCTGTTGTTATGCTTTATTTCATGTGGAAAAATATTATTCTCGTTGTACGAATATGTGCAAATACATTATTATACATGTTCTTCCATCATTTTGTCTTATTTTTAGCATAACATAACATTTCTGCAACGAAAAACACAAGATTTCAATTTTTAGCGTGAAAAGGTAATTTTGGCCAGGTTTTGAGGGTGTCTGGACCACTGTGCAATGTTTTGGTTTTTCAGTGACATGTTAAAAAGTTTAACAATGGATTCATTATTTATTCTAATTTATTTTCACAAGATGTCAGTGTCCCTGTCATTTGCTGAAATTTCAGAAAAGTCTGGATCACTACACTGCTATTACTAATGAGATTGAGTTCTGCGCATATTTCTTCGTTTTTCATTGCACAAAGATATTACTTATTAGCACTAAAAGCAAGATGAATATATCCACACTTCTCACTTCTGCACATGTAGTAATAAACAAATAACTTTCTAACAGAGTTGCCAGTTCAACTGTAATTTATCCCATTGCCCATAAACAAAATATACACACGTAGGTCCGATCGGATCCCCAACTTTTATGCACGCGGATTCACTACCATGCCTTAGATTATGTTTCAATATTAATATTATGTTTTAAAAATATGATCAAAACAAGAATAATGTAAGTAAGTACGCTTGGCACTCTACCGGTGAACAACAAAATTCACCCTTGGCAGCAACGTGTTAAACAACTTCTAGTTTTGTTCTAAATCCAGAATCCATATTGGCGTAGATATTAATATTACAGTCGATTGGTAAAATCAATCTTCCACATTTACAAATTAAAGTACACACAAGTAGAAAAATAAGCATTTACCATAAAAACACTAGCTGCAAGTGTTCAAAATAGATTTGTGGCTTCTATAAAATCAATTGAAAATTGCTATTTTTAATTAGGCAGCTAGTGAAAAACAGCAGCTTTCGACTCCAGCCGAGTTTAAGCTCAACCTAAACTCAGTTGACCAAAGTGAGCTGACCCGACTGACCCGACCCGAGCTGACCCGATTGACCCGACCCGAGTAGCCTGACACGACAACCCGACCCGAGTTGACCTGACCCGACCCGACAACCCGACCCGAGTTGACCTGACCCGACCCGACCCGACAACCCGACCCGAGTTGACCCGACCAGACTCGGGTCGGGTCAACCCGACCCGTTTGAGAGCACTAGTTTGTAGACAGCTACTAGCTTAGTGTTCTGAAAGGTTGTGTATAAACTAGGGATAGCCAATTCCGGAATTTTTACTTTCCGTACTCCCGAAAGTAAAACCGGACAAATTCCGGAATTCGGAAAATTCCGATTTTAGAATAATTCTGGAATTCGGAAAAATCTGGAATTTAGAAAATTCTGATTTCGTTAATATTCCGGAATTCGGAAAAATCCGGATTTTTCGAAATCCGGAGTTTTTCTCAATTCCGGAATTTTCTAAATTCCGGATTGTTTCCGACTTCCGGAATTCTTCTGAATTCCGGAATTTAACTGAATTCCGTGGCGGAAATAAGACTTTGACCAGGTAATGGCGACTGCTTTCAAAGAAATGGAGAGTATGAGAATTCAATCTGTCATATCTGCAGTTTCGTGTGGAGAAAAAACAAACTTGTGAACCAACGGTTTAAGAACAACTCAAGCTATTAATGTAAACTTTGCCGACATCATAAAAGAAATACGAAAGACATTTTGAATCGAAGTAATATGACATACAAGTTTGCAAGCGGAGACAAAGAAACCTAACGTAACCAGACTAAAGACGATTGGTTTGCCGCGTAGCGATCGCGGTTCAGTGGTCTACGGGGTCCCGGGTTCGATTCCTGGTGGGAGAGCCTTTGTGATTTTAATTGTCCTCGATATTTCTGTGTTCGTTTCCCTTCGTTCCTAGGTAAAGCCAGTTAACCGAGTAAAGCACGTAAAGCAAATCAAGTGTAGTTAGGTCAAGTAAGTTGCTGAGTCACGTTCGGTGGCTCAGTTAACTTTTTTTAAAAAAAAAAAAGTGGTCAAGGTGCTTGTGCGAATGCACGTCGCATTTTTTTGTTTGTTTTTGTTTTTGTTTTGTTACTTTAGGATTTTTGATGGCGATTGATCGGTGATGACATACGTTTCATTATATTCAGATATTTGAATACTCGGATGTTTCAATACTTGAACTATCAAATCTTCAGGAATAATAATAGTAATAATAATAAACTAATAATTATTATTATCTCGTAGAAGATTAAAAGCTAGGAGCCAATTATCGCTCAGGTCATACCATTACAAGCAGAAACGTGACATTTGGAAAGAATATTTCGGTTTGGTTTAATGTTGTCCACGAGAAGAGGAATTTCTCATCTGGTTTCTAAAACAAACAAAATAACCTGAGAATTAACATTTTACATTCGAGACGGGATAAGGCTAGCTCAAAATTTTTGTCTCGCTTTGGAGATGAGAATCGAGACGAGACAAAAAGTATCGTAAACATTTCCCGTCTTGTCTCGATTCTCGAAATAGTGTATGTCCATTCTTTAAGTAGCAATTGCTCTGTAGGCTGAATCTCATAGGCTATTTCGTTACATTGTATTTCAGAGATCATTGAATTATGGTCTGTGTAAGTATTTTTGTAGCAAAGCTTTTATATTTACCTCTGGATATCCTAAAAATTAGTTTATTATATGCCTTACTGTTGCGTGATATTCAGTTATATTTATTACAGTTATTTTCCTTAAAACATACAGTAGAATACTGTTACATGAAACTTGAATGGAACGCTCGACTTTAAAATTCGGGTAGTTGCAGAGGTGTGTCTTGAAGGTGCGGAACCCTTTCCCCGAAATCTCTAATTTTAAGTAAGTTTTGCCAAATTTTAGGGCAAGTTTAAAACTTTTAATGCCATTATTATTACTATTATTATTATTATTATTATTATTATTATTATTATTATTATTATTATTATATCAACAACGTATACAATCTTTAAAAGATATGTGGTTTATATCTGAATAGTAAAAGATAATTGACTGTCGATCTCGGTCGTCGAGAAGTCTTCAGGAGGCAAGGACATCGGTCACGTTCTGGGTTTGAGTTCCGAAAGGGCAAGTATGCGGGTTCGAGCCAAAAATTGTTAAAAGTTATAGGCTTCAGCCAAACATGTTCAAAACAGCTGGGACCGGGTTTAGCGTTCTCAACGGCTCGAGCGGCTCGGCTTACAGCTCATTCACTATCGAACCGAACCGAAAAGTGAGCCGAGCCAACAGCTCACCCAACCGAGCCAATTTTGAGCCATCGGATTATTTGAGCTGAGTCGAACCGTGCCGATGGACTAGTTTCAACTTAGCTGGCACGAACCGGTTCTCATGAGCCGAGTAGGTGACCCATCCCAACCGAGAAAGCTCGAGACGTCGGTTTAATTAAGCTGAGTGGATGGCTCGTTCCAACTGAGCCGGCTCAGGTTATCGGCTCAATTGGGCCGATCCGACTGGAGCTGTTCGCTCAGTTGATACGAGCCGAGCTGGTTGATATCACTACCCGAGTTGGTCTTCTGCTTGGGCTCAAGAATACGACCGTGCAGGTCTCAGCCTTGATTTTAAGAACTACAGTATATACTTATATTGGTGATTACGACATTTGAGGCTGTCTCGTAATAATAATAAAAAAACTCTTGTCTTCTCGTTATCTAGACGAGACGAGATACACTAAAATTGCCTCACGAGATGCACTAAAATCACGAGACGAGATTCACCCCTGTCGTGAGCAACACTGAAAGTATTCCACATTACTGCTTACATTTGTTATGGCTTTCGCTTTCCACTCTAATCATGCCATTATTTCAAAACGAGTTAAAACGAGCTGAACGAGCGAGCGAGTCATTATCAAACTTGACTCAACTCGAAACTCGACCTCGAAAACAGCGACTTGGCTCGGAACTCAAGTCAAGAAAATTACCTTTGACTCGAGGCGAATTTTGGCTCGACTCGTGCTCATCCCTATTCGTATTTGTATTTTGTTTCCACTTTAACAATTTCTACTCTTTTTTCTCCGGTTACCTGCTGTTTCTGAATTTCTCTTTCGGTGTCGAATTTTTCCGAATTCCGGAATGTTAACGAAATCAGAAATTTCTGATTCCGAATTCCGGATTGGACGAATTCCGGAATTATTCCAAAATCGGAATTTTCCGAATTCCGGAATTTGTCCGGTTTTACTTTCGGGAGTACGGAAAGTAATAATTCCGGAATTGGCTATCCCTAGTTTATACTCAAACTTTCAGAACACTAAGCTAGTAGCTGTCTACAAACAAACAAGTAATGCAAAGCATTTTGTATCCTGCAATACGTCATGTATTAAAATCCGACAGGAGTGTCAGTATCTAACCAGAAATTGCATGTATCTAGCTACTGGAAGCTAAGGTATGAAGAATTGTATTGTGTCTTATCTTTTTGTGTCTTATACAACCCTGCAAACCACTGAATATATAAACGGCTTTCGTTAAATCCAAGTCGTAGTACTCACAACTACATCCATTTGTATCTATATGATCGTGTTACTAAAGCTTACTGTATGATAGCGTTAGTTAGTGAGTCTTTCTCTGCTCTCCCGTAAAGTTGTAATACAATCTACTACAGCATGCAGAACCAATTATCAATTTCGCCAAGTTGTTGTTTTACTACACATCTGCTTCCGCCTCTGTCAACTCTGGTCCATCTCGTTGACGCGACATATTTGCTTTTTTATACCCCTTTCTTCGTTTACTGAGCTAAACAGTAGCTATTCTGAAATATACTACTGCGCATGCCTCGTAGATAAATATTTCTGATGCCAATAGTTTCCGTTTTGTCCAAGGAATGTTCTTTTTCTTATTCCCAGCATGGCCCTTTTATTACATTATATGAAGAGCATGTAGGTCTAAATACCTCATGTATTACATAGAATGTAGGTTTAACTCTTCCAGCAAAGAAGGAACATGTGATCATAGTATACAACCCACAGAAGTGATAGCTGGCAATACAGTGGTCGTAATCCCTAACGACAGAGGTGGTGAGCGTTGCCCTCCCCGCTGGTCTAGTGGCTAGCATGTGCGAATTTGGTGTATGGTGTCCCGGGTTCGATTCTCGGCGGCAGAGTATTTATGATTTTTAACTGTCCTCGATGTTTCTGTGTTCGTGTCTCGTTCGTTATAAGTTATTAGAAAAAGCAAGTTAAAGCACAAGCAAGTAAAATTAGCAATAAGTAAGTTACTGAAACACGTTCGGTGAGTCAGTTAAAAAAATAGTGGACAAAGCACTGGCTTTTCGCGCCGTCCATGCGAGTTCGAATCTATTTCGCCTTTATTTTTTATCCATTTGAAAGAAAGTATTGTTTCTTTTCGCTACAGGTCTTTTCGCTACACTCTTTTCGTATTTTTCGCCGTCCTTCACAGTTAAAGTAACTGGCTATTCTTATTCTTTTTACGAATGATGTATCTTCTCTTTGGTTTCATGTCAAACATGCACACGTTATGAAAAGACGCTGTTGATAATAATAATAATAATAATAATAATAATAATAATAATAATAATAATAATAATAATAATAATAATAATATGAAATATTACTAGCTAACTGGCGTGTGTATTTGGACAATATAATTTTATATTATTATGTAAAAATAAGTAAGGCTGGCTGGCGCCCCCCCCCCCTAATATTTTCGATGCGCCTTATGGGTGCACGGTGTCCAACGTTGGTCCCATCCTACGATCACCTCCTGTTCTCTCGATATAAGTTATCGACATTTTTCCTAAGGAGGGCTCTGCGTGGCCCCATGACTCCCCATGACAATGACTCTTCGTTCATTTTGCATTGAAATCGATTATTTTTCTGAGTCCTATGAGTGCATACTGTCCAACGTTGCTCCCATCACTCCACAATTTCCCGTTCTCTCGATATAAATTGCTAATATTTTGTTTGTAAGGGAGATATGGCGTTACAATCATTACGTTTGAAGAAGAATTGAGGAAGATATTGCCTTGCCACAAACAACACCTATTATTATTATTATTATTACTATTATTACTATTATTATTATTATTATTATTATTATTATTATTGTTGTTGTTGTTGTTATTTTACTTACCATTAATGTTGCTTACCTTTATTTACAATGCAATGTGTTACTAAAAAGCAAATCAAATAACACTCCTCGCCATTCACGCTCCCGAACGCGAAATACATGATTTACAGTTCTCTGTGTTAGGGGAAAGCACATTTATTATATTATTCTTTCAAATAACACGTTTCACTAGTTACTTCACTTTCAATGTGTAATTTCATATCATCACTAACAATCATCTTGTTCCGATACGAAAATAATCCTCCTCCTGCAAAAAAAAAAAAAAAAAAAAAAAAAAAAGCCTGACCGTAGCGAAAGAGCATGAACCTTTTTTAGGCGATTAATCGGGTCCAATATTTCATTAAAAGAGGATAAGTCCCTGCACACAAATATTACAGTAAAAGAGGAAAAGTTACTCAAACTTTCTGAATACCTATTTATGGGCAAAATTTGGTTCCCTTGGAACTTTTTAAGAGTTTGAAGGGCCGCCATTTTGAACATTTTCATCTGTTTATTCTGGTTAACGAACTCATCAAGATATTTCAACAATAATGTTTGTGCCAAGTTTCGTCTCAATCCGCTGAAAATTAGGATGGTTATGGCATTCACAAATAGCGTTATATACGTATACAGATAGATAGATAAATAGACACACAGAGGGAGAGAGAGAGAAGGTGTTTTGCTGCCTTCTCGCACCTGTGCTGCGTCAGAACTAAACCGGGCCTCTTTGCAAAATGTATTGACCAGCCTAACCTAAACACAAGCCTTTTACTTGATAACGTGGAAACGTGGTCGAGAAGTGTAAGACATGTAGAAATTGTATTTTAATAAGCATGAGTATGGATTCGAACCCCTCCAGTTCCATGTTTTTCTTTTTCCTTTTTACAGCTACGTTGAAACGTTCAATTTTTATTCTTCACTATTTGCAAATGGCGTTTACATTCAAAATAAGAGGAATTTTGGTGGCATTTGTTCGGATATTCTTCTCTTTGGAAATAAAGAAAAGAATAAAAGCAATACGCAAAGACAAAAAGTATTATCAGCACTAAACATTACCAATAATAATTGCCACGAAAGACTAAATACAACCTCTTTTACTATCTTTCATGAGCTGTATGTATTATTAAAAAAAATTTAGAAACTACCTTCCCGGAGATTTGAACTGGCGTCCTTTGCATTTGTGAGCCAGAACCTTAACCACTACACCAAGATCAGGGCGTGGTGAAAGTTTAGTTGTCGGCGTATTTATTGTACTTGTGTTTTGTGTTCCCACTTCGACAATTCTTTCTCTTTTTTCTGCGTTTAAGAGCTGATTCTGGCTTTCTCTTTCGATGCCGTACTTTATTTACACTATGCACTATTCGTATTCACAGGTTGTGCCTCTCTGCAATGTCTTATTCAGATTAAACTTCTCTCTTTGCCCCTCTGTAAACATTTGATTGATTTAATTCTCATACTCTCCACGGATGGAGCGCAGGAATGCCAGACTCGAAAAATAGGTGTACATTTACTTTCCTGACAGATAATACCAGCCGCAACTGATAGTTTCACTAAATTTATCTACTAATAATTGCTCCTGTGTTTGTCAAAACATTACACTGAAAGATAACTACAAAGTCTATAATTGCAGAATTACAGAGAAGATAATTTGTATGATTTTCTTATAAGAGATAGTCAAATTTTAATCAAGCGAGCCCGTAAAAAATTGTCGTGTAGAATATAAGAAATACCGCTTAGATAAAACAGTGTTTTGTTAAATCCTTTTGTGTAGTGATTGTCCAAAATCGCAGAAAGTCTGGTGCCAGTGGCATGTAAGTTATTCACAAAATAATGCCTGGTCAGGAAAGAAAATCACTTGAAAAATGAAACTGAACAATGTTTTAGCATTCAAGCTTAATTTGCTACTAGTGTGCAACATTATATACAATGTAAGATAAATATTACAGACAAAATTCAGTGCTTGACTATTGAATGTAATGTTATTATGTATAGTTCATTGAATTGAACATAACAACTTATATTTCATTAAAGAAATGACACGCAAAAAAGACAGCACGAATGCGAAGGCCACTATTTATATTTTGAGCCTTGACTTGTTACCGAACAACTATAATCTATTGTGTGCAAATTTGAGATTTTTCACTTGTGTCCTTCCTGAGATATTTGATGGTGCAAAATACACAATTTTCGAAAATTTGCAATGTTTACAAATTCCCAAAAAGAATAAGTATATGGTTTTCAGATCTGAAACTTGTTTGGGTCGTTGTTTACTATCTAACCTCTATGCAAACAAAAAATTGAACTTGAGTCTCATTTGTTTCGTTTCAAAATGAACATTCCAAAATGGCCATTTCTAGGTTTGCAACCACAATGTTCAGAGCTTTTTCTTTCAACGTACTGAAGTACGTCTCAATGTGCACACAACACAGAATGTTGTCCATTCCATTAACTTTCATATTGTTTTGGTTTCAACTCATTATCTTTAAAACCTAAAAAGTTACAGCGTTTAACGGAATCCTCTGAAAAGTGCAAAATACGCACACGCGCCTATACAAAATGGCCGCTACAAACAAACCTGCGAAGCTAAAAAATAAATGAAAACCCGTTTTCAACTCCCTGAATGTGGTACAATCTTAGGTAAAAAATTTAAAAATAAATTTTTTCAGCAACTTTTGACCTGGAAATTGATCGATTTCATTTGGATTGCCCCATAAGGTAAGTAACTAAAACTACTACTAGGAATACTTTGTATTGATACTTTATTACATGAAACTTGCAATACGTAGGTAACTTCAAATTTTAAAATAGTGAATTTGCATAGGCGTATAAAAGTCTACAAAAAATCCTATAAAATCAAGGAAATATAAATAAATTGTTACATATTCTACTTAGATTCAATGAGAAAAAGAACATTTCAAAGCTATCAACCTTAAAATTATTATG
The DNA here is from genome assembly GCF_964235325.1 of Thermobia domestica. Classification (NCBI taxonomy): domain Eukaryota; kingdom Metazoa; phylum Arthropoda; class Insecta; order Zygentoma; family Lepismatidae; genus Thermobia; species Thermobia domestica. The sequence continues at coordinate 167,101,383 of NC_137461.1, read as the reverse complement.
TTTGAATATCTAATACTGTATTCTGTTGATGAAGAAGAATACTGTCATAGTATGAATACAATATTTACTAACAAAGAAAAGAAGTATCCTTCTACCTACTATCCTTCTACCTACTTTCATAAAGATAGGCCCCTGATTTCGCGGTGTTGTCGTGACGTTCACTCAAAACTTATATATTGCATTGTTGTACCTCGTTGGAATTGTTGGAATGATCTCTTTTCAATACTTAAGACATACAAAGGAGGTGGGCGGATAAGGGCCATCTTTCGCCCATCAGACAACCGAAAAATGAAGTGTCCGATTCCGACAAGTTTGCAATGTATTTGTATACTGGAAGATATGTTGCATATGTAGAGATAATAGATACGTGATAAAGAAATTAATAAGTCACAGAAATGAGTGCCCAAAAGAGTTCGTTTCAGCGTTTTGCGACATTTTGGTAATGTTTGCTGTCTTTGATGGAGGCTTATAGGAAGAAGGAGTCGATGAACCAAAATAAATCTGACTCGTCATAATATAACGCTGTGTAACCTTTCATATGAGTACTAATTGATTTTGGTTTAGTGTGTCCTTCTACCTATTAGACAACAAAATGTATTGCGCGAGAGTATAGAGCGATGATTACCGTTTATATGCTGTAATGTACGAGTTCAACTGGATACTCCAGCTCTGATGTTATTTACCGATTGTGACTGAAAATACATGCTCAGTATGTCAATAAAATATATAAAGAAAATGTATTGTTTGCGCGGATGTGTGTGTAGGGCAGCAAAAATAGACAGCACGTTATGGAGTATTGAGAAGGCGTGTCATTTCTGAAAGTGGTATGAGAAAAAATACGAGCAGGAAAACCAGTCGCAGAATGGCATGAAATTCTGCAATATATATATCGAAGAATCATACATACCACACGTCAATGAAGTACCTATGGGAATTCATTGATACGTTATATTGCAATACTGAGGGAAAGATGAAAAACAACGACCAACAATAGCTACCTGATGTATCCGATCCAAGCTAATACATATCCATACCCACAAACACCCCATATATATATATATATATATATATATATATATATATATATATATATATATATATATATAGATAGATAGATAGATAGATATAGATAGATAGATAGATAGATAGATAGATAGATATAGATAGATAGATAGATAGATAGATAGATAGATAGATAGAGAGAGAGAGAGAGAGAGAGAGAGAGAGAGAGAGCAGAGGCAGATATACGCGAACTCGTGTGTGTGTGTCAAGGTGTAGAAGTGTGGAGTGTGCGTCCTGTGCACCTAGATAAGCGCCACGGGCGGAAACTGTTACACGATTCTATGGCCCTATTTGCTGCGCTGCGATCGGAATGTTCAGTCATGTTGTACCGCAATCAAATCATAGTTAAGAAGGGCAGATATCAATCGTGAGTTTGCAACTGTTTGTGCAAACATATATTGTCGAACTGAATAAGACATAATGCCGAACGGCCAGTGTGATTGTTATAAAACCTGACAAAAAATCTACGGTTTTTCATACCTGTTCTAACAAAATAATTATATCGATCCTGACAAGTTCTAAAAACTGCGATATCAGAGTGGTGCGAAGTTGTGCTCGAAATTCAGATCATATGCATGTCGTGTGCTTCGTTCTCGAAGCACTCCTATGCCTTCGTCTGTTGTACAAAGAGATCGTGTGTCTACGAGTACTGCCGTCGACACCAACTGTAAAGTCCTGAAATAGTTAGCAATACCTCGTTGTCACAACTCTAATAGCTGTTGTGTAATATGTAAGCGTATGAAACACTTAGTGGCTGTACCAAAAGCAGCTTGAACGCAGGCCTTTACGGAAACGGGAATCTATAATTCGTCGGGAAAACGCTGCTATAAAACGCATCTTACGGAGTCGGTATTCCGTGAGGAGGTTCTGCAAGCTGTACGCCCTGTAAGTGAGAAGACAACAATGTCTGTGAAAGATATTGGAAGTCTGATAAACGATATCAGAAAGGTAGCACAGAAGAAAGGTATCGATTTCGACTCACCGGGACGACTTTCCGACTCCGATTATTATACTCTTATGGGTATATCAATGTCTGATTTTAACTGTATTTATGATCTAGTAAAGTCCAAAATGCGTTCCTCAACACAGGGATCCTCTCGTACTTGTTTGGCAGTGTTACTTGTAAAGCTTCGAACGGGTCTCTCGAATGGTGTTCTGTACACATTATTCAATGTCAGAAAACGAAGAATATCATCTTCTGTGCACTTTGCACGTGAGGCTTTGATGCAGAATTTTGTTCCACTATATCTTGGAACGGAACACAACACTAGAACACAGGTTATTGAAAACCATACGAGGCCTTTAGCACGACGATTATTAATTCCCGACGACGACAATGATACTGTAATACTTGTTGCTGATGGCACGTACATTTATATCCAGAAGAGTTCTCATTATTCCTTTCAGCGACGATCATTCTCGTCACACAAAGGAAGACCTTTGGTGAAGCCTATGATGTTGGTCACGAAGACAGGTTACAGTTTGGATGTCTTTGGACCTTACTTCGCGGATTCAAAGAACAATGACGCTAACATACTCACTTATATCTTAAAAAATGATGCACACAATATCAGAGAGTGGCTGCAGCCAAAGGATGTTCTGATTGTTGATAGAGGCTTCCGTGATTGTTTGGCACTTCTGGAAGAAATGGGTCTCGTACCTGAAATGCCTAGATTCCTCAATAATCAGCCACAGTTTACAACAGCGGATGCTAACGAGGCGCGTCTTGTGACGAAAGTTCGATGGGTCGTCGAAGCCGTTAATGGACAGTTGAAAAACTGGCGCACATTGGATAAAGTGGTACCCAATACGCAAATACCTTATATTGGTGACTATGTGCGAATTATATGTGCCCTTCTCAATGCTTCCTATCCTTGTAGGATTCACAACACCGAAGATGACAAAATAATCGCTCAGCGGATGCTGGTTTTAGTTAAAAAAAAAAACCTAATTACTTAAAACAGATGGTCGACAAACAAGCTGGGCGCGAAAAAAGGCAATTTGGGCTAAGTTAACCGATACAGATCTTCAAGATTTTCCACGGCTAACTTGGGATGAGCTACGGCAATTAACTCTTGGCATATATAAACTTAAAGCCAATCTTACACTCACGAGCACTTAAGTGACGAAGGTATGTACTCTCTGTACATATATCATGACGATGCTTCTGTTCTCCGAGTTCAGTTACGATCACGCCACATAAGATCCAAAACCTATAATATTTGGATCAAAACAGAGCAAAGCAACATCGCACACATATAGTGGTACTGTCAATGTAAAATAGGCGCACGGGTCGTCGGATGTTGTGCACATGTTGCTTGCCTACTATGGTTTCTGGATTACTGGTGCCACAATTCCACCGCAGTTAAGAAACCAAGTCTATAATATACTCATAGACTACAAGATGCCGCCGCTGCAGGATGGTCCAGTGGCGATTCGGATGATGACAAGCAAGCACGATGCCTAATCTGCAAACTAGCTACAAGTGTTTCCAGCTGTCTGATTATTATCTATGCTTGATTATTTCCGATGTAATATATTGATCTCATAGTCGTAGTAGACTTCATTTTTCTTATTCTATTTACTATTGCTTTCTCGGATTACAACTCATGACCTTAGTGCTTACGTTCCTTCATTAACACACGACTTACGTCTTTGTTTATTTTTTTAACCTCTCACTTATAGCGCTTTCCGTCAAAATATATTTGTTTTCTTATTTTTATGAGGTATACTATTGAAAACCATGCATTTCACATCTCGGGCTTGATGGGCGAAAAATGGCCCTTATCAGCCCACCTCCTTGTCTTTGTAGTGTGTAGTGAGAAAAAAAGAGAAATTAATGAAAAAGTGCGTATTTTATCGTACTTTATTGGTAGATTAATGTTTGTAGGACTATATCTCGGAAACGAGACCACGTGAAAAAATTTCCTGTGCGCAATGTGTAGGTGCATCTAATACCTGTAAGTTCAGAAAATTTCATTACTCAACACGTAGTAATTTTCTTCAGTAAAAAGTGAGACATGATTATCTCTGAATTGCTGCGGTGTATTATCAATCTGAAAAAACTTTTAGAAAGATCTTATATAACTTTTTCAACCAAACTGTTTCGATTTGTTTTCAAAGATAAACAACGACAAATATGACTATGATTTTCTCTGCTATGCGCCCTTCGCTATCGCAATTTATACGGAGTGCTACGTTGCCACATTGTTCTTGCGTGTAACTGTCAGCTCGACGGGTATTTAAACTTGTCACGTACACTGTCCGGCACTTTTTAGAGGTATTTTTAAAATTCCATATCTCCACAGATTTTTAACCAATTTCTTAGGGATTAACAGGATGTACAGTAAACGTACCAATTGTTTACAATTAAGAAAACAAACTCTTTACTTTGTTTGGATTTGCATGTGATGGTACTCGAAAATTCGTTGCCTTTTGTCAGTTTTTTTCACTTACTGCACGCAGTACAAAATATATTTGCACAGAAACAAATACACTCACAAAGTTTATGATATGACACAATATTAGTTGATATGTAATATTGAGTTTACACTTCACAGAAAATCTGTTTTCAGATCTAGAACTCAAAGTACTTTTCTTTAGTGTTATACATTTCAAAGCACTTACGAAAAGTCCAACTTCATATATCATACAATATTTTATTAAAAACTTCCTCTCACCTTGCGGATGCTACGCACTTTGCATCTCCTTTGTCCTACTCTACTAGGATTTGTGGATATTGGGGCAGCACTGGATGCATAATGGACTCTTTCTACCATGTACAAAAAAGTTAAAAAGTCAGTTAAGAAAAGATAAGGTAGTAAGGTACTTGCGCTGTAACAGAGGGCGCACTGTATTGTACAAATGCGATGCATGGGAATAACTCGTGAGTAGGAACCCTCCATCTCTTGTGGGGATATTCTTGTAACTATCAACTTATGTTCATTTATATACGAGGTGAATTTAACTAGTTACTTTAGAACATACAAGGTTCAGCCAACATGAATAAACTTTTGTATCGGACTCCCGAAGAGAAAACTAAAAAAAATGACCGCGTTTATATAAACAGAATTCCCGGCCACGACCCCCTTTTCAGTTTTATTAAAAAATAGAAGAAGAAGAAGTAAAGAAAAGAGGAGGATGGTATAGGAGGAGAGGAAAAGAGGGAAAGTAAGAAGATGAGAAAAGAGGAAAACTGTTACTGGATATTTTTTGAGAAATATGGTAACGGAAGGCGAGTGGTTATCAGATTGAGAATATTTCCAAGTATTAGTGAGTATTTGGTATTAAGGTGATCAAAGGTAGGCACATGTTAACCCATACTCCCCAGACCTAGATCCAAGATAATCTCCACTACCGGGTTATCCCAATCTAGTCCTGAGATCGATGAAAAAATTGAATTTGGTGGTTTATCCACTATTTTCCGAAGTTCTCGATTAGTATCCATTATTTGACGTACAAATAATGAAGTCAGTCGCATGTTCGAATTCAGTGAAGAGATAAAAATCAAAGTAACACACATATTCGTTGCAGATTACAAGTTTCAAAGTTCTTCCAAGATCATCGTTCGTTCAGGCTCTTTCTGCTACTTTTGCTTCTCGTATAGAACCGACATAAATTGAGTTAGTATTTATTCTCAATGAATTTAGTTGCCAACTACCATTAATAGCAGACAATTACACATATATGTTAAAAGAATTGGTGCACTTAACACTAAACCTATATTTCAGTCTCACACACATTCACACAGGGCAATGTATAACTCAGGGTTCATTTAAACCCATCTAACTACATTTCTATAGACATTTATTACATCCCAAGAAAATTTAATTTAACATAACAGAAGAAATTTTTGATACATGAATTTAAAAAAAACTGTTCATAGACATTCACAGAAATACGTTATTTCTCAATAATGTCAAATAATACATATCCCTTCGTAGATATATTAAGAGTTGGGTTACATTACTAACCAGACGAAGAAAACAATATATAAACATTACAGATATTTAAGATTCAGTTTGACAACTACATATAAAAATGGAGAAAAATACTAATAATAATAATATTATAGATTTGTCAAAAAACTTTAATAGCGTTTCGATTAAGTCTTAGTCTCGAAATGAAAAGATTCGACATTTACGAGTCCTTTCTTTCATGTCGATAGTAATTTATTTATCACCTCTCCGTATGCACCATGTAAAGTGTCCATAAGAGTATTTATTCTTTTGTCTCGACGACAGATAAAATAGTTACTTCGAAGGATATATATATATATATATATATATATATATATATATATATATATATTGTCATTGCGTCACTCAAAGGACTTTGTGTGGAAAATTCCAGGTCTTTAAACTTTAACTAATAAATTGCATCCCAAACGTGGGAAACATATCTTCAGTATGAGATATTTTAATGGAACTAGATTTGTAGAATTATCCTAGGTCCTTTGTTTTCATCACAAACTCATTACACACATTTAGTCCCACTTAGGAGCACTAAATTTTCGTTTTCAGTTTCAATCGTGGAGTAGATATTTGAGTCACTGAACTGATGAAGGCCAAATAGTTACGTTTTAAGTTGTATAGGGGAGGATTTGGGGCACACTGTTCCATAATTTACTAATTTCAGTACGGTTTCACCAAATAATTTTGTAGCATGAGTTAGGGTTATCGTCACGACCTGTTATTTGTTTTATGTACATGCAAATTATAATATAATATTATGAATTAATAGTTACATGCATCATTTACAAATCTACGAAATATTATTTATTACACGTTACGCGGTAATACTCTATCGATTACACATAGTTAGTATCGGGTGTCGAGAACATATGGCAACCTAAACGACCAAGGTAGGTACCGAGCCAATTCTACATATATTTACTTACATATCTTCACATATTCAACATACTCACTTCTACATTAATATCAAGATTAACATCTCGTCGATACTCATGTTTCCACATAAATCTTTTCATATTCGATAAATATTTACATTATTTTTTCTTGGCTCGACACAACACAACAAAAAAGCAATGACTAATAAATTTTTCAATTAGGTTGTACATTAGATACACAATTCCGGACATATATAAGAATTTACATTCACTAACGTCCCGCGTATCAAGAAATATTTGATATTGTGTAATAAACTGACATAAGGAATGGAATCGCAACAAATGAAGCAGGCACGTAGCTGTTCAAACTAGGTCAACATATATACAAACGGATATACAGAAAAAGAATCAAGGACTATTTGAAATTTGTGGGCCCACACTGCTAATACATACACACCATATAGGAGAACCGATAGAAATAAACTAGGATTCGGTAATCAATTGGCATATTTCGCACAATCAACAAAAATAATCAAGTTTTGGGAAATCTGAAACTGTACTGTACCCTCCCATCTGTAAAGAATTAAAAATTTTAAGAAATCGGTCCTGAGTTGATCTAAATTACAGAATACCTCCACGATTTGCACCCCTCAATGTCTCAGTCAGTACATTCAATCGAAATAGGTGATATAAATGTTTTATATTTTCATAAGTTCGGAAACGGGGGGAAGGTTCAAAAATTTTTAAAAAATCTTGAAGTGAGAAGGAAGAAAAAGAGACAAGACAGTGAAAGTGGCGCCAAAGAAAGGAAGATTAAGGTGATCGAATTTAAATATATAACAACTCACAGCTAAAATATTCACATATGCCGAAAGAGGGTGGCTTACTTAAATACGTAGACTCAAGAGTTATCTCCAAAGTCCCAACGAGGCCGTGCCCACAAGGGAATTTTCAAAAAGGCGAAAGCTGTAAGGAAACTCCCCTTCTCACTCTATCCGGTTGAGTTCTTGGAGACCCCGGTCATACCGGAAGGTTGGTGCAGACTCTTAAATCGGAATTTCAAAAAAAAATCATCCGACCTCTCAGAAAACTAATAAAGTCTGTTACCTTATGCTCAGCATAACGTAACATGGCCCGGTGCTTTTGAGCACCTTGTATATTGGCAGGGAAATTTTAAAATTTATTTAGAATGTAAGAGAAAACTTTTATTTTATAGTAGGAAAACCGTAAGTCGAAGATTTTGTGTAGTTTTAGTGAAACAAATCGTTTCAATGGATAGTATATGAAGATTACATGATTATTAATTATATTTTGTATATTTTACGCATTTATCCAAGTATATATCATTATTTTAGACAAATAAGTGTATATTCCAGCTTTTTCAATGGTTTTCAGTTCATTTCTATTCATATTTCGGCATAGGGAATCTTCACAAGAAAGCTAAAAATTTTGTTTCGTAAAATCTTCTTCAAAATTCCAAATTAAGAAAGTCAGCCATAATTTCTTCTCGGTGCATCTCTTTGTTTCGAAGTAAATTATTTGATTGGATAATCCACAATCACAGCTGCGGCTGAGATTTCGGTTTTCTTTGATCTTCGCACAGAAGCCTATCATCCGATAATTACGTCACGATTATCTTCCAATTAGGGATCATCTTCATGTAATTCTTTGTCTTACGGCGTCAGCCATTTCAGGAGACAGACGTGCAGTGTTTAGCGTCTGAAGAAATTGTGGAATAATTTGTGGTTACGTTAAACTGTGATAAATTCTTCGTTTTGGCGAGTATTAGAAATTGTCAGCAGAGATAAAGGTGCTGTGCTTGGTGTTTTAACAAAATTATTAAACCAATAATATTCAAAATTGTGAAGTGATTTCGTATTGCATAAGGAATACTAGCATGGAAGTTGTCTATCGTTACGGATTGAGCCCATCGGCAAATTTTACGTTCTCGGTCAACGAGAGAACGTAAGAGAAGCTAGAGGAGACGGTGACGGAGAGCGAATATTGAGTCGTTGTGCAGACATCGAGGAAGAAGAAGTCAAGCGACGCTCGATGGGTTTTTCCAGATCGGTGCTGCAGTAGGTGGTATCAACAAATTATTTTGGGACCACAGTTGAAGAGTCTCCCGGAAGACTCGAGTGGATTTGTTCGTCAGTAAACTTTTTTTTAATATATCCGTTTAGTCTCTGTTCAAGAGATGAAATCACGTAAGTAGGAACCAGTGCAAGTGAAAACTCACTCCAGGTATTTGGCTTCAAAATTTCCTTGTCTCGACAAACAAACATGTGTGATTATATTTTCTGGTGCATGTGTGAAATTCATAACATGAAGTGTTAAGTGCGTAAAGTTTCCCTCAGCGCCGCACACATACAGATTCGGGCAATGTGACATCGTGATTTCATTCGATGGGGGGGGGGGGAAGAAAGCTAGAATCTCAGCACAGAGCGATTGTTGTAACCTCAAGAAAATGTGTGTCCCACACACACATTTTCCCCCAGTGAGGAAAAGATGTTTAGATTCCCTGAAAATCTTGAAAATTATTCTCTTTCGGTAACACTGCTCGAAATTAAGTTTTGTTTATTTTGGCATGTTTCTTTGGTTTTGAAACAAAATGATTCCAAACGTTGATTTTTGTAAATGTCAGATTCACGGCTACGGTTTAAGTACAAGGGTACATGAATTTTGCGTACCGGTAATTGAAAACTTTCAGCAATAGGCTAAACCTTCGTAATATTTAAAAATCTGATGCCCATCAAGTTTAGAAATTTCAGTTTTGTTTATAATAACTAGTAAATACCTTTTCTTCTTCTTTAAGAAACTTAAAAGTTTCAGAGCGACACGAATGCAAGTAACCACTGCGTCTTCGGTATGAATGTGGTAGCGAAACAAATAGAAAATACAAAATAAGGATGGTGCTTCATGAAAAATATGTGTGATTTTTTTATATATATATATATATATATTCTTGTTTAGGTTAAGTTAGTGTAGTTAGGATAGGGATTTAGGTTTAAGTTATGTCAATATGTAAGTGAATGTTTACCTGTGCTAGATTGCCCAGTGAGTCCGAGCTGTAAGAGAGGTAGCGAAGAGCGTAAATCCTCGATGCCGGCCACAATCTCCATGCACAGAGAAGTTTAAGCACCAAAGAAATAAAACAAAGTAAAAATAGCTAACCACAACAGTAGGCAGTGAAGTATCATTTTGTGTAATGTATTTATATTGTGTCTTTTCATTTGTTTTGCGTGTCGATTCAGTGTAAATGTCTTGAAAGCTAAGAATATTAAATGAAGAATATTAAATGAATATTAAATGAATATTTTGGGAATATATGTACAAAGTAAACAATGTTTTGGCTCTGAAAGATATAGAAATCGATCGTATTAATTTTCGTAGATGGGTATGTCAGTTTAATGTAAAGATTTGCTTCTGTTTTCAAATATTTTGTCCAACACTACATTCATGAATATTTTAGAATAAACTTACTAGCCGTGAGAACATCTTTCTTTTTGTATACAAAATCTAATTATCTTGTAATTTTAAGAAGTGATAGGAATATGTAGTTGATGGTTTTGGTATGCATGCGAAGCATGATCAAAACAAAGAGCAGTATGTACAGAATAAGTTTACTGGGGAAATGAAATAGCTGTGAAATTCAGGGAAGAGACTTTGCTTAGTGTGACCGAGTTGAAAACAACCGAATCTGTAGAAAATTTCTCATTTTATCAATTTCAATTAAAATCTCAGTTTGGACTTTTTTTTTAAGTTACAAAATTCTGTTTCAAGATATTTTTTTTTAATTCAGATAGGGCTTTCACAGACAACATTAAGATCTTCTTTGTGCTCGTTGCCAGCTCCACTCGTAGCTCGGTGTCCTGTGTCTGTAGTCATGGTTCACAACCTATTTCCGGATGGGAGGTGGATGATGAATTGCAGGCCTGGATATCGGACTGTGGGTTGAGATGGAAGAGACTTTGGGATCTTTACATTTCGGGCCAGATTTGAGTTCTATTTTCCGTAGATGATTGGCTTGGTGAGTGTATCAGTGACTGTTGATGACGAGCCCATACGGGCCCAGTAGGTTCGGTGTCACTAGTCAATGATACATTCAACATAGCATGTAATCTCAAGGAAAGGGAACATTATACAAAAACACAAATAGTCAATTACAACATTCAATTACATTCATTTATTTATTTTATTTAAGTTATTTATTTTTTTTAAAGTTAAAATGGCGACCCATTATCCAGGATTTCTGTTGTTTCAATCCTACGCGAGCGCTAAGGAAAACAAACAATCACAGCAGAGTATTTGTAATGGGGATCATTATGACAATCGCTGCATTGAATGAAACATGGTCACTTCTGGATCTGTATGTGCGTGATGTTGTGGGAAACAAACTTAATGAAAGTGAAAATGTCTGTGGGTAGCAGATCGAGTAACGAATCTCGTCATCCGAACGAATATATATGCTGTAGAGACGAAATTGCAGGGTTCAGCGTTTATTGTGACAGTTGCTTTAGATGGGTACATGCCCAATGTTATGGTTTGTCAGAGGAACAAGTGCAGGAGTTAGACAAGAGTAGTGAGCCGTGGTTATGTAAGCCTTGCCTGGCGAAACAGGTGACAGTGTTGCCACTTCCGAAATCATCGGAAACCGATAGTGAGGAAGGTGAACGTATAACGCGGGGTAGCCCGAACGATTCTGACAAGGAGGAAGGAAGTCGAGGAAACGTAGCTTCCGGTTCAAATGTGCAATTAACTGACTTTGCAGCCATGATGGAACGCTTCAGTCAAACTTTAACTGTAACGCTGAACGAAAAGTTTGAAAAAGTCGATAGTAAATTCCAGGATATTAATAGTAACTTTCAGGCGATGAGTAATCAGGTTGACAGTAAATTCCAGGACATTAATAGTAACTTTCAGGCAGTGAATCAGAAATTGGACAATGTCAAATTTGAATTGTTGCAAACGATTAATGAGAAAGTGGCTCGTGTAAACGAAGACGTAGAGGCTGTTAGGTCGGAAGTTCGCGATTTATATACCTCTGTTGGGAACTATCAGAATAAAATAGACGCGCGGGTAGATGCCGTTGAGGAAGGTCTCCGGTTATCGGTTGAGGCGCAGAATCGACGATGTGATGACTTGACTAAGGAGTTCTCACATCTCGAACTAAGTACCCAAAGGTCGTGTCAGGCACTTGAAGCCAGGATTCAGACGTTGGAGGAGAAACAAAACCAAAGAAAAGATAAACGGTGTGGACGTAAACGAGCGCGAGACTTTGTTGTCGGTGATGGAATCGAGTCTGACGGGACCGAGTCAGACATCCAAGTGGATGTACCGGTCTCTTCAGTTGGGGAGACTCGTACTATTCCCACGGTGACTGTCTCTGTCTGTCAGCCGACCAACATTCACGGCACAAATGTCCTTCCCTTTGAATTATCTTCACGTACGTTGAACTTAAATAAGTCACATACATCCTGTGTTGAGGCAGTAGGTTGGCAGGCGTTGTCCAGGAGGTCGAATCCATTGTTAGTTCCACCTCAGGTGTCAGGATCTTCCAATACTAGTTGTCGTTTGAACCATGTGGTGTCCTCTAGTAATGCAGCAGACATGACTCCTTCGTGTGCTGGAGTTCAGGAGGGAATGTGTGGTCACGAGGTGGTATCAATGCCAGACAACTTAACTTCTGGACAAAATTACCAACACTATTCTATTTTCGGTCAAAATCACTCGGGTGCAAAGAGACCCGTCGTTGGCCACAATTCTCCCGTGAACCCCAGTAAAAGCGAGGAAGGCTTTGGTAAGCGAACTCTAAATTTAAGACTTTCTGAATTAAATCACTTACCTACATTTTCTGGTGAATATGGTTTGGCGAGATCATTTTTAGAAAATTTGGAACAAACTTTTAAGGTAATTTCGGCATCAGAACACGAACGTCTAACCTTGGTACCTTGTTGCTTAACAGCTGGGGCCAAGACATGGTTTCAGACTGTATGTCAAGACATTAATAGTTATGCGGATTTTGTGCGTCTGTTCCGGGAACACTATTTTTCGGCGAGGATGGAAAGGTTGCAAAAGAAGTTCATTCAGGGAATGAAGTATGATCGAGCGAAGTACAACCGATTGACGGACTTTGCATGGAAAATTGTAGCGGAATATTATGCGGTGGCACAGCACCCGGATGAAACCGAACTTATTGAGATAGTCTTGGATTGTTTACCAGCTGGTGATGCCAAGTTGTTGAGGGCTGTTGAGCCGAAAAACATTCAACACCTTATGGTCAAAATAGCCGAGATAGAGGGACATCCGGAGCCGAGTGAACCGGTCACGGACAAGAAGTTTAGACGCTTTCAGGTGCGTCAGGCGAAAGTCGTCAAAAAGACCGAAAAGTCAGGAAAACAAACCACCAAAGATACTTCGTCTCAGACGGAGGAAGACGAAGGCAAGAGGAAGGAAGGAAATTCCAATGGCAAAGGAGATGACCGATTTTCCGGAAACAGGGGTCGAAGAAGGAACTTTCAGTCTCGAAGACCTTGGCCCAATCAAGGAAGACCGAATTGGGTAAGAGATGGTAATGGACATCGGAATGCTCCGTATGGGTACAACCAACGCTACTATCCAGCAGCGATGAGTTACGGGTATCCGCGGGGTACATCTCAGACATGCGCGCCAAACGCGATGACCTCAGCAGGAGCGCAAGCCTATCCGGGATACGCGCCGAATTTACTTCCTGGAGGGGGAGTGGCGGCTCCCACGTCCACTTCTTCCCCAGGAGTGAACATGGCGATGTCCACTGGATGGCCTCCGCAATATACGACATTCGTACCTACGATGGCTCAGCCACCGGAAACGAACGGGAATAGTTTGGGAAATGCATACCGCAGCCCTCATTAGGGGAGAGTGTGGACTGCGATGTGGATTCCTCAACTCCCCAGAAAGAACAAGATCGGTTAGCGAGTAGTCAAAATTCCAATTTGGTAACAACCTCGTTCGATTTTGATACCAACCTTCCAAATTCAAAATTCAATGTTTTGGCAGATTCCGAAAATCGGGAAACAAAATTGGGCACGCCTCTGTTCTCGATTCGTTTCGTGATCGACGAGGAGTGTGACTCCAGTGCGGAAAAAGGTATTCTTTTAACTTATCCTTCGCCTACGTTAAGTTGTTCAGTTGGAAGTTTAACTTTAGTTTGCATTCTGGATTCTGGAGCGGACACGAATTTGTTGTCTGGAGACGTTTGGAGGAGAATCAAGGAGATTTATCCGTCAGCTAAACTTCGTCCAAAATCCAACATTTCGTTACGAGGTTTCGCAGGAGACGAATCTTTTCAAGTCAAGGGTTTTCAGATTCTAAATTTTACGATTCAAGGTTACGTTTTCGAGGTTCCAGTATATGTGATTCAGAAATTAAAAACAGATTGTATTCTAGGTTTCCCCTTTTTCATTCGGTATCATGTTCTTCTAAATTGCAAAACGAAAGAAGTCTCTCTTGAGACTGATTCTGGACAGACCATCTCCATCAACATGGAACAGCAGCATTGTTGTCGAGTCACAGTTGCGGAAGTATCATCGGATAACGAGGAAGACTCTTTATACCAACCAGCTATTTCGAAAGAAGGCATTCAAAATTTTGTTTCTCAGAGAACTGATTTAGATTCAGATTCTAGGAATCGTTTATTTTCTTTGTTAATCAGGTTTCGTTGTCTTTTTACAGAGAATCCCAGAGTCGTGAAGGTTGAGCCGTATAGAATACAGCTTTCAGACGACGTTCCCGTGGTAGGAAAGTTGTATCCTGTACCTGTTCACCTCCAGAAGGAATTCGAGCAAGTGCTGGACAAGTGGTTGAAACTTGGAATCATCATAGAAGGTCCTTCACCTTACAGATGCCCTGTACATATTGTGCGTAAGGCGTCTGGAGAGCTAAGGCCTGTAGTTGATTTGCGTGGTATCAATGAGCGTGTGATTGCACCAAAGATTCAAGTCGAACCGATCTCCGATCTAATCGCGCGAGTCAGTGGTGCAACCATTTTCACCTCGTTGGACTGTACGCAGTCATATCACAGTGTCCCGATCCATCCAGACTCTTACAAATATGTCAGTTTCATTTACAAAGGTCGTCAATATCAAATGACACGTCTAACCATGGGTTTGAAATCATCTCCAGCAGTTTTCCAATCAATCATGCATACTTTTTTCGGCTTAGAACCTTTCAAAAACTTTCTCATTGTGTACCTTGATGACGTCCTTTGTTTTTCATCATCTATTGACGAACATTTTCAGCATTTGGAAAAGGTCTTTGAAACTCTTCGTTCGGCAAATCTTTCGCTCAATTTTCAAAAGTGTAATTTTCTTCAAGTCCAAATTCCTTTTCTTGGCCACATTATTTCAGGATCATCAGTCAAAATTAATCCAAAAAGTAACGAGGCCATCCGTCACTTTCCTCTGCCGCGGACGAAGAAAGCTTTACGAAGATTTCTTGGTCTCGTGGGATGGCGAAAGCGACATTTCCCTGACTTTGCGGGGTTAACAGCTCCATTTTATGATCTTCTGAAAAAGGACCGAAAGATTGAATACTCTCCGGAGTTACTGGAAAAATTTGATCAGTTGAGAGAACTTTTAAGTAGTCCTCCCGCACTTGCGCAACCGGACTTCAATCTTGACTTCCATTTGTACAGCGATGCATCTGCGGAGTCGTTGGCCGGCTATGTGGCGCAATATCCCCCGGGACAGGATGATCCGGAGGTTATTGCGTATGCGAGTCGGCGAATAAAACCGCACGAGGCCTCGTTGTCAGTGTTCCGGTTGGAATTAGCTGCAGTTCTTTTCCTCTGCGAAAAATTTTCATACTTCATATTAGGTCGACGGACTACGGTCCATTGTGACAATGCAGCAGTCACATATGCTTTCAGTTTAAAGAATCTAGATGCTCGAACTACTCGTCTTCTGCTTAAACTGCAACGCTTTGATCTTCAGTTCATTCACATCAAAGGCACGGACAATGAAATCGCAGACCTATTGAGTCGCTATCCTCCAGAGATTCCTCACGCAGAAGAGGATCATTTTGTAAATTTCTTGACCGCGGAAGACACTGACTTCTTGAATGTCACGGAACTGAGGCGAGAACAGCGGAAAGATCCGTATTGTGGAAAATTACATACCATTTGGAAGGGTTGTCAAAACAATACTAGGGTACGTGTGGAGAATAATTTGGTTTATGTCCGAAATTCTCAAAATTCTGTTTGGTTGCTGGTCATTCCTTCCAGCTCAGTGAAAAATATTGTTTCGGCAATCCACAATAAAGGCCATTTTGGAGTGAAGCGATGTTTGTCGTTCGCTAAGGCCATGTTCCATTGGAGAGGTATGCGTGAGACTTTTACAAAGTATATTCAAGAGTGCCTTCTTTGTGCACGAACCAAGTACTCCTATAGGGTGATTAGAAAGGAGCCCTGTCATGTTGAGGCGTCTTCTTCCTTTGAGAAGCAATGCCTCGACCTGGTCGGGCCTCTTCCTAAGAGCCAGGGATATAAATATATCTTGTCCATCTTGGACGTCTACAGTCGTTTTGTGTGTTTCTTCCCTCTTCGGACGGCACACACAAGAGAGATTGTGGCGGTCCTGGAAAAGAGATATTATTATCAACTACCATACCCGAAGTATTTGGTGAGTGACCAAGGTCCGCAGTTCTTATCGGGCGTCTGGAAAGAGTTTTGTCAAAAACACCGGATAAAACATATACTTACCACGCCATACCATCCGGCTTCTCATGGCATTATCGAACGCAGACATCGTGACCTTCATCGCATTCTCCGCCTGTATTGCAGTGACAACCAGTCCAAATGGAGTAATTTTCTAAAAGCAGCCCAAGATTTGTGCAATCACTCTTGGTGTGATGCTCTCGGATGTACTCCAGCGGAGCGTTTCATATCGTATTCAGCATCCAAGAGCTTCAAAGAAAACTTCATTTGGCCCAAAGAGACGGTGCAAGTAAAGGAAGACAAGAAATTTGTAGTTTCTATTCCGGCAGCAGAACCGAAGAAAGAAAGAAAGCTGCGGAAACAGCAAGACATCGTCACAGAAGGTTCTTTGGTGATGGTGAAAACTCACCATGTGTCGTCGATACCAAAAAAGGTATTCGCTAAGTTTATGCATACCTACGTCGGACCTTACAAAGTGGTATCTCTAACTCGAAATTCAGCGAGATTGCAAACTCTGAAGGGAGAAAACATAGGAGTCCAGAGTTTTGACAATCTGAAATTGTTTCGCTGTTCCGAAGAGAAAAGAAAGGAGTTATTAGAGGGATGAAAAAAAGGAGAAAAGCTTAGTTTATAGGTTAAGGTTAGGTTAGGATTGATTAGAATGTATAGTTGTAATTAGAATTGAAAAAAAGGATGTTTTGTCTTGTATAGTCTCCAGTAATTTAGTAGTAACAGAAAAAAAAACTTAAGAAGAACTCATAAGTTGAGATTTTTTTTTCTCTCCGAAGCTCCCGGAGGATGTTACCTTATGCTCAGCATAACGTAACATGGCCCGGTGCTTTTGAGCACCTTGTATATTGGCAGGGAAATTTTAAAATTTATTTAGAATGTAAGAGAAAACTTTTATTTTATAGTAGGAAAACCGTAAGTCGAAGATTTTGTGTAGTTTTAGTGAAACAAATCGTTTCAATGGATAGTATATGAAGATTACATGATTATTAATTATATTTTGTATATTTTACGCATTTATCCAAGTATATATCATTATTTTAGACAAATAAGTGTATATTCCAGCTTTTCAATGGTTTTCAGTTCATTTCTATTCATATTTCGGCATAGGGAATCTTCACAAGAAAGCTAAAAATTTTGTTTCGTAAAATCTTCTTCAAAATTCCAAATTAAGAAAGTCAGCCATAATTTCTTCTCGGTGCATCTCTTTGTTTCGAAGTAAATTATTTGATTGGATAATCCACAATCACAGCTGCGGCTGAGATTTCGGTTTTCTTTGATCTTCGCACAGAAGCCTATCATCCGATAATTACGTCACGATTATCTTCCAATTAGGGATCATCTTCATGTAATTCTTTGTCTTACGGCGTCAGCCATTTCAGGAGACAGACGTGCAGTGTTTAGCGTCTGCAGAAATTGTGGAATAATTTGTGGTTACGTTAAACTGTGATAAATTCTTCGTTTTGGCGAGTATTAGAAATTGTCAGCAGAGATAAACGTGCTGTGCTTGGTGTTTTAACAAAATTATTAAACCAATAATATTCAAAATTGTGAAGTGATTTCGTATTGCATAAGGAATACTAGCATGGAAGTTGTCTATCGTTACGGATTGAGCCCATCGGCAAATTTTACGTTCTCGGTCAACGAGAGAACGTAAGAGAAGCTAGAGGAGACGGTGACGGAGAGCGAATATTGAGTCGTTGTGCAGACATCGAGGAAGAAGAAGTCAAGCGACGCTCGATGGGTTTTTCCAGATCGGTGCTGCAGTAGGTGGTATCAACAAATTATTTTGGGACCACAGTTGAAGAGTCTCCCGGAAGACTCGAGTGGATTTGTTCGTCAGTAAACTTTTTTTTAATATATCCGTTTAGTCTCTGTTCAAGAGATGAAATCACGTAAGTAGGAACCAGTGCAAGTGAAAACTCACTCCAGGTATTTGGCTTCAAAATTTCCTTGTCTCGACAAACAAACATGTGTGATTATATTTTCTGGTGCATGTGTGAAATTCATAACATGAAGTGTTAAGTGCGTAAAGTTTCCCTCAGCGCCGCACACATACAGATTCGGGCAATGTGACATCGTGATTTCATTCGATGGGGGGGGGGGAAAGAAAGCTAGAATCTCAGCACAGAGCGATTGTTGTAACCTCAAGAAAATGTGTGTCCCACACACACATT
This sequence comes from Thermobia domestica, assembly GCF_964235325.1. Lineage (NCBI taxonomy): Eukaryota > Metazoa > Arthropoda > Insecta > Zygentoma > Lepismatidae > Thermobia > Thermobia domestica. Next base: position 167,082,593 of record NC_137461.1, on the reverse strand, counting down.
TTCCCCCAGTGAGGAAAAGATGTTTAGATTCCCTGAAAATCTTGAAAATTATTCTCTTTCGGTAACACTGCTCGAAATTAAGTTTTGTTTATTTTGGCATGTTTCTTTGGTTTTGAAACAAAATGATTCCAAACGTTGATTTTTGTAAATGTCAGATTCACGGCTACGGTTTAAGTACAAGGGTACATGAATTTTGCGTACCGGTAACTGAAAACTTTCAGCAATAGGCTAAACCTTCGTAATATTTTAAAATCTGATGCCCATCAAGTTTAGAAATTTCAGTTTTGTTTATAATAACTAGTAAATACCTTTTCTTCTTCTTTAAGAAACTTAAAAGTTTCAGAGCGACACGAATGCAAGTAACCACTGCGTCTTCGGTATGAATGTGGTAGCGAAACAAATAGAAAATACAAAATAAGGATGGTGCTTCATGAAAAATATGTGTGATTTTTTTTTATATATATATATATATTCTTCTTTAGGTTAAGTTAGTGTAGTTAGGATAGGGATTTAGGTTTAAGTTATGTCAATATGTAAGTGAATGTTTACCTGTGCTAGATTGCCCAGTGAGTCCGAGCTGTAAGAGAGGTAGCGAAGAGCGTAAATCCTCGATGCCGGCCACAATCTCCATGCACAGAGAAGTTTAAGCACCAAAGAAATAAAACAAAATAAAAATAGCTAACCACAACAGTAGGCAGTGAAGTATCATTTTGTGTAATGTATTTATATTGTGTCTTTTCATTTGTTTTGCGTGTCGATTCAGTGTAAATGTCTTGAAAGCTAAGAATATTAAATGAAGAATATTAAATGAATATTAAATGAATATTTTGGGAATATATGTACAAAGTAAACAATGTTTTGGCTCTGAAAGATATAGAAATCGATCGTATTAATTTTCGTAGATGGGTATGTCAGTTTAATGTAAAGATTTGCTTCTGTTTTCAAATATTTTGTCCAACACTACATTCATGAATATTTTAGAATAAACTTACTAGCCGTGAGAACATCTTTCTTTTTGTATACAAAATCTAATTATCTTGTAATTTTAAGAAGTGATAGGAATATGTAGTTGATGGTTTTGGTATGCATGCGAAGCATGATCAAAACAAAGAGCAGTATGTACAGAATAAGTTTACTGGGGAAATGAAATAGCTGTGAAATTCAGGGAAGAGACTTTCCTTAGTGTGACCGAGTTGAAAACAACCGAATCTGTAGAAAATTTCTCATTTTATCAATTTCAATCAAAATCTCAGTTTGGACTTTTTTTTTTAAGTTACAAAATTCTGTTTCAAGATATTTTTTTTTTAATTCAGATAGGGCTTTCACAGACAACATTAAGATCTTCTTTGTGCTCGTTGCCAGCTCCACTCGTAGCTCGGTGTCCTGTGTCTGTAGTCATGGTTCACAACCTATTTCCGGATGGGAGGTGGATGATGAACTGCAGGCCTGGATATCGGACTGTGGGTTGAGATGGAAGAGACTTTGGGATCTTTACATTTCGGGCCAGATTTGAGTTCTATTTTCCGTAGATGATTGGCTTGGTGAGTGTATCAGTGACTGTTGATGACGAGCCCATACGGGCCCAGTAGGTTCGGTGTCACTAGTCAATGATACATTCAACATAGCATGTAATCTCAAGGAAAGGGAACATCATACAAAAACACAAATAGTCAATTACAACATTCAATTAATTCATTTAATTATTTATTAATTTTTTTTTAAAGTTAAAAGTCCAGAATAGTAATGAAGCTAGAGTAAAAATACTAGCTAAGATATCCCTAACTAATAATTTGCCAGAATAAAAATAATTAAATAAATTGAATTTTGGATCGATGATTTCATTGGACAAACATCACCGATGGCTACCCTGCGTAGACAAGCTAAGTTCTGGGACGTCGTCATCATCATCGTCATCACCATCTAATTAAATTAAGAAAAGAAACAAAAATACTTAAGAGGACCAGGGGTCGACATCCGGATAAGCAAAACCCTAAATTTTTCAATAGTAGTTAATTTAATTTGACTAGCCCCCTTCCGATCTATTAGCTATACGAACACTGTACGGTAAATAATGTAAGCAACGTAGGGAAAGAAAATCTCAAAGAGTCGATGGATATTAAAGGTACACCTGACCAAACTTGTATTTTCCAATGATCTCAGGGTTTAGCAGTTATTTTCCTGAATTATCATTTCTGTAATCCTTCAGAGTCAATTCCTACATGATGCTACCCTCCACTATCAGATGAAATGCTTAAAAACCGGTGCTATTACTATGAAATACACAAATACGCAGTAAAATATAATTCCCGACTACAATTTGCTATCCGATAACAAACCCAGTTGAATGAATGTATTGGTGTAGGGGCCGAAGCGGAAGAGATGTATCATCAAGCATATTCGTATTTTCAATATATAAATAAGGTACACTGGGCCTATCCATTTGTATACAGGTGTCCTATCGTCTTATTCATTTTATATTATACTCATATAATCACTATATTTTTACATCTATTCGTTTATTTACTCATTTCCATACACGAAGCAATACTTTACAGACAGAATCAATACTTGATTCTTAATGAGACTTTTCGATTCGTTACGTTAATTTTGAGTTTCGAGAGGACAAATACATAGTGTGATTAGACCAAAAATCAAATTAAAAAACATTACCAGGTATAGGATGAGAAAAAATTTGCAACTATTCCAGCTGTAAGGGTACGTTACAGCTTTCCCCGCCCCAATAACAAAATTTTGTTAGAATAAGAAAATTTTTCTAATTGGGAATACTAACTACTGGTGCTTGTTAACACACTCATTCATCCCATTCACACGTTAACAATCACACTAGGACAGTATATAAAATCTACTTGGGGTATTGTGAAAGTAGTTCATTTCGTTTTTCTTCTGTGCAGTCAAAAATCTTTAAATTTTGAAAGTTATGAGTTCCGATACTTTCACCTTTAAGATTATGTAGAACGGCGGAGTTTTTCAGCAATTTTTTCATAACAAATGGGCCAGTGTAAACTTTTATCCATTTGGCGGATTCCTGCTCTATGATTGATGATAAACTGTGTAATTTTAGCATTACCAGTTGACCTTCTTCCAAAGTAATAGAGTGTGTCGATTGTTTACTGTAATTTCGCGAGTTTATATCTATTTCGTATATTTAAACCTATTTTCCACGGAGTCTAATTGCTTTGGCCATGGGAACACCTTCCGATAGTTGTCAACCGCAGAATAAATCAGCAAGTGTTCCGCCTGAGTGCAACCAATGCTTGAGGAATAAGAATTTTTCAGAAGGTCCTGTATTTTTACAAGATATTTATACCTGGTAGTTTGATCTTCATGGCACCACAACCGGATTAACCTAATGAGCTCTTTATGGCTGCGCTCTGTTATGCTGTTACCGTGAGGTGAATATCTAGCTGTTTTCTTATGTTTAATTTTGTACTTAGCACAGAAATCCTGCCACAGTTTAAACTGGAACTGTGGTCCCCTGTCACTTAAAAATTCTTAGGGATACGGTAAAAGGTGAAAGAATCTTTACTTTAATACGGTTATTATTTGTTTGGTATGGGCTTTTCGAAGCGGAAGGAAAGTAACAAAACGAGAATAAATATATATTATTGATAAAATATAGTAATATCCCTGACTAGCTGGTAATTTCCCAATGAGGTCCACTCCCAAAGTTTCATGGGGTACATTTGCTCTTATATGATATTATGGTTGTGCTATGGTTCGGTTAGTAAACTTCGTTTCCGCGCATTCAATACAGTTTCGGATAAAGTTTTTTATAGTGGACTTTTGATTCTTCCAATAAAAGATTGCACGACAAAAGCGATAATATTTTTGAACTCCAAAATGACCCGTGGATTGGACAATACTGATAATTTGGTAAATACAACTCCGAGGTATTATGAGAAGCCATTTTTGAACTCGCAATGGTTTTATATAAAATAACCCACAGTGCATTGTTATTCTACCCGGATTACCACTATTTTCATATTGTTTTAAGAGATTTTGACATAATTCATCTGTTTCCTGATTCTTTCGTATATGATCTAAATCAATGTCAGCGTATTGTGTTTTCGTTAAGAAATGGACATAATGGGTTTCGGGTTCAAGCAATACCACCGGCGGATACATGCTAAGCGTATCAGCGATTAAATTCTCGCGGCCCGGGCAGTGTTGAAACGTTAGATCAAATTTCTGTAATTTGAGTAGAAATCTGGTGGTTCTAGGTTCGAGGTTCTTGTCAGTGAAAGCATGAGTAACTGCTGCGTTCTCAGTATGGACATACGTGATACGACCCATAATATATTGCTCAAAGTGTTCACATAGGAATAGAACGGACAGACGTTCTAACTGAGAAATCGACAGGGACAACTCGGAAGGCTTCACCCGTCGACTAGCATATCCGATGACAGGATCTTCTTGCCCACCAGGATGTTGTGCAAGGTAGCCAGCCAGATTCTCCATACACGCATCACTGTGTATGTGAAACGGCAGTGAAAAATCTGGCTGACTTAGAGCAGGCGGATTGCTGATAAGTTCTTTTAACTTATGGAAAGTTTCCAGTGTTTCATCGTTCCATGTGAATTTTTTATCCTTTTTCAATAGCTGGTATGATTGAGCAGTAAGTCCAGAAAAGTTCGGTACAAATTTTCTCCTCCACCGTATGAGGTCTAGGAACTTTTGTAATGCCTTCTTTGATTTCGGGACCGGAAAACAACGAATGGATTCGTTTAATTTAGGATCAACCCTTACCGTTTTGCCACTAATGATATGACCAAAAAATTTTGTTTCTCGAGCAAAGAACTTACATTTTGAAAGTTTAAGGAAAAATTTGCCCGCTTGAAAATTTCAAAGGTTCTTTCTAAATTAGGTAAGTGTTCTTCTGTGACCGAGTTTACCAAAACGTGGTCAAGGTATAAAACTACAAAAGAATGAGTTGAGTCGTTGAAAAAATTTGTCATGACGGATTGAAAAACAACAGAACTGCTCTTCAATCCCTGTGGCAAAAGAGTAAGGCAATATTGCCTTCCTTTATACACAAAACTAGTACAGTGGTATGACTCTTTGTGCAAACTGATCCCATAATAGGCACTAGATGCATCAAAGAATGAGAACCAAGTGGCTTGTGAAACACGATGTAATAAATAGTTTATTCGTTCAACCTGTACTTGTGGGGAAATAATTTTGTCGTTGGTCGCCCTGCGGTCCAAAACTGGACGTACGCCCCCAGAGGCCTTCCTGACAACATGAATAGGGTTTCTGTATTGGGACATCTGTTGTATGGCAATTCCTAACCGTAACCATTTATTTAATTCGGCCTCAAATTCCGGTTGCATTGCTTGCGGAACAGAATACCAAGGTCCAACAACTGGTTCATTATCTTTTAATTGTATTTTGTACGGAGGAGCATTAACACGGCGTAGGTACTCGGAGAAAGATCTGTATTGTAGTAATTTACGGAGACCTGATCTAATTTGTAATGGTAAGTCATCCCGAGTATCAATATAAGCATCGATGTCTTATGGGGAGACATTGCATTCGACACTCAGGAATGGATCCATCAGATCATCCTTATTAACCTCTCCCCCGTGGAGAGGTGTCACTGCACAGGCAGCTTGACAGATAAACTTGAGGTCAAGCATGGGCTGATCCGCCACTGGCCGCCCTGACTCACCGACTGCAATCTCTTCCTCCGTTATTCTTACTAACATTACATTTGGTTTATCGGTTGAAACAGTAATTGCATTCCCAATCTTTCATACGAATCTCTTTCCTTTTACGGTCGATGATACAGCGGAACTTATCTAAAAATGGACAAGCCAGGATTAAATCTGTTCGCAAATGTTTGATAACAAAGATAGCTATTTCAAAAATATGGTTTTGAATATTAAGATTAAAATTTTTAAACACCTTGAACCGAAAAACTTTCTTTCCCCGCAAACGCACCAAGTATAAGACCCGTATACGGTCTTAATTTTGCAGAGGGGAAGCGCTGTTTTAATCTTCTCCACACCTCCCAGTCCATTAAACAGAGTTCCGACCCACTATCTATAGTAGCGACAAGTTAGACGCCGCCGATACTTCCTTTTAGGCTAGGAGATGTCGAGAAATAGCGTTTCTTACCCACCGCAAATGGCTCTTCATCGATTACAAATTTTATTATAAACTCTAAGGAATTCTGTAACGGGTATTCCTGTATCTGAAAATCGGATTCACTATTATTGGAATTTTTAATTTTGTAGTTAATGGGGTGTATGTTTTCGCAGTTATCCTCCCCCATTTTATCAGGTAACTGCGGCGTTAGTTTGTAGACTTTACCGCAGTTTCACGACTATCACTCCCATTTAACACTACTCTAGACTCACAGTTACCACGCACCTGCGAAGGGACTGAATTCTGGGGTCGATTGACATTATTGTTATTATTATCATTATTGGTGCCCTGACTGTTGCCGTTCTCCCTTCTTCCGTACGCTCTGGTAAAGCTCCTCCAGGCGTTATCGTCCCTATTCGGATTCGATTCCATGTTAGTACGGTCATAGGGACGATAACTCCGGCGACTGTTAAATATGGACTTATTCCTAAATAATTGCCGGTCATTATTGTTGTTTTCTGAGCCATACCCACTAGGATAACGAGATCCAGCTTGGGTATAACTCAGAAAATCTGTCTGGCAACTAGCCGTTACCTTCGTGCTGGCTTTAGTATCTTTGCTTGACGGGCGAAATACCTCTTTGGTGGACGACCAACTTCCTTTCCGCACAAGGCAGCCAAATGTGATGTGACCTCTCGAACGGATTGACACAAGTGGGACGCTATAGCCCGGGACTCATCGGGTGGAAGGGCGTTAACTATAATGTCTACCAGATCAGCCTGAGAGGGGTGTTCAGCTATTTGATAATATAATTCGATTATCTTCCAAGCATAGTCCAGAAGGGACCCATACTTGGAGCGATCATATCGGAGTGATTGTAAGTTTCTCTTTTGGAGCCCCTCGATGTGCTCATTACAGTACTCTTCTTTGAAAAGAATCAAAAAATAACTGAACGTCCGGATTTGGTATTTAACGGAGGCAAACCATGCGCCTGATGCAGCGATTAAGCATTTTTTTCTACTATTTGTAAACGTTCCCCATCAGTCAGTTTGTATATATCCAGATATCCCTGCAGTCTCCGCAGGAAAACACGAGGCAGCCCTTTAGCAATATTCCCATTAAAAGTGGGAAAACGTTCAATATCCCTGAGAGAAACTTTGGAGCTCATACTATACGGAGCAGGAAAAGAGTTTAGTGGAATCAAAGCATTATCCTGAGCAATTGGGGTAGTCACCGGATTTGCCACCGACGGAGTAGTTGCAGAACTGAGTGCTCCCATATAACCGGAAGATGCGTTATAATTAGTATCAGCCATCCGAGATTCAAGCTTAGAACCCACCACTGCAGTGACAGACGGTCCGGCGCAATATCCGTCTCCCCTTCCTGGCAGCACACTGTACGATTGAATCACTCCAAAGGTAGAGGGAGCATTTACACTAGTGACTGTTGTGGTCACAACACTCGACTGAATCGGTACGTTAAACTAATTTAACCATGGTTTCGTAGTTGGCTGGTACGAGGGACAATACATTGCTGCGTCCCGTGCATCAGGCAACACTTTACTCTTCACCAGGCGAATTTTATCAGGTTCGGGAACAATTTTCCCTGGAGAGTCGCTACCAGGAAAAGGAAACATCAGATTTAGCTTGGTCTGATTTGTTAACATTCCCCTTGAGACTAGTTACTTCATTGTGAATATGATTAATTTGTTGGTTAACCTATTCTAGTTTGTTTTCTATTGACAAATTTATCAATGTTACATTTAGCTTGTCTTTTTCGGCCTGCTGTTGTTCCACTTTTTGCTCTATAGTACTACCTTTTACATTGGTATGTTCGAATTTTTCATCTATTTCGCTGAATTTAGCATTTGTTTCCTCCCTAAGTTGTTCTATAGATTGTTGAGCTCGGTACCTAACCTGTTCAATTTCATTAGACGTTTGCTCCCTCAATTTACTCATGGAGGAAGCAAAGTCTAGACGAATACTATCAAATTTGTTGTTTAGAACCTGGAACCGAGCTTCGGTTTCTCGCCTCGAGGTTTCAAACTTTTCATTTATCTCGCGTCTCAATTCCGTATTGCTCTGTCTCAACTCATCAAATTGTTTGTTCATCATTTGTATCATTTGTCGCATCCATACAGGCATGTCAGACCCTCCAGATGACCTTCCTTCCTTCGGGTTGGTTTGAGACTCACCCGCGTGATCCCAATTGTCTTCATTTTCATCGAGGTCAGTTATGTCCAGAGGAGATACCTGGCCTCGATCCTTTGAGGTACTATGTTCACGTTCCCCGACGGAGTCGGGATGTTCGATTTCTTTCACATTAAGAACATCGATTTGTTTGCAGGACTGAGAAAACTTCAGTTCACACTCTTTAAAATACTTTATTATTTTACCAGTCCGAACCCTTTCTTCATTCTCGGCCGTGTCATCCAATTTGGTACAATACAAATGAAACCACTTTTGAGTACACGATACTTCAGATTCGTCTTGGGTGACGACTACTTTATTAATAGTTGCCATAGTTTTCGCACACTAAACACAAATTACAAATACACATATACTACTAAATACTTAGGTACCAACAAGACAAGATTTAAATACAATTAATACATTAAAGGACTCCTATTCTGCTTTCCTCCTTGAGCCGTTTGTAGCGTTTAGTTCTAATTTAGAAAAATTTTGATACTCCTTCCATTTTTCCCCTTAGAAAGAGAACCAAAAATAACAGAGTAGCCAACGACTCTAGTTATCCAACTTAACTATAAAATTCTATTAATTGCAATTTCATGATTAATTCAACATGCGTTCGACCTCACTATTTGACATTCTTAAACAATTTCAGATCTACCGGTCGCCATTTAAACTGAGGTCCGTTGCCACGGGAACAAGCGTTACTATGGCAACAATCCTTGTCACGTGTCGCCAATCTAAAACTGTACAAAAAAAAGTTATAAAGTTAGTTAAGAAAAGATAAGGTAGTAAGGTACTTGCGCTGTAACAGGGGGCGCACTGTATTGTACAAATGCGATGCATGGGAATAAGTCGTGAGTGGGAACCCTCCATCTCTTGTGGGGATATTCATGTAACTAACAACTTATGTTTATTTATATACGAGGTGAATTTAACTAGTTACTTTAGAATATACAAGAGTAAACATGAGTAAACTTTTGTATCGGACTCCCGAAGAGAAAACTAAAAAAATGACCGTGTTTATATAAACAGAATTCCCGGTCACGACCCCCTTTTCAGTTTTATTAAAAAATAGAAGAAGAAGAAGTAAAGAAAAGAAGAGGAGGATGGTATAGGAGGAGAGGAAAAGAGGGAAAGTAAGAAGATGAGAAAAGAGGAAAACTGTTACTGGATATTTTTTGAGAAATATGGTAACGGAAGGCGAGTGGTTATCAGATTGAGAATATTTCCAAGTATTAGTGAGTATTTGGTATTAAGGTGATCAAAGGTAGGCACATGTTAACCCATACTCCCCAGACCTAGATCCAAGATAATCTCCACTACTGGGTTATCCCAATCTAGTCCCGAGATCGATGAAAAAATTGAATTTGGTGGTTTATCCGCTATTTTCCGAGGTTCTCGATTAGTATCCAGTATTTGACGTACAAATGATGAAGTCAGTCGCATGTTCGAATTCAGTGAAGAGATAAAAATCAAAGTAACACACATATTCGTTGCAGATTACAAGTTTCAAAGTTCTTCCAAGATCATCGTTCGTTCAGGCTCTTTCTGCTACTTTTGCTTCTCGTATAGAGCCGACATAAATTGAGTTAGTATTTATTCTCAATGAATTTAGTTGCCAACTACCATTAATAGCAGACAATTACACATATATGTTAAAAGAATTGGTGCACTTAACACTAAACCTATATTTCAGTCACACACACATTCACACAGGACAATGTATAACTCAGGGTTCATTTAAACCCATCTAACTACATTTCTATAGACATTTATTACATCCCAAGAAAATTTAATTTAACATAGAAGAAATTTTTGATACATGAATTTTAAAAAACTGTTCATAGACATGCACAGAAATACGTTATTTCTCAATAATGTCAAATAATACATATCCCTTCGTAGATATATTAAGAGTTGGGTTACATTACTAACCAGACAAAGAAAACAATATATAAACATTACAGATATTTAAGATTCAGTTTGACAACTACATATAAAAGTGGAGAAAAATACTAATAATAATAATATTACAGATTTGTCACAAAACTTTAATAGCGTTTCGATTAAGTCTTAGTCTCGAAATGAAAACTTCGACACTTACGTAGCTGTTCAAGCAAGATCAACATATATACAAACGGATATACAGATATACACACTACTAATTCATACACACCATATAGGAGAACCGATAGGAATAAACTAGGAATCGGTACTCAATTGGCGTATTTCGCACAATCAATGAAAATAATCAAGTTTTTGGATATCTGAAACTTTAGTGTACCCTCCCGTCTGTAAAGAATTAAATATTATAAGAAATCGGTCCTGAGTTGATCTAAAATACAGAATACCTCCACGTATTGCACCCTTCAATGTCTCAGTCAGTACATTCAATCGAAATAGGTAATATAAATGATTTATATTTTCATAAGTTTCGGTACGGGCGGAAGGTTCAAAAATGTAAAAAAAATCTTGAAGTAAGAAGGAAGAAAGAGACAAGATAGAGAAAGTGGCGCCAACGAAAAAGGAAGATTAAGGTGCTACTCACTACACAGACGAGTGGTCGAATTTAAATATATAACAACTCACAGCTAAAATATTCACATATGCCGAAAGAGGGTGGCTTACTTAAATACGTAGTCTCAAAAGTTATCTCCAAACTCCCAACGAGGCCGTGCCCACAAGGGAATTTTCAAAAAGGCGAAAGCTGTAAGGAAACTCCCCTCCTCACTGTATCCGGTTGAGTTCTTGGAAACCCCGGTCATACGGGAAGGTTGGTGCAGACTCTTAATTTGGAAATTCAAAAAAAAATCATCCGACCTCTCAGAAAACTAAGAAAGTTCAGAATAGTAATGAAGCTAAAGTAAGAATAGTAGCTAAGATATCCCTAACTAATAATTTGCCAAAATAAAAAAAAAGCTAAAGAAATTCATTTTTTGGATCGGTGATTTCAGTGGCCGAACATCACCGATGGCTACCCTGCGCAGACAAGCCAAGGTCTGGGACGTCGATTAATTTCAATCATCATCTAATTAAACTAAGAAAAGAAACGAAAATACTTAAGAGGACCAGGGGTCGACATCCGGGTACGCAATGCCCTAAATTTTTTCAATAATAGTTAATTTAATTTGACTAGCCTCCTTCCGATCTATTAGCTATACGAACACTGTACGGTAAATAATGTAAGCAACGTAGGGAAAGAAAATCTCAGAGAGTCGATGGATATTAAAGGTACACCTGACCAAACTTGTATTTTCCAATGATCTCAAGGTTTAGCAGTTATTTACCTGAATTATCATTTCTATAATCCTTCAGAGTCAATTCCTACATGATGTTACCCTCCACTATCAGATGAAATGCTTAAAAACCGGTGCTATTACTATGAAATACACAAATACGGAGTAAAATATAATTCCAGACTACAATTTGCTATCCGATAACAAACCCAGTTGAATGAATGTATTGGTGTAGGGGCCGAAGCGGAAGAGATGTATCATCAAGCATATTCGTATTTTCAATATATAAATAAGGTACACTGGGCCTATCCATTTGTATACAGGTGTCCTATCGTCTTATTCATTTTATATTATACACATATAATCACTATATTTTTACATCTATTCGTTTATTTACTCATTTCCATACACGAAGCAATACTTTAGAGACACTCTGTTATGTATATTTATGCCCAGGCCATACACACATTATATTATACACTAACAAATCTATAATTATCATGATATGTCACGCTTAGGCCGATACACGACAACATTCATCGAAATACAGACTCTTATTACGAAACACCAAATTATATTTACTTCGCAGTTTTGTTAAAAAAAAAATTCATACGTGTATTCACTGAAAGTTAAATTGTCAACGATTATTTTATTTCTGATTTGCTGATAGGACTAAAGCAACAATGATATCTCTCTACAGCAACGGGAAAAGAGAATTTAATATTGCATTTTCAAGACAAACAGTAACACCATGTAGGCTTACTCCTATTAAGAATATATGCATTCTTGATTTCAGTGGATATTTCCGTTTCTAATTGACATAGCAAGCTGTAATTTTCAGGACAGTTAGATCTCATGCTATGTCATAAGAATGTATACTCATTCGAACCGAAAACCATGTCTACGGGGTGTAATTTAGAAATAAGAGGCCGAAATATAACAATCTAGATCACTAACTCGTGCGATGACGTAATGTAAACAAACAATTGATTTCTGTTTGAATTTCCGAAAATTAATATCCAATGGTGGAACTATGTTTTGGTATGACGTCATAGCGGTAAACCTTGTAACTATTCAACTTGCATATGTGAAAATGGAGTTTATGATTAATTAAAATATAAATAAATACATTATTCCCTGAAAATATGATTCTTAATGAGACTTTTCGATTCGTTACGTTAATTTTGAGTTTCGAAAGGACAAATACATACTCACTTTTTCACGTACCTTTGCACCCTTCAAAAACAAACCGCGTAACTCAATTTGTATCACTCCGCCCACGAGTATTCAGTGATTGGTGCAGGAGAAAATACTTCGTCTGTTTCCTGCAATATTTATGCTTCTGCACGTGCATGTAATCCTTCACTGGTAACCTTCCTGCCTGCATGACCATCATCAACTATAGCGCGCGCTCTGCGTATTTGTCAGTGGTTGTAGCTGTTTTCTTGTTAAATTTAATATTTTTGTGTAAGATATCAATCCACATGTAGAGATGTGCTTTTAATTGAAACTAAAATGTTCTTAGTGTGATTTGAAAATACAATAATTGCTACCTAGGTTGAACAAGTGGAATTTCTTGGGGACTATTTTCTTATGGAAGAATAATGGTCATTTGGCTCATTGTCAGTGTTGCTCACTTCTGATTTTTTTCGTTTTTTTTTTAATCGTAGTCAGACTGTTTAGTCAGTTTCAGAGAACTGGGCTGCAAATGTCCATTATATTACCCAAAAGAAAAACTGAGCCCTTGTACTAAATTTATATCTAATATATTAAATGCATTATACTTCGGATAATTGGATATAAAAAGTTGTAGGCCTATTATTTTAAAGATAAGTAAGAAAGAAAGATAAAAGCTATTTCACCGATTCGAAGTAGCGTAACGTCTGATGTTAATTCTGTATGTTATAATCAGGAGTAAAAGTGGATCTGAAAAGGTAGGGGGACGGTAGCAAGCGGCATGAAGTCACGCCGTCCCCCGCCTATCCTTGCCCATTTTAATTTTTTAGGAACTGGGGGACGCCGTACATATTTTTTCGAGATCGGGGATGGCGTTCTCCCGCATTCCCCCACACCTTTACCCCTGGTTATAATTCGCATATCGATTAAAAGAACGATCGGGTTTAAGCCTTAACATACCCTGTAGGGACCCCAGAGAGTGATATTTGGGGATACTGCTGCAACTATAAGAATCAATTTATTCTCGATTTTTATGTGTGTCCTGCATCCGTTTGGGATATACTATACATAATTAGATCAACGATGCGTTCGTTAAAAAAAAAATACAAAAAATAAAAACATACTTGAAAATGTAAAAGCTCCATTGTTAAACTTGTATTTCAGATTTACGAACACAAAAGTATAAAATTGTACGAAAAACTGAATATTGTTAAAGTAAACATAATATTTGATGTCAACAATGCTCATTTAACTTAGGTATGCTTTTAGACATCCAAAAAAATAATAATTTCAGTGCAATACTATGTTGAGAAATTAAAATAATACTTGGGGTCGCCAGAAGACCCCAGCTTGGTAAACAACGTTGACGAGTTAGGCTTGGTACGTTAAGGGTTAAATGAACATTTAAGAGTCGCAAGAATGATTGTCCGTTCTCAGGACATTGAAAATATCTGAAAAAATTTTCAAGGGATACTAAAATTGTAATATATTCAATAAATAAACTCTTTCGCTTTTTTTTTTTTTTATGAACAATTATTTGATCCACATGTTCTCTTGCCTCTACTTGAGAGTCACGTAGTGATCCGAAACAGTCTTGAAATGGACAGGAGTAAAGAGCATATGTTTTAGTAGATGTGCTAGTCAAGCTAATAAACATAGTAAGACAACAGAGACTAGAGAACATAGTAAAATCCAATAGTTATGATTCTAATTTTCCATGTTATCCCTTGACGCTATGGGCAGGCTAAATAAAATTTAGTAGTGATAGATTGAATATTTTGAACCATTAATGAGAACTCCCTGATATCAAAGGATGAGGATTTATGGTCAACCACGATTAGCCATGATTTGCAGTTACAGGGAAAATTTAAGAGATTTTTCAGTCAAGCTTCCAGGCATGGACATCCGCAGGACTTTTTCAAGGGGGTTAAATACCGATTCCAGGGGGACCGACACACAAACTCAGTCGCGAATACACAATATTTTGATACACGAGGGCACATAATACATCAAGTCAAACAACAGTTATTTACGCGCGTATGCTTTTTAACTACAGTAAATAATACCAGATACTATAGTATTTAATATGAATATATTAAGTGTTACAACATTTAAGTAAGCAAATTAGTATGTCTTTACATGCACTTCCAAAAACCTTTTAAAACAAAGGGAGGCAACATTCCCTTTCCCCCTTCCCCACTGTGGGTAGCCATGCTTCCTAGTGTTCTGTGTCTATATTTATATGCTACTTCAAAGATTCATGAGAAAGAAAATGCATCTTGGTAATATATCAGAAGTCCATGCCATTTCATTTTCAATCTCCCGCTCTTCGGTTTGTTTCTTAACTTGTTAGCTCGAGGTTTTCTATAAACTTTTTAGTCTGTTAGTTGGCAACATTTGCACACTGTCGTCTGCATTGTTTACAAGGGCTGCAAAGCTTCGTGAATAGATCTATAGTGTGATTAGACCGAAAATCAGATTTAAAAAAAAAAAAAAAAAATTGCCAGGTATAGGGTGAGAAAAAAAGTTGCCATTACTCCAGCTGTAAGGGCACGTTACAACCAGCCTTGCTAAACCGGCTTAAAACTGGGATAATCCCTGTACTTCAATGTCTCCTGAGTGCAGCAGATTTTCTGCTGCTGTTTCGTAATTTTTAGATAGGAAAATTTTAGTTACCAATTGAATAATGATTATAGGATATTGTTATTGTTATCCTCGGTAGAAGGACAGTACTAAGTTACATAGAGAAAGGGTTTCAAATAATATTTATAGAAATTATAAAATTTTACAATATTACGCCTATCATGGAGGAAGACCTCCATGCACGAACTTCTTATGTATTGCTTCTTAGCATAATTAACGAAGTACTTACAGCAAGGTTGGATTGTACAGGCTGAGGTCCATTACTGACAAGGATCCAAAGGCCGACTCCAGAGTTGGCGTGGGTCAATGAAAACTTGACCCACGACCCACTGACCCACCACCCAACGTGACCCACTCTGACCCACCACTCACCATGACCCACTCTGACCCACCACCTACCGTAACCCACTCTGGACCCACCGTGACCCACCACCCACCAAGAACCACTCTCATCTACTCTGACCTACTCTGACTCACCAAAATCCATCGTCATCAATTCTAAACACGATCCACGGCCTCTTCTGTACTGAGTAAAGAGTTTACAGTTGTAATAAAACAAGACTGTGAATTTGTCACTAATCGGGGTTTGAATTTCTAGTCAATCGCTCAAGCACCACTCTGTTACAATCAGTGTTTCTTCCAGAAATGTTTTTTGGGGGGCACTGCCCCCCCGGAGCTCCGAGTGTGCCCCCCCGGAGAGACCAAAGTAATACATCTATAATATAATAAATAGAATAGTACCAGCAGTGGGAAATAAATATTTTCAGAAGACAATAAACAGATAAACAAACGGTTTTAATCTTGCTACTTTACCAAGGTGTTCTAAAGCTCGTGCCGATAGTTGTTTTCTTTTTCATATTTAGCAATTAGGTGGTATCTTGTGTCTGTAACTGCCAACCTTGAACGGAAGATTAACAATTGAACGTCGTGTTGCACGTATATCTGAAACGAATAACACATGATTACCAAGGAAGATGGCGCCGCAGAAGTGTGGTAGTATGAAATATGAAACAAATATTGAGTTCGTTTAATGGTTAATCAAGAATAATCTCAATCAACAACGAGTCCTAGTGTAACTTAGTGTTCTCTATTCTAGTGCGCACAGAAAAACATTGTTATTCTTGCACAGACAAAAATAGAGTGCACATTAGTTGGTGAATTCTTTTCTGGAACTTTCCTAACTTATTCTCTTGGTGAGACCAGTCCTTTTATTATCATTAATTAGTGTGTTAACAGTTGTGTTCTTATAATTTCAGCATTCTAGGTTGTGTTTTTTGTTCTTTTTAATAACGTTAATGGTCAATTATGAGTACATTAAATAAACATACATAAATACAAAATGATAAATGAAGTGGAAGTAAATGCTTCAGAATCGAATGAGCTAGAGGAAAATGACGCCATGATTGTATCGGAAGTTAACGAACAAGTCATAAAAGATAATAATACCAATGTTAATATAAGAAGTCAATCTTCCGAAGTTGGCATCCAGTTCAAAAAAGCTACTTCAGGGAATTTTATAGAGATAAATAATGCTACCACAATTGGCACAAATAAATATGGATCGCACCATTTCGCTCCATACCACGTTTTTGTCAAGTCTAGTACAGACGAACTAGGAAAAAAACATATAATGTCTATTAGTAGAAAGTTATATCTCGCAGATATAGCAGGTATCCAAAAAGTAGACAAAATAGGTCGCAATTTATTGAAAATTACATTCAGGTCGGGAGAGGAAGCTAATTCCTTTTTAGAGCACGAAATTCTAGCACAAAATAATTGGACAGCATTCATACCTAATCATCTAATTTATTCAATGGGAGTAGTTCACGGCATTGAAACGGATATAGAAATGTCAGATATCTTAAATGATATCAAATGCGACACAACAGTTACGTCAGGCAGACGAATATTCAAAAAAAACCCAAAGGGTGATTTAGATCCCACGTCCACAGTCATTCTAACGTTTGACTCCCAACAATTACCGAATGATATTAAGTTATACTACATAAAAAGAACGGTTCATACTTACATACCGGCCATTAGACAATGCATATCAGGGTGTAATAAATTTGGGCACCGCAAGATTAATTGTAGAATAAATAAAAGTCTATGCATAAAATGTGGTGATCCACATCCTTCTTCAAACTGTAACAATCCTCTGCGATGCATTAACTGTAATGGTAATCATGCAGCAGATTATAAAGAATGTCCGGAAAGAATACGACAAGGGAAATTAATGGAAATTATGGCAAAAGAAAAGATTTCTTTCAATGAGGCGAATGCGATCTTAAAGAAAAAGAATTCGAATAATGGAAATTTTAACTAAGTTCATAATACTGTTAATCTTCATTCCTCCGAGGGTCAACATCTTGATAAGAAACTCTCAACTTATGCTTCCTTGTTTAACATAGAACAGATGCCTCCACTGGTAACTCCAGTGATGAATAAAACAATTTCAAGAACCCAAGTCGTTAGTGAACTTCCCAGTTCACCTCCGGAGAAAAGGCGTAAAAGCCAAGGAGAATGGCTTTCTCGAAATTCTTCACAATTGTTTACGCAATCAGACAAAGGTAAATCACATAATAAAAATGTTAAATTTAACTCTACCTTTACAACAACCGATGAGTTGTTTACGAATAGAACATCAGTAAATGGAAAAGAAAAGTCATATAACAAAGTCGATTACTCTTGTATTTCTCAAGATAATTCAATTTCATTTAGGAGAAAAATGGCTGTACAGAACCCAGAGTGTTCTGGAACACAAAAACCCCCTTTGGTTGATGCAAAGGGTAGAGATAGACTGAATTCTAGCAAATTAGAACTTCAGGAAACTACTTATCCACTCGTTGGTAAGGACTTAGAGGTCCCTTCAGTTTCAATATATTCTCCTCAAAGAATAAATAAAATAAAAGAAGGGATGAAAAAGATAATATTTTCTTCAATGAAAATAAAAGAGGGAGATAGTACATATATTTCACCTGAGACAATTCTCAATAACCTATATTCTCTATTTCATTGAAAAAAAAATGGATATGGATATTGATAGGAAAGATAGACTCATCTTTATTCAATGGAACTCCCAAAGTATTTACGGCAAATTATTTCATCTAACAAATTTAATAAATATCTTTTCCCCGGATGTTATATTATTACAGGAAACATGGTGTAATCCTAAAATTCCATTACGTATTAAAGGATATCAATGCATAAATCAAATACGTCATGATTCTCATGGAGGCATTGCCATATGTGTGAAAAATAATTTAAATTTTCAAACTATAAATGTGCAATTTCAAAATTCTCATTCACATATCCAATATCTTGGTATAAAAATTGGCAAATTAAAAATTTTAAATCTATATATCCCTCCAAAAGTTAGTGTTAATACATCTTTTTGGTTACAATTATTTGATTACAATTTTGATTATATAGGTGGCGATTTCAATATTCATTCTGCAGTCTGGGGGTCCAATAAAACTACCAAAGAAGGCAGTGAATTTCTCTCACATTTAATGAATTCATCTTATATTTTTCTTAACAACGGTTCACCTACAAGGATTCAATTAAATACATTCTCAGCACCAGATCTTACAATTACGAAAAATGTATATTATTTGGAAACTGTTTGGCAAACTTATCATCACACATGTTCTAGCGATCATTTCCCTATTATTTTTTATTCTCATTTAATTTCAGACGAAAAAGTAAAGGATAATTCTGTACAAACATTTACTAATAGCTTCAAATCTAAATTACCAAGAATAACTACAAATATTTCTTGGACAGATTATCAAAATAAAATACAAAATTATTTCACAAAAAATAATGACCCAGATAATATATTTAAAATCATCAAGAAAACTGTATCTGATCTTCGTATGGAGAATCATAAAGAACATTCTAGAGAGTTTAGTATCAAGAAAAATCAGAGACCTCGCCCGATATGGTGGAATAATATTTGCCAAAAAAATGTAAATAAGACAACAATATTATTTAAACAATTTATATCAATACGGACTCCAGATTTATTTTTTGAATATCAAAAACAGAAAGCGCAAACAAAGAAAATCATAAACCAAACGAAAAGATCTTGCTGGCAGGAATTTTGCAATAACTTATCGGACAGAACATCACCTCATAAAATATGGCATTTTTGGAAAAAATTTACATTATATTATGATCGACAGGATACTCAAATTCATTTGAAAAATTTAGATTGGTTACCATTATTTCATAATAAATTAACGCCATGTTCTGTAAATAATGATCGTAGTCTTCTTTCTCAATATCTAATATCAAACAACAACGTAATCATTGATAAAAATTTCACATTAGATGAATTAGAAGTGGTACTAAAAAATATTCATAAAAACACCTCGCCGGGTATAGATGGTCTTACATATTCACATTATAAAAATCTTCCTCATTTAGGATTACAAAATTTATTGGAATACTATAATTATATATGGAACACAGGACATATCCCTTCAACTTGGAAAAAAATCTTAATTCTACCGATTCCAAAGAATTCCAAAGATATAGCTCTTTATAATAATTTTAGACCAATTGCTCTACTACCGTACGCTTATAAAATATTTGAGAATCTTATTCTTAACAGATTGAACTGGTATTTGGAAAATGAACAAATTTTTCCTCCACAAATTACAGGTTTTAGAAAGAATTTCTCCACATATGATGCATTATCTAATTTAACATTAGATATCTATAAAACCTTTCTTTCAAGAGGAGCTCTTTTGGCTATATCGTTTGATATTTCTGGTGCATACGATCATGTAAATTTAGATATCCTAATAGAAAAGATGCATAAACTGAAAATATCTAGCAAAATTATTAGAATAATTCACAATACCTTAATTAATAGACAGGTATTCATCAAAGTCAAAAATTCTTACTCAGAATCAAGAAATACTTCATTAGGCCTTCTACAAGGTAGCAAATTAAGTCCACTTTTATTTAATATCTACATATTGGATTTAATCAATAAAAAATGGCAGAATAATAACATTACTAGTTACGCTGATGATATCTTGTTAACTTCATTTACTAAAAACATTGAAAGAGCTATTCCACAGGTGGAAAATCAACTACAAGAAATCAATATTTGGATGAACAAGAATGGATTGGAATTAAATTGGAAGAAAACTAAGTTTATTATATTCTCCAGGAAAAAAAATTAGAAATTATCATTTAACATTTAAAAATAACAAACTATATTGTGAACAATATATTTCTTATCTAGGAGTTAGAATGGACCAGAAATTAAACTGGAAGGCTCAATTTCATTATTTAATTCAAGAACAATTCAAATACCAAAATTTACTAAAATGTTTGTCAGCGAAAAAGTGGGGAATTAATCCTTTCACCTTATTGAAAATTTTACAACATGGCTACATATCTAAAATTGCTTATGGCAATCCATTGTATAATAGATATGGTACATACTATCAGGAATTAGAAAAAGCTATATATGATATCATTAAAATAATTTTTTCACAGCCAGCATTCTGTCCTAGACAAGCCATATTAAAAGAAGCAGAAATTATACCGTTCCCAGTTCTTTTCTCTAAGTCTGCATCAATGTTTTTAATAAAAATCTTTGGTAATAATTCCTCTACAATCCCAAAGCAGCTTCAACAAATAGAATTACTTCTTCATCAAAGGAATACACCATATACTAGGAATTTCCCTTGGATTGTACAAGCGCACCTCAATTTCAAAAAATTTGCCTCAATGATATATAAAGTACCCTCTTTACCATGCTTTGTTTGGAGTTATAGTACAAATATGGCACAAATAACAGTTATAAATCCTCATTACTTATCAATATCTAACGTGGATTTAAAGGAAAAAATTTATCAAAATATATGGAAAGATTTAAAGCAACGTTTTGATGATGAAACATTTTTCATTTATACAGATGCTTCGAAGTACAATGATAGAAATGTCGGAGCAGCAGTTTACATCCCGAAGAATAAAATCTCCCTCCAATACAAATTACCGAAAGAAGTTACTATTTTTGAAGGAGAAGCATTCGCTATTAGACAAGCCTTACTATACATAAAAAACACAAAATCAAAAAATCTGTGGTATGTTCTGATTCGCTGAGTGTACTCATGAAGTTACAACATACCTATTGGGATAAATCAATGACATGGATACTCTTAAATATAAAATATCTATACATAAATTTGTCTAAGAATAATTATCAGATTCATTTTGCATTTATAAAGGCACATGTAAATATCGAAGAAAATAGCAATATAATAGACAATCTTGCAAAGCAATCATGTTCAACAGGAAATCTTACTAACATCAAAATTGCGCCATGTAACCTTTTTCGTACAATCAAAGAATTCCACGATAAAGAATTAGGGAAATGGTATGACGTTGAAAAAACCCTACCAGGAAAATTTTACTGGTCTATATCGTCATCATCACAAGAACAACTCAAGAAACACATAAAATCATGGACTCGGCAAGAAATAATTTTGTATTATCGACTGCTTTTAGGAACGGCTTTAACTCCTGTTAAATTGTACCAAATTAAAAAAAAAACTACTTATCATTGTTGGTGTGACAGAGGCATTGGAACTATGAATCACATACTATTCGAATGTGATCTATTTGAATCGTTTAGAAATCAATTTCTTTTTCAACTTTATAATCATCTAGGTTATGCTCCGTTTTCATACAAACATATTTTAGCTTCTAATCAACGAATACCAATTAAAGCTATGATACAATTTCTTAAAAAAACCGGAATCTCGATTTAAAAAAAAATATATATATATATATATAAAAGTGTGTTGACATATTCAAGAAGGTTTATTAGTACAATTTCTACTGAAGAAATTATTTAACTCACTACCATATTATTTGTAGCATTTATGGCACAAATTGGTCATTTCCTGGTGCCCTTCTTATTTTTTCAGCACTTCTTAAAAGTGAAGACAAGACAAGACAAGAATAACACATGTAAGTTATTCTGTTTAGGTTAATATTGGCGATTATAGTTTTGTGCTTTCAATTAGTGTGTCTTGTTTACAGGTGAGTGATTTGTTCAGTATGTCTTCTAACAAGAAAAGGAAAAACGAAAGTCAAACATCTATCTTGAATTTTGTTATAAAGGAAAAAAAGTTGGACATTAAGCTTGAAACATCTGTGGACCCTGGCCCATCGAATTCCTTGTCGACTGACTGTACAAGTCTAAGTGATAATACGCCAGATAAAAGTAAGTGTAAGGGAAATGCAAACGGACTAGAACAAGAGAAGGATGTAAGTATTGATGTTGAGCAGTCGAAATGTATTTCAAAGTGTGCAGATGATAGGGCAAATATAAATGAGCAAAACCTTTGTTCTGTTGAGAAGAAGCGTTTGTATAATAAACAGTGGGAACAACAGTATGAGTGGCTGTACGAGGACAAAGTACGTGGAGGTGCCTTTTGTAAATATTGTGAGCGATATATGAAGAATGATCCTAATGTGCAGCAGAAAACGGGAGGTGTTTTTGTGACTCATCCATTCACAGCATATAAAAATGCATTAGGAAAAGACGGAAAACTGGAAAAGCATAATCATTCAAAAGCGCACATTGCAAGCCTTGAGATGGACAGGCTGCGAATGCAAGTAAAAAAATAACCCTGTATACTCTCAAGTTCTTCGTCAAAGTGAAGCCGAAACAGATCGAAACCGCCAATCGCTGGGAATGCTTGTTCGTGGATTGTACTTCTTGGTTAAAGAAGAAGTGCCACATACAACAAAATATGAGGCACTAGTGAATAATTTGCTTGTACAGTGTAGTCCAGAACTAGAAACGTGGAAAAATGAACAAAGTGAACGCTCTCACTACTGCAGTAAGAACACTGCTTCCGAATTGTTGAGTTGTGTTGGTGAAGTCCTACGTTCTAAAGTGACTCAAAAAATCAGAGATAAAAAGTTTTCGATAATGGCTGATGAAAGTACATCAATAAATAATAAAATGGCCCTTAGCATGTGTTTGCGATATGTAGAGGACAGTGCTCCGGTTGAAACATTTTTGGCGCTGGTGACCATACCTGATTGCAAAGCCGATACCATTGCTAATGCTATAGACACTGAAATGAAAAATCACAATTTGAAATACGAAAATCTCATAGCGTTTAGTTTCGATGGTGCGTCTAACTTTTCTGGCAACAGTTCTGGTGTTCGCAGGATTCTGTCAACAAAAGCTGGCAGAGATATACCATATATTCACTGCAGAGCTCATGTGCTGTCACTTGCTGCTGCTACGTGCAGAAACAAGAATCCCAAGGTTAAAAGACTTTTCCATACATTGAAAGACATATACAATCTATTTAGTAGATTACCTAAACGGGAAAACATTCTGCATGAAATTCAGGCAATCATAAACGATCCTATATTAAAAGTACCTGAATGCATTGAAGTACGGTGGCTAAGTCACTATAGAATTGTGAATGCAGTGAAAAGGTGCTTCTCGGGAATTTTGTTGGCTCTTGAGCATATTCACAAAGAAGGGGTTGATTTTGCGTCACTTGCGGGAGGAATTTTAAGCGAAATAACCAACAAAAGCTTTGTTATCACACTTTGTGTTATGGATGCATTACTAAGTGCGTTGTCTCACTTGAGTAAGCAGCTTCAAAATGCAACCTTGTCATTTTCATCTCTGATGTCTATGATCGATGCCACTAAAGAACATCTTAAGAAGATAGCGGATGAATGTTGTAGCACCAATAGTGAATTGAGGACTATGATTTTGGAGGCCATGCAAAAGCCTGAAGAATTTTCGAAGACTTTTGTGGAAGACGAAGATCCTGAGAAAACGCTTAAGGACCTGAAGAGTTATGTGTTGCAGGTTGTCGAAGAGATATCAAATAGATTCAACGACCGCGCCCTTGGCCTAATGGAAAGTGCATCCTACTTCGAAAACATAGGCATGTTTTTAAGTATCAAGTGTGTAGATGATGTAAAGAAACTGTGCAACTATTTCGTCGATGTTGATATGGAACCGTTATGGGCAGATATAAAGTCATTTCAATTTTTCCTTCGGTCACTGATGAAGAGCACTGAAAATGCTTGTTTGGATATAGACCCCGTTCTTCCAAAAGTACTTGAAGTGAAAATTGGTTATGAAAATCTACATAAAATATGTGAATCGGTCATGTGTGTACCTATATCAACAGCCAGTGTTGAAAGGTCTTTCAGCACAATGAACAGGATATTAACAAAATTGCGATCTCGTATGGCAGAAGAAAACTTGAAGCACTGTATGTTGATCAGCATTGAGGGTGAAGAAGTGCCAAATTCGAATTTTATCAATGAGGTAATCAATTCATACGCCAAAGCAAAGATGAGAAGAATACGTCTTCTTTAATGATTAAAAACAAACTACGAAGTGAATTTTTGTCATACGGACGAAGTTATAATGTAAAACTTTTATAAATGTCTATTGTATTTAATATTATTAGTACATGTCTATTGTATTTGCCAATTATATTTTTCGAACCGAAAAAAGAAAACTTTTACAGGCCATGAATAAATATTTTAACTTTATGGTGATGATTGGGATCATACACTTCAGTATTTTCGTGGACAAGAAATAACAATATTGACATTTTTACATAACTTTAGAAAAGAAGCTGCTAAGTTATACCGAGACCGCATGAAAATAATATGTGCCCCTCCGTAAACTACGTGTGCCCCCCCGGAACATTTTTTCTGAAAGAAACACTGGTTACAATAACGGTGGATCTGACCTTTACGATATAATATGGTGAAGTGTTTGTCACTGAAGAAATTGAAACAGTGTGAGGTGGGGGGAAATTAGTGTGTGCCTAAAATATACTTGTACTAAGAGAGTATTCTTGCAAGTGTTAATTTCTGAACGCATTCCAAAAGAAACTATTATTCACAGGAAAATATCCATGTACAATATGGAAAAGGTTATGGTTTCTCAGTTCACAGTATTTTTCTCACAAAAGGTTTGAAAAATCAGTTTTTCATAGTGTATAAAGATGCTCGGGTACCTTATGTGAAAGCATCTCCATAAAGTATGTTCATAATTGTAATTTGTGTAATCACAAAACACCACGTTAAATTTAAGTTACAAATATGCATAATTGCAATTATTATGAATATTTATTCAAAGTAGTTTACCTAAAGCAAAGAAGAAACTGACTAAAAATTAAGTACAAAGTTGAATAACACAAATAAGCCATTATTAATACAAGTATGCATTTTCCATAACGCGTAATTTTCCATATAAGGATAATTATTTCCAAGGATAGTTATTTCCTTGTTGAATTATCGATACTTTTCACTGGAAAAAAGGATGGAATTTGAAAGTTCCAAATAAAGGTAAGTAGACCAATGTAAAGGGAAAAAGAAGTGTAAAATTTTTCATATAATTATGCGTACAATCCAAACTAAAAATTTCCGTGTAAATAAGCTTACAGTACAAATTTTATGCCTATTTTTCTCAGAACTTTATGGGTTGATTGCCCTGTGCTGTAAGCGTTCCATATAATAAACATAAGCTTCAGGAATTATTATAGTAGAAAGCAATGGATATATGAAGCCAAGCACTGTATTTTTTGTTTCTGATTTTTTTTCTTAAATAACATCGATCGTTTTCGATCATTTTTACAAACCAACTCATTACCACTTTTCCATATATAGAAAGTGACCCCCTCCCATAAAGGATAATTTTAAAAAATGCTAGGACACATTCTGTTTATTTTCAATAAAGAGTTAATACACTGAATTTCAGCTCCGTAAGTTTAACGGCTTGCGAGATACTAATTTTTTTCCGCAAAAATTCGGATCCTAATACCTCCTTAGGATATTATGCATTATAACGAAAGCAATATAACATTCCAGTTTGGATTAAGTCCCAACTATTTGGTCTAGGAATTAATTCGTGCGGGTGGACAAGAGATGGCGCAACGAACGGAGCGTCCCACAGTTCCGTGTATCCACACATGTGTTGCAAACCCCTGTCATCGCGTATCCTTCGTAGTATAGGGCAGTGGATTAAAGCGTCAACAACACCAGTTTGTAGTTAAGTGAACATGGCGCAATTTGTGCCTGATAAAGTGTTTTTGCGGGGTGTCCTGCTGCATTACTTTAACATGCAGAAAAGTGCGACTGAAAGTCATCGTATTTTGATGGAAGTGTATGGTGACCATGCTCTAGCTGAGCGAACGTGTCAGAAGTGGTTTGCACGGTTTAGAAGTGGTGATTTCGGCTTGGCAGACCAAGAGCGAGCTGGACAGCCAAAAAAATTTCAAGACGAAGAATTGACAGCATTGCTCGAGCAGGATTCGTGTCAAACGCAGGAACAACTTGCAGCAGCATTAGGCGTTGATCAAACAACAGTCTCCAAACGCTTGAAAGCCATGGGAATGATTCAAAAGATGTCACATTGGGTTCCACATGAATTGAAAGACAGAGACGTTGAAAGACAAAAAACCATTTGCGAATTGCTGCTTCAACGACAGCGCAGAAAGGGGTTTCTGCATCGAATTATTACGGGTTATGAGAAGTGGATCCATTACGAGAACCCTAAACGAAAAAAGGCCTGGGTGAAACCAAGTGAACCAGGTCCATCACAACCAAAACGAGATATTCACTGTGCAAAGGTTATGCTGTGCATATGGTGGGATATGAAAGGTGTGGTGTACTATGAGCTGCTGCAACCGGGTGAAACTATGAATGGAGAAGGTTATCGACGACAATTAATGCGTTTGAAGCAAGCTCTGGCCAGAACACGACCAGAATGGGAGAACAGACATGATAAACTTATTGTTCAACATGATAACGCTCGCCCACATGTCGCAAAACCGGTTAAAACCTATTTAGAAAATGTCGGATGGGAAGTTTTACCCCACCCGCCGTATTCACCAGACGTTGCTCCTTCGGACTACTACTTGTTCGATTGCATGAACAACGATTTGATTGGACAGCGGTTTACTTCTTCAGAAGATATCGAAACATGGGTCTCTGACTGGATCGCTTCCAAGGATGAGGACTTCTTTCGCCACGGAATCCGTACATTGCCTGACAGATGGGCGAAAGTGGTGGCTAGCGATGGACAATATTTTTCTTAAGGTATTTATGTATTTTGTGTTTGTACTACAGCTTCAATGTGTGCGTACCAACCGCACGAATTAATTCCTAGACCAAATATATACTAAAAGTAATTTCATTTGACTTTGCAATTTGACCGTGATGATCAGGCACACATAGTTATATTCAATTTTTATATAATAATTTATATATTACAGTGATTCAAAAATGTATTTTTTCCAGTAGTTAGCTCCTCTAAAAAAGGTTTCTTGTTTCACAGGTCTCGAAAGCCAAGTAGTAGTATAAGTCCTATTGCTATTATTACAATTAAAAATATCAAAATATCCAAAAGTGTCTGAAGTTCTTTTTTCTCTTGCTTAGATATACTCACCTCAGGTAAGTAGACAGAAACAAATGGAAAAGGAAGGGAAATGAAGGTCTTGAAAGTAAAACGAAGACTAATTTACCAGTCTTCAGAAGATACTGTCTACAATGCAGTGAGCAGAGTGGGTCGGTAGATCTTACTGAGTCGGTGGGTCGCAGTGAGTCATGGTGGGTGGTGGGTCGCAGTGAGTCACGGTGGGTGGTGGGTCAGAGTGGTCACATGCTGTTGACTCACCGACCCACTGACCTCCTCCATCTCTGGCCGACTCACGACGCTCGTTCTGACTGATCAAAGACTGACCAAATAACTCCCCTTGTTTACCATTTCTTTAGTTTATATATCCTGTTTTTGGCTTCTCACGTGTATGCAGTTCCTTATTTTGTTTTTGTGTTTTTGACATTTTCACTTTCAATTTTAAATTTCACTTCCTTGAAAGTGCGTTTAAGGAACCTCAACCTGTTTGTTTCTTTTATTTTTAATCTTAAAAGTTTTTAATATACATTGAAGAATTGAAATTACATTACACTACTTTCGCATAAAAAGTTCGATGTGCGATATGTTTTCCTGCTTTCTTCCTGTACAGTATGTGAGCATTGACATGTGATAAGTCAAATACCAGAAAAAACAGCTTCTTTCACCATTTGACAGACACACTGATCGCTCTTGCGTAGTTGATTTGTAAAAATCGCGTAAAGCTGGCTTCCGTACAAAGCACATGTGAAAAAAAGTTTCTTGTTTTCAATTGAAGTAACACGTTTTCACTTAGAAAACAAAGAGTAATTTTTTTCTTTTTTTTAATCATCTGTTTTGCATCTTTATTCATTTCTTTTTGTACTATTCCCGGTGGGAGCTCATGTGGTTTGGATTTCACGTCAATCAGTAGGTCCACGTCTCATATAGCCTCACTGCCAAACGGAACGTTAGAATCAACTCAACTTTTTAAAATTATAAAACCATCAGTAAAATCAGCTGAAACACTTTGTGGGGAATACTCTGTAGATAGCCCAGCATTTTGATTAATTCCCGGGACACCACTAAACAATGGTTTTACATTTTTGGAGGGAATTTTATTACTCCAAGCTACATCAAACTCTGCCTTCAAATAGGAACGACGCGTTTCTTTTCTTTCCCGGCGCAGCCTCAGATTCATTTGAAACAGAGTTTCTATCTTTTTCACTCCCGGATACACCATTGAGCACAGAATAACCAATGTCATTACTATTCATTGCTATCTAACTCATAACCGTCTGAGTCGGAATCATTTATCAGTTCTGCAATTTCATTATCGGTTAAAATTTTGCCACTGCCTTCTGTAATACCGCCGCTCATAGAAGAAATATCCATAGTTTTTTCAATAATAAAGCACGAGAAACACTCAGGAAAATATAAATGTACATTCATCCGTCTCACTAAAATGAACATATATGACGTGAGTGCGTGTGTAAGCTTTTCACGCCTACGAACCTAAGGGAAGTGTTGAAAACCTAATCAGTGCGACATGATTAGGCGCAAAAACGAATTTAGGACAGAATGGCAGGAGGACAAAATGGCAGGGGACATAATGGTAGGAAATAAAAGCAGGAGGACAAAATGGCAGCGGACTAAATGGCAGGAGGACAAAATTGCAGGAGGACGAAATGGCAGAAGGACAAAATGGCAGGAAGTTAATTTAGCAAAAATTATAACTCCTAGGACTCGTATTTTTAGGTATCACCTATTGTGTTTGTTAGTAGGTAACGGTTCTCGATTTAGTCATTTCTGCCTCGAATGACCAAAGAATACAGCTAAATTGAACCAATAGCGTAAAAGAAGGTAGATATCAGTTATCCAAATTTAACAAATCTTATTTTTTTCTTAAATTTATTTCTTTGTAACCATCTTCCAATTGATATCTTGGTCTTATAGCAATTCTAACTACAAGAAAATACATAGATTGAAAGCAAAACAAGGTAAGTAAAAAACTGAAAGAATGGTTACTATTTGTTCTTCAATACTAATACATATCATAGTACAGACCTATAAAATTCCTATACAGTTACAGGAATGACAAAGTTTTTTCTTTCTAATTTCCTACAGCATATCCTTTAAATTATAAAAGCAGCTTGTAGTTGTAAGAATGACTAATTACATACATCTTTCTTAATTCTCAATAATAATGGATATCGTAGAACAGATGATAAGGAACACTCTGCAGTCGTCAGAATGACCAATTACTTACATCATCATTAATTTTATATAGTAAATGTAGCCTTTGGCCAGATGGGGCCTCTGCCCCCAGACCCCAGGTCTGCTCGGCTTACGGCTTCGCATTTCTTATCTATTGGCCTTTGCATCAACAAGGAATTATGTGAACTTGCTCTTCGTATTTTCTGAATCTGCCTATCCGGGGGCTAGGGATGCGCACAAAACAAGATTTGAGGCCGTGTCGACTCGAAAATGTGCTGTAAAAGTTATGTCTCGACTCGAAAAATGTATATTTTTATATTGGAAGAGCTGTGTCTCGACTCGAATTTGGTCAGGAAAATTCTGTCTCGTCTCGTCTCTTGCGCACCCTTACCGGGGTCTTCGCCCTCACACACTGTCTTTGCTCGGCCTACGGCCTCGCATCTCTTAAAACCATAATTCTGTAGTTTCTTTTCCTATTTCAATTATCTAAAAGATAAGATTTTGTATCCAAAGGAAACGTCTGTTTAAATAAGATGGGAATCTCTTCATCCTCCTTTAGATCCCTAAAAGATTAAAAATATTCACTTTTGGCAATTTTCCTGTGGGTTTGTCCCGGAAAGATACAATCCTGCCAAATTTATTCATTGTAGCCCTACAGGAAGTGCTCAATAATTTGGGGGTGTAAAAGGTGTTCCATATAAATAACATGGGAAAGGTTTGTCAGTTCCCTATAAAACCACTCTAAAGTCATTTTTTTTTTACTGATTTACTTAGGTAGTACCAACGAAAACGTACAAACATACCGAACTTCAACTTCATATTCCAATTCTAAGTACCTAAAACATGAGATATGTCCAAAAAAGGTCCCCCTCTTTAGACCCCCTAAAAATTAAAAATATCCGCTTTTGGCAATTTTCCTGTGGGTTAGTTCCGGAAACCTACAATCATATCAAATTTAATCATTGTAGCCCTACAGGAAGTGCTCAATAATTTATGTCAGCTCATGTAGTTTTATATATAGTTAGGATAGGATATATCGTAATATAGACTATAAACACACTTTGTCGTCGTAAGAATGACTAGTTACTTACAGTGTCGTGAACATCCTGTAACACATATCCTAGAATACACTGTAAAAACAAGTGCTGTCGATTTCTTGTGACATTTGCGGTTTTCGATTTTTGACAAAACCAGTTTTCTGAAACCGAAACCGCAAATACGGTTTTAGAAATCGAAACCGCAAATGCGGTTTTCAAAACCGAAATAACAAAAGCGATTTCCAAAACCGAAACCGCAAAAGCGATTTTCGTTTTTTCCAAAAAACGATTTCGACAGCACTAGTAAAACCCCTCTGCGCTCATAAGAATGACTAAAGCATAGTCCTTAATTTTATATAACAAAATATATCATAATATAGACTATAAACACACTTTACAGTCGTAAGAATGACTAATTATATACCAGGCAGGCCGGATCTCGGTGGGGTCTAGGGGGGCCAGGCCACCCTAAATTTTTGCAGCCCCCTAAAATTTTCACGGTAAGCTTGCAAAATGAACTATAATATTGTGGTGAACTATAACATGGTTGGAAGCCCTCCCCCCTTAACTTTAACTGAGTCCACCCTACATTTTTGGGCTGGCTATCGGCATGTTATAACACACATACTGGAACACAATATAAAAACATTCTTCAGTTTTACGAATGACTAATAATTACATTGGTGTTAATTTTATATAAGAAAATATATCGTAATATAGACTATAAACACAGTTTGCAGTCATAAGAATGACTAGTTACTTACAGTGTCGTGAACATCCTATAACACATATCCTAGAATATGCTATAAAAACATTCTGCAGTCGTAAGAAAAGAATGACTAATTATTTACACCGTCGTTAATTTTATATAATAAAATATACCGTAAAATAGACTACAAAAACAATTTGTAGTCACAAGAATGACTAGCTACTTACATTGTCGTTAATTTCAAGTTGTGAGTAATTCCCGCAAGAATTTCTCAAGAGATCTTTTGTTTGTATCATAATTCACACGTAGGTTCCTCAATCTATGTTGCAGATCAACATAAACCTTTTTAGTTTTCTTGATGGGGTATTATCCTCTTTCGCACTAGGAAACTGTAGAATGAACGGTGGGATTTTCTTTCTGTAGGCTTTGTATGAGTTTCCATACCGTTGGGTGGTTGGGTCCAACCAAATGGAAAACCTTAGATTCCACCCCTCGCATAAGTTATTTGTGCGAGGATTGTTAGACAGAGTTGCCTCATGAGCATTGCAAACTTCCGGCGGAAATCTTGGTGGCACTCTCTTAATTCTTACGACATCAGAATTCTCAGAATTGAAATATTATTAGCAGTTCGAATTTTGGAACATAATGAATAAATCGAAAATTTACGTTGAAATCTTCATTTACCAAGTAAGAAACAAAATAGTTTAAAACTCGAGAATTCAAATTATACTTTCTGCCTTTATGTCCTCCTGCCATTTCGTACGCCTGCCATTTTGTACCCTGCCATTTCGTCCGCCTGCCATTTCGTCCTCTGCCATTTTGTCCTCCTGCCATTATGTCCCCTGCCATTCTGTCCGTTCCCCCCTAGAATATGTTATAAAAACATTCTGTGGTCTTAAGAAAAGAATTGCTAATTATTAACACCGTCGTTAATTTTATATAATAAAATATACCGTTAAAAGACTTAAAAAAAAACATTTTGCAATCATAAAAATGACTAGCTACTTACATTGTCGTTAATTTCAAGTTGTGAGTAATTCCCCGCAAGAATTCCTCAAGAGATCTTTTGTTTGTGTAATAATCCACACATAGGTTCCTCAAATTATGTTGCAGATCAACATAAACCTTTTTAGTTTTCTTGACGGGGTATTGTCCTCTTTCGCACTAGGAAATTGTAGAATGAACGGTGGAATTCTCTTTCTGTAGGCTTTGTATGAGTTTTAATACCGTTGGGTGGTCGTGTCCAACCAAATGGAAAAACTTATGATTCCACCCCTCACATAAGTTATTTGTGCGAGGATTGTTAGACAGAGTTGCCTCATGAAAATTCCAAACTTCCGGTGGAAATCTTGGTGGTACTCTCTTAATTCTTACGACATCAGAATTCTCAAAATTGAAATATTATTAGCAGTTCGAATTTTGGAACATAATGAATAAATCGAAAATTTATGCTGAAATCTTCATTTACCAAGTAAGAAACAAAATAGTTTAAAACCCGAGAATTCAAGTTATACTTTCTGCCCTTATGTCCTCCTGACATTTTGTCCGCCTGCCATTTTGTACCCTGTCATTTCGTCCTCTGCCATTTTGTCCTCCTGCCATTAATTCCTGCCATTATGTCCCCTGCCATTTTGTCCTGCCATTCTGACCGTTCCCCTAGCCAGATGACTATATTATTACAATCAAATCTATTATATTTATAAACAGAATACATACAATGCAAACGGTCACAAAAACACGTTATTGGGTTACTGCTCCTATTCCGTAAATCTAATTCAGAATATTCATTAAACATTTCTGTCCTAAGGAATTTTAGGAGTGTTTTAGTTTCTTCTCAAAATTTAAATTATCATATAGTCTATTTGAATTTTTCATTTCTGACTGACCGTAAACCATTTTAGTGGATTTATATTTCTGGTCGTTTGACATTAGTTAGCATTCGATTGCTTATAAATTTATGTTTTAATGAGTTTGTATAGGTTGATTCTTTTGAGATATATTTATATTTAAGCATAGTTTGAAAAAAAATAGAAGGATACTGTTACGCGCTTTGTAGTCATGCCAGGAAATATTACACCCATTTCATCAGTTTGAAGAGTGATATTCCGTTTACATTTGTTTTTATTGAAGTTTTCTATATATACCGTATTTGGTTGCTGTTGTTTCAAACTATCAGGAAGTATTTTAAAATATGGTGTCTACAAGTGTGAGTTAAATAAATGGTCTTTGTGAAATATGAACTTTTTTCTCCTAATCTTCGGAAGTATAGTTTTGTTTTAATAACATTTTTAATATTTTATATACGTTCATGCATTGGAAACAACAATTGTTAGAAATAATAGTAGCAATTTAGTTTTCCATAAAATAAAGTGTATATAAGAAATAATAATAATAATAATAATAATAATAATAATAATAATTATTATTATTATTATTATTATTATTATTATTATTATTATTATTATTATTATTATTATTATTATTATTATTATTATTATTATTATTTTATTTTTATTATTATTAAAACACAAATATATGGTGGGTCTTCTTTCTTCTACCAGATGCCATATTGGAACAACATTTATGAGGTTATAAACTCTTAGAAATCAAATACAGAAGACAAAAGTAACTTTCCACATAATAGGTTCCCTGAAGAATAAGAAAGGAAAAGAAAAATTCAAGAACTCTTTTTCTGATTTTTGTTCGGGACATTTCTTAAGCATGTAAAGGCAGAGGTGGCTCAGTAGTAAAGCATTCATCTCTGGTGGTTGGGGTCTCTAGTTAGATTCCAGCTCACGGGAAGTAGGCTTTGTGGTAGGCAAACACCGTGTGCGTAGTTTTCTTGGTGTTCTTGTGTTTTCTCCCACTTTCTGCAACACACTACTTTTTTTTTCTTTATCATCATCATATCCTTTAGCTTACACGGCATATTCGTGGGACGTAAAGCGGAATATTTCATTTCATTCTTCTTAAATATATAAAATCCAATTCTTTAGTCGCATAGCATAAAGAAAATGAGAACTTTATGTAACCAAACCAAAGCAAAACACATGGCGTAGAGGCTTATAACAATCCCCTCTCTTCAACAACACAGATCTAATAAAGGTTCAGGACATCGCTTCACCAGATTCGCCTTAGAGTGGAAACCCTAACTGTAGTGACGATATATGATATTTGTAGTACAAGGCGTGTTCGTTACACAAGGCAGGAACAGTCGACGTAAGCATACAATCAATTGGTCAGGAGGAGTGCAGTCACATACTAGTTATCCACATGTACGAGGGTGAGCATCAAAATAAGGTCAACAGAGTGATTATTTAAGTACATCGGATTCAACACCTCTTATTCTATTCAGTTCGGCATACCATCGATTCGAACTTGAAATATTATTTTATATGGGGAATCCATATGTGGTATCACTAGTCGACTCTAAAATATATATATCAATCAACCATTCAGTACATGTTAGAAATATATATAGATACATACTCTACTTCAGGATTATACCAATTAAAAGAACAACAGCTTCAACGTCAATGCTTAATTTCCTTATTTGCATTTTATTTACTTATTTCAACAGATAAAACGCCTGCACATATATATCAGAATAAGGAGACGAACACATTATAAGGTGAGGTAACAAGAAAGTTTCGGATTGGGGGACCCGTAACTAACTTACTCGTACATATTTATTATTATATCCATGTCACAATAACCTCAAACAATTTATAGTTTTATCTAGTAATAGAGCACGAACAGAATCTTTATATTTAACCGTTCATCGAACTCAATGTATCGGAGGAATGGGACTTTTATACCTTGTTCAGTCACTTTACTGTTTTTTTTTTTTTTTTTTCGAAAATTAAAATGTATGTATTAGATAGTTGAGAATTCGCAAATATAACTTTTGGACCGGGCAAATATATATACGGTACCCCCTAGAATGTTCGGATATGCGGAACAAAATGAAATTATTTTCCCATGTTTATACGCTACAATTAAACCTTAATTTACAAAATGTATTTAGAATTCGTAAGCAATAAGCAACAGAGCGCCACAACCTAGTCGAGCCCAGTTTTTTCGAGGCAACTAAGGAAATTTTAAGCATTTTGTATCTCAGTTACATAGTGCTCTCAACGGGTTGGGTCGGGTCGGGTTGAAGACCGACCCGACCCGATGAACGGACCCGACCCGCGATCTGATTCGATTGACCTGACCCGACAACCCGGCCCGAATAACTCGACCCGAGCTGACCCGACTGACCCGACCCGACAACCAGACCCAAGTAGCCTGACCCGACAACCCGACCCGAGCTGACCCGACCCGACCCGAGCTAACCCAACCCGACAACCTGACCCGAGTAGTTTGACCCGACACGACAACCCGACCCGAGTTGACCCGATCCGTAACCCGACCCGTTTGAGAGCACTATGGTCACGACACTGGGTGAATGCCAAAATGCACTCCCATTGGGAATTAAACCCGGACCACGTGTACCGAAGTCTTACACATTAACCACTAGCTAGATCAAGCGAGGGATTTGTATATGCATCTTAATGAATATTTGGCACTTTTGAGGTTTGGTTATTTCTTTCTATAACTGATACCAATGTCCGACGTAGGAGAAATTTATTTTTTTCTTGCTTTAGTTCTGTGACGAAATTTTTATTCAAGTTCAGTGTTCTCACCTGCTCGGACGGCAGGGGGTCTTCTCGGAAGGCAGCAGCAAGAATCTCTTGGCGGAGACAAAAGGAAATCGTTTAACTACAATGATAAGGGTTGAGGAAACGGAAGAACACCTGTGATATTTTCCAACCCTTCAACTTTCATTCCAAAATAGGTTCGTATGATTCCGGGACTTGCGCCACTTTGATTTTTCTTTCTCGATAATTAAAACGTATATTACAGTATATATAGTTACAAGTAAGAAGATAGATAATATGAATTTTGTAATTTAAAATTTAAAAATACAGTAGGATAATTAATTATAAAGTACTAATTTTATTTCATCACTTTCAGCCCAACAAATGAAATTCAAACAATTCACACCCTGGGTTTTGGTCATCAATACTGTGTCTTATTGTTCGTCTTGCACAGTCAAGTCTTGGTCCTGTATTTCGTAGTCTTGGTGGTCTTTCATGCTATACGAGAGCCAAGAATGCTCGCCTCATCGGTACAAATGAAGACCAAGTGTGATTTTGATTATGGTCTTTCATACTATACGGAAAGCAAGAAAATATACTCATCGCTACTTGGTGATCATTATCACCAAAACAAGGCCAAGAGCAAGATTACTATGCACTTCGACTTGCATATCCA
The DNA here is from genome assembly GCF_964235325.1 of Thermobia domestica. Taxonomy (NCBI): domain Eukaryota; kingdom Metazoa; phylum Arthropoda; class Insecta; order Zygentoma; family Lepismatidae; genus Thermobia; species Thermobia domestica. The sequence continues at coordinate 167,045,538 of NC_137461.1, read as the reverse complement.
ATCTTTATCTTATTCTTGTATCGATGTTCTTGGGCTTGATGAAATAAAATTAAATATTCAGTTTAAGGTCCCTCGATTCTGCACCGAGGCTAAGGGATATGGTGACCATGAGAAATGAATGCAATGGTGGAATGAAGAAAGTGTTGAGGAAACAGGAGAACCTCGAGAAAATCCACTACACGGCGTTTCTCCACCACAAAGCCCAATTAGCACAAGCTGGGATCGAACCATGGACACCATGCACCAGAGATGAATTATCTACCACTGAGCCACCGCGGCCCTACTTGGGCTTGGTCGTCCATATCCAATCTTTCTTTTGGCCTTGCTTAAACATCTTCTAGTTTTGTTCTAAATCCAGACTTCATATTGGCGTAGATATTAATATTACAGTCGATTGGTAAAATAAATCTTCCACGTTTAAAAATTAAAGTACACACAAGTACAAAAATAAGCATTTACCATAAAAACACTAGCTGCAATTGTTCAAAATAGATTTATGGCTTCTATAAAATCAATTGAAAAGTGCTATTTTTAATTAGGCAGCTAGTGAAAAACAGCAGCTTTCGTCTTCAGCCGAGTTTAAGTTCAACCTAAACTCAGTTGACCAAAGTGAACTGACTCGACTGACCCGACCCGACAACCCGATCCGAGCTGACCCTACTGACCCGATCCGATAACCCGACCCGAGCTGACGCGATTGATCCGACCCGACGCGACAATCCGACACGAGCTGACCCGATTGACCCGACCCGAGTTGACCCGACCCGACCCCTTTGAGAGCACTATTGGTACAGTTCGTAACAAATGCCAGGGATTTATGTTAGCACGAGTACTTCAACTACTTACTGTAGCTGGCAAATTATAAGTGTATTCCTATTATAGTTTCCAAAATATCTACCCTTCAAATCTCATTATTCCCTCACTCACTCACTCACCGTCATCAAAATTCTAACGAACTTCTAGCATAGTGGTCATCAATCTTGTGGAGTCAATCGCCCTCTTGGCTGAATGAGATCGTTCTGAGCCTCCCTCGTTATCTTAATCCAATCCATCTATGCACAAGACTAAACGTAACACTTGCACGAAGCAGTTTAAGAGCCAAAAAAATTTTTAAGTCTGCATTGCAGAGCATATAAAATGAATTGTTGAAACAATATTACCATTCACTTTACATATACGTTATATTTTTAACACAGGTTTGCCCAAAAGAGAAGAACCAATAAGCGTTTCTGTGACCGACTTTATAAAAGATGAATAACCGTAACTTTTATGTCGACTGAATATCTTTCGTCATTACAATATTAATATAGAACTCAGGATATGAATTGGTAAATATTGAAAAGTGCTTATTTATGAGTAACCGGTTTTTTCCTAGTCCTCAAAATAAATTAAATTTTTAGCTGCTGATTGCAAAATAATAATAATAACAATAATAATAATAATAATAATAATAATAATAATAATAATAATAATAATAATAATAATAATAATAATAATAATTATTATTATTATTATTATTATTATTATTATTATTATTATTATTATTATTATTATTATTATTATTATTATTATTATTATTATTATTATTATTAACTAACTAACTCTATGGCCTATGGAATCCGGAGGTTCAATGCCGCGTTCACAAAAGCTCTCCACTGACTTCTATCCTTAGCTAATTGCATCCAGTTTCTACTTTGTATCCCAATCTCTGCGAGATCCATCTTAATATTGTCCTCCCATCTGCGCCTCGGTCTTCCTAATGGAAGTGTTCTGATTGGTCTTCCAGTCAAGACTTTGAAAGCGTTTCTACTTTTTTCCATTCTAGCTACATGACCCGCCCACTTAAGCCTCCTACTCTTGACGACCCTAACAATGTTGGGCAAACCATATAAATTATGCGGCTCGTCGTTATGAAGCTTCTGCCATTCCCCATTCCCGTTCCTCTTGGGTCCGAATATTCGTCTCAGGATCTTGTTCTCAAATACTTTCAGTCTATGTTCTTCCCTCAGAGTAAGTGACCATGTTTCGCAGCCATACAGAACAACAGGCATGATTATCGTTTTGTATATTTTAAGCTTCAAATTCCTCGACAGAATTCGCGATGATAAGAGATTTTGAACCGAATAGTAACACGAATTCCCTGCCTTCAGTCGACATTTAATTTCTCCGTGAATATGATTTTCCTCTGTTAATATTGATCCTAGATATTTAAAACTATCCACTTTATCAAAAGTATTATTTAATATTTTAACGCATCCATGATTTGCTGTAGTTCCGACGCACTTCCATGTATTTAGTTTTCTCTGCATTTACTTCTAAACCCATGTCCCTGCAAGCGTTTAATAAGATCTCTGCATTTACTTCTAATCCCATGTCCCTGCACGCGTTTAATAAGATCTCTGCATTTCTTTCTATTGTTCTCCTATCATCCCCTATTAAATTTACATCATCAGCATATGCCATAACCTGGTGAATACCGTTCAACTGTAGCCCTGGCTGCTATCTTTGATTTTCCTTATAGCGTATTCCAGAACGAAGTTAAATAATAATGGCGACAACGCATCTCCCTGTTTTAGGCCATTTTCGACGTGAAAGCTTGTGGACAAAAATTTTCCTATCCGGACTTTACTTTGGGATTCATTTAAACATATCTTAATTAATCTAATTAGCTTTCTCGGTATTCCAAGTTCTGTAAGAACGTTGTATAATGTTTCTCTCCTAACCGAGTCGTACGCCTTTCTAAAATCAATAAATAGTTGATGTACCGGGGTATTGTATTCCCACTTTTTTCGAGTATTTGGCGAATGGTAAATATTTGGTCGATAGTTGATCGATTTCGTCGAAATCCGCACTGATTATCTCCAATAATTTCATCTGTGTATGGGGTCAGTCTTGCTAATGGAATATTTGAAAGGATTTTATAGGATGTGTATAGAAGAGAAATGCCTCGATAATTATTACAGTCAGTTTGTCGCCTTTCTTCTGAATTGGAACAATGATTGATTCTTTCCATTGTGTGGCAATTCTTCCTTGTTCCAGATAAGGAGAATGAGTTTGTGTATCTTGTTCCACAATTTTTCGCTTCCAGCTAAAATTAACTCAGCCGGAATTCCATCTACACCCGGAGATTTCTGTTTCTTTAATTTCTTTATAGCGGTTTCTACTTCTATTCGGTTGGGTTCTGGAATATACGGTTCTGCGGTGTGTATCTCCTTTTCTCCACGCACACTAGTTTTTGGTTGCGTGTTAAGCAAATCGTCAAAGAAATCTTTCCATCTATTTAAGATGCTATGCGTGTCAGTGATAACTGTACCGTCAGATTTCTTTAATATATAAGCACGGGGTTGATAGCCTTTCTTAAATTCGTTGATTCCCTTATACATGTCCCGGATGTTTTTATTTTTACTATTATCTTCAAGTTCCTTAATTTTAGCTTTCAGAAAATCGCGTTTCTTTGTTCTAAAAGTTTTGGAAATTTTTCGCCAGATATCTGCGAAATTTTGTGTAGTTATTTCATTCGGATTTTGTAGCCAGCGTAATTTTGCCTGTTTTCTCTTCTCTGCTAGTTTAATGCATTCCTGGTCGAACCATGGTTTATTCCTACGTATTTCCGCGTGTCCAAATTTTTCTTTTGCTGAAATTTTAATGCTATCTCTAATTTCAATCCAGGTATCCTCAACATTAGTGCACTCCGAATCTTCTAAAGCCGAGAATCTATTCGAAACTTCAATCTGGTATTTCTCTCTTACCTGGCTCTCTTCTAATTTCTTTAAATTGAATCTCTCCGTTTTCGGACAATGAGTATTACCTTTATTCAATGATAACCTCTCTCGTATTATCGCTGCTACCAAGTAGCGACCAGTGTCACAATAATCCCCTCTAAACGACCGGACATCAATTATGCTAGATTGCCTTCTTCTATCTACTAAAACGCGATTAATTTGATTATGTGTTTTCCCGTCTGGTGATGTCCAAGTGTATTTATGAATGTTGCGATGTGGAAATTTTGTGCTCTTCACGATTCGGTTTTTGGATGTTGCAAAGTTCGCGAGTCTAACACCGTTGTCATTACTTTCCTTATGCAGACTTTCGTTCCCTATAATCGGTTTGAAAATATCCTCTCGTCCTACCTTCGCATTGAAATCCCCTAATAGAATTTCCATATGGTATCGCGGGAGTTGGTCAAATATCCGTTCCACTTCTTCGTAAAAACTGTCTTTTATATCGTCATCCTTATCTTCAGTTGGGGCATGTACATTTAAAACAATAATATCGCACCACCGTCCCTTAAGAGTAATAAAGGAAAGTCTGTCAGTAACAAATTCAACCCGTTTAATTGCTGGTAATATACGTTTATGAACGAAAAACCCTGTTCCTAACTGGTGATTTTTATTTCCTTCCCCGCAAAAGAACGTAAAATTTCCGGAATTCAGAGATCCATTTCCTTCCCACTTAACTTCTTGAACTCCTACTATGTCCATCCTGTATTTCTCTAACTCACTCGTTACGGATTTTAACGGGCCTGCCCTATAAAGACTCCTAATATTCCATGTTCCAAGTCTCATGTCCATTTTCTTTTGCTGAGGTCGTGCTAAGTTATCAGTCCTTGTCCGAGGCTTTTGTGAATATTTCTGAACATTTTTTTTTTTTTTACAGGATGAGGTTGTTAGCCCTACCCAAACCCCCAAGCTGGAGGACCACTCCTAGTCGGCTGTCCGCGACTGCTTATTCAGTATATTCGCAGCTAACCTCTATATCTAGAGGCCTTCTCCTCGATCCGCAACCTGAGGACGCGCCATGCCGTGGTGACAGGATTTTTATTATTATTATTATTTTATTATTATTATTATTATTATTATTATTATTATTATTATTATTATTATTATTATTATTATTATACCTGTACTTCTAAACTATGCTGCGCATAAGCATTAGAACTCTTATATGATAGAATGCGTATGTCCGTCTGTTTGTTGACAGGTATCAGAACAAAAGCGGTAAGATATATAAAGAAGCAGTTTCTTGCAATCGATTCAGAGTCCCAAGAATAGGTTTCATCTCGTCCGTTAACCTATTATTCAACCCAGAGTTGGTTGAAATTAACTATTTCTGGGTTCAACGTTTTCCGCTGTAGAACAAAGACTGTAAAAGAAAGCAACAAGCGATTTTCTGTAATCGATTCAGCCTCTCAGGGAAATACACTGTTATGCTTAACACTCTTCCAAAATCAGAAGTGGTTGAAATTTATTACTACTTCCGGTTCAATGGTTATTTCATAGAAGAAAAACGATAAAAGATATCGACAAGCGGTTTCTTGTAATCGATTCAGCATCTCGAGAATAAGTTCCACCTCCTATGTTGCCATCTATTCAAGACGGAAGTGACAGAAATCAACAATTTTCGGTTTCAGTGTTCAAGGCTATAGAAGAGGAACGGAATACCGACAATCAGTTTTTGCAACCGGTTCAGCGTCAGCAGAGAGCATACCAAGGAAAATAAAAGAATCAGGAAAAAAGGATTATGGAAATACCAAACGGTAGCTATTTAAGCTATCAATCAATTTTTTCAATAGCGAGTTATACGACTATGAATTTTGAATATTTCATATATGAGTATTCCAGATAAGGTATACGAATATGATTTCCTCATTTCAATCAAAAAAGTGCTTTATTTTATTTAGAACTTGATAATACTGCATATTAATATAATCAAATTTTACTTCTGTTTATTTGGGATTGCAAGATTAAACTGTTAGTGCATTCACATGAGTTTACATTAAACTCGGAAATGTTACAACTTACCTTCCAACGTTGCAGTCTAATAATTAATCAATTACTGCAAAAAAGGATTCCAACAAAAATATAACAAATGAGCTATTTTAGCTTAATATCAGACACCTATGCACAACAGCACCTTTTATGGTGAAGTTCTGATAAGTCTGTTTCAAGTTTTATCACTGTAACTTACCCAAACAACATTTAGCATCGTAAAAATGACTAATACTGATGAAATATCACTAGGATTACCAACTGTGGGAAACGAAATTGCGAGTATCTCGCCACAAATTGTTTATTATATAGCCCTGCCTTAATCAAACTAGTTGCAGTATCTCTGGTTCTATCAGTAAAACACATTGCAGTTGGCAACTTTAGACATAACAGAAAATTATTGGGTCGGACATATCCCAGCCGTCCGCCCTCTAACGACTCTCATGATTTTAAAAAAAAAATACAACTATTTTTAAGCATATACATGTCCACCATAGTGAAAAATGGTGGAAAGTATCAGTTTTGTTACTAATGGTCTGATTGACCTCTAATAAACTTATTTACTATATATTATTTCACATTATAATGTGACAATATTTTGAAGCTCACAGATGTTTGCCATTTTGAAAAGATGTCATTTTAGATATAACGGTCTGATTGTCTTGAAATAAATGACATTCAATTTAAGGTAAATGGCTACAACATGCTGTGACAACATCTTGAATGCGCTACATACTTACCATATGGTGAACAGTATCACTGGAGTCACTATGAATGGTTTATTTGACTTAAAATAAACGACACTTGGTTTGGAATGAGTCACTATATTAGAATATGGCAATACCTTTAAACAAAATAGGTAACAGAGGGTGTTTATTGTGAACAGCTTACTTCATTTTTTATTTTTTATTTTTTATTTATTTATTTATTTATTGATAAGATTACTATTACGCATACAGAGACAATTAGTTCAGAAATGGTGACAGATAGGTATACGGGACGCGTATAACAGATCTCAACTCACTTTAAGAAGACGTAAACGGCATAATGGTGGTTGGTGAATCTTTTTAAGTGTCTGCCAACGACATATCAGTTAGTGAATGAATGAAACAGTACTATCTATATTTAGTGGAACCTCCAATGAACGTGGTGCCACATCCTTGATATTTTCTGTACTATAGAAATAAAAACAAGGCAATAATAATAAATTGAAATTAATTTCCATGAAGAATAACGGTAGAAGAAGACTAAGCTTCGTAATTCTTCTTTCTTAAAAAGTTGTGAGATCTAATTTGGAACCAAATATTGAATTCTTATTACCCTTCGTACATCTACACTTACAAAGAAGCTTTTGTGACTTGACAGTCACGCAGTATTAGGAAGTAACGGAGTGATACTTATATACTATATAGATATATTGTTTGTGTTTATAGATGTTCTTAGAAACTACTTAATCAGAGTCGTCATTTCAGACTTCGCTTAACCTGTAAGTACTCGCTCCCTTTTTGTGACACCAGTACTCGCGCAGGGGTCCAATAGACCCCCAAATTGATATTAGTTTTTTTACAATAAAAAATAGTTCTTTTAAATACAGTAAAAGCCCCTTATTCGCGCTTCCTTCATTCGCGTTTTCACTATTCGCGGATTAAAAAAATGCGACCCAATTCCTATATTCGCGGCTAAAGATTTCTTTATTCGCGGATCTAATCAGTACGTACATACGTAATAATAAAAAGAATTCCAATAGGAATCCAACCCAATATCCTTTGTAAACGCCGTCAAATGGACTAATAAAATGTAAAATAGACCTTATTACAACTTTGCCTAAAGTATGTTGTTAAATAATATCGCCGCTGTTTTGGTTCGAACTTTGACATAAGCCACCTTCGCCGCGATCGATGTTTTTGAGAATGTAAACAAACAGAATGAAAGCAACCTTATTACTCAATGAATAAAGTATATTTTTAAATGCCGCCACATTATTAGCCGTCCTTTGGTAAGAGCCGCTTTGCGTGTTTTATTGTTTCGTCTTTCCATTCGTTACAAAAATTGTGATCGAGTAACACGTCTCTACCGCTGTCTTCCTAATTTATACACTAATGTCAACTAAAAAAAAAAAAAAAAAATGAGAAACGAGTTTCGACACGAAAAAAATCTGTGTTACCGCTTAAAGTGAAAATAGAAATGTTTGATCGTTTACGCCTTGGAGAGTCGTTTGCACCCATATCACGCTCATTCAATGTCAATGAATCAACTGTACGATCGATAAAAAAATCCGAAGATAAAATAAGGTCGTCTGTAGCTTCAACTTCACTGTCAGCGAAAATTGTTCGTGATCCAGCAATAGAAAAAATGGAAGTGGCGTTGTCATTACGGATCGAAGACCGCAACCAAAAAAGGGTGCTCCTAAGTGGTTCAATGGTCCGGGAGAAGGCAAAGCGTCTTTACGCTCATTTTAAAGAACCTGATGGTAGTTGTAGTGGTGAATGTACAGATGGAGGATTTCAAGCATCGGAATGTTGGTTCAATAAATTTAAGGTGAGACAATCATTGCATAACATTAAAATCGTTGGAGAAACTGCATCTGCAGACACTGCTGCAGCAGAACGATATCCAGAAAAATTTGCAAACTTAGTAGCTGATGGAGGATACAAACCTGAGCAAGTATTTATTGCAGACGAAACTGCACTGGTTTGGAAGAGAATGCCAAACAAAACATTCATTTCTAAAAGCGAAAAGTCTGCTCCTGGATTTAAGGCAGCAAAGGATAGAGTCACACTGCTGCTATGTTCTAATGCATCTGGAGATTGTGTCATTAAACCACTGATGCTTTACAGATCGTTAAATCCTCGGGCTTTAAAAAATCAAAACAAGGACGACCTGCCAGTGTTTTGGCGTGCTAATAAGAAAGCGTGGGTTACAAGCGCTATTTTTTGTGACTGGTTCCGGAATTGTTTTGTTTCTGAAGTTAAAACTTATTTTAAAAAACAGAATTTAGACTTTAATGCAGTTCTAGTTTCGGACAATGCACCAGGTCATCCTCGCGAACTTGAAAATATGCATCCAAATATAAAAGTGACATTTTTACCTCCCAACACGACGGCTTTGCTTCAACCTATGGACCAATGAATAATCCAGGCCTTTAAGCTCTATTACATTAGACGAACCTTCAAAATCGTATTGGATAATATGGAATGTAATCCTGATATGAATGTTATGGAATGCTGGAGGAAATTTGACAGAGCAAAATGCATCGTAAACATAAAAGAATCATTGGAAGAACTGAAGCCACACACATTGAAGTCATGCTGGAAAAAACTGTGGCCTGCTCTGACTGCGGAAAATGACGAAGAATGTGTGCAAATTCAAACTTTGACTGCAAACATAGCCGAAATTGCGAATGGAATAGGACGAGATGGGTTCGAACAGATAGAATCAAGTGACATTCAGGAATTGCTTGAATCGCAAGATGAAGATTTGACTGAAACCGACTTGGAGGAAATGTTAAATTCACATCCCATTGAAGAAGAGGCTTCAACAAGCATTGGAAACGTGACATTTAATTTGAAAAATCTTAGTGAAGGTTTAAGAATGGCAAATGTGCTTTGTGATATCTTTATGAAAATTGATCCGTCTATGGAACGAAGTCTTATTTTTAAGAGGCAAATTGCTAATGCCACTGCTGAATATCAGTCTGAATTGAAGGAACTTTTAAAAACTGCCAAGCAAGAAAAAAATACAAAATTCTTCAAACCATTGCCTAAGTCTGAAGATAATAATTAATCAATATGGTCAAAAACTTCAATTACAGTAAATTGATTTTTATATATGTATTTGTTTTTTTTATTTTATTTTGTCATCTAGGAACGTATCTCCTATAACCCCATATAAATTACCATTCCGTATTCACGGTTTCTGTATTCGCGACATATTTATGGAACATATACCCCGCGAATAGCTTTTACTGTAATTAAGATAATGTAGCATAACTCTAGACATGTTTTTAAGAGTATTTGATGCAATTAGATCTTTTGTACTCGTTTTGAGATGTTTATTTATATTTTTCATCAGGTATTCTGGTTAACAACACACAATTTACCTGTTTGGGGGTCTGTGAACACCCCGTTCGAGAACTTAAGGGTTAAGGGGGGCAAGAGCCAGGCCCGTACTGGGATACTAACGAGGGCGGTGGACAAGTCTATCAAAAGGGCGCCCATAGAAACGTGATATATACATATATATATATATATATATATATATATATATATATATATATATATATATATATATATATATATGGTGACTGGTAATTCGATGCATTCCTTGCAAGGGGATATTCTACAAGTACTTTGGAATATTTTCACCTATATGAACTGGGGTTCGGATATCAATAGTTTCTGAATAATTTAGACATGTGTGATTTCTTTGAAATATGCCAGCTAAAGAGAGGTGCTCGAGAAAGTTTCATCTTGACCCCCTTCCACATATCGTAGAGCGATGAAATTTAACGTGTGTAATCCTGCATATCTGTGTAGGTGATGTGGTAATGTACAGCTTGCAAGTCTGCACCGTTGCTGTGTTATAGATCCGAACGTGAAGTAAGGTGTAGTGGTCCAAAATCCATTCCTGCACCTCAGGAAGTAGCATGGCAACATCGCAGAAAGTACTTGCAACTAGGACATGACTGCATGGTTTGGAAGAGGTGGAATGAAGGGGGTGTTCAGTCAAGAGAAAACGCGAACAATGACGGAATTCATACCCAGGGTCGTACATCTGTGTGGCCAAAATTAGAGCAGTGAATGGGTGCGTTGTTTTCCAGGAGGCCGACAGCTTTTGTGAACATGTCACACTCTGTTTCTATGTTTCACAAGCTTTTGTTAGTGCTACAGTGCTAAATGTGATATTTTGTTATGACTTTCCAAGGTTTACATTTTTACCTTTGCAGAAAACTTATAACATTAGGTTATCATTATAGCAATTGGTACGAGAATGGTCTTTATTTGATTTATTAAAGCGATGTATTCTATTGCTAATTCTTTCTTTTTTTATGCATTTATGTAAAAGTACGACTCAAGGAAAGGTTCGCACTTCCAACTCCGAGGTCACATCGGTCTTTTAGGCGAGTCTAGGGTTCGGGAAGAAACTGATTCTGACTTTCTAAAAAATACCATCCCTGTCTTCGCCTCCTGGGAGTGAAGAAAACCAGGGAAGACCTATTCAAACCAATAAAAGCGTGCGGACGTATCACCTTCAAGGGAGCTCCGTGTTCAACTCTGAGCGACCAAAGTGATGATCATTTTATTTGGGATCAGCATGGATTATTACTACTTGCTTTCTTCCCACTTCGTAAAAAAAATACAATAGGAAAAGATAGGTACGGGGGACGGCGTGACGTCATCCGTCCCCATACCTTTTCAGATCCACTTTACCCTTGATTAACAAATTTGTTTAGTAACATAAAAAGATAAACTGTGAAAACGTCTTTATTAGAGAAACAATTTTTAGTTCTTGTAACAAACTTTTTGTCATACAAAATGAAGCTAAATATATAGATCCTACCAATAAATTAATATAGCTATATTTTAAAATACAATAGGTACTGAATATTCGAACACTACTCCAAAACACACAGTAACAATCAAATTTGCAAATAAAGAGCTTTAAAAACTTGAATTGTTTAAACTACATTATATCGATTACGCTTACAAGCAACGTACAAAACAAGGCAGGATCAGATCCAACTCAAACTTCGCCCAGAGGACACATAATAGAAAATAAGAAAAAATGCCAAATTGGAGCTGCCCCCATCCAGAAACACCGGAGATATACTCCTCAAGATAACGCATCACTTGACAATATGATATAACATAAACGTCGCTAGATACTCATTTATGTCGAAAACGGAAAGGATGGGCAGCACCAGGATGGTATCAAGATATTTGATATGCTATAACACTATATGAGCAATATTTTAGTTTACTTTTAGTAATTCAAGCAACAACTTAATTTCTGTAAAAAGGAAATAAATATATCTGGAAGAATTATCTGTTTTTGCTTCAGAGATGAACAGAGTTGAAAATGAAGTATATGTATACAGTTACTGTAAGCAGTAATGAAAGTGATGTTTAATTTTGTATAGGTGAAAATTCTTTGCATCTCCTTAACATACACAACGATATGTTCAAAGAATATTTCTAACATTAAATAAACCACCTGTAGACCTTGTAAACATATTTTATATTTAACTCAATAATCGTGACAAGGTACAACACTTTTTAGTAAAAACACTGTATAAGATGAAAAGTTTCAATACTATAACAGTATCTTCATGAGACTTAAACACACTTATCTAGTGTGCATAAGTGTGTTTAAGTCTGATGAAGATACTGTTATCGTATTGAAACGTTACATCTTATACGGTGTTTTTACTAAAAAGTGTTGTACCTTGTCACGATTATTGAGTTAAATATAAAATATGTTTACAAGGTCTACAGGTAAAAACACTGTATAAGATGAAAAGTTTCAATACTATAACAGTATCTTCATCAGACTTAAACACACTTATCTAGTGTGCATAAGTGTGTTTAAGTCTGATGAAGATACTGTTATCGTATTGAAACGTTACATCTTATACGGTGTTTTTGCTAGAAAGTGTTGTACCTTGTCACTACTATTGAGTTAAATATTTCTAACGTTAGTAGAAACTGCATTTCTTGTGAGGACCCTGCTATGTTCCAAGCCCCCAGCAAGTGCACCTTGTGGACAAACATCGTGTAGTTTTCTCTAGTTATTTCCGGCTACTCCCACCTTCTTCATTTTACCATTATCGTCTTCTTTCTTAAATTTGTTACATAATCACTGGGAAAAAATCAAAATGTTGTTTCTACTGTTTCTACATCTCGTGGTATAAGTCAATGTTGTGGTTGCAATGAGGTACCTACAAGAATACCAAAAGCGATTCTACTAATGTAATGTCGTATAATGCATTGCCCTTCTTCCTAAATGCCTCAATTGAAATGTAATTGGTTCTAATAACTTTATCAAGAACGTGGTATGTATAAGCTTTAGTGAATGACATTTTAACGAGCATTCGTAAGACATTATAATATTTATACATGCCATTAAATTGTGTCATTATGACTCTATATTATGTTTGCAATTGTAAAAAAACACATAGTACATTTTTTTTATGTAAAAGAAGGTGACTGAATGAGAAATGGAAGAAGAATACATGTTGATTTCGAAGTCACGACTACTTACTTTATAAATTTATAGTTTATGTCTGTTCTCAGGTTATCGAAATGACTAATGAAAACTATATAACAAGTTATGTAAATCAAAGAAATATGAGTTGAAATGTTAAGTTTTGTGTAAATAAATTTATAGTTCTTTAAGTAAAGAAAAAGGAACATGTCATACACATCATTATTTTAGAGAACCTAACCTATTCATTGAAAACCATAAAGTGAAAATTGTATGTAAGAGAATAACACTTGCACAAATAATAAGAATATATATACTTTATATATACTGTATTATAAATAGGCAATTTGTGATACTTTTATTGAAGTTATAGAATTTGTCCCAAAGGATCATACTAAACGTGCCCATGAATATATTATAATGAAAGAAATACAAGAGAATATGAAAATAAATATGTGAGTAATGTATTGGCTTATTGTATATTATTTAACCCCTTACCGCATGCAGTGCCATATATGACACATACCCTTTTTTCACTAGCTTTTTTGTGATTTACCAAAGGCATCAAATGGCTGTTTTGTTTGCTGTGAGATATTGACGTGTATGAATAAGACATTTTAGTATCATCTGGCATGTTCTTTGTGAGTTGTAAGTGTGTCATATATGGCACTTACTTATTTCTCGTCGGAATTAAGTAAAAAATCTAAAATTCAAGTTTTAATTCATTTTTCAAGTTCACGTATGAGGATTTTCAATACTGATTATTTTTTTCGCTAAAAGAAAAATCATGCAGAAAGGAGTTAATCTTAAAAAGAATGTAAATGTATGTCGAGGAAATATTATCTTGTAAAGGACAAACTGCGTTTCTTTACTAAGGGGTAACCATGGCTAATATTGTGGGAAAACGGGTCTTTGGGGAGCCAGTTTATTTATTTTCTTTATTTATTTTGTTTATTCAGTTATGAGTATTTCAAGTTTGAAGTTACCGACGAAGTGCGTGTGGTGCACCATCATGTAAGTAGCCCACTATGAGAGGGATACACTTTACACAAAAGCTCTTTCAATTTTCAAATGTAAAAGTAGTGGAAGAAATAATAAAAAAGGACTTGAACCATATAAATATTGTTACTTTACTATTTCAACAAAAACGAAGTTACAACGACCTTTACGGGAATGGAGATTTCACAAGTTTGGTTGGACCTCGCATAGAATTTGTGTGAAAGACCATGAAATCTACGAGCAGCCCTGTCTATGGCTGACCTAGTTCATTAAGCGGATGTCAGCTTTTTTACATTTTCGAAATAAACCAATATATGGATTCCTTATTATAAGTAAAAGAATGCAGTTGGTAATAAGTTAATAATAAGTCTTCAACAAGAAGCTATAATCTTTAACAGAAAATGGATAAGGAAAGTAGGAAACACAATTATTATAGCAATAATAACATCGTTAATAAGTAAGCAGTAGCTAGTATAATCATGACTTGTTTACAAACACGTATCTTGAGATCTTTTTGAGTACTCTATTTAGAAAGTTTAGAATATTTAGTTTTTTTCATGTAATTCGTTGAGAGTCAGCTTTGCTGGGTTCTTAGATTGTAGGAACTTTGGCTCGATGGTTACGTTTACTGATGAGCGCAAGAGTCTTGGTCTTGCAGTTTTTGCAAGAGTCTTGCATGTAAGACCAAGACCAAGACCAAGAGGTGCAAGACCAAGACCAAGACCAAGACCAAGACCATACCTGCAAAATCAAGACCAAGACTCTTGCGCAAGAGTCTTGCACAAGTACCGGCATTACTTGATTTTTTTTTTTTTTTTTATAGAATTTAAACAAGGAGATGGATTTCTTGGCTTCACTGAAAATGCTGCTGGAGTGAATGTGTTCCCAGTGGTTTATGCAATCCGTGTTTGTCGATCTGCCCCTGTAGCATATAGTTACAATATGTCGTTTTCTGATAGTGCTGTCGAAATCGGTTTTTGAAAAAACCGAAAACCGGTTTTTGAAAAAAGTGAAATTTCATAAAACCGAAATGTCGGTTTTGAAAACCGCATTTGCGGTTTCGGTTTTGAAAACCGCTTTTGCGGTTTCGGTTTTGAAAACCGCTTTTGCGGTTTCGGTTTTGAAAACCGCATTTGCGGTTTCGGTTTTGAAAACCGCTTTTGCGGTTTCGGTTTTCAAAACCGCTTTTGCGGTTTCGGTTTTGAAAACCGCATTTGCGGTTTTCGGTTTTCAGAAAATTGGTTTTCTGAAAAACCGAAAACCGCAAATGTCACAAAAATACGACAGCACGCAACGACGAGAAAACAGCAAAGAATCTGTCCCCACTCCGGCTCACAGTTGCCAGATGGAGGGAAATTTCCCTCGGCGTAGGGAAAAAATGATCAAAATTTGCAGAAGGAAAAAAAGATATTTTTTCTTAAAATGTCTTAAAGTGTGGGAAAATTCTTGGTGAATATAGTTTTACAATTGGCAGAATAAAAAAATAAGTTGCAATTTCTCAAAGAGGCACGGCTATCGTTATTGGGAAGTAAAAGGATAGAATAAAATATGATCGGTGTTTCCTTCATGTATAAACTACTGCAGGTGTTTGGGACTTGCGATAAGAAGCCAGTCAACACATGCAAAACCACAACATTCACATTTATCGGAGTGGCAACAAATCAACAATAAAATTGTGTATTGAGATAGAGATTTTCTTTTTTTCTTTTTTATTAAGAAAGTGAGGTGGTGCCTTTTTGTTAACAAAAGAAAGAGTGGCAGTACTATTTTTAAAAACAAGGGGAAAGAGTAATAATAATATAAAAGATGACTGTCTAAGTGGATGATATTTCAAATTGAATTTCATGAGTTGCATGTGTATAGGGATATACCTCATTTCTATTGAGCTTTGTGTTGGGTTATTAACCCATTTTAGCGGGTACCACCCGATTTTCAGGTTCTATATTCGTCCCCCGCTTAAACATATCTTAATCACTAAAAACCACCCGCTTTTTGGGATTGGAGAAAAATCTAAGAGGACTTAGTTGGTATGGTACATTCAACGTAAACCGTTACATCTCTGACAATCTCAATCGCGATTGAGTTAAATTTGAACTCGCGCTCGGGCTCAGGCTCAGGCTCTGGGCTATCTGAGCAGTGCGCGTGTGCAGAATCATTTGCTAATAAGAGATCTGCTCTAATGCACAATGGTTTTCTTTGTGTAGTTCATGTGTTTTTAATGTAATGTATTGGAAGTTCTATACGAATTAATATTCGTTTGTAGATGTTGTGACAAACATACTTGAATTAATCATGCCTTCATAAGCTACAAGAATGCCGAACGACAATTTCAAGTGTAACTTTCAAGACTCTTATAGAAGCGAATTTACGTTTCTTAGCCAGGGCAGAACTCAGTTTGAAGCAAAATGTACACTCTGGAAAACTGTTTCGTTTGAAAATTAGGATGCAGGGAAGCAAATTGGACCTCCCCTGATCTTTATATAGTTTGTAAATTAGACCACAAGGAACACGAATCTGAAGGAAATTGGACATTCCGAGTTTCGGAACTCGAGATATTAAAACTTAAAGTTTAATATAGACGCTATCTATCTATATGAAAAAACACAATATTCTCTATACGAAACATATTATGTCCTGTGAGATATATAAAGGTAACCAAGAAAGTTCTGTCGCTTTTTGTGGAGGTCTGTGTTAAATTGACCTTCATACCGTGAGTTGAATGCGAATGGATATAAGGCGAAGGTCAGTTGTTGGTGTGGGTATATCCAATATTCTACCTGGTTGTGGCAGTTCAGTTACAACGTGAATTTGTGTAAGGACTGAGTGAATATGGAACCTCCACAGAGCGTCATAAGGACGTGTATGCTATACGAGTTCAAACTTGGATCGAATACCACTGCAGCAGAGCGGAAGATACCTCAGGCCTTTCGTGAAGGTGTCGTGATTACGCAGACAGTGCAAGGGTGGTTTAACAAGTTTAAGAACGGTGACGAAACACTCACGAAAGACGCACCACACGTGCCGGAAGACCAACACATGTACAAAATGAAGATCTTCAGGTAGCAGTTGAGCCGAACTGTGGACAGACATGTGAGGAACTGGGGCTAACATTCAATGTTAGTGGAGAAACCATTCGCCAGCACCTCTATCAATTTGGGAAGCACTGATTTGTCTCCGGGCCAGAAGGCTACGCGTGCAGACACCTGTGATTCTTTGCTGTCTCGTCTGAGGAAGGAGCCATTTCTGGACAGGATGTTGACATGTGTTGAGAAGTGGGTCCTGTACGAAGCTCCACGGCGTCATCATTGGTTAAAATCCCATGAACTGGTTCCAAAACAGCTGAAATCAGCAATGCAGCAGAAAGTCCTCCTGTGTGTTTGGTGGACTGCTCACGACATCGTGCATCGGGAACTGCTACCGGGTGGTCAGAGCAGAACATCAATGCAACTGTCTACTGTCAGCAGTTGAGCCGTGTTCAAGAAAAACTCAAAACCCTGGAGCCAACACTTCTCAATCGCTATGGGGTTCCCCCGTTACGGAACAACGCTATACCCCACATAGCTAGAATGAACCGGGACACCATCCTACGCTTTGGATGGGAAACACTATTACATGCGCCATACTGTCCGGACATTGTACCTTCCTGTTATCACCTGTTCCTTTCCTTGGACACTCACTTTAGAGGACTCCAGTTCAACTCCGTAGTAGAGGTGCTAAATGCACTTGATACCTTCTTCGCTTCACGGCAAACCAAGTTCTACCGCGAAGGAATCCATGCCCATCCCGAACGTTGGCAGAAGGTCATTGATACTGATGGGTACTGTTTTTGATCTTCCAGGTACGTCTTAGGTGATATATCGATGCTGTAAGTCATAGGTCAAAAAGCGACAAAACTTTCTTCGTTACTTTTTTACTTTTTTACATAAAACTACTGTATAAGTTCTAGTATCTCGAGTTCGGGAAGTCAGAATGTCAAAATTCGTTCAGATTATTGCTCATTTTGGTCCAGTTTACAAAATATATAAAGATCAAATGGTGTCATTTTTGCTTCCTGGTCAGTTTATGATCGAATATCTCGAGTTCCGAAATTCGGAATGTCAAAATTCCTTCAGATTCGTGTTCCTCGTGGTTTAATTTACAAAATATATAAAAATCAATTGGGGTCTAGTTTGCTTCCGTGTTCACTTTATGTTCGAATATCTCGAGTTCCGAAATTCGGAATGTCAAAATTCCTTCAGATACGTGTACCTTGTGGTCTACTTTACAAAATATATAAAAATCAGGTAGAGTCCAGTTTGCTTCCATGGTCAATTTATGTTCGAATATCTCGAGTTCCGACATTTGAAATGTCAAAATTCCTTCATATTCGTGTTTCTTGTGGTCTAATTTACAAAATATATAAAAATCAGGTAGAGTCCAGTTTGCTTCCATGGTCAATTTATGTTCGAATATCTCGAGTTCCGACATTCGAAATGTCAAAATTCCTTCATATTCGTGTTCCTTGTGGTCTAATTTACAACATATATGAAAATCAGGTGGGATGCAGTTTGCTTCCCTGCAGCCGAAAAGTACATTGGAAGTGTCATCAAAGAAATAACTAAAAAAAAAAGTACTAAGGATCGCAAATCAGTATTTGTAACACGGAAGTTCACATCAATACTTACGGTTTAGAACCCTCACTTTTCTGATTTTAAAATATGGCAACCCTAATTTAACTGTGTCTTTTACAACCATCGAACTATCCCTTTCGCACTGTGCTGCACATATTACCATAATAGCCTTGGAGCAAAAAAAAAAAAAAAAAGTTAAAACACACATATAAATCAATTCATTTGTCTCGATCGATAGATGCTTTCACAATTGTTAAAAGGTGTAATTAAAAACAGCAAACATTGTTTCTGCTTTGAAAAGGGCAATCCCTTATAAAACCGCAAACACGGTTTCGGGTGGCTTTCGCTTTCGAAAAGAGCTTTTGCGGTTTCAGTTTCGAAAACCGCATTTGCGGTTTCGGTTTTGAAAACCGCTTTTGCGGTTTCGGTTTTGAAAACCGCATTTGCGGTTTCGGTTTTGAAAACCGCTTTTGCGGTTTCGGTTTTGAAAACCGCTTTTGCGGTTTCGGTTTTGAAAACCGCTTTTGCGGTTTCGGTTTTGAAAACAGCATTTGCGGTTTTCGGTTTTCAGAAAACCGGTTTTCTGAAAAACCGAAAACCGCAAATGTCACAAAAATTCAACAGCACTATTTTCTGAATTGGTTGTTCGCGTTTTCCGTAGATATTGGTCGTTTTCAAACCACACAGGTGTCATCTTGCGCCATGTGAGCCTTTTTCGTGGACAAACACTGTGTGAGTGGACTTTCTCTGCGTTTTTCCGTTTCTTTCTTCATTCCACCATTTTAGTAATTTCTCATCATTACTGTCTCCCTTAGCCTTGGTGTATAATCGTGGGACGTTAAACTAGATACTTCATTTCATTTCAAAACATATTAGTGGTGTTCTTCTTCCAAAACTAAAGAGAAATGTAGTATTGAACATCGATAATACCGTACACTATAGGTGTCGACTACAGGGGTATGGCCTTGCTTCGAGACTCAAGCATCCGTTGGAAAATTTTAATTTGTGCTCATAAAATTAATATCGAAATTATATTTTCATGACATTGACGAAAACTTAGTGCATGTGACCGCAAGTTTGATTTCATAGACGGTTGCTTATACGTTGAATAATTGTTTATTAATGTAACTTTTAGCTTCCTTAGGTATACGGCACATCGAGGATTGAGCGATATAGCATCATACTACAATAATAAATCTATATTATATAATTGAAAGTGACTATTTTTGTGACTCCTAATCTCTTGAACCACCCGACCGATCTCGATCAAATTTTCAGCATAGATGAGGTTTGAGCCTGGGAGTGTTTTCATTATTTCACATTGACGGTAAAAGTTAGGGGCGGGGAGAAAGGGATGTTATAATAATAATAAGTAAAACTTAATAACCCATGTACCAAACGGCCAATCTCCATCAAATTTTTGACATATATGACGTTCAAGCCTGGAATGTTATCTGCCAGTTCGATTTGACGTAGCAACGTAAGGGAGAAGGAGGAGGGGAAGATGTACAAAAATCAATATAAATAAAAGTGACTAAGTTTGTGACTTAATAACTCTTGAACCGTTCTCAATCAAATTATTAACAAGTATAAGGTTCGGTCTTAGAAAGTTTTTTAGAGTTTGTTTTACTTTCATGGTAGAACCTAGGGTTTGGGGGATATATATATATAAAAGAAATAAAACTTAATAGCTTTTGAAACACCCGACCGATCTTGATCAGATTTTCAAGATAGGTTAAGTTCAGGACTGGAGCGATTTTTATCATTTTACTTTGACGAAGCAAAGAGGGAGAGGGAGAGGAGGGAGATATATATATGTAAAAATGATAAAAATATAAGTAACTGTCGTTGTGACTTTATCACTCTAGAACCAGACGATCGATCTCAATCAAATTTTCAACATAGACAACAACATCAAATTTCGGACTTCGAGTGGTTTTTATCAAATCATTTTGACGGTAGAACTCAGGGGAGGGGGAGGGGATGGAAAAAGTACAAAAATAAATAAAATTTAATAACTCTTGAACCACCCGAGCGAACTCGATCTCGTTTTCAACATAGATGAGGATCGGATCTGAGATGGTTTCTGTCATATCACTTGGACGGTGCATTTTAAGGGAGGCGGAAGGGGAAGATAATTAAAAATGATCGAAACTGACCAATATTAAAATGGAATATATTGTTTTGGGGGTCGCTGATATAAACACTTATAACTCCGATGCTGTTAAAATCAAAATTCAGCCACATAGCTTGGCGAAGGTGAGGGGACACACACACACACACACACATACACACACACACACACACACATATATATATATATATATATATATATATATATATATATATATATATATATATATATATATATATATATATATATGATCAAAAATGACGAATATTAGTGTGGAATCCATAGTTTTCGGCGTCGCTAAGGTGAACATTGACACTTTCAATCCCGTTTAAATGCAAATTCAGCACCGCAACTTGGGGGAGGAACGAGATATATAAAGTTATCGAAAATGAACATTATCAATGCCGAACTCATGGTTTTCGAGGTCATTGAGATGAACAATGACACTTCTGATGCCGTTTAAATCCAAATTCAGCCCCGCAACTTGGGGTGGAGGAGAGGAGAGAAATATAAAATAATCGAAAATGACCGATATCAGAGAGCGCTTTACTAATAGTAAAAAAAGTGACTGACTAACGAAATATATTATTTTTATTTTATTCTATTTTATTTTATGTTTAGTTTAACCCAACGAAGTGGGTAATTGACGCTAGTAATCCATATTCACAAGTGAGACTTCAAATAACTTGGAGTTTGATGCCGTTATTTTGTATTTCTAATACAGGTCAACAGTATTTATATAAATTGAGTTTATACAAAACATAGACAATTGAGTCATTTTCAGTTTTCACTCAAATTATTCTAAAATATTAAAATATAATAATATAAATATAATAATAATAAAATATTAATTATAAAATAATAATAATAAAATATTCATAAATTTAATTTTCTCTCTCCATTTTTGGTCAATATTGCTAAACATATCATCATCATCATACCTTCAGAGCATAGGCGAAAAGACCGAAGTGCTGAAGAAGTTATTAAGAAAAGGTGGTTTGAAGACTTATAGAAAAGGAGGAGAAACTTTGTTGAAGTGCATAAGGAAGAAAAGGAAAAAGAAGGAAAATCATATAGAGGAGCAGGAAGAAGGAGTGATATATGAAGTGAAGTGTAGTGAGTGTGACATGAAATACATAGGGGAGACGGGGAAAAGGCTTATGGACAGATTAAAACAACATAAGGATGATGTTAGACTGAAAAGAGATAATAACGCCATATACAAACATGTGAAGGAAACGGGACATAAAATAGACTGGGAGGGAGCTAGGGGTTTAGAGAGAGAGAAGAGGAAGATTATTAGAAAGTGGAAAGAGGCTAGAAGAATAAAGAGAGAACAAGAGGAGAACCTAATGAATTGGACAAGCGGTATGAATATACACGAGCAATGGGAGAAATTGTTGGATGTGATAGAAAAGGAACAAGAAAAGTGCATATAGGCTATTAATATTTATTTATTTATTTATTTATTTAAATTTATATATTTATATATATATCTAGTTATTTTAAGATTTTCTATTGTTATTTACTTTCTTTGTATGTCATCTCATTAAAGAACTGTTAGAAAAAGTGAAAGGGCTAATTATATTTTTCTGTTTGCGCGGAATTGACTTTATCCTCATTGGTTCCCTCCGACCAATGAGAGAGAAGAAGGGGCGGGGCCTTTCACTTTCTCATGTATATAAGATCTGCTGTCACCTGTCTTTTCTCAGTGTTTGTGTCTGATGAAGAGGACGTTAGGTCCTTGAAACTGTAACACATTGTAAGTATAGTTTTTAATATATTTCATTCTGCTCTGGTCAGAACTGTGTTTTATTTGTTACTCTAGTTATCCAGAGCCATGGAGTTTGTTCATTATCATCATACCTATTCTGCCATTATTGGCTGGTTACTTGCTTCAACTGAGGTTCGACGTTCGGTGGTTCTCAGCTAGTCTCTTCGTCTTGACGTAGCAATTCTCTGTTTTAAAAAATAAAGGTCATCATCTCTATACACTATCATCATACTTACACTAAATTAAAGTATATTAAATTTAGAAACATACATTGTATTTCTGTTACTATTGGCGCATTGTAGTTTATTATCCCTTATATACATAGTAAAATTTACCTATGAAAAGCTTGAGATTTCTTAAATCCAAGACTTGCAAGACTCTTGCATACAAGACCAAAACCAAGACTGGGTATGCAAACAAAGACCAAGACCAAGGGTTCCAGTACAAGACCAAGAGCAAGACCAAGACCACCCCGGTCTTGGTCTTGGTCTTGCATTTGCTCATCACAACTTACGTTTGTATGTCGAATTATGCCCGAAATCTATGAAAGCAAATATTTCCATTTAATAGTGGTTCGTCAATATTATGCTATAACACATGATTTACATAGTCATGTTACTTCAGTAGCTGATCAACAGAGGCTAATACCACTATGCATACAGATATCTGTGCACGCATGTACGGGAAGAGAAAGAGGAAAATCATGTTTCATCTTGTTTATAAATGTCCCATACACTTACGAAGAACCACGGTCTTGCGTTCGATTCCGATGAGAGAATTATCAAAATGAAAGCATATTTAGGGTCCAGGTTCGATTCTCGATGAGAAAGCATTGAATATTTTGATACATTAAGTTAATTCGATCCTTTCTATCGTCAAACGAAAATCAACGCGAAGTGCTTTATACGTGAAATTCTTTTTTCATGCAAGGACTAATTCAACTCTAAATCGTGAAGTACCAAATTAGATCCCAGCTCCCACCAAAATGGATTTTGTGCACTGAATCTTTAAATCGTAAGTTAACGAAGCTACAATCACGGTTATTTGTCTGCTTTACTTTCACTCCCCCAAAATAATAATAATAATAATAATGTGATGCTGTATTTTTTTAAAATTTATTTTTATGTATGTTATTTACGGCCTAAGTTCGATTCCGTTGAAAGCAAAACATACTTTCTTTTTTACGTTTTAATATCACTTTGTTCAGCATTAGGTAGTTCAATTATACATACATACAAGAATTAACACATCTTTCCTAAGCTCGATTAACGTAATTTTATACTTGATCTATGTGCAAAAGTAATGTACGAGCTCGTATATTTTTATTTCGAAGCTTTTATTGAAATTCAAGGTTAGTTGTCTGCTTGACTTTCATTCCCTCCAAATAATAATAATAATAATGTGATGCTGTATTTTTTATTTTTCTGTTTGTTATTTACGATTTAATACCACTTTGATCCGGGTTCGATTCTCGACGAAAGATACAGAGAGAGGCAGCATTGAACATTTGAAAGCATTATAGTGATTCGAAATGAGGAGCTTCAACGATGAATATTTTTTACGTTTTAATACCACTTTGTTCATCATTAGGGAGTTCTATTATACATACAACCATTAACACATCTTTCCTAAGCTCGATTAACGTGATTTCATACTTGGCCTATCTACAAAAGTGACTTTGAATACTAATCATAGCATCGTTTCCCATGGGAATGTGTTTCGAAAAAATATCTCATCACGGCTTCAACACAAGTATCTAATTCGTTGGCATAATTTGATCTTGGGGGTTCTCTGCATAAGTGATTTTGATTACTTGGGAATGTATTTCGAAAAACTCTCTCATCACGGCTCATCATTACAAACATCATCAGTTTTCATTGATGTAGTTATTAACATAACACCTTGGAAAGTCGTATTTCAACTTGTTTATACAGACATCTCTATGGGAATACGGCAACACAAGCCCCCTGGAGTGACTTGAGTATACAAATTTTCATCCTACGTTGTCAAAACATTATGAAATGCTATCCCAGTACGAAAAGTTTCCCACAGGCGGTTCCTAACACTTAGCAGCAACATGTTTCATGATTTTAATTACTGTGTTTCAAAACTACCCAATCAGCGTCCAGTCCGAGGGACGAGGGTGGGGGTACGAGCATTGAACACTTGAAAGCATTATAGTGATTCGAAATGAGGAGCTTCGAACTGGAATTATAGTACATGGGATCCAAGCAGAATCAATATACATGTAAATATACAATACTATAACACATAGCCACTAAGAACATTTCCATCACGATCTTCGCCAGATGGGGCTGGGGGTCCAAAATAGCTATCCAACACAAGACGAGAAGACGAAGACCAATCAATTGGGAAGCTTCGATCACTGATCGCTTACGCTCTTCGCAGGAGGGACGTGGGTCCAAAATAGCTACCCAATGCTACGAGAAGTCTCCGTTCTTAGCTTCGCAAGAGGGGCGGGGGCAGGTGGTTCAAATAACTATCCAATACACGACGAGAACACGAAGAAAAAGAGGAAAAGGCATGTTTCAGCTCGTTTCTACAGCTATTAGGCGTCTAAGAGTATACTTCCTTATTCTAGCATAGCAACATACTGGTTTAGGCCGGCTTAGGCCCCCAGGGAACTTTCCCACGCCAGACCTAAGGGTCAAAGGTCAAAACCATCCCAAGTAAATTATTCACTACTAATACTTGGCGACTCCGAATCAACTCTACTAAAACACAGGCACTTGCCATCATACCATCTGGACGTACCAGTCCGGTCCGACGTAATAGATCTCTTTTACATCTTACCATAATAGGCATACGCATTTCCGTCACAAATACGGGGATACATTTGGGCGTTATCATTGATGACCATCTTTCATGGCGTGGACACCTTCAGCATCTCATAACAATGGCGCAAAATAAACTAAATCTTTTGAAGAGATTAGTCGGTACTTCCTAGCGCATTCATCAAGAGACTGTGTTAAACACTTACAAAGTTTTCTTGCGACCATCTATACTCCATGAATACATCGCATGACTTAATACCAGTAATAAATTCTACACATGCCTCCAGATGTGTTTACACGCATGAAACTGCCTAGTCCTACCGGCTACTCTATGAGCGTATTCCATTTCCACATCTCTTTCATTTAGAAAAACTACGTACCAGGTACATCACTACCCGTTGGACTCAAGGCCATCCCATCCTTCGCAGTAGAATTCGTATCGATGCTGAACAAGACGTTCCACCCCGTCTACTCCTCTTCAGCACTTAGTTAAACTGTATGTTCTCACACATCCTGCTGAACACATAGACGAATTTTTATTAGCATATTATCAACCACCGGATTTATTGCCGAACATTTTCCCATCTTTTGCATCGTAATTCGCACTAACAAAAGCATCATAATGTTCAGGGACACATTCAGGTGGGGGCGATCGGGGTAATCGCCCCCCAGAAGAGGAAACTTTCCTATTTTATATATAAATAAAACCCCTCCCAGAGTTTGGAGCTCTTAAAAGTAGCTCTAAGTAGCAGTATTACAACCCACCGCTCCTGCAGAAGTCTGTCCTGGATCCGCCCCTGATAATGTCTCTCATTATGTGTCGAGTCGCTCCAGCACAAGAAGATAATCCATTACCTGTCTAATTAGCCACTATCACTGTGTTGTGGAATCTTATTTGCACCGCATCTTTCATCCCATCATGCATCTTGATAACCATGAACGTACGATGAATGACGATTACTAATCAATTGATGAATAAGGATCCCCAAAATATGGATGAATAAAGATACAAAATAAATTAAGTAAAACCTCTTTGTCTTTCCAATTTATCCTTTATTCCTCCATACGTTTAACTCCACTCCCAAGAAAAGGTATTTTCTTTTACAAGTTTTTGCATGAATATATATATATATATATATATATATATATATATATATATATATATATATATATATATAGTGTAGCCAAATCCAAACTATCACTTAACTCTGTATGATGTGCTTATTTCGTTTAAAAAAAGAAAAAGAAAGTAAGAAAGAAATACGAAAACTCGATTTAGGGATCTTTCAAAAACTTTGTGGTCCCTGATCCATTGCCAAGATCGCAATCATTTGATCCATTCTTTTTGGATCATTCATAAAATTGTTTCAAAAACTTGTTTCTCACGTTCCGTATGAAAGAAGAAAAACGCTACAATCTTGCATTTTGAATTGCTGGGGAAGAGTATCAAAAGTTAAATAATAAGAATTTTCTGGACTTCATGAGTGAGCCAGAATCTCTATAATATGTCGTAATTAATTAGGCAGCATGAAATACACGGTAGAAGCGTACTCTAAACATTTATGATGAAGAGAACAGTCCTCCGAACACATGATTTCCCGTTTCATCTAGTTCTTAGTGAAGAGACATTAATATTACAGTATAATAATATCACCATAGTATAGGGAATTTATGGAAATTATTTGTATTTCTTGATCTAATAATCCAGAAATTAAAATTATCTCATATTTGTAACTTTGTAAGTCTTAATTTCTTCCAAGTCCTAATGGAAACTTTGTAATAGTGCTCTCAAACGGGTCGGGTCGGGTTGTCGGGTCAGCTCGGGTCAGGCTACTCGGGTCGGGTCAATCGTGTCAGCTCGGGTCGGGTTATCTGGTCGAGTCACTCAGGTCGGGTTATCGGGTCGGGTCAGTAGGGTCAGTTCGGATTGGGTTGTCGGGTCGGGTCAGTCGGGTCTGCTCACTTTGGTCAACTGAGTTTAGGTTGAGCTTAAATTCGGCTGAAGTCGAAAGCTGCTGTTTTTCACTAGCTGCCTAAATAAAAATAGCATTTCTCAATTGATTTTATAGAAGCCATACATCCATTTTGAACACTTGTAGCTAGTGTTTTTATGGTAAATCCTTATTTTTGTACTTGTGTGTACTTTAATTTTTAAATGTGGAAGATTTATTTTACCAATCGACTGTAATATTAATATCTACGCCAATATGAAGTCTGGATCTAGAACAAAACTAGAAGTTGTTTAAGCAAGGCCAAAAGAAAGATTGGATATGGACGACCAAGCCCAAGTAGGGCCGCGGTGGCTCAGTGGTAGATAATTCATCTCTGGTGCATGGTGTCCATGGTTCGATCCCAGCTGTGCTAAGTGGGCTTTGTGGTGGAGAAACGCCGTGTAGTGGATTTTCTCGAGGTTCTCCTGTTTCCTCCCACTTTCTTCATTCCACCATTGCATTCATTTCTCATGGTCACCATATCCCTTAGCCTCGGTGCAGAATCGAGGGACCTTAAACTGAATATTTCATTTCATTTCACCAAGCCCAAGAACATCGATACAAGAATAAGATAAAGATTGGATATGCAAGACGAAGTGCATAGTAATCTTGCTCTTGGCCTTGATTTAGTGATCACCAAGTAGTGATGAGCATATTTTCTTGCTTTCCGTATAGTATGAAAGACCATAATCAAAATCACACTTGGTCTTCATTTGTACCGATGAGGCGAGCATTCTTGGCTCTTGTATAGCATGAAAGACCACCAAGACTACGAAATGCAGGGCCAAGACTTGACTGTGCAAGACAAAGAATAAGACGCAGTATTGATGACCAAGACCCAGGGTGCGAATTGTTTGAATTTCATTTGTTGGGCTGAAAGTGATGAAATAAAATTAGTACTTTATAATTAATTATCATACTGTATTTTTAAATTTTAAATTACAAAATTCATATTATGTATTTTCTTACTTGCAACTATATATACTATAAAATACGTTTTAATTACCGAGAAAGAAAAATCAAAGTGGCGCAAGTCCCGGAATCATACGAACCTATTTTGGAATGAAAGTTGAAGGGTTGGAAAAAATCACAGGTGTTCTCCCGTCTCCTCAACCCTTACCATTGTAATTAAACGATTTCCTTTTGTTTCCGCCAAGAGACTCTTGCTACTGCCTTCCGAGAAGACCCCTTGCCGTCCGAGCAGGTGAGAACACTGAACTTGAATAAAAATTTCGTCACATAGAACTAAAGCAAGAAAAAAATAAATTTCTCCTACGTCGGACATTGGTATCAGTTATAAAAAGAAGTAACCAAGCCTCAAAAGTGCCAAATACTCATTAAGATGCTTATACAAATCCCCCGCTTGATGTAGCTAGTGGTTAACGTGTAAGACTTCGGTACACGTGGTCCGGGTTTAATTCCCAATGGGAGTGCATTTTGCCGTTCACCCAGTGTCGTGACCATAGTGCTCTCAAACGGGTCTTGTCGGGTCAACTCGGGTCGGGTTGTCGGGTCGGGTCAGTCGGGTCAGCTCGGTTCGGGTTGTCGGGTCAGGTCAATCGGATCGGATCATGGGTCGGGTCAGTCAATTTGGGTCACGGGTCGGGTCGGGTCGGTTTTCAACCCGTCCCGACGCGACCCATTGAGAGCACTACTTTGTAAACAGCTTCTTCATTCTGCTTGTTCAACAAATTTCATACATAATATCGGAAATATAGGAACGTTGTCTTATTTAATAATAATAACAGGGTCTAATAATAATAATAATAATAATAATAATAATAATAATAATAATAATAATAATAATAATAATAATAATAATAATAATAATACTGCCAAGACAATTGAAATTAGACCATTACCACTAAAACTTCTAGGTCAGCGGAAAAGAAGTGGAAAACGTGACCATAAGAAATACAGCAGCAGAAAAAGCGTAAAACCATGTTAATCAAGCGTACTATTTTGCGGTTAGTTCAAAAATATCTCACTGCTGTTAACATATATCGTTCAGGAGAAAGTTTCTTTTGAAATACTTCTTTTTTCCTTCCTTATCCTTAATGTTACATTTCTACTAGTTGTTTGGTGTATTCTGTTCCAGTCTGATTCTTCTTTCTCAATATATATTTCAGTTAATGTAGAGAAATCACTATTACTTTCAAAATACTACTGCACTTTCATCTATTCGTGCCCTTGAAAAATTGAATATAGAGACAATTTTACCATTCAACTCGATCGGCATTTATCTCTGTCCGCCTGTCCATGTATCCATCTGTCTGTTGCACGGGAACGAACGTAAAACTTATCGAATTTCCACGTAACTTCGTGTGTTCCTTCCTTCAACATGCAAAAATAATCCTATTGTTTGGCGTTGGAATCACAAATATTATAAATATAAATGGTAAAAATCCACCCTAGATTGTAACTTTCCGTATTTATATTTATTAATTATACCGTAATTATACCGTAAATTATTAATTTTATGTAAACTATTATTTTTAAATGACTGAAACGAAGTAATCGGTGATATTTTAAAAGCTGCTTATTTGGGGTCCAGAAAATCATTTGGGGGGCCTGGCCCAGATGCCTTCCCATGGCTACACCCCTGGAGCGGGCCTACCCAAAATTAAAATCCTAAAGCCGCACCTGACTGCGAGCCTTAGCATGTTGGAGGTGAACTACTGGAAAACTAAATAAATGTTGTTGTGAAATGACTTGACACTAGACTGAAGTTTGTTTTATCTTCGTTTTAACTACAATGTCAAACGGCTGCATCTAGTCATTTTTCCAAGAAGAACAAGTAGAATATCATCTAAAATTTATGATAAAACTTAAAGAAATAGTTATTCTTCTTACAGAATCTGTTACAATTACTAAAGAAAATTCTCTTGAAGAAATCCCTCCCTGGACAGAATTGCTCGTCTCGAAAGATTAGGCAGAACGGTAATTCCCGTTTTGCCTAAAGATAATATTATCTAAAATATTTTCTACAAAGTGCTGGCGTGCCTTTAGCCATAACGGGAAGACACTATTAAAACTCTTGCTATTTTGCTCTTAAAAATTTTGAATTCTTGTTTTTAAGTGCCAATAGAATAAAACAACTTACTTTCGACAAGATGAATTTTGAAGCAAAGCACGCAACGCAAGATTGAATGGAAATCAACCTTTACACGGCTGTGATCGTTACAACAACGTTTGATCAATTGATTGGCAACGATTTCATCTCGATATCACACCAAGCATGAGAAAGTCGATGCTAATTGGCTCTAGCTGAGGAAGGAAATAAAATGCAAACGTTCGTTGCATCAACGAATTTAAAAATTTGTAAAATAATAGTAATAATAATAATAATAAAAATAATAATAATAATAATAATAATAATAATAATAATAATAATAATAATAATAATAATAATAATAATAATAATAATAATAATAATAACAATAATAATAATAATAATAAATGCAAGATTGCACCTCCAGATTTTTTGAACACCCCCTAAGTTCAAAATTCTGGATAAATTACTGCTATAGAGTATGCAGTGGAGATTATATCCCCGTATTTATTTAGAAAACGACTAAGTTTCTAGCAACTTTACAGACGCGTTCAAATTAAACTCACGCTCGAAAAATGCAAAATTAATGAAGATGTTCTAATTTCGGAGTTCTAGAACATTTAATTTAATGGTTAAACCACCAATATAGGATCCTTCATTTGTTTACTGTACAGTTGAAGTGATGATATCACCGTTGAACAGCAGATGGTATTAGTAAGGGATTAAATTCTGAAAGTGGTGTTTCAATTCTAGATAGCTATTGTGGATCTAATCAACAAGTTACAGTCTGAAGTGTTGTGGTTGCTGTTGTAAGAAGTTAACGACATTCAAACCATTCAACAGTTAGAATGGGCAAGTTTAAAATGATCGTGACGTGTTTCCTGTATCAATCTTTTATTCTGTGTAGTCCTGTAATTGCAGCATAATGAGAAAAGCAAAAAACCTTTCTCCGAGTAAAATGGAAGTTAACAAAATACTCCTGGTGGAAATAAGAGATACACGGCAATACATTGCCTGTAGAGTTGGGAAAGAACAAAAATCTGTGAGTAGAATCTTTGTTGAAATGAACAAGAGCCAAAATAGGATTGGGAAGTGTGGGCCAAAATCAAAGCTATCGCTAAGAGGTATCAGAAAACTAAAAAGATTGACTCTGGGAAACAGAAGTGCAACTTCTAATAGACTTAAGGATAAAAATGGCTGAGTATGGCCCAGACGTTTGGCCTGAAATTGTTCGAAGGATTCGAATTGTGCCGAGGGAATAAAAGCACACGGTGAAGAAAGAAAACAAAAATTATAGTCTACTCCAATTATGGCAAAGAAGTACCTCGAATGGGAACGAGGCCTAGAATATTGGACTGCTGACGATTGGAGAATAGTGTGTTTCAGTGATGAATCATGTAGCTTTGTGTCTGATGAGTGTTCACAATATGTGCGACGTTGACCTGGGAGAAATTCAAGTTGGAATGTCTTTAATAAACCGTGAAGCATCCTACTTCAGTCATGGTCTGGGGTGTGATCTCTGTCTTCGGGCCTGGAAGACTGTATATAGTAGAGAGGACAATGAAGCACGACCAATACCTACAAGTTCTTCAAGAAGAACTGCTTTCCCAGACTGTACTCTGGTTTGATGACGTACAATTCATCTTTATGCATGCTGGAGCCCCATGCCACCGGGCCAAAGCTGTGACAAAACTTTTCGCCGGCAACGACATTAGTGTTTTTCCGTGGCCAGGCACTAGTCCTGATATAAAACCGATTGAAAACTTTTGGAGCTTCATGAAAGAAAAGCTAGAGAAGAAGCACATTAAAACCAAACTTCAATTAATCAAGGAGATCAACAATTTGTGGTATCACGATGCTGAATTGAAGGCAAAATGTGCTAAACTCGTACATAGGATGCCATAAAGGATAAGAGACTTAATAAAGAAATTAAGAAATATTAATCTTTCTGTGAGAGATAATTTTCTTGTAAGTATTCCATTTTATTTTTTGTCTCCAATTTGGATATACACACTTTATAGTAATTATATTTGAATGTTACGTACGCATTTGTTTTATTGATATTGAAAAGCATATGCCACACCCACTAGAAATTATGACAGAGTTACAAAGTAGTAATGTGAACTATGTTCGAACGTATTTTCTCACGTAATATTGTAAGAACAGTAAAATATTCAGAAACTGAGTGTTGATTCTAATAATTTGAACACGTCTGTAGTTTTATTGCAAATTTCAGCATTACAAACATTGATTAACTTCAGCAATGTAACAATTGAAATATATATTTTAAATGCATTCCACTTATCTTCTTTACACATTTATGTTTAGATCAAATGGTGTGGAGTTTAAAACATATTTTGATGTGGGCTCTCGGACAGCAAGGAGTTGAGCAGTTACAGCCCCGCACACAAGTAAGGCATGATGTTGTCCACGACATGAGAAGAGACGAGAAATAAGATTTTTCTCATCTCGATTCTCGTCTCCTTTCATAAATTTTGTACAAAATGTATACCCTGTTTTTTGTACTTAATTTAATCCAGCAGTTATCAGAATCCTTTCAGCGTTATGACTATATTTATTATTGAAGTATATTATTAATTATGCACTGTTCGTTCAAATCGTTTAACTCCTTACACATTCTGGTTTCACAAAATATTAGACTTCTATGCCACACGTCTATTCGCTGGGCAAAGAATTGAGGACAAGATATATAATTGTGCTCACGAAACAATAAGGAAAAGATTATTGGAGGCTTGTCTAACTGTTAAAAAACAACTAAGAAGATTCTCTTCTTGAAACTCACAAGGCCAGACGAATAGAATACCTACAGTCTGCTTACACAGAACAACATAACCCAACCTCTGTCATATTGGGGCTTATTCATCTGGACCGAGGAGAAGGTTTTCAAGTCTAACCAAGGCAGTGTATCGCCAGCCAACTGTTCTAAGTTTTGAAAATCATGTCTGAGATACTTAATCTGGCCTTTGGGTAGATTAAGTATCCGTGCCATTGTAGGATCATATTTAGCTAACAACTGTACGAGAGACAAAGAATTTCCATCCTAGCTTCCATCATGGTCTTTACTGCCCCTAAGTGCTAAAAGGGGCAGATCCAGGACGGACTTCTGGGGGGAGGGCGGTGGGTCGTACTACTGCTACTTAAAGCTACTTTCAAGAGCTCCAAACTCTGGGATGGGTTTTATTTATATATAAAATAAGTAAGTTTACTCTTCTGGGGGGCAATCGCCCCGTGCGCCCCCCTGGATCCGCCCCTCAGTGCTATTGTGTTATTAGCTAATGTGAACGTAATATCGAAAAGTCTCTCCGGAATCTGGGCCCGAAACTTTGCTTCAAATTTTCTTTCACTCTCCAGTGAATGATTAACTGCTTCATCCATTTTCCACTTATGACAAAACAAACATGCTGAAATGCAATTTTGAGATTTGCTGTGCTGCATTATTTTTTGATAATCCTTGCCCAATCTCTGACCCCTGTTCCCCGTCCACTTTTACCTTCACCAACAGAGAATAACCAACATGGCAAGCAATATATTATAGGCATTATCCAGTTCCTTTGAATAATTAAGCCATTTTACCTGTAATGACTGGTCCGCTTTTGTAGTTGTTTTGAAATACGCAGAGAAAAATCGTCTATTCTTTTCATTTTTCGGAAATGGACCATTTGGTTGACAGGACACAGATTTAGCAATAAAATTCTTAGCAACTTCAGCAGCATTGCATCTCTTACAAGAAGCACAATGTGAAGGTAAGCTTAATTTTAAATCCCTCGAAAGTAAGGAACATCTCGTGTTGTTGTTAGTCCTGGTAATTTACTGATGGACTTTTTGAACATGAGTGGTTGCATTGGAAAGAATCGGTTTGTCCTTATCACACGGTGATGCCATAAATTTGGCTCGGGACCCGAAACCCAAGAAATTGGACCCCAAAGGATGTCCATGCCACATTATCCATGCTGTTTGCTCACAAAAGTAAGTTTCCTTATTATCCTGAATGGATGTTATTCAACCGAACATTACAAGATAATACTGTGATGCTGCATGTCAGTGATGGACAGCGCAATATATTTGATATCGAATAGAGAGGACCAGAGGCGGACTGGGAGTAAAAGGGCCCACTCGGAGAATGATGCTTAAGGGCCTTGATGAATACCGAGTTAGTCTGCCCTTTTACGAATGAACCATTAGCTGGAGACTTGGATGGCGAAACCCCCGTCCACACGACATGCAAAGTTGTATATGCTTTACTTTTCCTTAGCTACTTCTTTTTATTATTTTTTCTCGCGGGGGGTTAGAATAACTTCGAGATCTCCACGCGGATTAATCCAGCACTTGCCGTGAGTAATGTCTTCTCCTTGTTATTTCTATTGAGGTAAATTGCTTGGTAAATTGAGGTAAATCGTGTACCTTTTCTCGATTCCATCACTTTCAAAGTTTAAAGGAAAGCAAATCCGCCAAAGGAAACTCTTCTACGCTTAGAGTATCGCATATAGAACACAATCCTTACTAAAGTTTTGGCGTCACAAGTACGCAGTTTTGGTATCCTATTTGCGTACTGTAGGTTCTAACCGTTAGCAATGGTTCCAAACATAGCGAAATTGTACTGAAACTAAACTGGAATACTCTGAATAGTGTTTACTTAGCTATAATGAAGTTTATTTTCTAAAGCTTTTCAATGCTACCTTAAAAAGAGAACAAGTTCGGTTACAATAATGAGCGCGGCTCTTTTTATCTTCTCGAGGTTTTAGATGGTAGAGAAAACAATGGGTGTTGCACCCTAATTTTAAAGAAGTGTGATCTTATGATTGTAAAAGGGTCTTTCCTAGTAAGATAGTGAAATCGGACCTTGATCCAAATTTGGTCGCTATTGACCCAAAAAGTTACCCTAAAACTATCTCAAAAAAATTTTGACTCCCTCGCCTTTCCGATTTATCGTATAATACATGCTGAAAATTTAATATTTTTAAATTTTTGTGGGGGTGATCAAAAACTTTGAAAGTTTCACAGATTGTAGATACTATCTAGATGTAAATGTGCAATTTTTTTTCAAAAGCTCGTAGGTGTGGTCCAAGATTCGATTTTGCGATAATGCTTCCGTTAAGCAGTAGATTCGTTCTCGCATAGCATCAAGTGTGAATACTAATCGGTATAGCACAACACTTTACATCAGTAACTTTAAAGCAAACATTTTAAGGAAAATAGCATTGGCAAGATTTGCCACTGCCTTTCTTCTGGTCAGATGCGCGCGCTTTGGAAAGTTGAATCTTAACGCTAAAAGTCATAAAACCTAAATAAGGAAAGATTTGCAATTTGTTTTAAAAATAATTTCCATCCTTTCTCAATATTTTTCTCGCTTTGCACCCCCATCTAAGCTGAAAAATAAAGAAGCTTCTCCTAGTCAACTTTTTAGACATTGCATTGCAATAATATATGCACTTTCTGTTATATTTTATTTTTTATTTTGGGCCGCGGTGGCTCAGTGGTAGAGCGTTCACCTCTGGTGCTTGGGGACTCGGGTTCGATCCCAGCCCCCGCCAAGTGAACTTTGTGGTGGATAAACACCATATACGTGGGTTTTCTCGGGGTTCTCCAGTTTCCTCCCGCTTTCTTCATTCCACCATTTCATTCATTACTCATCATCACCGCCTCCTTTAGCCTAACCGGCATAATCGTGGGACGTAAAACTCAAATACTTCATTTCATTTTTTATTTTTTATTTTAAAATTCAAGAAGCTTTTTTGAATACCAACTTTTCCAACATTGACACCAAATATGGTGTTAATAGCTGTATAAGTTTCAATGTTGTATCTTTTATAGTTCCGAACTTATGACGTGATATGTTTAACGCGACGTTAGAATTTGCCATTAGCAAGATTTCACTATTTCAATTTATTTCAATACTTGAAAATTGTTTTTGGTGTGAGAAAAAAAACATTATTTGATAGAGAACACAATGTTCTACAAAAATCTATCCATATCTAGTAAATAAAACAGTTTCTAAAATTCAGGCTAAGTTTGGCAACAATGGGCATAAGGAAAAGCATTGCCATTTATTCCTGTACTGCAATCTAAGGGTTAGACGCTCTATAGAAGAAGTGAAAAATCTGGGTTTGTTTCTTTCAATTCTAGTTGGCAATTTTACGAAAAAGTTTTTCCTCATTTGACACTAACTTGTGCACTTTAGTACAAAGTACTCCTTCAGAAGCTCTTTGTTTGGCACAAGTTAACCCACCGTTGATAAGCAGAATTTATGACGACGCTGTTTCTGCAGGTGGAAAATTGCTTATAAATACGATGGATAGATTTATGTAGCCTACTCCCCAGACAACACGTACCTGTACGGCACATGTGCACTTTCCATGCATAAGCCGTACATGTGCACATGTTCATTTGTGTGGATGATGCATACATACATAACCCGTGCTTAAGCCGTACATGTGAATTTGCGTGGATGAAGCACACATACAGAACCCGGGCAAGCGCACATGTGCATTTGCGTGGATGAAGCACACGCACATAACCCGTGATTAAGTCGTGCATGTGCACATGTGCACTTGCATGGATGAAAGACACATTTATATAACCCGTGCTTAAGCCGTTATGTGCACATGTGCATTTGCGTAGATGAAACACACGCACATAACCCGTGATTAAGAAGTGCTGGTGCACGTGTGCATTTGCATGGATGAAACACACATTTATATAATCCATGCACAAGCCGTTATATGCACATGTGCATTTGTGTGGATGCTGCACACGCACATAACCCGTGATTAAGAAGTGCTGGTGCACGTGTGCATTTGCATGGATGAAACACACATTTATATAATCCATGCATAAGACGTTATATGCACATGTGCATTTGTGTGGATGCTGCACACGTACATAACCCGTGATTAAGAAGTGCATGTGCACATTTGCATTTCCATGGATGAAAAACGCATTTATATAACAAGTGCTTAAGCCGCTATATGCACGTGTGCATTTGCGTAGAATAGGCACACGTGCATAACCAGTGATTAACAAGTGCATGTACACATGTGCACTTGCATGGATAAAGAATACCTTTATACAACACGTGGTTAAGCCGTGATATGCACATGTGTATTTGCGTAGATGAAACACACGCACATAACCCGTGATTAAGAAGTGCACGTGCACATGTGCATTTCCATGGATGAAAAACGCATTTATACAACACGTGGTTAAACTGTGATATGCACATGTGCATTTGCGTGGTTGAAGCACACCCACATAATCCGTGATTAAATCGTGCATGTGCACATGTGCAGTTGCATGGATGAAGCAGACATTTATATAACCTGTGCTTAAGCCGTTATGTACACATGTGCAATTGCGTAGATGAAACACATGCACATAACCCGTGATTAAGAGTGCACGTGCATATGTGCATTTCCATGGATGAAAAACGCATTTATACAACACGTGGTTAAGCCGTGATATGCACATGTGCATTTGCATGGATGAAACACACATTTATATAATCCATGCATAAACCGTTATATGCACATGTGCATTTGTGTGGATGCTGCACACGTACATAACCCGTGATTAAGAAGTGCTGGTGCACGTGTGCATTTGCATGGATGAAACACACATTTATATAATCCATGCATAAGCCGTTATATGCACATGTGCATTTGTGTGGATGCTGCACACGTACATAACCCGTGATTAAGAAGTGCATGTGCACATTTGCATTTCCATGGATGAAAAACGCATTTATATAACAAGTGCTTAAGCCGCTATATGCACGTGTGCATTTGCGTAGAATAGGCACACGTGCATAACCAGTGATTAACAAGTGCACGTGCACATGTGCATTTCCATGGATGAAAAACGCATTTATACAACACGTGGTTAAGCCGTGATATGAACATGTGCATTTGCGTGGATGAAGCACACCCACATAACCCGTGATTAAGTCGTGCATGTGCACATGTGAAGTTGCATGAATGAAGCACACATTTATATAACCAGAGCTTAAGACGTTATGTGCACATGTGGATTTGCGTAGATGAAACATGCACATAACCCGTGATTAAGAAGTCCACGTGCACATGTGCATTTGCATGAATGAAACACATTTATATAACCCGTGCATAAGCCGTGATATGCACATGTGCATTTGCGTGGATGAAGCAGACGCACATAACCTGTGACGAAGTCATGCATGTGCACATGTGCACTTGCATGGATGAAGCACACATTTATATAACCCGTGCTTAAACGGTTTCGTGCATATGTGCATTTGCATAGAAATGAAATGAAATTTTTGAGTTTTACGTCCCGCGGTTATGCCGGTTAGGCTAAAGGAGACGGTGATGATGAGAGATGAATGAAATGGTGGAATGAAGAAAGTGGGAGGAAACGGGAGAACCCCGAGAAAACCCACGCACACGGTGTTTGTCCACCACAAAGTTCACTTGGCGGGAGCAGGGTTTGAACCCGAGACCCCTAGCACCAGAGGTGAACGCTCTACCACCGAGCCACCGCGGCCCCATGCATTTGCGTAGAATAGGCACACGTACATAAAAAGTTATTAAGAAGTGCACGTGCACATGTGCATTAACATGGATGAAGCACACATTTATATAACCCGTAGCTAAGCCGTTATGTGCACATTTGCATTTGCGTAGATGAGGCATACGTATATAACCAGTGATTAAGAAGTGCACTTGCACATGTGCGTTATCATGGATGAAGCAAATATTTGTATATCTCGTGCTTAAGCCGTTATGTGCACATGTGCATTTGCGTAAATGAAGCACACGCACATAACCCGTGATTAAAAAGTGCACATGCACATGTGCATTTCCATGGATGAAAATGCATTAATATAACCCGTGCTTAAGCCGTTATGTGCACATGTGCATTTGCATGGATGAGTCACACGCACATAACCAGTGATTAAGAAGTGCATGTGCACATGTGCATTAGCATGGATAAAGCACACATTTACATAACCCGTACCTAAACCGTTATGTGCACATGTGCATTTGCGTGAATGAAGCACACGCACATAACCAGTGATTAAGATGTGCATGTGCACATATGCATTTGCATGGATGAAGCACACATTTATATAAGAAGTGCTTAAGCCGTTATATGCACATGTGCGTTTGCGTACATGAAGCACACGCATATAACCCGTGATTAAGAAGTGCACGTGCACATGTGCATTAGCATGGATGTAAAACGCATTTATATAACACGTGCCTAAGCCGTTATGTGCACCTGTGCATTTGCGTAGATGAAGCACACGCACATAATCCGTGACTAAGAAGTGCACGTGCACATGTGCAAGCACACATTTATATAACCTGTGCTTAAGCCGTTATGTACACATGTGCAGTTGCGTGGATGAAGCACACATTTAAATAAGCCGTGCTTAAGCCGTTGTATGCACATGTGCATTTGTACAGCTACTGCACATGTGTATGACACATTCATAATACCGTGCAAGTGTATTTAGTTTCATTCTTCTAATATTTACAACATTAAATATGACTTAATTAATAACCTGCATTTTTCGAAGGCTTAAGTACATTCGAATATATATTCAATCAGATAAATCTACACGCTATAAATAGGCTCTCTCAGTAGCATAAAGAATGTGCAGTGTTCGCTTTGATGTAATAAATGACATCAGAACCGAATAGACATGTGTCATAGTATATACATACAAAAAGATATGTAAATATAATAATCTTAATAAGATTATTATTGTTTGCAAGTAAAATATTATTTTTCTCTATTCGTTATTAATTTAATTTTTATTTCGAATCGCGCATGCGCACTGGTTGGAGCTGTGTATTAGCCATGCGCGCTCATTTGTGTGGTCGGGTACGAGCTGTGGTGTGGTGGTGCTTGTTCCATGTGATTGAAGGCGAAGAATTCAACATTATATTATAATCAGGTGAGTGATGAAATTAATTTTAGTGTGAATTTGTAAAATTTAATAAAGCACCAGTTTAAATAATAAAACAGGCGTTAATGTTGCCTTATACACATGCATCCTGTTCTTCACAAGCAGTATTTACTGTAACTCGACAAGTTTCAAACCAAGATCGCTGCGGAGCACTTCGTATTCCGCCATCCTCCCCACTATTCTTCCATCTACTTGTCTGGCTTTGAAAGTTCCAGTGATACTAACTCAGCAAACTAATGTTACAACAAATATCACCTGCTAAAATGTTTAAAGTCTGAATCTTACTTTTTTTTTAGTAGGTAAGCAACCTCATGGTAGAGGTCTGCACAAGCTCGGGCCTAGGGCCGGGTCCGGGCCGTAAATTTTTAAATAAACAATCATATTTCTCGGGACCTTTTCGGGCATAATACAACGATATTTTCTGGAGAACTTTTAACGCACACCTAAATTTGTAACTTAAGACGCCCACACTTAAAATCACTGTGCAATTGAGAGAAAAGCTGTGTAATAGAAAAAAAAACTAAAAGTAACAGAAATAAATATGCTTAGCTTGTCTGAGTGAAAATACTGCTTCTTACACTGAATTAAAGGAACAAGAGCATTGGGAACAACGTGTCTTGGTTTTCTTTTCAAGACAATGTCAGTTTATATTATATGAGAATTTATATAATGACTTTTTTTTTGAGAATTCATAGTTAACTA
The DNA here is from genome assembly GCF_964235325.1 of Thermobia domestica. Classification (NCBI taxonomy): domain Eukaryota; kingdom Metazoa; phylum Arthropoda; class Insecta; order Zygentoma; family Lepismatidae; genus Thermobia; species Thermobia domestica. The sequence continues at coordinate 167,004,543 of NC_137461.1, read as the reverse complement.
AATGTAAAGGATAACCTTTATTTCCTTGTTGTCTCTGAATCATGAAAGCTTTTAAACTGCAAAATTAAACATCTAACTGTTGCAAATAAAAAATACAATTTTGCCTTAATTGTTAAGTTTTTGTAATTCGGGCTTATTTCGGGCTCATTTGATTATCACATAGGGTCGGGCCTAAATGCTAAAACATATTTCTTACTCGGGTCGGGCCTCATATTATTAATTCACGGGCCGGGCCCGTGCAGACTACCTCATGGATACACTGTAAGCAGTGACGCTTTCCGACGGGGCCATCCCTTCACGCCTTCTGAAAGGAAAATTTCTCTTTTTGTTATTATTTTTTCATTGGTACGAACTGGCACAGTCAATATACAGCATTTACACTCAAATGTCGTAGAGGGGGCCGCGGTGGCTCAGTGGTAGAGCGTTCACCTCTGGTGCTTAGGGTCCCGGATTCTATCCCAGCCCCCGCCAAGTGAACTTTGTGGTGGACAAACACCGTGTGCGTGGATTTTCTCGGGGTTCTCCCGTTTCCTCTCACTTTCTTCATTCCACCATTTCATTCATTATTCACCATCACCGTCTCCTTTAGCCTAACCGGCATAATCGTGGGACGTAAAACTCAAAGATTTCATTTTTTCAAATGTAGAAAATCCTCAGACCATTCCTCTTCTTGCAGATTGCAACACTGCAAAACATCATCGTCGCGGAGAAGGGAGTGGGGAAATGTAGGATTAGGTGCGCAACAGCTAGGCTGCAGCGTTCTGTTTACAAACTTTTACTTATAGTTGACATTTTATGTTTTTAGAGGGGACAGATGAATAGAATAGAATAGAATAGAACATTTTTATTGTCGTTAAACAACATTTGTTGCAATTGATAACGTCAAGAGAGTATACAAAATATATACATTGAATATATAGGTATATAGCTAGTATTTCGGGTACTGATATTTTCCAAGTTTTCTTTAATATACATGAGACAGCTATTGATATACATTGAAGGCACTGTCATGATTTACATCTCTTTAAAGAAAGGTCTGCAAGAGTCATTATCACGTAATCCCTTTAACATGAAATAAATTATGCATACATAACCCTACATTTGAAAGGAGGTAGTGTTCCAACGGCAGAACCTCCGAGATAATTTACAATCACAAGCAAGGTATGCTAGTATCATTACCAAATCCAGAATGGGAATTAGGGATAATAGTTAAAATAGAACCTGATAGTATGCATGTATTTTTCTTGAGCCATCTTTTAAGAAAGGTATAAAGGCATTACTCGAGCAAACGGTTCTACCAAATTTACACGCATTTATTGCATTTTCCGGTTTCTTTTTGCAGAACATGCACTAAATGAGGAGCTAGTGCATAAACCACGAACCAACTTGTCTAGGTGGCCACTAAAAAGCACGAATGCTATCTAACCAAATCAGGGCAGGAGCGCAGCAGGAGGCCAGAGCGGAGCAAAGGTGTGCGTCCGTAGGGAGCAGGCGGGTCAGCAACACGGGCATACGCATAAACGAGGATGGTGGAAACATACATTAAATAGGGTAAATGTGCTAGTCCTCGACCACCTAACTCATTTTCTTATGGTTCTTAATCGTTTTTCACTCAATGGAACAACTTAGGAGGATGCAAGTTGCTGATATGTGTTCTTAAAACTATATTTTATCTATACTTGAACCAAAACTGAGATAACTTATACCATTTATGTAATATTAGTCGAAGAAACACCAGTAACCGATTTCTTTTAGTGTTCGACCATTTTTCGTTAATGTTCGACCGCCTACTGTTTAGTCATCGACCACTACTCGGTTAATGTGCTTTTAATTACAGTATGAAGGCTAAAGCATAACTTTACCAAACTAATAGCATCTGTAGATGTTACATCATTAGTTTTTCAGGTATCACTTCGCAGTTTCGCACAATAGTCGCTGAGATTAAGTAATTTTGTGATAGTTTTGTCAAGAAAGGGACCACCAAATTCATTTAAGGTTCAGTGGAATGCAAAACCAAACATGCTTCGTCTTCTCTGCGTTGAAGGGGTATAAACCCCATCTTCTAAATTCGTTTTGAATTACTAATTGTGTTACTACCTTGTATATCACTCTTTTAATTAGTGGTGCAGAAATAACACGTGTAACATTTTACTCAGTTTCCATGTAGAATTCTCGAAAACGATTTGAACACTGATACGTCGCAGGGTTGAAGAATATGTGTGCTATTAATATTTGGTGGAAGGCAGTAGAGTACTATAGCATGGCTGGAACAAAATTCGCTGATTTCTATTGCCAAGTGAGTCTTGTGGCCGTCAATTAGCAGAAGGACTGGTTTCATAATAGAGGGATCATTCACCCATTTTAGGAATAGGGATGCGAACGAGACGAGTCGAGGCAGGATTTTCCTGACAAAATTCGAGTCGAGACACGGCTCTTCCAATAGAGAAATATACATTTTTCGAGTCGAGACATCACTTTTACAGTACATTTTCGAGACGAGACAGCCACAAATCTTGTCTCGTGGGCATCCCTATTTAGGAAGTCGTTTGCTATCCATTCGTAGTGTTTCACTTCGCATCCAGCCGCTATCTGACCTGACCTGTCTATGAAAATCTCTGAAGAAACTCCACTTATGACATCCTTTGGAAGATATCTTACATACAGGTATACGACCATTGGGGATACAATGTGTTAATGTTTCTTTCTCGTTGCCCTTCACCTCGTACATATTTTTCCACGCTTTGGACCCCAACGCCTTTCCTGATTTGGGATACAATTGAAAGTTGGATTCATCAGCATTAATTCGCTCAGAATCATTTAGAATAACAGATTGTCCCGTTTCTCTCAAGTATTTCTCAAAGTCCTAAAACCACAAGCGAATGTTTCCCTCGGTTACATCGCACCTTGTTCAATGTTTAGGGACAGGATTTGTGGGTGTCTCCTCAAGTATGTGTAGTACCAGGTTTCACCAGCTCGATTGTCTTTGAACGGCGTTTTGCGTTTTTCTGAATCGACATTTTTTAACACTGTTTAGAAGATCGTATTTTTTCTGTAGAAAGTCCTTTTGCTCACATTAAGGAGCCAGTTTGCTAAACCCTCTTCTTTCTGTTACGTATGGTTCTGGATCTATTTTTCGCTTTTTGGGACTGTAACCATGAAATTTATCCATCAGCGTTACCCGAGGAATTCCATAGATTACTGATGCCTTTCGTATGGAGCGCTTTTTTTTTTTTTTTTTTTTTTTTTTTTTTTTTTTTTTTGCGACAAGTTTCCAGAGTTTTTTGTAGATCCTCGTTTGAATAAGTTGGCAGTTTAAGCTTAGGCTTACTCACTCATTATATCTGAAAGAAACAAAAATTCTTAAGGACATGCAAGGAAAACAGATGTATTCCAGACGTAAGCTGATAGTAGCTATTCCGCTAACATTATTTGAATACGTTCCACGACGAAGCGAGAATAGTGTAGTTCAGTATTAAACGAATTAGACCAAATATAATAAATTTATTATTCAAATTAAATGTCATACCCTAACAGTGCCGTTAATTTTCTATGAAAATGTTGGGAAACTACATAAATATTCAGTTACTTGAATTTGAATTTATTTTATGGCCTTTAGGCATCTACGGTTCCGACCGGGATAGGGTGGGGGAGAGGATGTTGGAAGTTAGACGGCCAGGGCCTATTTTGAAAATACCATCCCAGCATTTGCCTGGTGTGACTGAGAAAAAATCCGAAAGAACTCAGTCAAGATGGTCGACCGCTGGGATCGAACCGAGGACCTTCCGAATGCTAAGCCAACGCTTTACTATTTTTTTTCGAAGTTCGTCTCAGCTGAGACATTAAGCCTGAATGCTCCTCGAGCCAATTGAAGGTAATCCAATCCTGACAGGGACACGAACACAGAAATATCGAGGACAATTAAAATACCCTTGCTCTTGAGAGGGATTCGAACCCTCAGTGGATTGCCTCTTCACCATTACCACTGAGCCACGGCCATTTGGCGAATATTCGTGTATTAACGGTAAGACTCAGCAGATGATTATACAAATGTAAATTGATCACTGAATTAGTGTTTGAATCAAGAAATTCTGCGAGAAAGTACAAACACAAAGCATGGTCGGACACTGAGAAAGAAACAGCTAATCTTCGACCAGTACAAATGTATTACGAAAAGTAGTGGTCGAACACTAGTAAATGTTTTCGTATTCCATTATAACTTCAGAATTGGTAACTAGGCACTCATTTCATGCAGATGAATCGAAAGTTAGTCGTTATTGATATTTCTACAATTTTTCAGTGCTCGACCACCCTGTGGTCGAACACTAGTTAACAAAGAATATTTCATAAGCCATTGTCCGACCACTACATTTTATTGATTTATTCTTCGTACCTTACAGTTATCACTAAACTTCAATTACTAAAATGTGCTCTACAGTTCCATGTAACAGAATAATATGTGCATTTCTTACCTGGTGAGATAAAACTATGGAAAAGCACGAAAAACAGGGCGCTGTCGTTGCCATTTGCAACAGATTAAAGTTGTCGAAAACCTAGCACGTCTTCCGTAGGCATACATTTGATTGGCTATTACCGAATTCATGTGCAATCTATTTTGACAGTATCTTTGTGATTGGTTCAGAATAATCTGCAGTTCAATTATAACGGAAAAGCATGCTTTTTTATCGGAAAATAAGCCTAATATATGGTTTTAAAGTGAAAAGTGGTCGGCAACTAGGGGGTGGTCGAAGACTGGCACAACCACCCTATCTGCAATAATTTTTACCTTCAAAAGCACTTATATAATAGTAGTAATTCTTAACTTCAAAATGGCTTCACTGCTTTCCCGCGTACAAATGGTCTGCTGCGAGGAGAAATTCGTCTGCTCTGAATTTTTACTTTTCTACACTTCGCACAGTTGGTTGTAGGTTTCAACGTACCATGACGCTTGAAAAACTATAATACGACGCTCTTTATCACACAATTCTTCGTAATAAAATCGTATGCTTACATTACATCTATCGCAGTCGTCTATTGCTAACACGAACGGAACATTCCCGCCGTTTATATTCACCTTCTTCGCATTCTTGTATTCTTCCGCTTCAGTAAAAAGTTACATGTAGAATACGTTCACTACCATTGAAAATGTATTTCAATATGATAATCCACTGACAGAAATTACTTATATTTACACTCTGCTTCTTTCACGAAAAGTATTTCACATCGTATTTTACCTATAAATTTTGTTTTCGGTAGAACCGTCTGCTCGAGTGAACCCATACAAGCATTTGAAGACTTTACTGCAACATGCAATATTTAAAAAGAATATCTGAATATAGCTCGCATTGATTCAGGATATGGCTTAAGGGCAACTCTTTACTGTAGGTCACACATGTAACATCTCCACTGTGACTTACTTCACAAAATATAACTCTGCGAGACAGGGTTGGCTGGTTTAAACCAGCTGTTTTTTTTTTAAAAAAAAAAAAAGCAACTGGTTTAAAACCCCCCAAAAAGAACTAAAAATGTTTAAATCGTGTGAACTTCATGGTGACGTTTCCACATATCAAACCATCCGCATTACGTTTATCTACTTTTCACCTTTTAATCGAGGGGTCCCGTGTTCAATTCTCGGTCGGACCCATCTTTCAAGTGTAAACCAAGTAGCAATTCGAGGTGTATCTTTAATCGAAAGTCTTCTCCGTGAAAACGTTGGTATTTAATAAGGAATTTAAGCCTAAACATACGAAATGAAACCAAATTATATATTTCTACTGGTTTTATAAAGAAGTCAAGGTTGCTTAAACATATTGATAGAAATTGGCAAAATTTATCAACTGCCTACGTAGCTTCCAACATCAGCTTGGATTTCACTTTGTTTTAATTTTATTGAATTACCCAATTTTTAATTTAATACCTCAGTTTTAGCGTAGTGATTATGATACGTTGACCTTCAAATTTTACACACAAATACATTTAAATAACAGGATTTTCCCAATGGCTAAGGCGGGAGTTTCCCGATTTATATATATAATTCTGTATAATGTTTTTACTTGTGTAACTGTTTGTCTTTTAGTCCTTCTGAAATGACCCTTGACAATTATAGCTATTAACAAGCAGGCCTATGTAAAGATCAATACAACGTATTTTTATCAAGAGTCCTTCGTGAGTGAGTCGGCAATCACATTTGTGACCAATTAGCCCCGGTTTCGTGTCCAAATGGACAATTTCTCTTGGATGTAAGCCGAGAAGCGGTTTGGATTCCGCTTTAAGCTTATGACCCCTTCCAGCATAACCTTGTTCTTGCAAAATAACACCAAGGCGAAACAAACTAATTTCTGTCCATATCTAATATAAATACATAGAGTAAATTATTTAAACAAAACAAAACCTGGTTTAAACCCCTCCCCAAAAAAACGGATTTAAACCAAAAAACCTATTTTTTTTTTTTTTTGTTTTTTCAATAAAAACCATGGTTTTTGCCAACCCTGCTGCGAAGAAAGGGGGTTAGAAGACTTATGGTAACTCTTTACTTTGGGTCGCTAGTAGTAGGGCGGGTCAGAAGCCCCGCAGGGCTTGTTATGTTCTGTTCTCGACATTAGTAGAAGAAATAGTAGTAGTAATAGTAGGGCGGGTTAGACGCGATTGAAGTCACTCTGTGACCCGAAATAAATTTTCTTCTTACAGGGCTCATTGTCGTCTACCTTGGCATTTATGTTAACCCAATTTCAGCAATCTTCAATACAGAGAGGCAGTGGGAGGGGGGGAATCGGAGCATAAACTTGTCTGTACGCTGTATGCGAAATAGTTTTTCTTTATCTGTTCCGTATAAAAATTGCGTGAAGTATTATACTCTCGTAAATACAGCAAATATCGTCTCATTAGCAAGGTATCATTCAGACGGGATTGCATACCAAAATTGTTGTTAGGGTTTCTCTTTCTCACTTTTGATGTTCTTATTTTAAGATTTAAGTTTACTAATGCATGTATAATTTCATATATATCAACATAGTCATATGTACATTTTTTTCTAGCATCTGCAAAGAAATTATATCCTGAGTGTTCGGAGGAGCAAATCAGGGAAGCGATAAGCGATTGGCTGCACCACGCCAAAACAAGAAGGTCAGAAAGGTACGTATCACCTCTAATGTTTGGTTTTCATGTATTCGTAAGGCTTTATTTTAACATTTACATACAATTTTGCAGCAGTTTTCAAAATAAGAACGGTTAACAAGTGGTCTCCAAGCTTTAAATTCTCACTATGATCTACATCAGAAGTCGGCAGCAGGGCAGACATTTTTGCATACTTCGGACCTAGCGGGCAAGATGGTGCGGAACTGTGCATTTACCTTGAAGTATGTGCGAGTAGCTAACGGAGTGTAAAATGTGTTTCTCTCGTAGGTAATTTATAAGCAGTTAAAAAAAATCCTTTGACGTAGTCATTCTTTCAACTTTATTCTCTATAATTTATACGCACCTATTCTCAACGTGTATATTAACGCTCTCCAGCGGCGTTCTCATTTCCAAAGGGGACACTAGAACAAAACTGGGCCATTCGGGGGTGTTTGAGATTTCATGATCTTTAAAACTTTTTTCTTATTGTGCGAAAACGATTGTATTTTTTTTTTATTTATTTATTTACTAGCAGCGTTCACCCCGCTTCGCTGCGGTCACCCCGGAACGCAATAAACTTTGTTACTTAGATAATTTTTACTTTTTCGCTTTCAAATTGCAGTAAATGTTAACATTATAGCGCCTGTCATTTATGTTAACCCGCCGAGTGACACGGTCATGCGGGTTGCATATAAATACGTTTATTTTTACCTATGATGAACTAACAAAGGATTTGTACGTATGGACACTTGAATGGTCAATTATCTCAAGACACTGGTAATTAAAAATTAAAGTGATATGATAAAAACCATCTAGGGTCCAAATCCTAATAACCCCCCAAAAATAAAAGAAATTGGTTCAGCCGTATTAGCGTGATGAGGGAACAAAGGATTTGTACGTTCTCTTTTATAATATAGATTTAACAATTACCAGATACAGCTCTGAGGCCATTTTACACTGGATATCTAACAATAACAACAACAACAATGGAAAGGATTTGGGAAGGTATCGGCCAGGGCCTGTTTTAGTAGGTGCCATCCCGGCATTTGCCTGGGAGGATTGAGGGAAACCCTGGAAAACCCCAATCAGGATGGTCGGCAGCGGGAATCGAACCCGCGACCTCCCGAAAGCGAAGCCAATGCTCTAGCACTTGAGCTACTTCGCTCGGTGAAACTATTAGAAATTTTTATACAAACTATTAGAAATTTTTATACTCTTTTAGTAAGTTATATATGACACAAACATTTTTTCTTTTTTTAAAAGGTTAATATCGACGGAAAAGAGAGGAATATTTCATTTTTTTCCGTCTTGTACAGTGTTCAACATAAATATTGCAACTCGACTACATTCTTAAGATTTTATATTATGCAACAGATTTGAAATCAATGTTCTGCAGGTAACCAGCGAAATATTGATTTCAAATGCATAAAATAAAGTATTGTACTATTATAGAGTTGCGATATTTATGTGGAACACTGTACCACCTGATGTTAAAAAGAAATTGACTCATTGATAGTAAAAGAAATGTTTCTTAAGAATCTTACTAGTATTCTCCCGTTACTAGTAATGTTTAAATTCAAAATTTACATTATGTTAGTTAAAAAAAAATACGTCAGGATTGCAACGCTGAGTTAGGAAGGAGGATAATCCGATGTCCCGTCATTGCACTATGCGATTTGCAGGCACCCAGACAGAGAATATGCATTTTGCCGAACGCTTATCTAGGATATAGGATGTTTTTTCTTACACAAATTTGCCACGGTGTTTTTGCATATTTTGGGTTAAATGTTAAGCAGTACTTAGTCTTCCAGTGTCTCAGTATCTAGTAACATGACTTGAAATATGAATATCTAAATAAATTTATTAATAATGCCATTGTACTTGGTAGCATTAAGATTTATAAACTTGTTTCACTGTGAGTCATATAAGTCAGGGGCGCACTGACAGGAAGTCCGTCGGATCTGAACCCCCATAACGTTTAATTTGTATGAAAATGAATATAATTTCAAGGGCTGATACGTAACTTATTTGCATTTCGTACTCTAAACCATCCTCGGCCGCTCGCAGAGAGGAATACAGAGTGCACTACTTTATATACTTCTGCCTATCTTGCAAACGTGGTAGAGATCAGCAGTTATATACAATTGATAATATGGAAAAGGCAACGTTTTTTATTGGTTGTTCATGCCACAAAAATAAATCTTTTTCAGCTTGTTTGCTTCTCAGAATATTGTTTCTTACTTTCAACCCACTTCCCCTAGCTTATGTAACATAAAGCTTCCATTTGTGCTAGATTTTTCTTCGTTATGCGTTGCCTCACACACAGCTTTCGTCTTCATTTTGAACTTTTCAGAAGGCATTCGAAGTGTAGTGTTTCGATCATCCATGGACATTCACCTCAATTTCTCTACCAAATTCACTTCTCATAGTTCTTACTGCATCCAGTCTTCAGTTTACTCTCATCCTTCACTGTCCGTACGAATGAGCACGGGGTGAACAAGCGTGCTCATACATTTACTCCTGTTGTAATAACTCAGTTTTACGTGTACTTAAACCCACACTTGTCAATGTCTTTCAAGGTCAGTGCATTTAGTATCATTTACTCATTAGATATTCTACCCGTGTTTTCAACACACGTTTGCACAGGATTGCCACCTGTCGATAAAAAGTTAGCCTCGTTTTCAAATTGCTAATTTAAATAATCTTACTGGAGTTGATTCAATACCCTAAGAAATCTTATTTCAGAGATGCTGATGGTGGTGATTTATTGAGCTTAAATGATAGTCTTTAGCTTTGTTTCTGGAGAAAATGATATGGCATGTATAATTTGGATGCAGCATATTTAAATTCTTAATCTCAAACTATGCTAAGAATATTACTGTGATTTAGTTTAAATAGATTGATTTAGTGTCTGCACTTAGTGTATTACTTTTAAAACTTCTCTTTACAGGATGCAGATTTCTGAGGCCAAGGAATTATCGGAGAAAGTAAATTAAAAGAAAAAACTACATCCATCTTGTAGATTACTTTTTATATTTAATAAGAAATAAATGTATAGATATATATATAATCAGTTGTTATCAATGTTGTAATACCTACTATTTCCATAAAATTACAGCGGATTTTGGGTCATTTTAGGCCAGGAAATGCTTAGTTTTAAGTCATATTTGGCTTATTGGTCCCCATTACCCTTTAAGTCTTAACAGCTGGTTTTGGTACTTGACCTTTTTTCAACTAGTTTTGCTGCCCATTCTCAATTAGAAACTCTTAAACATAGTTTTCTGTAGTAATCTAAATAAATTTGATTCATCGCTGAAAATAGGAACCCTTAAATGACTGAAGCAGGTATAGTAGGTATGACCAGACAGTAGATGCTTGCGAGGATTGCCCTCCAAAGTAGTTCAAAATGAACAGCAGAAACAGGGCTATGAAAATGCAAATTAAAAGTTCTTTTTTTTTCTGTGCAACATATCACCAGAATTGTGTATTATTTAACTATTATACACATTAAGCGTATCAGTATTGATTTTATCACATTTTAAGCGTTTTTTTTTTAATTTTAGATCATTTTCTTAATATGTTTAGGCTTTTTAAATATATTTTTAGGTAAGGTCTTCAACTTCCAGGCCCTAATGGTACGATACTCAATATGCTGCATAGCAAAATGAAAAGTCTATAATAATATATGTTAGGAACAAAGAAAAATATTGTCTAAATGCTCGTGACAGTGGTTTGTTAATATATACGCTACTGATAAACAAAGTTTCGACAGAGTACCATATTGTCTCGTCTTCAGGTGACGAGAATATGCTGTAGCTGCCGTTTGAGGGGGGGGGGAGGGAATTGGAATCTAGAACTTTGAGATTACTGGCCTGGAACGTTAATGATGCGGTAGAGTAGTGCACGAGTCAGTAATTTTGGGTAAGTATATAATTGCTTTTTCGTTACATGTAACTCTAAGTTACTTTTCAAGAATACGTTTACAATGTTGTATTTGAACTGCGTAAGGCACCAAATATATAAACTCCTTTTTTTCGTTGCATCTCTAATATGCTTTTACATCATCTCTACACTACGAGGAAATCACCTGTGTCCTACATGAAAATCATCTGGGTACTGAGTATAAATCATTTCTGTCCTACATGAAAATCCTTTGGGTGCTACGTGTAAATCACCTCCGTCCTACATGTAAATCACATGTGCACTACATGTATATCTAGTACGTGCTACGTGTAAATCAACTGTGCGGAAGGTGTAAATCACTTGTACAGGACGTGTGCATGGCACAGGTACTGCGCACGTGAAGATGTTGAATAAGACCTGTGACCCTTGTGTGCCTCACATGTACACGCGTGCATTTATACAGTGATGCAAATGTTGCATTCGTACAATTGTACATGTACTACGACGAATTCACCTGGCTACTGCGTGTAAATCAAATGTGCGGAAGGTGTAAATCACTTGTGCAGGACGTGTGCATGGCACAGGTATTGCGCACGTGAAGATGTTGAATAGGACCTGTGACGCTTATGTGCATGACATGTACAGGCGTGCATTTATACAGATCATGCACATGTTGCATTGGTGCAATTGTACATTTACTACGTGTAAATCACCTCTGTCCTACATGTAAATCACATATGTACTACATGTATATCTAATACGTGCTACGTGTAAATCAACTGTGCGGAAGGTGTAAATCACTTGTACAGGACGTGTGCATGGCACAGGTACTGCGCACGTGAAGATGTTGAATAGAACCTGTGACGCTTGTGTGCCTCACATGTACAGGCGTGCATTTATACAGGTGATGCAAATGTTGCATTCGTACAATTGTACATGTACTACGACGAAATCACCTGTGTACTACGTGTAAATCAACTGTGCGGAAGGTATAAATCACTTGTGCAGGACGTGTGCATGTTACAGGTATTGCGCACGTGAAGATGTTGAATAGGACCTGTGACGCTTATGTGTATCACATGTACAGGCGTGAATTTATACAGATAATGCACATGTTGCATCCGTGCAATTGTATATGTACTACGTGTAAATCACCTCTGTCCTACATGTAAATCACATGTGCACTACATGTATATCTAATACGTGCAACGTGTAAATCTATTGTGCGGAAGGTGTAAATCACTTGTGCAGGACGTATGCATGGCACAGGTACTGCGCACGTGAAGATGTTGAATAGGACCTGTGACGCTTGTGTACCTCACATGTACAGGCGTGCATTTATACAGGTGATGCAAAAGTTGCATTCGTACAATTGTACATGTACTACGACGAAATCACCTGTGTACTACGTGTAAATCAACTGTGCGGAAGGTATAAATCACTTGTGCAGGACGTGTGGATGTTACAGGTATTGCGCACGTGAAGATGTTGAATAGGACCTGTGACGCTTATGTGTATCACATGAACAGGCGTGAATTTATACAGATAATGCACATGTTGCATCCGTGCAATTGTATATGTACTACGTGTAAATCACCTCTGTCCTACATGTAAATCACATGTGCACTACATGTATATCTAATACGTGCTACGTGTAAATCAATTGTGCGGAAGTTGTAAATCACTTGTGCAGGACGTATGCATGGCACAGGTACTGCGCACGTGAAGATGTTGAATAGGACCTGTGACGCTTGTGTACCTCACATGTACAGGCGTGCATTTATACAGATTATGCACATGTTGCATTCGTGCAATTGGACATTTACTACGTGTACATCACCTGTGTACTACATGTACATCACCTGTGTGCTACGTGTAAATCACCTCTGTCCTACATGTAAATCGAATACGTGCTACGTGTAAATCAACTGTGTGGATGGTGTAAATCACTTGTGCAGGACGTGTGCACTGTACATGTACTGTGCACGTGAAGATGTTGAATAGGACCTGTGACGCTTATGTGTATCACATGTACAAGCGTGCATTTATACAGATGATGCACATGTTGCATCCGTGCAATTGTACATTTACTACGTGTAAATCACCTGTGTGCTACGTGTAAATCACCTCTGTCCTACATGTAAATCACCTATGTGCTACGTGTAAATCCCATCTTTCCTACATGTAAATCATCTGGGTACTACGTGTAAATCACCTGTGTGCTACGTGTAAATCACCGCTGTCCTACATGTAAATCACCTGTGCACTACATGTAAAGCGAGTACGTGCTACTTGTAAATCACCTGCGCGGTAGGTGTATATCACTTGTGCCGGACGTGTACGTGTGCATTGCACATGTGCTGTGCACGTGAAGATGTTGAATAGGACTTGTGATGTATATGTGCATCACATGTGCAGGCGTGCATTTATACAGATGATGCACATGTTGCATCCGTGCAATTGTACATGTACTATACGGATACTGTACGTGCATTGTGCTGTCTGGGTCTTTTCCCGATGATAATTTCTTTGGAGAGAAAGTAAAAAAAGAAATCTTGAAATTTAGGATAAAATAACGGAAAATTGTTCAAAATATGTATTTATTACCAAAATGTCCAAAATATTTATTTACATAACTTTTCAGAAAATATGTATGTTTATGTGAAATGAACTTTGTAATTTACACTTGCAGACTCTTAATTGGAATAATAAACTTTGTTTTGGGCTTGTACGTGTTTGGAAAAAATGTTTTTTACATATACCAGTAAATCCGAGCCTTGCTAATCAACAAGCTTATCTGATTATTTTTAAAAAGTCATCCTCTCCCACCCCCAGCCCCAAGGGATGAAGATGAACTTGAACATCATGAAGACTGAAATCGTTAAACTCAGCGACCTCGAAAACGTATGAATTCAACACTAATATCTGTCGTTTTCGATTACTCTCAAAATCTTGCACTCTCCCTGGGGAGTGGAGTATGACATTGAAGTTGAATTGGATTAAAACTGTCGCTATTGATCTCAGCGACAACAAAAACTATGAATTCAACTCTAATATTGGCCGTTTTCCATTATTTTTAAAATGCTACCATGTTATTCTTATGGGAACTTTGTATCCCATATCTCAGCTCAAGTGTAATTTAGGGACCTGAAACAGGTCATTTGGATCAATTATCTGCGAGCTTTAAAACATTAAAATTTCATGTTTCTATGTACAGAGCATCTCACCCTTTGATTGCAGTACAGGAGTAAAGGGCAATGCTTTTCCTTATGCCCATTGTTGCCAAACTTAGCCTGAATTTTAGAAATTGTCTTATTTACTAGATATGGATAGATTTTTGTAGAACATTGTATTCTCTATCAAATAATGTTTTTTTTTCTCACACCAAAAACAATTTTCAAGTATTGAAATAAATTGAAATAGTGAAATCTTGCTAATGGCAAATTCTAACGTCGCGTTAAACATATCACGTCATAAGTTCGGAACTATAAGAGATACAACATTGAAACTTATACAGCTATTAACACCATATTTGGTGCCAATGCTAGAAAAGTTGGCATTCAAAAAAGCTTCTTGAATTTAAAAATAAAAAATAAAATGTAAGAGAAAATCCATATACTATTGCAATGCAATATCTAAAAAGCTGACTAGGAGAAGCTTCTTTATTTTTCAGCTTAGATGGGGGTGCAAAGCGAGAAAAATATTGAGAAAGGATTGAAGTTATTTTTAAAACAAGTTGCAGGTCGATATCTTTCTTTATTTTGGTTTTATGACTTTCAGCGTTAAGATTCAATTTTCCAAAGCGCGCGCATCTGACCAGAAAAAAGGCAGTGACAAATCTTACCAATGTTATTTTCCTTAAATTAAAGTGCTACAGTACTAATTAAGAGCATCATCATCATCATCAAACGCATTTCATTCCCATCCAAAGATGGGCGGGCCTTAGAAGGTAACGCCTTCTCTTGGCCAGAGTAAGAAATATATTATGGATACAAGTGAAGGTAGATGGTCAAAAGAATATAAATGAAACCTGGTGAAATATTGTAAGCGGCCTATTTGTCCAGCTGGATTTTAAAAAGTATAGTGGTCGGTAGCACAGGAGACGATTAAAACATTAAAGTGAGTGCAGTTTAGTGAGGATAGATTGACGGATGGCTGTGGTATATGCGACGAGCAGGGTTGTAGTCAGCTGTATTTGCCTCTCGTTCATATATTGCGAGTAGATGGTCCAGGGGTGGGTAAGCTCTGCGTGGTACTGCCGGGGTTTGATCCAATAAGTCGGCTATGATAGGATGGTTGCCTAGTATATGTTGTACAATATAACGTGTGCGGAGGCGGTATATATGATCAAGAAGAAGAGGCATAGTGGTGTGGTTGTAGACAAGGGCAGTGGGTGTTCGGACTGGAAGTGAATATGCTATTCGGATAGCTCGGCGTTCAAGGACTTGGAGGCGGTCATAGTAGTGTTGAGGTGCTGAGAGCCAAGCAAGATGTCCGTAGGTGATTGAAGGACGGACGAAGACCTGGTACGTATATAATAGTAACGTAGAATTTAGGCCCCATGTAGTCCCTTTAAAGCGACTCAGCAGATAAAGGCGCCGGCGTATGTTGGTCTCGAGAGTTTGTAGATGAGATCTCCAAGTAAGGTGACTGTCGAATTGAACGCCGAGGTATTTCGTACTGTTGCGGAGTGGGATAGTGGAGCCCATGACAGTAATGCGTAGACGATCCGGATTTCTGGTGGGACAGAACTTATTTTTCCTATGCCCGAAGAGCGTCATTTGAGTTTTGGTTGGGTTTATTTTCAACTTCCATCGGAGACTCCAGGCAAGGAGGGTATCAATAGCAGATTGCAGCTGGGTAGAGATGCGATCAACCGATGAGCCCAAGGCAAGGTAGGCGGTGTCGTCGGCGTATTGCAGAGCGTGAACTGGTGGTGGTGGCAGAGGCGTGTCAGCGACATAGAGTATATATAAAAGAGGGGAGAGCACCGAACCCTGGGGTACCCCGGCTCTTAATGTAAACTCTCGAGAGCGTGCGCCATGGATGGAGATAAAGGCACTCCTGTTCGACAAGAAGTTTGCTATGAGGCGGACGCAGGTGAGAGGAAGAATGCTTTTCAATTTGTATAGTAAGCCTGCATGCCAGACTGTGTCGAAGGCACGTTCTATGTAGAATGATATCAAGACCGACGGAAGGCTCTTGTTGTAATGATTGATAAGAAGAGATGAGAGTTTTAATAGTTGGTCGCTCGTGCTGTAAAAGGGGCGGAAGCCTGCTTGAGCGGAAGGAAGGATATGACGATGGTGCAGATAAATATGGAGCCGTTTTACCAGTATGCGTTCAAAGGTTTTGCTGAGGACGGATGTTAAACTGATGGGTCGGTAAGAAGCAATTTGCGTTGGATCCTTCCCAGGTTTCAAGAACACAACGATTTTGGCTAGTTTCCACTTAGTGGGAAAGAAGCCCGTGGTAAGGATTGATGTGTAGAGCAGAGCTAGTAGCAAATGAAACAGAGGTGGCGCCTGAGATAGCTGTCGGTAACTGATTGCGTCCACTCCCGGTGAGGTGTTGCGTCTGTTGTGTAGGGCAGAATGAATGTCGTCGGTCGTGATAGGTGCGAGAAGGCCAGTACGGTCTGCAGGCTGAGAGGTGTAAAGCGGTTGGAAAAGTGGATGGTTTGGATTACCTGATTCAGCGATTTGCGGATGGGTAGGATGACTAAAGATAGGATCTGTGTGCGGAGTGAAGACTGCCTCAAAGTGATTGGCGAAAGCTTGTGCTTTGTCTGCATCTGTTCAGGGGGCCGTATCATGAACCAGAAGAGGATAATGTGGGCTATTGTTTTGAAACGTAAGACGTTTAAACAGGGTCCAAAATTTGGCCGTATTATGCTCCGTTCGTAGGTGGGTACAGGAGGTACGCCATGTTAATCGTTTTCGGGCGATGATGTAGGACTTTACCATTCTTTGAAATTGTTTGTGCAACTGTAGGAAGTGCGGATCTTTGGTTCGATTGTACTCAACCAGATATTGCCGGGAGCGTGCTAGAAGAGTTAGGGCTCTAGGAGGAAGAGGTCGAGACGTGTGTGCAGGTTGGTGAGGGACCGCATATTCGGTGCCACGGTGGATAGCATCAGTAAGCGTGTCTGATAACAATGTGATGGAATCTGCAGTGGCGAGATCCGTGGGAGTGTCCTCTAGCGCCTCCGTAATGTAGGATTGATATTTATCCCAGTCTGCCCGATGAAAATGATAACGAAGAGGTGGTGGGACGGGGGCTGCGTCCCGCCCAGGGTTGGTAACGGTAAGCAAGATAGGAAGATGGTCACTGCCTATAGTCCCCAGAACTTCAAGAGTGGAAGACGACACTAAGTTGTGAGAGAGGAGAACAACATCTGGGGTAGTCCCGCTAACTGGGCGAGTTGGTTGTGGAAGCGGCATGAAGGAAGCTTTGGTTGTGAGTAGGAAATCCTGAAAGCGCTGTTTTTGCTCGGCTGTACGAGAGGCATAATTGATGTCCGCCAGAAGTGCGTACGTTTTGAAGTGCGTATCAAGATAGGTAATGAAACGGTAAGGTAACGGTTGGGTGGATCGGACATATATAGTGGCAACTGTGATGATTTTATGTGAAAAATAGATGGTGGCAATGACGCTCTCCGGGTAAGCATCAGCGGGAGTGGGTTGAATAGGTCTGTATGGCAAAGAAGATCGAATAGCCACTGCGGCACCGCCCCGGGCAACATTGTGAGCGAGATCTGAGCGCTGTAGATGGAAATGTGGAAAATAGTAACGTTCGGAGGTTTTTAAGAATGTCTCATTAAGGAGTATGCTATCCACGTGATGCGCTGTGGCCGTAGTTTCTAGAAGAGTCCGATTCATGGGTAATGAACGGACATTTGCAAAGAGGATACGTATCGGTTTCCTTCCCATCGGTCTTGGATTCATGTTTCCGGATCACAGTGGAAATGAAAATATGTAGATAAACCAGAGTAGGTGGCAGCCATATGAAGATGGAAGATATCGAGGGCTGCTTTAGTGGCATGGTGAAGAATGGCTTCTCGCTGATAAGGAAAAGTATTTTGCAAGACAAGTGTAACAAATTGCAAGATGTTTTCAACGGTCGGAGGTGGCAGGAGGGAGGTTTGGGTGCCTGTCGACACTTGAGTTGCAGGATGAAGACGAAGAGGTACGACCGTTTCTGGTTTATCTGGTAAAGGCGCAGGCTTCTTTGTGCAACGATATGAATAAGTGGGGTGTGGGCCATCGCATGTATTGCAGGTAGCAGGCTGTTGTATGTTGGGGCAGTTTTTAAGTTTATGTGACCCCTTGCAGTGAGGGCAGACTGTCGGTAAGGTGCACTTATTGGTCGGGTGAGTATTGTACGAGAGACAATTTTCGCATCGCAACGGGATTGGTGGCGGCGTGCGAGAGGGTTCGACACGATGATGGCACCGAAAGATGTAAACGCCGTTGCGAAGAATGTTATCTATAAGCTGTTGATCATCGGTAAGGACACGCACCATATAAGTAGGTCCGTTGGCGTTTTTGATGCGGATAGCACGTTTCGGATGGAGTCCGTCCTCTTTCAGCTCTTCCAGGATTTCCTGTTCCGTTATTGTAGGCTCGACACCGCGGATCACCGCCGAAAGAAGAGAGGTGCGGCGTGGAGGCGGTAGTGTTTTCTGATGAGAGGATGACAATAGTTGGATTTTAGCAGTAGGGCCAAACATAGCAGGACCCACCTTGTTGATGAGATGGGTATACAGTTGGGCGTTAGTGGACTTCAGGATGATACCATTCTGGGTTTTAACAAGTTGCTTCAAATCCAGTCGGGTGCAATAGCGCATGAGGTGTTGGTAGAAGGCTTTGATAGTGCTATAGGTTGGATTGAGGTTTGTAAAGAGGATATTGTAGACAGTAGTGGTGTCAGCGCCTTCGTCCATAAGATTTTCAACTGATGAGGCAGGGGTCACTTGATCGGAATTGGAGATGGATGGACGCTGCGATTGTTTCGGAGGACTCTTGAGGGCCTCCGTATAAGAAAGCTTAGGTGGTGAGCGAGAGCGATCTTTGTCTCGAGGGGGTGAGCCCTCGGAAGATTGAGAGGTGCTGAGAGGTTTGGTACGCTTTTGAGACCTAGGAGCGTCACGGCGTGCTTCACGTGGAGGTCCCATGACAGTTGACGGAAGGCCTTGATGTTTGCCTTTAGATGACGAGAAATCCGGGGTCTTAGGCATTTGGTCGTCGTTAGAGTGACGTCGGAAAGGCAGAGCCTTTCGTCAGTCGAGCGCTACCCGGAAGGAGGAAAGAGACCACTGAAGATGTAAAATAGATGTTATAGATAATTCGGCGTACCGCTAACACCGAAGTGTTGCGTCACCAGCTAGTGGGCGTTAGTAGGAGCCTGACGTTTCGCAGACAGAAAGTGTAGCGACCCGTGCAGGTTATAAGTGGACTGTACAACCAAGTTAGTAAGAACAAGCCCTATCTATAAATGTGCGGCTCGGACCGTGAGGCCGATGTCGATTCTTGAAGAGAATCCTCCGCAAGTACCAAGATCTAACTAAGAGAACAATAATTCGCCTAGATAATTAGTACGAATATAGACCAAGAGATGTCTATAGTCGCCAGGTGAGTGATTAAGAGCAACCGAGATCTAACCTATAACCTTGGTTTTCAAACCTTTGATTTACGGTTATTTGTGATTTCACGTTTATAACAAAGACAAATATTTTTAAAAGAGTGTACTTTAAATTAATTACTTAAAGAAAAAAAATTTCACAAAGTTTATCCTTTTAAATTATTGTTCAAGGGACTTTGCCTTTAATAAGCCTTCTCCGAAATAAATGCAAATGAATTGTGCTGCCATCTTTGGAGCTCTTTTCAACTACATTTATATGTTTATGGCCAATTCTTTCGACAATGAGATCTCGGAAACTAAAGGCTCTAGAAAGATGATGTTTTCACTGATCGATTGCAAATTTCATGTAGATTGTCCTGTTCTAATTGAATATTTAAAAAACATGGGCATTATTTCTTTATTACATTTTAACGGGTACATTGAAAGTGTTGAAATTTAAAAAAAAAACTAAAGCATCACATTCTAAGCATTATACATTCGAACACCACACTGTTGTATATAGGGGTTGTATATGTCTCAGGCGTTTGTATCATGGCCAAATAATAATGGAAAAGGAAGGATAACCGTTTCTCCAGTCTAAGATAAACTTTTTCTTTGGGAGTGTTTTGCTCAATGAACACCACATATAACTGACATTATAATTAATTGTGTATGTAATGTATTTGCTTATTACATACTGCATGCAAGAAGAAAGAAAACACTGGTCATACATGAATTAGAAACTCCAACCGGAAGCAGGCTCAAATCTTGCAAAGATATTGAGAAAAAATAATCGAAAAAAGTCTCCCCTTTATGATGCCGCTTGGCTTTTTTTGATCAATACGTCTTTCACTTGTGTCTGTAAAGGGACATGTACGGGTGTTGTAAGGAATGATAAGGAGAATTATGCTCATATGCGAATGATGCGTATGTAGAGAGCGCAGGTTCAGCTAGTTTTCCTTAAAAGGTTTGTTTTAAAGTTACTGATGTAAAGTGTTATGCTATACCGATGAGTATTCACACTTGATGCTATGCGAGAACGAATCTACTGCTTAACGGAAGCATTATCGCAAAATCGAATCTTGGACCACACCTACGAGAAACATTGCGTCAACTCCACTCAATCTTACATTCCACTTATATATATATATATATATATATATATATATATATATATATATATATATATATATATATATATATATACATAAGACTGACATTCAGACATCGGGAGCGTATAGTTTGTATTTTCTCTCTTCCAAGAGAGAGAAATTTAAATCGCGTATGAATAGTAAATAGTAAGTACAGTAAATTCTTGAATCAGGATAGTAATTCAGTTAGCAATAACATTAAACACAAAAATGCAGTTGGTACTCAAATAAAACAAACTGTTTCTTCAGATCAATATCTATGGAAGGGGAAAAAGCAGACCAATATCTGTTAATAATAAACCTCCTCACTCCTGGTTATAAAAAATTATTTGTTTTTGTAATTGATTCATTTACAGTTCCGCGTGGTCCATAATGTTGTTTCGAATGCTCACAATTTTGAGAATAAAAGTTGGTTTCATTCGTAATTCCACTTCTTTATTTACTTTGAATATGCAGATAAAGATGAGAAAAACATTAGCAACAAATAACTTCATGAGCTCACAAAGCAGAATGAAAAGGCTCTTTGTTCTTTTCCCCGATGTTTCTTTAGGAAGCATGAAAGAAACAAAATGAATTTTCGCAGGGTTTGATAAGTGTGATTTGTTTTGTTTCCTCGTCCAACGATCTGTACCTTGTTGGCTGTCACTATACGTGATTTAAAGTCACAACTTGTACGTTTGTTAAGAACAGATATAATATGGTATCTTTTCATTCTTCTTCTGTTTCGAGACTGATATTGCGTGTCTGTGGTGTCAGAATTGAGTATAAAAACCAGGGAGGATTAAGTGTCTATTCACCATTACATTTTGTCATCATCATCATAGGTGCTCTGCCATTTTTGGTAGGTCACTTGCTGCCAAGGAGAAGCATCCTTGATCCACGGTCTTACGTTAACCTCTTCGTCTTCACGTCTGATTTTTCTATTTTGATATCGTCCAGTAATTGTAGTTTCCTTTGTCCCCTTCCCCTTTTACCTGTCATTATACCCTCTAGCACGATCCTCATGATACAGCTCCTTCCTAGCCAATGTCCCAATCAGTTTCTCTTCCTTTTCTTAATTATATCTAAAATTGTTCTTTTGACCACCACCATTTCTAATATCTCACTTATTCGTTTTTCGTTCGACCCAGTTAATTCTCTCAATTCTTCTCCACACTCACATTTGGAAAGCCTCCAGTAGTTTCAAATCATTTTTTGGATAATGACCACGTTTCTGACCCTTACGTTCCCTTCGCTCACAGTCACTGAGAGACGTGACTTAGTGGGTTACATGCGTAGGATCGACACTGCGTAGCATCGACACTGCGTACGGTCGAAACTGCGAGTGCCCCGGGGGCAACATTGTTTTCATTCAAAAGGTGGTGGGCTCCCAACACTAATTTGATATGTATTCGCTGAGTTTCCTTACCTGCCCGTTTCCGAAAAATCTGACCCGGAAGCTGACTTTGTAATGTATATAATGGAGCTCATTTTATAACTTTTCACGCTTATATCTCCGCAACGGTTGCGATCGAGGATGTATCACTTTTCGTGTTATGTTCTTTTGCTACAAGGTATCCAACGACCATAGTCTCGACTCGAAGTCAGAGTTGCACTTGGATAGGTTCCCTCGTTAGCTTAACATTTTCTTAGTTACCTAGTTGCTGTGAATTGTCACTTCTTTTATAGACTTTGCAGGTGCCACAATCGATGGTTCATGTAATTAGTTCAAGTTTTTGCTAGTTTGGGCTTCGTCCCAAATTTACTAACTTCCAGGGTTGTTTTGTTTAAAACAAAATATTTAAAACAAATGATTAAAACTTTTTTTTAATTGTAATTTAATGTTAATCGTAATTGTTTGTGAAAATTTTGGGAAATTTATCCTTTCCCCCCTATTATTTCAGTGTCCTTGGCTATATTCAAACCAACGTACAACTGTCTGGAATCATTCTTGGCCTACAAAACGCACCATAGAGGAGCACGATTGGATAATTAGGGAAGCAGGTGGACCACCATGTATGCTGATTTTTGCTTCTGACGCGTGAGAAGTGCCAAAATTTCATGTGTATTATGAGAGAGTTTTTTTTTCTTTCTTTCTTTGTATGGCAGCCAGCGACTTCAGGTTTTTACTGTACCTTGTCAACATACCAGAAAATTCTTTTTAGGTGACTTGAACCCATGTGGCTTCGGTGTTGCCAGCTAGAAAAAATCATGAATTCGGCTAGGGATTTTTTTTTTTTTTAAATTCACTCCTACATTTTTTCAATAATCCCTCCCGTTAGCAACACTGCAATCTAGCTTACACCAAAGATAGCCATGTCCCTCTTCTAAAATACAAGACGTAAACGATATCAATCGGGCTAGCAGTGTTTGGGCAATAAATCATTAACTGAAAGTCTACGAAAACCCCAAAATCGATTTTGTCCCGAAAGGGTTAATGAGATATGCGCGCCAAAGATTTCGGGCTCTAATTTAACGTGAGCCCCCCCCCCTTCCTTCAAGTTTCTGGGCTGGTCCATAGAATGAATGGCCTACATAGTACTGTCTACGGGCTGGATGGGCTATCAAATTTCAGCTTTCGTTCTCCCATAGTTAATGTGATATAAGCGCCGAAAATTTGGGGGCTAACTTCACCAGAGCCTCCCAACTTTCTGGGCTAGTCGAGATAAAGATCGACGGGCTAACAAATTTCATCTTTTGGGCCAATATAGTTAATAAGGTGTGAAAACCAAAGTTTTGGGGCGTTAACTTAACGTGAGCCCTTAACTTTTTGGGCAAGTTGAGATAATGGGTGTACCAGGTACTAAACTTCATGGGCCTTCCAACCCATTATTATTTAGCATTTGGGGCACTCAAGGAACATAGATACAGGGTCTCCAAATGTGAAAATGAAAATGCAATCTTTAAGTTTTATGTCCGACTGTCATCCTGGGTAGACTAAAGGAGACGCAGATGATGAGAATAAATGGAATGGTGAAATGAATTTATTTGGGAGGGAAGCAAAGTATAATACATTTCAGTCATTACACATGCAAATAGATGTTTTATGGTAATTGTTTTTTTGCTGAAATATAACTTCGGTATCTTTTGTACGTGTTTAGGAGCTGAGATTATTATCTAATAATTATAAGGAAGATACAAGTTTTTTTTTCTTTTTTTTTTTAGGAAGATACAAGTTTTTCACCTTCGTACAACAATTCATGTTTAATAGGCGTATAGAAGGGGCTCATGCCCAAAACATTGGGACTCCATTTCTGGGACCCCATGATGGGGACCCGGTTCCTGACCACCACTGTGCTGAGGGGAATCGGATCTTTCCAACGTCACCATCTGTATGCAACAACTCCATGCTTAAACGAGAAATAGAGTGGACTCGAGCCCAACATTTCGGAACCACATTTTCTGGAGCTTCGAGGCCAGGGCCCAATTTCTGACATTACCGCTTTCGTTAATCGACCCCGACCTTTCAAACGCTAACACTATAGTACAACACCATGTTAAATAGGCAAATAAAAGAGACCTGAACCCAAACTTTTGGGATCTCATTTCTGGAGTCTCAGGTCCCGGAGCTTTCCAACACCATAGTATGTATCCAATAACTCCATGCTTAAAAGAAAAATACAATGAAGCCAAGCTCAAAATTTCCGGACACCATTTTTGGACCTTTGAGACAAGGGCCCAATTTCTGACGTTAACACTGTGCTCACACGATCCGAACATTTCCAACTTCACCACCCACATACAATTCCATGTTTAATAGGCGTATAGAAAGAACCCGCGCCCAAAACTTCGGGACCCCATTTTTCTGGAGCCTCATGGCTGGGGCCCGGTTTCTGATATCACCACTGTGCTCGGGAGACCCGGACTTTTCCAATGCCACCATCTGCATCCACTAACTCCATGTCTAACACGGCTTCCCCATTGTAGGAGGATTTTGATGAATTTTCTCCAGGTTCTTTACAACTATTTACAACGTTTCAAACTATTCATAAGAAATGAAATTTCAATACATTCGAAACTATGTTCTTTTAAAATGTTCAAAATGGATGACAGCATTGATTTCCAGTAATAATTGTAAACTTTCGTAATTTTATTCTCTATTTGAATAGTAGTTTAATTTCGAATCTTTTACGGTTAAAAATATTTTTGTGAAATGTAACGGAATACATTGAAATGCTCCTACTCCCACGGGTAAGTGTTCCAATTATAAATCGATTTGAGGTTCAGTGTACAAATGAGAAACTCCCAAAGCGAAGTACAATATTGTAACGTTGTTGACATACATATGAATAACTGGTGATTAGGTTGTTAAGCTGTACATAAAATCATATAAATTTTCATTCATATTACGCAGACAAGTACACACAGAACAGCATATGAATCTTTATCTGAATTTTGTTTCTCTAACTTTCTGACAGCCTTTACGAAATAATAGAGATGCAAGGGCTCGGAAAAAACCGGTTTTTTGGAAAAAACTCGGTTTTTTCTGCTTCGCTTTTTTGCTTGGGAAATTTTGGGCTTTTTTAAAAATTCTGCTTTAAATTGATAAACCAGATTTTGTTTCGCTTCTCTACAACACAAAAAGTCATTTAATTAGTGGTTGATGCCGATAATAATATAAAACCTCGAAAATAAACCATGAATTTCGAAAAGATGTTTCAAACAGTTTTACTTCTCAACATATTTACATTATGAATTCCAAAGGATTAACCAATGTATATAATAAGATTTTTTTTTAGCCTCCTACATACAAAAGTAAGCAGGGTTGGCAAGAGCCATGGTTGTTTTTGAAAATGCCAAAAACCCGTTTTTTGGGGGGAGTTTAAACTAGGCTTTTTTGGTTTAAACCAGTTTTTTTTGGGGGGGGTTAGATATTTTGCTTTATGTATTTATATTACATATTGACAGAAATAAGTTTATTTCGCCTTGGTGTTATTATGCAACAACGGGGTTATGCTGGAAGAGGTCACATAAGCTTAAAGAAGTCCGGTCAGTAAATTTCTTAAATTGAGAAACTCCCGCCCTAGCCATCGGGAAAATTCCGTCATTACTCTAAATGTAAAACAATAACGGAAAAAATCCTGTTATTGCTTTGCATGTAAAATTTAAAGGTCAACGTATCATAATCAGCACGCTAAAACTGAGGTATTAAATTACAAATTTAGCGCGTAAATATCATTGAAAATACAATCCAAGCTAATGTTGGAAGCTACGTAGGCAATCGATAAATTTTGTCAATTTACATCAGTATATTTAAGCAACCTTGGCTTCTTTATAAAACAACAGGCATACAGGCTTGCATAAATATACAATTCAGTTTCGTTTCGTATGTTCAGGCTTAACATCCTTACGTAATACCGAGGTTATCAAGGAGAAGACTTTCGCTTTAAGTGACATCCGAACCGCTACTTTGTTTAAGCATGAAAGAAGGGTTGTGGTTCGACCGAGAATTGAACATGGGACACCTTGATTAAAAGTTGAAAAGGAAATAAAACTAATGCAGATGGTTTGATGTATGGAAACGTCAACATGAAGTTCACACGATTCGCATTTTTCGTACCTTTTATTTTTTTTTCGGTTTAAACCAGTTGTTTATTTTTTTAAAAAAAGAAGAAAAACAGCTGGTGTAAACCAGCCAACCCTAAAAGTAAATACTTCTTTTAAAAAAATACTCAAATAAGTAGCAAAATTCTATGTAGTATTTTTACTTCAAAATATTCCATACCCTCTTTTTGGAACAAAATAAAATTAAAATAAAACATAAGAAAAATACTTAGATTTATATGATACACTTAAAGGCTGCACACCTAGAGCTTTTGGTTTTGTATATTCTTGAAATTCTACAGTTTTATATAAGCACCATCACGGTTTATTCAGTCCTCAAGTTTTCTGTATTTTTAACAAGAGGGATTGAACATGAAGGGTGTGAGATAAGAACATGGTAACCCATAATTTTACTATTTTAAGAAATTAGAAATTTTCTGCTGCACAATCCATTTTGAAAGTCGGAAAGCTGATTTTTCACATAAGTCTATACATGAGGGATTAAACGAAGCGGTATGCGTTGCTGCCTATCTGATGCTGCGTAACTCAGCAATTGAAAATTTGTTAGTTACCATGTTCTTGGCTCACACCCTTCATATCATTATGGAACTCTCCCCACCCCACCAACACACACAAAAAAAAAAGGACTACGGAATATATTTAAGTTAAGATAAATACAACTGCACAACAAACATGATTGACTGGAGCTTTTGTGCGTCTATCGAGAAGTCCGGAATTCAACTCAGTATTCGACCATTGTGACAAAACTTTTCTTCATTCCATCTATGAAGTAGAAATAGTGCGTGTACTGTGAGTTGGCTGACTTCATTTTTTATTGTTTTTAAATCGTTATTATTACTAATTACCAGCAGTGACGGTTTTGCGAGGGTTAGGGGGGGCGGTCTTTCGGACTGAAGCCTGTTCCCCAAAATTACGGAATGTCTAAAACAAACGAAATATCTATTAGTTATGCCTTTACTCATTAACTTTAAGCTGCCGTCAAATAAAAATTACGAATGTTTAGAAAAACTAAACATTAGTAAGAAAAAAAAAAACCCTCCCAAAATACTTTTCTAAATCCGCCACTGATTCTCAGTATAAAATGATCTTCAAGGTTGTATCCGGAAGATTATCGCTAAATATATAAACGAAACGAAATACAGTATTACTTATGCCTGTACTCATATACTTCAAGCTCCTCCCAAATAAAATTAGGAGATTTTAGAAAATGAAACAATCAGAGAAACCCGTCCCAAAGTACGTTTCTAAATCCGCTACTGATTATTTGTATAAATTAGTATTCAAGGTTGTATCCGGAAAATTATTGCTAAATCGTTGCACAGCTACAGTATAACAGAAATGTGGAAGTACGGTTAGACGGATACATTGAAAAACGTACGCTTTGACGGATATATAGAAAAACGTAAGTTTAGCTTATGCGTTAGAAGCTAGAGTACTAAGCTCTTAGAAATGAAACAGACGACAAACTGAACTGATATCGAGAAGAAAAAATATCGATAACTCAAAAGTTAAAATAAAGTTAAATAGCCTCTAAAATTGCCCTCAAATACTACATTCTTCATGTTAGCTTTAATTCGTAAAACATGTGCTCCATCCATCTTGATGGTGAATTTTAGAGCGAAATATGACATTTAGGTCATGAAATTCTTATCTAAGTATAGAATATACTATAAGAAATCTATTTAGATAGAAAAATCATGAAAATGAAAAAAGCCAAAATTTCCAAAATTCTCGTTTTTTTCCCAAGAAAGCCGGCTTTTTATGTGAAAAAACCATCGATTCAAAAAAGCCGGCTTTTTTGCATCTCTACGAAATAATATCTTTACGATCGAAATATTCGTTAAACATTATTATTCTTCTTATCCTTCAATATTCATCATACATCATATTCTTCATTACTTTAAATTCTTCATATTACATAACTATTTTACATTATATTCCGTCGAAGCTGTTTCAAAGTTAGTATTACACTTCTGACATAGTCATCATTACAAATCATAATTGATTCTCAATCCATACGCCTGTAACTTGTCCATCCTACCTGCAGTGTGGATCCTACGCAGTTTGGATTCTACGCAGTTTCGATCGTAAGCAGTTTCGACCGTACGCAGTTTCGATCCTACGCAGTTTAGGTCGTGTGGAGTCCATGAATATAGCCCTAATTTATAGCTGCACAGGTTAAACAAATTAAAGAGAGAGAAAACAATATATATTTTTTGAGCGCATGATTAAAACTTAAATTATTTCAGGGCAACTGCGTAGGACCAAAACTGCGTAGGATCGAAACTGCGTAGAATTAACACTGCGTAGGATCGACACTGCGTACGATCGAAACTGCGTAGGATCGAAACAGGTTTTGAGCTGAATTTTTCGTTCGTACGCAGTGTCGATCCTACGCCGCATTCCCGACTTAGTTGCGTCACTGCTTGTGAAAAGACAGGCAATCGACAGCAGGTATCAAGATTTGTTGTTCTTTTCTGTTGCCCCCCTTTTTTGCCCAAGTTATGAATGGTGTTGGCAGGACACATAGAAATACATGCAGCACGCAGAAACACACATATAGCCGTTCATGGTTCGAACCACAAAGAATCCCATCAATATATGTTTGGTTTTGTCAACAACATATTTCCGTCCTTTACCTCTTTCCCTAATGATTTAATAATAATAATAATAATAATAATAATAATAATAATAATAATAATAATAATAATAATACATAATTCTGGTAAAAACAATAAAGAGGAGCGCGCCAATATTTTTTTTTCAATTAGTATGGAAACCAAAAATGGTAGATGTGTACCACATTTGGTTTTAGCAAAAGGTTAGAGTCGAGATGGAATATTATTCTTGGGACAAAATTGATTAGAGAAAACCGCTTCTCCCTACCTATTACCGTTTTTACCTTATAGTAATCAACGTTTAAACCCGAAGTAGTTGATTTATGCCATTTCTGGTTTGACCAGAGGGTTAAGAGAGGAGATAGCACACATTTTTGGAATGCTAAATTGATTACAAAAACACTTTTCGCTCTCTATTACCGTTTTTATTCCATGGCCATCAACACTGCAAAAAGAAATGGTTGGTTTCTGTCACCACCGATTTGAAAATGAAATGAAATGAAATCTTTAAGTTTTAGATACCACGATTATGCCGGTTAGGCTAAAGGAAACGGTGAAGATGAGAAACGAATGAAATGGTGGAATGAAGAAAGTGGGAGGAAACGGGGAAACCCCGAGAAAACCCACCAGTATGATGTTTGTCCACCACAAAGACAACACGGCGCGAGCTGGGTTCGAACCAGGGACCCCAAGCACCGGAGGTGAACGCACTACCACTGAGCCACCGCGCATATATATATATATATATATATATATATATATATATATATATATATATATATATATATATATATATATATATATATATATATATATATATATATATATATATATATATATGCGAAATGGTGTCTAGTAGTAAACCAGGAGACCCGCACGCTGAGAATTAGTCGATGACGTATGGAACCCGCCGGGCTAGCCATTTATGTCCTACCCATACCTCCTAGTGGTGCAGACTGGTAACTTCCTGTCCACGGTGAAACTTAGAGGTTTCCCTAACGATAGGAAGGCGAACAGGGAGGGCTATCACCAACATGCCTGGCCGAGACGGTAATTTTTGCCAAATACCTCCAACTTGTTTAACAATCATGATAGGACACAATAAGCCAAGATCCTCATCCTCCGGAAGCCGAACTGTGTCTGGGCAAGGCAACGTTCAGAACCACATGCAGGTAGAGGGTGCTAAGAATTCCCGGGGTTGCGGACTAGGTTGCCATTTAAAACTGACCATGGCTACATACAATGCAAGATCCTTGGCTTCAGAAGCAAGATTCCAGGAGCTGGAAGAAGAGCTACAGAAAGTCAACTGGGACATCGTCGGATTGAGCGAAGTAAGAAAGAAAGGGGAAGAATTAATCGAAGTGAAGAACGGACACTTATTTTACTACAGAGGATCAGAATGTGGCAAGACCGACGGAGTGGGATTTCTTTTCATTGAAAAATTGAAAAACAAGGTTCTTGAGGTAGATAGTATATCTAGTCGAGTAGCAAGGCTTGTAGTCAAACTCTCCCAGAGATGTACACTACAAGTGATTCAAAGGTATGCACCTACCACAAGCCATTCAGAAGAGGCAGTGGAAGTGGAAATGGAAGATAGGCTGTTGTGGAACAGAGTTGGAAAGAAAAGACCTTCATCCAGCAGTGTATTGACAATGGTTGACTATGATTCTATATATATATATATATATATATATATATACATATATATCCAGTGAAACTTGTAGAAACCGGAACTAGAATAAAACGGAAATATGTCTATAACGGAAACGCCTCACTCTTTATCGCTGTTATTCTTTCGAGTAAAAATCGGACCCATCTCCTTCCGTTTTATACAAGTTTCACTATATATATATATCGGGTATTGCAAAATAAGTGTTACAACTCTTTAGAGGTGATTCCTGACACTGAGACAAGAAAAAAATTCTCTTGAACTTTCGGCTATCAGACATAGTTTCAGATCTACAAGGTGCCGAAAGCGTGGGAAAATGACTTTCGGACGCTAATAGTTCGGAAACTATCCAACGTAAAGAGGGCGGGTAAAAAATTAACTAAAGAAGTCATACCTGCTGTATTGAATTTTGGTTGTTTCACAATCCTACCATGCACGCGCAAGGGATTCCCCAAAGGAACGTAGGGAGTCCCGAATAATCTGCCAAATGAAAATTGATCTAAATGGATATGAATTGATAGGGTTTCTACCAGGTAACAATAATTCGTTTGTATTAAGTAGACATCTGGAACAAATACAAAATGGCGGACACCATGCCCGTTGTGTGTGGTTGCATAATCGCCAGGTACGGATGCTGGCCAAAAGTGACGTTCTGAGTATTAAGTGTAACGGATTTGTACTCAAATGCTCTAGAAAGACATCTGGAGTGTCGGTGGAGCACAACAGATGAAGCAAGGTGATTCACATGTGTGGAAACACGTAACAAAAAATGCCTAGAGATGCACTCATACTCAGTAAACGTGAGTTCAAAGCGTCGGAAATGTAAGGAATAGCATCAAGAACATGAAAGCCATTGCCAATTCACCAATAATATTTCATCAATCCGATGCATTATGATCTGCTCTGTTGCATACCAATAAGGATGCAACAACTGAGGCCAAGTTGAAATTGTGCAAGGAGACTCACTAAGAAACTGGGTAAACTCAAGGAATGTCAGTAATGGGATCGCATGATCGACATTGAGATGTGACCAATTTGTGTTGATATCAACATGTAGCTAATGGACAAATGTCAACATGTCCCACCTCTGTTGGGACACCGTCCCACGTGCAAAAATTAGGAAAATAACGTTGTACATTCTGCTATTACATCTGGTGCACTTTTTGGTAGAACGTCACTAAAACCCGATTTTATCAATGTCCCTCTTTGTTTGGGACATTGTCCCACAGTCGGCACATATGAAAAGATATCTCTTAACCCATGGTTCAAATTCTGATAGAACGTGAAAATAACAAACTTGTATCATGTCCCACGTCTTCTGGAACATATGACGTACTCGAAATATAGGGAAATACCTCCAGAAATTATAGGGAAATACCTCCAGAAATTCGTATCTTGCACGACAAAGACGAAAATGAATCAATTTGGCACAAGTAACACTACTGCTGGAACACCATGCATATGGAAAATAAAACGAAATGAGAAATAGGAAGGAACGTCTTAAGGTTGGTTTAAAGGGACAAGTTTTGCCGATAGGTGTTACTACAGTCTTCGTATCTGTCTCGTGTACTTTTTACCTTTCACGAAGATTTACAATTTCCCTTACAAATTTCAGCCTAGAGACTTCAAATTTTTTAGAGAAGGATGTTTATACCCTATGAAATACAGACTTTTCATTTAGAATCTTCTTCATTGTTGAAATTGCTGGATTGTTGAAATGTATATCCAAACCTTTAAGAATATAACTATTTCAACAATGAAGAAAATTCTAAATAAAAAATCGGCGCAGACTGTTGTATTTGATAGGTTATGAAGTTCCTTTTCTAAAAAATTTGAAGTCTCTAGGTTGAAATTTGTAAGAGAAATTGTAAATTTTCGTGAAATGTAAAAAATACACGAGAGAGATACGAAGACTGTAGTGACACCTATTGGCAAAACTTGTCGCTTTACACCAACCTTAAAGCTCTGATTGTTTACAACTGTGCAGTAGGAATAACAAAATGAAACACACAAGCATGTCGGAGGTTGTACAAGAGCGCTTGCCAAATAAAGTGGGTAATCTTCAAAGAAATGAATACAGAAAAAGTGAGGCTATGTGGAAACTTCAGGGCTAGAGCGCTCGCTTTCGCTTGCGTGGTCGCGGTTTTCAATCCTACTGGGAGCCCACGGCCTCAGATTCAAGACCTGACTAGTTATTTTCCTATTTCTCGTACGTGGGACGGTGTCCCAGCAGTAGTGGGACATGTTGACATTTGTCCATTAGCTACATGTCGATATCAACACACACATTGGCAGTAGAATTTCACAATTTCACAGCACAATTTCAACTTGGCCTCAGTTGTTGCATCCTTATTGGTATGCAACCGAGAAGATCATGTTGCATCGGATTGATGAAATATTATTGGTGAATTGACAATGGCTTTCATGTTCTTGATGCTATTCCTTACACTTCCGATGCCTTGAACTCACGTTTACTGAGTATGAGTGCATCTCTGGGCATTTTTCGTTACGTGTTTCCACATATGTGAATAACCCTGCTTCATCTGTTGTGCTCCACCGACACTCCAGATGTCTTTCTAGAGCATTTGAGTACAAATCCGTTACACTTAATACTCAGAACGTCACTTTTGGCCAGCATCCGTACCTGGCGATTATGCAACCACACACAACGGGCATGGTGTCCGCCATTTTGTATTTGTTCCAGATGTCGACTTAATACAAACGAATTATTGTTACCTGGTAGAAACCCTATCAATCCATATCCATTTAGATCAATTTTCGTTTGGCAGATTATTCGGGACTCCCTACGTTCCTTTGGGGAATCCCTTGCGCGTGCATGGTAGGATTGTGAAACATGCAAAATTCATTACAGCAGGTACGACTTCTTCAGTTAATTTTTTACCCGTCCTCTTTACGTTGGATAGTTTCCGAACTATTAGCGTCCGAAAGTCATTTTCCCACACTTTCGGCACCTTGTAGATCTGAAACTATGTCCGATAGCCGTAAGTTCAAGAGAACTTTTTATCTTGTCTCAGTGTCAGGAGTCACCTCCCAAGAGTTGTAACACTTATTTTGCAACACTTATTCATATAGTATATCTTATATATAAAAGAGAACGCACAAATCCTTTGTTCCCTCATCACGCTAATACGGCTGAACCAATTTCTTTCATTTTTGAGGGGTTATTAGGATTTGGACCCTAGATGGTTTTTATCATATCACTTTAATTTTCAATTACCAGTGTCTTGAGATAATTGACCATTCAAGTGTCCATAACGTACAAATCCTTTGTTAGTTCATCATAGGTAAAAATAAACGTATTTATATGCAACCCGCATGACCGTGTCACTCGGCGGGTTAACATAAATGACAGGCGATATAATGTTAACATTTACTGCAATCTTCTATGGTTTTTATCATATCACTTGAAAGCGAAAAAGTAAAAATTATCTAAGTAACAAAGTTTATTGCGTTCCGGGGTGACCGCAGCGAAGCGGGGCGGGTTAACATAAATGACAGGCGATATAATGTTAACATTTACTGCAATCTTCTATGGTTTTTATCATATCACTTGAAAGCGAAAAAGTAAAAATTATCTAAGTAACAAAGTTTATTGCGTTCCGGGGTGACCGCAGCGAAGCGGGGTGAACGCTGCTATCTTATATATAAAAGAGAACGCACAAATCCTTTGTTCCCTCATCACGCTAATACGGCTGAACCAATTTCTTTCATTTTTGGGGGGTTATTAGGATTTGGACCCTAGATGGTTTTTATCATATCACTTTAATTTTCAATTACCAGTGTCTTGAGATAATTGACCATTCAAGTGTCCATAACGTACAAATCCTTTGTTAGTTCATCATAGGTAAAAATAAACGTATTTATATGCAACCCGCATGACCGTGTCACTCGGCGGGTTAACATAAATGACAGGCGATATAATGTTAACATTTACTGCAATCTTCTATGGTTTTTATCATATCACTTGAAAGCGAAAAAGTAAAAATTATCTAAGTAACAAAGTTTATTGCGTTCCGGGGTGACCGCAGCGAAGCGGGGCGGGTTAACATAAATGACAGGCGATATAATGTTAACATTTACTGCAATCTTCTATGGTTTTTATCATATCACTTGAAAGCGAAAAAGTAAAAATTATCTAAGTAACAAAGTTTATTGCGTTCCGGGGTGACCGCAGCGAAGCGGGGTGAACGCTGCTAGTCTTATATATAAAAGAGAACGCACAAATCCTTTGTTCCCTCATCACGCTAATACGGCTGAACCAATTTCTTTCATTTTTGGGGGGTTATTAGGATTTGGACCCTAGATGGTTTTTATCATATCACTTTAATTTTCAATTACCAGTGTCTTGAGATAATTGACCATTCAAGTGTCCATAACGTAGAAATCCTTTGTTAGTTCATCATAGGTAAAAATAAACGTATTTATATGCAACCCGCATGACCGTGTCACTCGGCGGGTTAACATAAATGACAGGCGATATAATGTTAACATTTACTGCAATCTACTATGGTTTTTATCATATCACTTGAAAGCGAAAAAGTAAAAATTATCTAAGTAACAACGTTTATTGCGTTCCGGGGTGACCGCAGCGAAGCGGGGTAAACGCTGCTAGTATATATATATATATATATATATATATATATATATATATATATATATATATATATATATGAATATATATTAGCTAAAATGCTAGTTCTTCGCACAGTATGGCGAAGTTTGTAAAAAATATTTGAATCCCCCAACTCCCCATATAATGCTCAATTCAACGATTGATTACCCGGTTTATCTGGACTGAATCTATTCTTTGTTCATGTCATACTCACTGTGACTTTTTATTTTTAACTCACCCTCACTTCCCATACCAGTGGGGGCTATATTTTACAGTTATGGCATTGGGAGTCACCATTCATCTCCGCGACCCCGAAAACTAAGAATTCGACACTAATACCAGTCATTTTCGTTTATTTGCATATGTCATTCCCCTGTGACCCTCTTGGGGATGATAGATGTATCTCACCCCTACAACATTTTTTCCTGGCTATAAGTAATATGTGCACCAAGTTTCGTTAAAATTGCTCCGCATGTTCCAGAGTTATGCTAGACAATATATAGATACATACAGACACACCTACATACATTATTTTTTACATATCATCCTCCTGTGACCCTCCTAGGGATGAAATGGGTATCTTCCGCCCTTAATGTTTGTTTTTTCACTGTAAGTAATACGTGTACCAAGTTTGGTTGAAATTTCTCAAGGCGTTCCAGAGTTATGCTAGAACATAT
The DNA here is from genome assembly GCF_964235325.1 of Thermobia domestica. NCBI lineage: Eukaryota > Metazoa > Arthropoda > Insecta > Zygentoma > Lepismatidae > Thermobia > Thermobia domestica. Next base: position 166,968,616 of record NC_137461.1, on the reverse strand, counting down.
ACACCCATACACATAGGGTCTACATACGTTCATACATACGTCTTTTTTTATATACAGTACATCCATGTTTATCCAGACTATCTGGGACCAAAGGCAATCTGGAAAATCGAAAATCCGAATAATCCTGATAATATGGATAATAAGCAGAACAAATCCTGAGTCAATTCACTTCAACGTCTTGTGAGTAAAGCTTTCTAAAACTCGATAAGAAGCATTTTATCTACAGTATTACCATAATTTATTGTGAAATCTATACACGAATTGAACATTTAATGAAAACAAAAAGAAAATGTTTGTCGTACTTATGGTTACGTTCTTGCTATCATAGTTTAAAATTATTATCTATGGGAACATTAAATTTTAAAAAGTTTCTACAAATCCGGTTTGGATTATCCGGAGATCCGGGTGAACAAGAGCCGGATAAACGAGGTTGTACTGTACGTAAATTAAAAACATCAAACTTGTTAAGGCATTCTATATTTATATAAAAAGGATGTATGTATGTATGTTCGAGCATAACTCTCGAATGCCTCGAGCAATTTCAACCGAACTTGTACACGTATTACTTACAGCGAGGAAACAAACACTATGGTCGAAAGATACCCCTTTCTGCCCTAAGAGGCTCACAGGAGGATGATATATAAAAAAATATATGTATGTAGGTGTGTCTGTATGTATCTATATATTGTCTAGCATAACTCTGGAACGCGCGGAGCAGTTTTAACGAAATTTGGTAGACATATTACTTATAACCAGGAAAAAGTGTTGTTGGGGTGAGATACACCTATCATCCCCAAGAGGGCACAGGGGGATGACATATACAAATAATCGAAAATGACTGGTATTAGTGTCGAATTCTTAGTTTTCGGGGTCACGGAGACAAATGGTGACAATCCAGATAGCGTTTCAGTCTCAGTTGAAATGAGATACCCCTACCATCCCTAGGGGGGTCACAGCCTAATGACGTACAAATAATCGAAAATGAGCGATATTTGTTTGGAATCCATGGTTTTCGGGGTTGTGAAGATGAATGGTGCCATTCCCGAGGGCGTTTCTGTCCACATGTGGCTAAGAAACCCCTATCAATCCTTTGGAGTTACATGGGGATGACATGTATAATCGGGATGAACAATCAATTATTAAAATGTATATTGTTAGGGTAGTTGGGAGTTCAATATTTTAAAAAACCTGATCTCCCCGTTCGAAGGACGGGCATTTCAGCTAGTTTAACCAATAAAATACAAACCAGGGACATACACAGACGATAGGTTCTGGTGGTCCGGACTCAGCTCCCCCCAAAAAAGCTGTTTTTTTGTAAATTTAGTCTAATTTTAGGGGCGATTTTACAAATTTTAAAATTCTTTATCCTCAAATTGAAATTGGACCCCCCTCTCTAGATACAAACAGTAGAGTGGAAGTGGGTTGGATTGATTGTAACTACCATTTTAAGAGTGATTCATGCAATTAAATAGTGATATTCATTGGTTAAGCTCAATTTAGGTGACAATCGTTTTCTCCTCTGCATTGATCGGCATCAGAGTGGATAAATTTCGAAATAAATTCCAGCGAAAAATTGTATGGGTGCTGAAGGCCTATCAACAATCCTCTATAAATGTTTGATCCAGAAGCACCCAACTAATTAGTAAATTATTAGTGTTTAGCGTTTCTTTCCAGCACCGAAACTATATGCAACTGGATCTACAGTTTGAGATGGGATCCGAACCACCGCAATACGCTTAAACTTAAAATCTCTCCCACTGGGAATCGAACCCGGGACTTCCTGCATAACAGACATCTCCTAGGCACTAGACCTGTCTCAAATCCAGTCTCATCTGTAAATATGCGCTTATCCTAGAAATTTTTGTCTGATTATCAAATGAAAACCACCGGTTAAATTGAAAATTAATTATATGTATATAGTTACTGGAAGCAGTAATGAAAGTGATGTTTAATTGTATAGGTGAACATTCTTTGCATTTCCTTAACATGCACGACAATGTGTCGTCTCGTAGAACATTACGAGAAAACTCGTGATAGAAATTAAGGAAAAACCGACTATATGCTAGTCGTGACCCGAACAAGCCTGCGTAACTACCGTCGTGGATCTCTTATGTTAGCCTTTGCTTTATACAACTGGGTAGTATTGCTACGAGACGAAACGGGATATTGGGGCTGTCGCATCTCGTCTCCTTACAACACTGTCGCGTGTCTCGTCTTGCAAATAATAGACAGGTCTTGTCTGGAAGTGTTTGCTCGTTATCGAGACGAGCGTAGCAACACTAACTATATATAGGTAACCCTATGGGCTATGATTTTGGCATGTCGCATAGATGCCTGCATCACACTGATGTGTTCCAATAGACCGCGATCATAGACCTGATAGTGTATCCTTACGCTCTGCGCAGGTGTAGACAATTCATATTCATTTCGTTTCAAAGCTATCATGTATCTACTATGGCTTGCAAAGTTTGCTTGTTCTCGGTGGAGCCGTTCCCGAGATATCATGACAAATGCCATTTTTAATGAATCGAATGGCTCTGAATCAAATCTCAGAAACTACAGCTTTTTCGACAAATTCGTGCTAGTTACATTAGTTTTGCAAAGTGTCTATTAATCTACCAAGTTTCATCAAAATCAAGGATTGTGGCCCAGACACCTTATGGATATGTCACAGGCTCTTTAAAAGTAGTGAAAGAGATAATAAAAAAGGACTTGAACCATATAAATATTGTTACTTTACTATATCAACAAAAACGAAGTACAACTGTGCTGACGACCTTTACGAGAATGGAGATTTCACAAGTTTGGTTGGATCTCGCATAGAATTTGTGCGAAAGACCATGAAATCTACGAGCAGCCCTGTCTATGGCTGACCTAATTCATTAAGCGGATGTCAGCTTTTTTTTATATTTTCGAAATAAACCAATATATGTATTCCTTATTATAAGTAGAAGAATGCAGTTAATAATAAGTTAATAATAAAAAGTCTTGAATAAGAAGCTATAATGTTTAACAGAAAATGGATAAGGAAAGTAAGAAGAAACGCAATTATTATAGCAATAATAACATCGTTAATAAGTAAGCAGTAGTTAGTATAATCATGGCTTGTTTACAAACACGTATCTTGAGATCTTTTTTGAGTATTCTGTTTACAAAGTTTAGAATATTTGTTTTTTTCATATAGTTCACTGAGAGTCAGCTTTGTTGTGTTCTTAGATTGTAGGAACTTTGCCCATATTACAAGTAACTTTTGTCCTCTTCACCTAATTTACAGTCGTGAAATTTAAAACCGAAAGTTATAACAAAAGAAAATGCTTTACAACTATAAATTTTGGTATTTATTTTTTGTACGATCTTGTACTGAGTGAGAAATTCTAATTTGTAATTGTGAAAGTTGTAATATTTGAAAGAATGTGAAGACATATTTTTCATAGCCTTGTAAATAATAAATAAAGTTAATATTTTAAGTAAACACTTTTGTAATTTTCTTTAAAAAGATTCTAAAGTGACGGCTTATATTTTGATGTCCCTATTCAAATTACCCGTTCCGAAAACAGGTTCGGATTCATTTTAACCAATTTGAAAATACTTATTACCAAGACCTTTTAATTAACTTGATTGTAATTACCTACGATTACAACTAGCATGTTCGAAAAAGTGTATGTGTGTCACCTTACGAAAAGACAAGCAAGCTGCTAGTTCGCTACTGCCAGGACAATGAATGAAAGCTGTCACTGATTATTGGCAACGAAAGATTCAGTTGTTAGTGCAGCATATTTTTTTTAATAAACTAAACATGTAAATTTGTACTCGAGCATCTCATTTTATTTGGTTCGATGTGATTTATCGATTTATACATATACAAAGTGTTTGACAATGTTATTTTTAAAGGGAAAAAATCAATCAACATTCTGGCCTATATCTCGTTAACTGAGTAATGTAGTCTTAGAATTGGTTAATAAAGATCTTAATGACAGCGACGACGACTTCTGTATAACTTTGGGGAGGCATTGAAATATGTGTAGTTCCTTGTCACAAATTCGAATATCAAACATCCAGGGAGGCCAATCCCAAGATCAGCGCGCATGGTTAATGACGATATAATTCAGTTTCACTTTTATATCAGTAAGTAGCTGTAACAAAGCGTCAATTTTCATATCTACGAATAGGATATTTTACTACATGTTCTAGAAAAGTTTACATGGGTTTTTACACGCACGTATGACATTTTGTTTACCTCAATATTATTAATGGAATGATATATGTCTCATCATTGGAAGACTGTTAGTTACAGGTACAAAACTTTTTATCGTTGGTACAAAACAGTACAAAACTCTAGAAAATCATTTTGTAAATTGTTACATAGAAAGCTGAGATGACTGTTGGCGTTCTACATTAAAGGATGCAATTTGGGACATTTTGGGACAGATACAAATCTTACTATTGTTGATACAAAACAGTACAAAACTAGTACAAAATTCCGGTACAACTTTTATTTGTAAATTCTTATTTGGAAAACTGAGATGACTATTGGCGTCTTCCACTAGAAGATGAAATTTGGGACAGGTACAAAACTTTTTATTGTTGGTACAAAACAGTACAAAACTCTAGTACATTTTTTTAAATTGTTACATAGAAAGCTGAGATGACTGTTGGCGTTCTACATTAAAGGATGCAATTTGGGACATTTTGGGACAGATACAAATCTTTCTATTGTTGATACAAAACAGTACAAAACTAGTACAAAATTCCCGTACAACTTTTATTTGTAAATTCTTATTTGGAAAACTGAGATGACTGTTAACGTTTCACACTAGAAGATGAAATTTGGGACAATTTGGGACAGGTACAAAACTTTTTATTGTTAGTAGAAAACAGTACAAAACTTTCTTTATCTAATGAGACGATTTCGAAAGAAATCGGGCTATGTTGAACTCCATCTTGTCCTTAACGTTCCGCAATAGAAGATGCAATTTGGACATTTTGGCACATGTAAAACCATTTTCAAATACTAGAAAGGAGTTCAAAACATTCTTGATATAATGAAATATTTCCAGCGAAATAGGTGTGTGTGGAACTAAGAATTGTTTATGCGTTCCAAATTAGAAGGTTTAAAAGTACAAAATTTTTATTGGTACTACAAAACAGTAGAAAACTAGTACAAAACTCAAATATATTTTTTTGTAAATTGTTACGTGGAAAACTGAGATGACTTTTTGCGTTCTACATTAAAAAATTAAATTTGAAACATTTTGGGACAGGTACAAAACTTTTAATTTTTGGTACAAAACAGTACAAAAATTTCTTTTTCTAATGAGACTATTTTGAAAGAAATCGGGGTATGTGGAACTCAATCTTGACCTTAGCGTTCCGCATTACAAGATGCAATTTAAAACATTTTGGGAAAGTACGAAACTTTTTTTAGATAGTAGATAAAAGTAGATAGGGACTGGTACAAAACAGTACAAAACTTTCTCTATATAACACCACTTTAATGCAAATAGGCAAGTGTCGAAGTCATAGGTCTAGTTGGAATTCTGCAGTACAATTTAAAATTTGGGACATTTTGGGACAATTACAAAACTTTTTATTGTTGGTACAAAACTAGTACAAAACTCTAGTGCAGCGTTTCCCAACCGGTGTGCCGCGAATGGGCCGCTGGTGTGCCGCGAGGAACTTTTAACAAAATTATTAATTCTATAGCAGAAGTATTAAATCTAGTTGTAAAAATGATTAATTACATAAAAACAAGCATCTTAAAAGATTATTTTCAGATCTATGTTCTGCAATGGATCAAAAATACACTCAGTTGCGTATTCACACAGAAGTGATGTGGTTGTCTCGTGGTCACGTATTGTCAAGTTGTTATGCACTTAAAAAGAACAACTTTTCCTTTTCTTTCTGTAAAAAGAAAATGAATATACCGATTTCCTTAGTGATGATTCTTGGTGTAATGAATTTGCTTTTCAGAAGACATTTCCAAACATTGAATGCGATGAGAAAAAGCATGCGGGGGACAAAATTTGCTCATTTAGGGAGAAACTCTCATTTTGGGAGGACATAAATAGAAAACAAAACAAATGTGATATGTTTGAGCTTACAAAGTGCTGTAAAGTTGACATAAATTTCTCAACTCTCATTTCAGACACATTCTCTTTGTTGTGTACCATTGTTGAGAAATATTTTCCTACGCTTGAGTTGACTCCATTTGACTAGGTGAGGGACCCGTTTGCGCCTTCTGTCCTACAGTCAGCAGAATTAAATGTTCAGGAAGAAAATGAATTAATCGGTAGAGGAATGAATAAGTTTGAAGCTTCACAGTAAGATATGGCACCATTCTGGATTTCTCTCGGCGAGAATATCCAGCTATTTTTCACAAAGGCTGTAAAAGTTCTCATTCACTTTTCAACATGCTACTTAAGTGAAGGAGGATTTTTTGATTTTTTGCAATGAACACAATCGAGTGTAAGAACAGGTCACAACTGCTATCTCCGGAACAGATATGAGTTTGTGTTTAACAACTATGCGTCCAGAATTGAAGATTATGAAAGAACATCAAGCTCAAATTACACATTAATTTTGTTTCGTGCACCAACTTGTTTTACTTATTTTTGAAAAGAAGTAATCTTCAAATAACTTATTATTATTAAACACCTTCAATAGATATGATTGAAATATTGTCACATTACTAATATTATTAAAAAATTCATATAATATTCAAAAGTTTCATACTGTGTTACTTTTCTGTATATTTTTAATGTTTAACAAAAGTATTTGTTATCATTGTAATGACCAGTATTGCTTCTTTATTGTTGCAGCTTATTTCGTAACTTGTAATTTTAAAATATTTAATCATTTCGACAAAGTAAATATGCATACAAGTTACCTACATTTGTGTTTTAAAAGTACAAGAGATTTTTTGTTCGTCCTTGGTGGAAGATTGGATACAGTTTTTTTTTTTTAAAAAAAAAAAGTATGTTTCTTTTCTTTTAAATTGAGTCCTATATTCCATTGCAATTGTTTTCTATTTTTAAATTAGCATAATGAAAACAGCATAATGAGCATAATAATTTATTACGGGGGAAACCCAGTGATCGAGCTTTCTTCTATGCAGGGTCGGATCCAGGACCGACTTCTAGGGGGGCGGCGGGCTTAGAGCTACTTTTAAGAGTTACAAACTTTGGAATGGGTGCCTGGATCCGCCCCTGCTTCTCTGTAAGGAGATCAATATTAACAGAAAAAATACCACCATATATCATATTTACAAATAATAATAATAATAATAATAATAATAATAATAATAATAATAATAATAATAATAATAATAATATCATAGTGTGCCGCAAGTTGAAAAAGGTTGGAAAACGCTGTTCTAGTGTAATTTCTTTTTAGAAATTATTGACATTCTACATTAAAAAATATAATTTGGGACATTTTGGGGCAGGTACAAAACTTCTTATTGTTTGTACAAAACAATACAAAACTTTCCTTATCTAATGAGACGATTTTGAAAGAAATCGGGCTATGTGGAACTCCATCTTGACATTAGTGTTCCGTATTACAAGATGGAATTTGGGACATTTGGGGACAGATACAAAACCTTTTATTATTGGTACAAAACAGTACAAAACTTTCTTTATCTAATGAGACCATTCTCATTGATATATGTGTTTATGGGACTGAGATTTGTTTATGAGATCCAAATTAGAAGTTTGAATTTGCGACATTTTGGGAGAGGTACAAAACTTTTTACTGCTTTTACAAAACAGTAAAAAAATTTTCTTATCTAATGAGACAATCTTGAAAGAAATCGGGCAATGAAGAAATCCAACTTGACATTAGTGTTCCGCATTAGAATATGGAATTTGGGACATTTGGGAATAGCTACAAAACTTTTAATTGTTGGTACAAGACAGTACAAAAATTTTCTTACCTAATGAGACCATTTTCAAAGAAATCGGGCTATGTGGAACTCCAACTTGACCTTAGATTTCCGCATTAGAATGTGGAATTTGGGACATTTGGGGACAGCTACAAAACATTTTGTTGTTGGTACAAAACAGTACAAAACGTTCTTTATCTAATGAGACCATTATCATTGATATATGTGTTTATGAAACAGATTTGTTTTTGTGTCCCAAATTCAAACTTCTAATTTGGGACATTTTGGGACTGGTACAAAAATTATTGTTGGTAGAAAACAGTACAAAACTTTCTTTATGTAATGAGGCCACTTTGATGTAAATCGTCGAATATAGAACTCAGACGTCAAGTTGGAGTTCCAGACTAAAATCTAAAATTTGGGACATTTTGGGACTAATACAAAACTTTTTATTGTTGGTACAAAACAGTACAAAACTAGTACAAAACTATGGTACAACTTTTATTTGTAAATTCTTATTTAGAAAACTGAGATGGCTGTTGGCGTTTCACATTAGAAGATGAACTTTGGAACATTTTGAGACAGATACAAACATTACTATTGTTGGCACAAAACAGTACAAAACTTTCTTTATCTAATGAGACCATTATCATTGATATTTGTGTTTATGGGACTGAGATTTGTTTTTGTGTGCCAAACTCAAACTACAAATTTGTGACATTTTGGGACTGGTACAGAACTTTTTATTCTTAGTACAAAACAGTACAAAACTTTCTTTATGTAATGAGGCCACTTTGATGCAAATCGGCGAATGTAGAACTCAGAGGTCAAGTTGGAGTTCCACACTAAAAACTAAAACTTGGGACATTTTGGGACTGGTACAAAACTTTTTATTCCTGGTACAAAACAGTACCAAATCAGTACAAACTGTGCTACAACATTTATTTGTAAATTCTTATTTAGAAAACTGATATGGCTCTTGGCATTTCACATAAAGATGAAATATGGGACATTTTGGGAGAGATACAAAACTTTCTATTCTCGGTACAAAACAGTACAAAACTTCCTTTATCTAATGAGACGATTTTGGAAGAAATCGGGATATGAAGAACTCCAACTTGACCTCAGTGTTCAGCATTAGAATGTGGAATTTGGGACATTTAGGGACAGGTACAAATATTTCATTGTTGGTACAAAACAGCACAAAACTTTCTTTATCTAATGAGACCATTATCATTGATATGTGTGTTCATGGGACTTAAATTTGTTTTTGTGTCCCACATTAGAAGTTTGAATTTGGGACATTTTGGGACTGCTACAAAACTTTCTATTGTGGTACAAAACAGTACAAAATTTTCTTTATGTAATGAGGCCACTTTGATCCAATCGGCGAATGTAGAACTCAGAGGTCAAGTTAGAGTTCCACGCTAAAATCCAAAATTTGGGACATTTCGGGGCCGATACAAAACTTTTTATTTTTGGTACAAAACTGTACAAAACTAGTACAAAACTGTGGTACAAATTTTATTTATAAATTCTTTTTTAGAAAACTGATATGACTTTTGGCGTTTCACATGAGATGAAATTTGGGACATTTTGGGACAGATACAAAACTTTCTATTTTTGGTACAAAACAGTACAAAACTTTCTTTATCTATTGAGACGATCTTGAAAGAAATCGGGCTATGTGGAACTCCAACTTGACCTTAGTGTTCCGCATTAGAATGTGGAACTTGGGACATTTGGGGACAGGTACAAAACTTTTTATTGTTGGTGCAAAACAGTACAAAACTTTCTTTAGCTAATGAGACAATTATCATTGATATATGTGTTTATGGGACTGAGATGTGTTTTTGTGTCTTAAATTCAAACTTCTAATTTGGGACATTTTGGGACTGGTACAAAACTTTTTATTGTTGGTACAAAACAGTACAAAAGTTTCTTTATGTAATGATGTCACTTTGATACAAATCGGTGAATGTAGAACTCAGAGGTCAAGTTGGAGTTCCGCATTAAAATCTAAAATTTGGGACATTTTGGGACTAGTACAAAACTTTTTTGTTGCTACAAAACAGTGCAAAGCTAGTACAAAACTCTGGTACAACTTTTATTTGTAAATTCTTATTTAGAAATCTGATATGACTGTTAGCGTTTCACATTAGAAGATGAAATTTGGGACATTTTGGGACAGATACAAAACTTTCTATTGTTGGTAGAGAACAGTACAAGACTTTCTTTATGTAATGAGACGATTTTGAAAGAAATCAGGATATGTGGAACTCCAATAATTGTACTTTAGTATTCCGCACTCGAATGTGGAATGTGGGACATTTGGGGACAGGTAAAAAATTTTTATTGTTGGTACAAAACAGTACAAACCTTTCTTTATCTAATGAGACCATTATCATTGATATATGTGTTTATGGGACTGAGATTTGTTTTTGTGTCCCAATTTCAAACTTCTAATTTGGGACATTTTGGGACTGGTACAAAACTTTTTATTGTTGGTACAAAGCAGTACAAAACTTTCTTTATCTAATGAGACGATTTTGAAAGAAATCTGGCTATGTGGAACTCCAATTTGACTTTAGTATTCCGTATTCGAATGTGGAATGTGAGACATTTGGGGACAGGTACAAAACTTTTTATTGTTGGTACAAAACAGTACAAAACTTTCTTTATCTAATGAGACCATTATCATTAATATATGTGTTTAAGGGACTGATATTTGTTTTTGTGTCTTAAATTCAAACTTCTAATTTGGGACATTTTGGGACTGGTACAAAAATTTTTATTGTTGGTACAAAACTGTACAAAACTTTCTTTATGTAATGAGGCCACTTTGATGCAAATCGGCGACTGTAGAACTCAGAGGTCAAGTTGGAGTTCCACACTAAAATCTAAAATTTGGGGCATTTTGGGACAGATACAAACCTTTCTATTGTTGGTACAGAACACCGCAAGACTTTCTTTATCTAATGAGACGATTTTGAAAGAAATCTGGCTATGTGGAACTCCAATTTGACTTTAGTATTCCGTATTCGAATGTGGAATGTGAGACATTTGGGGACAGGTACAAAACTTTTTATTGTTGGTACAAAACAGTACAAAACTTTCTTTATCTAATGAGACCATTATCATTAATATATGTGTTTAAGGGACTGATATTTGTTTTTGTGTCTTAAATTCAAACTTCTAATTTGGGACATTTTGGGACTGGTACAAAAATTTTTATTGTTGGTACAAAACTGTACAAAACTTTCTTTATGTAATGAGGCCACTTTGATGCAAATCGGCGAATGTAGAACTCAGAGGTCAAGTTGGAGTTCCACATTAAAATCTAAAATTTCGGACATTTTGGGACTAGTACAAAACTTTTTTTGATGGTACAAAACAATGGAAAGCTAGTACAAAACTCTGGTACAACTTTTATTTGTAAATTCTTATTTAGAAATCTGATATGACTGTTAGCGTTTCACATTAGAAGATGAAATTTGGGACATTTTGGGACAGATACAAAACTTTCTATTTTTGGTACAAAACAGTACAAAACTTTCTTTATCTAATGAGACGATATTGAAAGAAATCGGGCTATGTGGAACTCCAACTTGACCTTAGTGTTCCGCATTAGAATGTGGAATGCGGGACATTTCGGGACAGGTACAAAACTTTCTATTGTTGGTACAAAACAGTACAAAACTTTCTTTATCTAATGAGATCATTATAATTGATATATCTGTTTATGGGACTGAGATTTTTTTTGTGTCTTAAATTCAAACTTCTAATTTGGGACATTTTGGGACTGGTACAAAAATTTTTATTTGTGGTACAAAACAGTACAAAACTTTCTTTATGTAATGAGGCCATTTTGACGCAAATCGGTGAATGTAGAACTCAGAGGTGAAGTTGGAGTTCCAGACTAAAATCTAAAATTTGGTACATTTTGGGACTGGCACAAAACTTTTTAAAGTTGGTACAAAACTAGTACAAAACTCTGGTCCAACTTTTATTTGTAAATTCTTATTTAGAAAACTGATATGGCTGTTGGCGTTTCACATTAGAACATGAAATTTGGGACATTTTGGGACATATACAAAACTTTCTATTTTTGGTACAAAACAGTACAAAACTTCCTTTATCTAATAAGACGATTTAGAAAGAAATCGGGCTAGGTGGAACTCCAACTTGACCATAGTGTTCAGCATTAGAACGTGGAATTTGGGACATTTGGGGACAGGTACAAATATTTCATTGTTGGTACAAAACAGTACAAAACTTTCTTTATCTAATGACACCATTGTCATTGATATGTGTGTTTTTGGGACTGAGATTTGTTTTTGTGTCAAATTAGAAGTTTGAATTTGGGACATTTTGGGACTGGTACAAAACTTTTTATTGTTGGTACAAAACAGTGCAAAACTTTCTTTATGTAATGAGGCCACTTTGATGCAAATCGGCGAATGTAGAACTCAGAGGTCAAGTTAGAGTTCCACACTAAAATCTAAAATTTGGGACATTTTGGGACCGATACAAAACTTTTTATTTTTGGTACAAAACTGTATTTGGTCTAGGAATTAATTCATGCGGGTGGACAAGAGATGGCGCAACGAACGGAGCGTCCCACAGTTCCGTGTATCCACACATGTGTTGCAAACCCCTGTCATCGCGTATCCTTCGTAGTATAGGGCAGTGGATTAAAGCGTCAACAACACCAGTTTGTAGTTAAGTGAACATGGCGCAATTTGTGCCTGATAAAGTGTTTTTGCGGGGTGTCCTGCTGCATTACTTTAACATGCAGAAAAGTGCGACTGAAAGTCATCGTATTTTGGTGGAAGTGTATGGTGACCATGCTCTAGCTGAGCGAACGTGTCAGAAGTGGTTTGCACGGTTTAGAAGTGGTGGTTTCGGCTTGACAGACCAAGAGCGAGGTGGACAGCCAAAAAAAATTCAAGACGAAGAATTGACAGCATTGCTCGAGCAGGATTCGTGTCAAACGCAGGAACAACTTGCAGCAGCATTAGGCGTTGATCAAACAACAGTCTCCAAACGCTTGAAAGCCATGGGAATGATTCAAAAGATGTCACATTGGGTTCCACATGAATTGAAAGACAGAGACGTTGAAAGACGAAAAACCATTTGCGAATTGCTGCTTCAACGACAGAGCAGAAAGGGGTTTCTGCATCGAATTATTACGGGTGATGAGAAGTGGATCCATTACGAGAACCCTAAACGAAAAAAGGCCTGGGTGAAACCAGGTGAACCAGGTCCATCACAACCAAAACGAGATATTCACTGTGCAAAGGTTATGCTGTGCATATGGTGGGTAATGAAAGGTGTGGTGTACTATGAGCTGCTGCAACCGGGTGAAACTATGAATGGAGAAGGTTATCGACGACAATTAATGCGTTTGAAGCAAGCTCTGGCCAGAACACGACCAGAATGGGAGAACAGACATGATAAACTTATTGTTCAACATGATAACGCTCGCCCACATGTCGCAAAACCGGTCAAAACCTATTTAGAAAATGTCGGATGGGAAGTTTTACCCCACCCGCAGTATTCACCAGACGTTGCTCCTTCTGACTACTACTTGTTCGATTGCATGAACAACGATTTGATTGGACAGCGGTTTGCTTCTTCAGAAGATATCGAAACATGGGTCTCTGACTGGATCGCTTCCAAGGATGAGGACTTCTTTAGCCACGGAATCCGTACATTGCCTGACAGATAGGCGAAAGTGGTGGCTAGCGATGGACAATATTTTTCTTAAGGTATTTATTTATTTTGTGTTTGTACTACAGCTTCAATGTGTGCGTACCAACCGCACGAATTAATTCCTAGACCAAATACAAAACTAGTACAAAACTGTGGTACAAATTTTATTTATGAATTCTTCCTTAGAAAACTGATATGACTTTTCGCGTTTCACATTAGATGAAATTTGGGACATTTTGGGACAGATACAAAACTTTCTATTGTTAGTACACAACAGTACAAGACTTTCTTTATCTAATGAGAGGATTTTGAAAGAAATCAGGATATGTGGAACTCCAACTTGACCTTAGTGTTCAGCATTAGAACGTGGAATTTGGGACATTTGGGGACAGGTACAAATATTTCATTGTTGGTACAAAACAGTACAAAACTTTCTTTATCTAATGACACCATTGTCATTGATATGTGTGTTTTTGGGACTGAGATTTGTTTTTGTGTCAAATTAGAAGTTTGAATTTGGGACATTTTGGGACTGGTACAAAACTTTTTATTGTTGGTACAAAACAGTGCAAAACTTTCTTTATGTAATGAGGCCACTTTGATGCAAATCGGCGAATGTAGAACTCAGAGGTCAAGTTAGAGTTCCACACTAAAATCTAAAATTTGGGACATTTTGGGACCGATACAAAACTTTTTATTTTTGGTACAAAACTGTATTTGGTCTAGGAATTAATTCGTGCGGGTGGACAAGAGATGGCGCAACGAACGGAGCGTCCCACAGTTCCGTGTATCCACACATGTGTTGCAAACCCCTGTCATCGCGTATCGTTCGTAGTATAGGGCAGTGGATTAAAGCGTCAACAACACCAGTTTGTAGTTAAGTGAACATGGCGCAATTTGTGCCTGATAAAGTGTTTTTGCGCGGTGTCCTGCTGCATTACTTTAACATGCAGAAAAGTGCGACTGAAAGTCATCGTATTTTGGTGGAAGTGTATGGTGACCATGCTCTAGCTGAGCGAACGTGTCAGAAGTGGTTTGCACGGTTTAGAAGTGGTGGTTTCGGCTTGACAGACCAAGAGCGAGGTGGACAGCCAAAAAAAATTCAAGACGAAGAATTGACAGCATTGCTCGAGCAGGATTCGTGTCAAACGCAGGAACAACTTGCAGCAGCATTAGGCGTTGATCAAACAACAGTCTCCAAACGCTTGAAAGCCATGGGAATGATTCAAAAGATGTCACATTGGGTTCCACATGAATTGAAAGACAGAGACGTTGAAAGACGAAAAACCATTTGCGAATTGCTGCTTCAACGACAGAGCAGAAAGGGGTTTCTGCATCGAATTATTACGGGTGATGAGAAGTGGATCCATTACGAGAACCCTAAACGAAAAAAGGCCTGGGTGAAACCAGGTGAACCAGGTCCATCACAACCAAAACGAGATATTCACTGTGCAAAGGTTATGCTGTGCATATGGTGGGTAATGAAAGGTGTGGTGTACTATGAGCTGCTGCAACCGGGTGAAACTATGAATGGAGAAGGTTATCGACGACAATTAATGCGTTTGAAGCAAGCTCTGGCCAGAACACGACCAGAATGGGAGAACAGACATGATAAACTTATTGTTCAACATGATAACGCTCGCCCACATGTCGCAAAACCGGTCAAAACCTATTTAGAAAATGTCGGATGGGAAGTTTTACCCCACCCGCAGTATTCACCAGACGTTGCTCCTTCTGACTACTACTTGTTCGATTGCATGAACAACGATTTGATTGGACAGCGGTTTGCTTCTTCAGAAGATATCGAAACATGGGTCTCTGACTGGATCGCTTCCAAGGATGAGGACTTCTTTAGCCACGGAATCCGTACATTGCCTGACAGATAGGCGAATGTGGTGGCTAGCGATGGACAATATTTTTCTTAAGGTATTTATTTATTTTGTGTTTGTACTACAGCTTCAATGTGTGCGTACCAACGGCACGAATTAATTCCTAGACCAAATACAAAACTAGTACAAAACTGTGGTACAAATTTTATTTATAAATTCTTACTTAGAAAACTGATATGACTTTTCGTTTTTCACATTAGATGAAATTTGGGACATTTTGGGACAGATACAAAACTTTCTATTGTTAGTACAGAACAGTACAAGACTTTCTTTATCTAATGAGAGGATTTTGAAAGAAATCAGGATATGTGGAACTCCAATTTGACTTTAGTATTCCGCATTCGAATGTGGAATGTAGGACATTTGGGGACAGGTACAAAAATTTTTATTGTTGGTACAAAACAGTACAAAACTTTCTTTATCTAATGAGACCATTATCATTGACATATGTGTTTATGGGACTGAGATTTGTTTTTGTGTCCTAATTTCAAACTTTTAATTTTGGACATTTTGGGACTGGTACAAAACTTTTTATTGTTGGTACAAAGCAGTACAAAACTTTCTTTATGTAATGAGGCCACTTTGATGCAAATCGGCGAATGTAGAACTCAGAGGTCAAGTGGTAGTTCCACACTAAAATCTAAAACTTGGGACATTTTGATACAGATACAAAACTTTCTATTGTTGGTACATAACAGTGCAAAACTTTCTTTATCTAATGAGATGATTTTGAAAGAAATCGGGCTATGTGGAACTCCAATTTGACTTTAGTCTTCCGCATTCGAATGTGGAATGTAGGACATTTGGGGACAAATACAAAACATTTCATTGTTGATGCAAAACAGTACAAAACTTTTTTTTATCTATCAATGAGACAATTATCATTGATATATGTGTTTATGGAACTGAGATTTGTTTTTGTGTCTTAAATTCAAACTTCTAATTTGGGACATTTTGAGACTGGTACAAAACTTTTTATTGTTGGTACAAAACAGTACAAAAGTTTCTTTATGTAATGATGCCACTTTGATGCAAAATTGGCAAATGTAGAACTCAGAGGTCAAGTTGGAGTTCCACATTAAAATCTAAAATTTGGGACATTTTGGGACTAGTACAAAACTTTTCTTGTTGGTACAAAACAGTACAAAGCTAGTACAAAACTGTGGTACAACTTTTATTTATAAATTCTTATTTAGAAAACTGATATGATTGTTAGAGTTTCACATTAGAAGATGAAATTTGGGACATTTGGGGACAGGTACAAAACTTTTTATTGTTGGTACAAAACAGTACAAAACTTTCTTTATCTAATGAGACCATTATCAATGATATATGTGTTTGTGGGACTGAGATTTGTTTTGTGTCTTAAATTCAAACTTCTAATTTGGGACATTTTGGGACTGGTACAAAAATTTTTATTGCTGGTACAAAAGAGTACAAAACTTTCTTTATGTAATGAGGCCACTTTGACTCAAATCGGCGAATGTAGAACCCAGAGGTCAAGTTGGAGTTGCACATTAGAATCTAAAATTTGGGACATTTTGGGACTGGTACAAAACAGTACAAAACTAGTAAAAAAAACTCTGGTACAACTTTTATTTGTAAATTCTTATTTAGAAAGCTGATATGGCTGTTGGCGTTTCACATTAGAACATGAAATTTGAGACATTTTGGGACATATGCAAAACTTTCTATTTTTGGTACAAAACAGTACAAAACTTCCTTTATCTAATGAGACGATTTTGAAAGAAATCGGGCTAGGTGGAACTCCAACTTGACCTTAGTGTTCAGCATTAGAACGTGGAATTTGGGACATTTGGGGACAGGTACAAATATTTCGTTGTTGGTACGAAACAGTACAAAACTTTCTGTATGTAATGAGGCCACTTTGATGCAAATCGGCGAATGTAGAACTCAGAGGTCAAGTTAGTTCCACACTATAATCTAAAATTTGGGATATTTTGGGACCGATACAAAACTTTTTATTTTTGTTACAAAACAGTACAAAACTATGGTACAACTTTTATTTATAAATTCTTATTTAGAAAACTGATATGACTTTTCGCGTTTCACATGAGATGAAATTTGGGACATTTTGGGACAGATACAAAACTTTCTATTATTGGTACAGAACAATACAAGAATTTCGTTATCTAATGAGACGATTTTGAAAGAAATCAGGCTGTGGAACTCCAATTTGACTTTAGTATTCCGCATTCGAATGTGGAATGTGGGACATTTGGGGACAGGTACAAAACTTTTTATTGTCGGTACAAAACAGTACAAAACTTTCTTTATCTAATGAGACCACTATAATTGATATATGTGTTTATGGGACTGAGACTTGTTTTTATGTCCCAATTTCAAACTTCTAATTTGGGACATTTTGGGACTGGTACAAAACTTTTTATTGTTGGTACAAAACAGTACGAAACTTTCTTTATGTAATGAGACCACTTTGATGGAATCGGCGAATGTAGAACTCAGAGGTCAAGTTAGAGTTCCACACTAAAATCTAAAATTTGGTACATTTTGGGGCTGGTACAAAACTTTTTATTGTTGGTAGAGAACAGTACAAAACTAGTACAAAACTCTGGTACAACTTTTATTTGTAAATTCTTATTTAGAAAACGGATATGACTGTTGGCGTTTCAACTTAGAAGATGAAATTTGAGACATTTTGGGACAGATACATAACTTTCTATTGTTGGTACAAAACAGTACAAAACTTTCTTTATCTAATGAGACGATTTAGAAAGAAATCGGGCTATGTGGAACTCCAACTTGACCTTAGTGTTCCGCATTAAAATGTGGAATTTGGGACATTTGGGGACAGGTACAAAACTTTTTATTGTTGGTACAAAACAGTACAAAACTTTATCTAGTGAGACCATTATCATTGATATATGTGTTTATGGAACTGAGATTTGTTTATGTGTCCCAAATTAGAAGTTTGAATTTGGGACATTTTGGGACTGTTACAAAACTTTTTGTTGTTGGTACAAAACAGTACAAAACTTTATTTATGTAATGAGGCCACTTTGATGTAATTCAGGGAATGTAGAACTCAGAGGTCAAGTTGGAGTTCCACACTAAAATCTAAAATTTCGAACATTTTGGGACTGGTACAAAACTTTGATTGTTAGTACAAAACAGTACAAAACTAGTACAAAATTCTGGTATAAATTATTTTTTAAAATGGCGATGTGGAACTCCATCTTGACCGACCTGTTATCACCCGATGTTCTCTGCTGGGCAAATTAAGGGTTCGTGGCAACAGGAGCTGTCTACTTATTTCAATCTACTTCCATTGTTTGACGATTAGTTTCATTGCTATCCTCAGGGACATACGCAGGGGTGGGTCCTGAAGGTCTTGACACCCCGACTTGTTTGTAAATTTAGTCTAATTTCAGGTGAAATTTTACAAATTTTAATATAATTTAGCTTCAAATTGTATTTGGACCCCCGAAAAGCTTAGGGCCCCTCCCGAAATAAATTTCTGCGTAGTGTCTGGCTATCCATATTACTCGCACTTCATCGCTAACAAAGAAATATCAACCACTTCACGGTTTAGCTTGTATTGAAGAGTTTGCCAGAGAAAACATGTTGTGTAACGTTCTTTTGTAGTTACAATTTGCCATCTCGGACGTATGGGTGAGATATTGGGTAGGTCGGTTGGTGCTATTATTATTATTATTATTATTATTATTATTATTATTATTATTATTATTATTATTATTATTATTATTATTATTATTATTATTATTATTATTATTAATCTTTCTATGACTATATTAAGCAGAAACATGTCGCGTAAATGTGTTTGCAGTGCAGAACAAATTGTTGCTTTTAACGAAATGAAGCGAAAAGTGGAATTTCGCTCCCATCATAAAGAAAGCCTATCACTTGCACTTTGGCTGTAAAGTGGGAAATGTGGACAAGAAGTAAGCACCACTTATATGTTGTAATACTCGTTCTACAAATTTGCGGGACTGGCTACACGGAAAAAAGCCACGCGTGCCATTTGCAGTTCCAATGATATGGAGAGAACTGACAGATCATACTTCAAACTGCTATTTGTGCATAGTTCTTCCAATTAAAGGTCTATCCAAAAAAGAAAAAAAAGTGGACTGCTACTTATTCAAATATTCCTTGAAACGTTCGTCACTGTGCCACACTCTGAAGAACTAAAGGTTTTACAACTTCCTGTACCTTACTCCGGTGTTTCACCCGATGAAGAGCAAAAGTCGAACAATGTCGACCCACATTGTCAAATTCTGCTGCAAATTCATCGTCTTCCACCGATCCTAACCTCACAAAACCAAAATATCATTATCTGTTCACCATATGATACTCAACCTGAATTAAATTTCCTGGGGTTGTCAAAAAGTGGCGCAGAACTGCTGGCATCCAAACTCAAGAAATGGGGAGCTTACTTTGAAGATCTAAAATTGTTCGTGTTTTGAACACGTCAGAATCCCTAAACAGTATTTTCAGTGGAAAGTGACATATTACATTGTAACAATGTAGGCCTAACTGGTCTTATGAGTAAACTTAACATAGACGATAATCTCGATGAATGGCGGCTATTCATAGACGCATCAAAACATTCTTCAAATATATTCTGCGTAATGGGTAATAATTAATGATTCCTTTTATGAATTCGTCGTCTTCCGCTTTAATGCGACTTTTATGTATAATATATGTTAATAATTTATATGTATTTGATCTAATAATTAAATATTCAATATATGTTGTTCTAGGAATAAAATTCTGCGTAAACTTCCACAAATTGCTGAAACTAAAATCAGGTAAGAATCCTTATTGGCACTCAAATTCGCTAACTCCTCAATGATCTTTTGAATTTGATGCAGTGTTAGAAAATGAGGAGAGAATTGAATGAGATTCTTTCATGAACTCAAATAAATAATAGGGCCGCGGTGGTTTAGTGGTAGAGCGTTCACCTCTGGTGCTTGGGATCCCGGGTTTGATCCTAGCCCCGCCAAGTGAAATTTGTCGTGGACAATCATTGTGTACGTGGGTTTCCTCGGGGTTCTCCCGTTTCCTCCCACTTTATTTATTCCACCATTTCATTCATTACTCATCATCACCGTCTCCTTTAGCCTTACCGGCATAATCGTGGGACGTAAAACTCAAAGATTTCATTTCAAATAAATAATACTGTTCGGATTCATTTGATTTTATAGTTAGATATCTCACTTTCTTCCCATATGAAATTTGGTATTGTCTATCAGAACTGAGAAATATTTTTTTTTTCGTCACAACTATTGTAGGTATTACAATGAAACTTGGCACATGTATTACTTATAAACTACAGTAGTTTTTAAAGGTATATTATATTTGGGTGCCTTTAGTCTGGGCCGTACCAGGGGGTGCTACATTTGAAAAAAGGGACTTTTGGACGGTAAATTCCCAATTTTACCTTGAATTCCTTTCTTCTTATACATCATGTACACATGCGCATAGTACCATTTGCAAGCTTGGTTTATTCTGAAGTGAATGGCATATGAACCAAGATAATCGGATGAAAAGAATTGAAGCAATAGCTACTTAAGTGAAAGACTAAATAGAAAATTCAAGAATCTAAGTATCAGCACTACATAACCACATTTCTATCGATTACACTTAAACTCGAACCAATTCATCATTTAAATTTTTATTTTCGTATTCAGCATCCTCATTTGCATAAGAAAATGTACTTTACTTTTCCGAAGCATTAAAAACGTTAAAATTTGTTGTCCAGTGAAATTATTTGTTGGCTATCAAATAATTACAACAAACATTAGTCTTTTCGGGTTCGATTCCCAGTGAGAGGGCATTAAAATTCAAACGCGTTACGTCACGTCTCATATAACCTAAATACAGCAATGGGATACTAAACTCCAACAACCAACATCAGTAAACATTCATTTTGAAACATAATAGCGAATTTATAAAAGTAACACACATTAAAATTAAAATACCCTTATCCGCTTTCTTTCATAAATAATAATTCTTCTTCTTTTTTGTAATACTGTGGAATGATGATTGAAGAATACATCTCAAATAAAATGATAGATCGGTGACTTATCCATTGGCAGATTTCTCCATTGGCGGATTTGTCCATTGGCAGATTTGGTAATTGGCGGATTTGTCAATTGGCAGATTTGTCCATTCTCACGATTGGCGCATTTTGTCATTTTCGCGTTTGGCGCATTTGGTAATTGGCAGATATGGTAATTGGCAGGTTTGGTAATTGGCAGATTTGTCAATTGGCTGATTTGTCCATTTTCACAATTGGCGTATTTAGTCATTTTCGCGTTTGGCACATTTGGCAATTGGCAGATTTGGTAATTGGCAGATTTGTCCATTTTCACAATTGGCGCATTTGGTCATTTTCGCGTTTGGTGCATTTGGTAATTGGCAGATTTGGTAATTGGCAGATTTGTCCATTTTCACGATTTGCGCATTTGGTAATTGGCAGATTTGTCCTAGACCCCACTGCAATGTCCCCGTACGAAGGCTACAATTTAAAGCAATGCTTTTCCCGAGTGACGGACACTGAGAGTTGCTCGAGAGGGGTAGGTGACAGCAACTGCAGTTACTTCGTGCGAACGCAACAATTTAAAGCTATGCTTCACAAGCAGTTGTGTCACTCAGTGACTGCATATGAATGAGGGCTCACTCCACACTACTCTACACACCACACCACTCTACACTACTCCACACGAAACATTATATGAGTCTTTTTCGCAACTCTTTATTCAAGGTCGCACAAAACAGACTTCTTTCCTCCTAAAGGCTTCTTTCGCTATTCCAATCCTTGCTTTTATTTCACGTTTACATTTCGGGTTTATTCCACACATGCTCTTCGGGTTTTCAACTACAGACTGAATACATGGAAAGGATTTCACCTTTAATCGGAAGCAGCGGAAGTGATGAAAAGGTATTTAGCATGTGTTCTTTTCTTCTTTTTTAAATTTTAAATTTACAAATCTTTCGTTAATATTCACAAATGCATTTATAATTTCTATTATAGTGCGATGTTCCATTTAGAGATCCTGGTATTTGTTAAATATCATACTGTTGTTCCGCAGGGAAAATCAGATCTAAACCATCGGAAGTGGGGAGCAGCCGCCTTCACAATATACTTTACAAAGTAACTTTTGTTTGACAAACGAAATTAGTTTTGCGGATATTTTGCGTACACAGACAAATTAGCGTTTTCGTAAGTAATATTTCTCGTCACATATTACGATCACCCCTACTCCAACACTCTTATTCAGGTTCAGTAGCAGTATCTTATCCATTGCTATTTCTTAGCTTGCCGCACAATCGATACAGGAAATTTCTGTGTGAAACAGTTTAGCCTGCCACTCATTTCAATCATATGTTTTCTATTCGTTTCATATATTCTCTCGATTTCGTATTGCTCCCATTAAACTTTTATTGCAATGATTTATAAACCATCATAAAAGGAAACCCCCTACCTAACACACAATTATTAGACTCTTGTTTCGTACCCTCCAATTCGAAGTTCCAAATGAATTTGCGCAAATGGAATGGCAAAAGCGATGAAAATATATGAATTTGAGAAAGGCTTTATTTACAGAGTCAGGCACTCTTTCAGTCTGTCTTGTTCTTTTTTCAGAAGATAACATACGGCGGAAGAAATGTGGCAACAGCGCGCTCCATTTACTCTGTACTGCAATCTAAGAGTGAAACGCGCTATAGCACCCGCAATCATGCGGTGGTGTACCTGGGATAATGCAGTACTCTGTTAAGTAGAGAATTTTGAAGCATTTGTATCTGTAGTAACTAAAGTACACCCAGATACACCCAGATGATACTTCGTCCATTGAAATTGTTTAAAATTTTGTGACAGTGACTTGGCTTTCATATCTGCCAATTTCGGTCTCTTGACTCACTCTATAAAGAAACTAGAAACTATGGGAAATTATTGGGTACTTCGGATAAAGAAGTACAGGAAATACAGTGCATTGAAAGAAAGCTGAATGTTCTTTCTGTTTCGAAAGCTGAAGTCGTAAGATAAAAAGAAAATCATCGGGTATAAAACCCTATGTAAAACACCTGAAGTATTGGAAGGCCAAAACACAAGTGAAGTTCATGGTGTGAATATCCGTGACATGCCCCTTTGCAAATACGCGAGGTTAATATCGTGTGATGTAGAACGTTCCTTTTCCCAGTATAAGGTTTTATTCCACGACAGTAGGCATGGCTTTACCATGGACAATTTGGAAAAGACGTTAGTTATTCACTGTAATGCCCATGGAGTTTCGACATCTGATGAATAAAAGCTATTGGTGAGCACCAGCATTTATTTTTCTTACGTTGGGTGTTTTCTCATACTTTTCCTTGTTATTTTTTGTTAAATGTTAATGTTTTGTTTGTAATGTTTTTTTTTAATTTTTAGCAAATATTTCTTCATTTTTAGCATATAAAAAATAAATATTTTACAATTTTTTAGCACAAAAAATCCGGGCCCTACTAATTAGTAACTACTGTAATTAGAGTGAATTAAACACATTAACATATTTTCTCGCGCTTACGCCGAACTCCCCGGGTTGCTAGTTTTAATTATCACTTTATTGTGAATCTTTAAAAAAAATCAAAATTTTACCGCCCTCTAAATTCTGCCGCCCTGTGATCGAGCACAGAATAGCACTTACCTAAATACGGGCTTGGTTTTAGTATGTAAAAGCCAGCTCCCTTTTAAAAGAAACCATGACATTCCTTTGATAAGGTTGTTGGCTACACCACATAAACCAGGCCATGCTGCATGGAACCAAAACGGAATATTTGCACCACTAATAATTGACTTCGTTTAACTGTGTCTAGTCATAACTATCTTCATTCTTTCATTACCAAATTAAAACGTTCTAGGTCTTAAGACTTTTAAAGACTTAGTTACTTTTTTTAAATCTTGATTAGTAACACTAATTTTTACAGTTAATTTGCAATACCAAAAGAGACATTTGAGATACTTTAAGTCAAATTTAATAATTACCAAACGAATGTGCTTTTAATGCAATTTTCGTACATGTCTTTTGTTTTGGAAATTACAGGTGAGTTTTCAGCGTACTTTCTAACTGAAGTATATATTTAGAATCATAATACAATACAAACAAACTACACAGAATCTGCTTTGTATGGAATCCATAGGGCTGGGCTCTAGGGTTGGGCCGGATATAAAATGAAGAAGAGCCAAATCAACAAAAGGATGCGGAACACGCATACATTTGAAAGACATAAGGAGGTGAGAATGGCACCGAAAGGAATTCGAGGTCAAGGGAACGACGTGTTGATATATTCCATCCTGACTTGAGTTTCAATCACTCTCTCTGTTGTCACTTTATTTTTTGTCACCTGCTTCTAGCAACTTAGTTATGTGCTCTCATTTTTTAAGACACAGTAACTACATGAAAACAGTGAGCTTCATTTCACATTTTGAAGCTGCGGTAGCCTTCAAAGATATAGGGATCCAAATTCTAGTCAGAAATAATAAATTTATGTTTCAGTTTCAATAGGCGGATAAAGGAGGAGGGAGCAGAAGTGAAATCCAGACTTGTAATGTTAAATTTATATTATTCTGTTTTCTAACAAATCGCAGTCTCATCCACTTCTTTGCTGTAGGAGAAACCAATTTTCTAAATAGAAGGAACAGATTTCTGCAACTTTCGATTTCAAAGAAGGATTCAAGTATTGATTGAACCTATTCTTGTGACACTCAACTCATGTTAAAGAGAGTGATGAGGCTTGAGGGGAGACAGCGGAGACAGCGTCTATCAGTTAGAATTTTATGTTCATTAAGTTTAGGCCTTTTTCTAACCTAAAATTTCCTATAATTTGTTTTCTTTTTCAAAAATAAAAGAAAAAGAAAAAAGAAAATTGATAGTAGATCCTTATTTACAAAGACAGATCGTTGACCGTCTAGCGGAATCGTGAACATTATCCCTGTGTTAGATCCATATTCCTTGCATATACCTATAGAAGCGTAGGAGTAAGACCTGTGCGCGATTAAAGGGCCAAAAAGATATTCGCTTCGCAGAACCTCTCAGAAAACGGTAACGGTAACCGATCCGTCTTGTGAGGGTTGGTAATCTAGTTTATTTTAAGATAGATTTTGTGAGTGCCAGAAACACGCTACTTTCTTGTTTATTTTAAATCACCTTTAAATCAACTCTATAAAATGTTAAATTGTTATAACATGATGTTGAAGAACGATTTGTTTTTTACTAATTTTGTCGGTTTGTAGGTCTGTCTAATATCCTAAAACAGAAACTAGCGGAAAGTTCAGATATTGCATTGGCAACTCTACCACTATTGAGTATTTCGCGAGAATGACAAGTAGAAGTGAGGTGATTACTTTTCATTCTCTCTCTCTCTCTCTCTCTCTCTCTCTCTCTGGATATGTTTACAGTACATTGTATTATGAAATCTCTAACGTACAAATTTCTATGAATTTTAACATCCCTTTTTAGCAACAAGTTTATATAAGACGTGGTGCTACAGATTAAGATGGAATTGGAGCCACTGTAATGCGTTGCAATTTTCAGCGCTCTCCGAATAGGAATCGAACCCGGAAGTACCTCAAATAATGGCCCATGTACTAACCACTATACAGCTGGAAAATCTATTTCGAAAATGTTGGTTAACAGCTTATAAGAAATTATTCTCACTATTGTGTGCAAGTCACTGAATGGATTTTAATAGCTTATAATAAAATCAGTTTCAGCAAACTTTGATGCTTGCGAACGAGATTCTTGTCTTCTTAATTGCCTCCACACCAAAGTAAGTTGAACTAGTATTATATAATAACCTTAATGCTTTAGTTTTACGTCGCTATGCTGCTTCAGAAACCTATCGTTTTGGTAAGGCCGCTCTGAAAATATAATTTGAATTTTACAACTCTATTAATTCACCTACAAGGATATTACAGGATAAATTGAAGGAAAATGTTACTCACTATACACTGATTTATAAACGTAGATGGAGGGCAATGCTGCATTTTCTGTTATTCTGCAGATGGGATAAAACTGTCATCGAATCGATTAGGACTTCGTAAACTCCGTTATTCTATTGGATGCTACACTTGACCATACATGTTTTAAAAATTCAAAGCAGTGCTCTGAAGTGCGGTACCCCAGGCAGTTGCACGGGTCGTGAAAAAGATCATCGTGATTGGGAAATATGAGTCGCTAACTTGAAACTTGGATAATTTAGGAAAACTATAAATAAAAAAAATTGAATTTCGGAATTTTGTTCCTTTATACATATGTTTGATACTGGTTAATTTATGTCGGCACTTTTCTACGATTTGGAGTCCTTCCCCGTCAGTCAGCTGATACGTATCTAAGTACTGTTGCAGTCTTCGTAGAAGACACGGAGTAAACCATTTATGGTGTTCCCATCAAAAGTTGGGAAACGTTCAATGCCCCGCAGTGATACCCCGTGTCAAATACAGCTCATGTTCATGCTTAAAGGAGCATGATAAGAACTCAAAGGAACCAGAGCGCTATTTAGAATAGGGGGGGTTACGGAATTTGCCATGGACGACGTTGTCGATGTACTAAATATTCCCGTATAACCAGAAGGGACTCTATGTGTAGTGACGGCCATGTTCGTTTCCACCCCCGGACCGACCGCACCTGCGACCGAGAATCCAGCACGACATATTCCCCTTTCACCTGGCAACACATCATGTAATTTAGTACCACAAAATAACGATGGGGCATTAACACTAGTGACTGTGGTAGTCACAACGCTTGACTGAGTCAGCGTATTAAACAAACCAACCATGGTTGCGAACTTGACTGTTGCATGGGATAATGCATGTCATATCCCGTGCATCAGCCAACACTCAATTTTCTTTTTCAACGCTAACTTTATTCATTTTTTCATGTAATTACTGTTTCATTTCGTTCATATTATGCAGTATTTGTTGTACTGCTGGGAGAATGGCATCATTGTTAGGTGGCACGTTACCCTTTTGCTCTACTACGGTTTTGTCGCTATTTAAATTGTATGGTAAATCACCGGTGTGATCCCCGTCCTTTTCATTATCTTCGAGGTCAGATATGCCCGCCGGAGATATCTGGCCCCGATTTTTGGCGTAGAATATCCGCGTTCCCCATCAGAATCGGGATGCTTGATTTCTTTCAGGTCGAGACTCCATCAGGACATGGGACTGGTGTATTTTCTCGGCGCATTCGTTACACTATTTAACTATTTCCCTGTTCCTGATTCTTTCTTCGTTTTCGAGTGTGTCATCTAAATCAGTACAGGTGAAATGGATCCATTTTGTCTCACACCCGCTTCATCTTACCAGTTTACGTGAGACGCAGGTTCTTCCGTCTTTTTCACTTAATGTACATTGCGTACATGGGACTTCTGTATCACTCTTTGTCACGACTGTTTTACCATTCGATGCCATAGTTTCAAAATGAAACATAAATATACATACAACACTAGATACTTATAACCTAACAAGATAAAATTTGTAAAGCAAATACCATTCATAAATTTGGGAACTCTCATTTACTCAATCCTTGAACTGCTTCCAACGCTTGAAATTTAGTTTTTCTAAAATTTAGTACTTATTCTCTTTCCTCTTCCTACATAAGAAACTAGAAACAACAGAACAGCCAACGACTATAATCATATCCTCAATACGGAATTCCTTCTGCCATTTACATTCTTATGACCAACTCAAAATGTGTTCGATCTCAATTTTTTATACAACCGTTTTTATGGTAACTGTCCTAAGTCACGGTCGCCAATCCTAAAGAGAAACAATAATTTCAAGTCGTGAGTGGGAAAGTCGAGTCGCTAACTTGAAACTTAATTGGATAATTTAGGAAAAATATAAATAAAAAAGTGAATTTGGGAATTTTGTTGCTTTGTACATATGTTTTGATACTGGTTAATTTATATCAGACTTCCGAAGAGAAACATCAAAAGAATTTAGTGATCGTGTATCTATAGCGACAACTCCCAGTCATGACAACTCTTCAGTTTTATTAGAAATAAGAACAGGAAAAGCGAGGAAGAAAAAGAAGGTAGGAGAAAAGAAGGAAAAGAGGAAAAGGAAAAGAAAAAAGGAAGAAGGAACGAAAGATGAAGGATTACTGGATAATGATGGAAATATGGTAAAGAAACTTGAATAGTTTTAAAAAGGTGATTCATACCGGAATTTTATTACTTAAGGATCAATTATGAAATGATCCCGAAGAGACATATGTTCCCTTATACTACCCTGACCTGGATCCAGGCAACTGCACAAGTGGGAGTTGCCCTAACCCAGCCCACGTGCTGAGAAGTTTCAGTCTAATCATTTATCTGTTACTTTCAAATGTTAAATAACCTTTATCCAGTATCGGAATTTCCATAGTGGAGATCGAACACACATTTGAATCAGCCAAGGAAAGCAAAAAATGAAAGTGATTCACATTTTCCACAAATAGAAGTTATCAAGATTCTTGAAAAGACTGTCGTTATCCAAGCTCATACTGTTGCTTTGGCTTTCCCTTCTGAGCCGACTTAGTATAATTTAAAGTTAGTTATCTTTCATGACCTTAGCCATGCACCAATACGCATATAATATAGTATTACACACATAAACACTATCGTCGTAAATCAATATTAAAGGCTACCACTTAAGCTGAATTTGTCATCCATTCACGCACACACACATACATACAGGACAATGTATTGTTATAGGTAATTCAGTTTAAAAGAAACTAACATCTAACTACACTTGGTCAACATTTATTACATCTATTAAGAATTTAAACATGAAGAGAATATTTATGACATGTAATTGAACACCAATACAAATGTGTCATTCCACATAGAATCTTGGATTACATTAATATGAATTTTACCTTAACAGAAGGATGAGAGGAAAACACAAAATAATAATAATAATAATAATAAATAATTTAAACTTTGATAAAGTAAAATGTACATATTAAAAATCTAGTTACATTCTATGATATTTCCGTATTAAAGAAGAAAAACTTAAAATGATAGTTAAATGAGTCCGTATCTCATATATTGAATTATTGAATACTTTTTATATGGCACGTTCGTAAGGCACCCTTTTGGTGTCCATGTACTTAAATTCACTTTATTTAGATATACGCATACGAACTTACCTTTATAGTTTGTAGACAATACATATACAGTTCGTAAACTTAATTATCTATACATTTTTTCATTCTCCGAGATTAAGGAAAGTTTTGTTTCTAATTTCACAGTGACTACGTCACTTTGTTATTCCATTTATTATCCCATCCGTTTACTATCACCTTGAATCACTACCATCTTATATCACATTAGGTGCATACAATTATAGTCATATTCGCACACTATAGAGGAAGCGAGAAATTTATAAGTTCAAGGAGGTTTTGTTTCCGTGTCGAAATCACGACTAATGAAGTAAAAACCATTTAGGTTCGAGGATTGGTATATGATGGATGAAATTGGAATGTAATTACACAGGAAGATTCAAGATTTATGAACTTGTAAGTAGATTTAATAATAAGGGTTACGACGACCTGCCTTATCGTTATGTCACATGCGGTTAGTATAATAACAGATGCTGCTGTTAATATTTACATATGTTAATTAACCATATTACGAAGCTTCAAGAAAATATCTAACATGCGGCGGTATTTTTAAATTCACAATTTATATTCGTCGAATATTTCGAAACTATGGCAACCAACGACCGTTCGGGGTAGATTCCAAGACCCTTTACACATGTTTAACTACGTAAATCAACATTATACATTTTACTTCAATATCACATTTATATTCAACACATATTTATATCTCAACATACATATACTCAATTATCATTTAATCTTTCAAATCAATGACCCCAATTTATAAAATTTTCGCGTTGCAACACTTCACATCAGAAAAATTCGACTATATAACAAAATTTGACTAATTAACCTCATATAATGATAAACATTTCTATTCTCAAACAATTTTTAAAAGAGTGGACATTTAATGTGCAAGGTAAGCACGTAAACAGAAATTATATATACAAATGATTCTAAAAATGTTAGTAATACCTATGGGCCCAAAATCTACGACAACATTCATCTCTATGGTAATCAATGGAAACAAAAGTAGAAATAATGAATAGTACAACGAAGAATTTCAAATGGATAATAATAATAAAAGAGACGAGAGCAAAAATTAAACCGTATACTGAACTATCGCTTGCTGTCGCGGTGGGTCAAATTGTGATGGAAAACGGTCCCTTGATATTTGACATCAACAAATACTTCTACGAATTGTGTCTCGCAACATCTCACTAGGAAATTCAGGTTCAAATTATATATGTCAAATGGCTGATATTTGTCAAGTTCAAAACTTAGAGGGGAAGATTGAAATTTTAAAAAAATATTTCTTGGAGAAGAGAATAGCGAGATGGATAGAAAAGGAAGACAACGGCGCGCCAAAGTAAAATACACTAGCACACTGAATACTACAAAGATAAGCGATCGAATTTGGAGATATGACAATCCACATCCAAATATACTTTAAATATGCCGAAACAAGTGGCCTACTAAATGCGTGGCCTGAATATATATCTCCAAGTTCACAAGTTTGTGTCCTGAGCAGGATTTGCACAAAGATAGGGGCTTTATGAAAATCCTACTTCGTGCCGTTTCCGGCTGAGACCTTGGAGATTCTGGCTCTACCGGAAGGTCAGTGTGGTCTCTAAGTTGGAATTTCTAAAAAAATATCCAAAATTTTAAAAATTCCATATTTTAATTTTGTGCTCACATCGGTGCAATTTTTACGAATGTTTAATGCCTCAAGAACTGTCTAGTATCGGTTCTCTTTCAAGAAAGATGTTTTCCTTTTTTGATATTGTCATATTACCAGCCATGAAATCAGGAGATTCCAACATGGAACACCAGGAAGTATGTCTAATGAAAAACTAAAGTACCAAATATAGCCAACGGGACTTAATATTTATGATATTTCTTCCCACTCTACCCAGTTAAGTAATTTGTAATTGATCTATCATCAATATTTTTATTGCCTTATGTTAAAGAAGATGATGGAATGAATGAAATGTTGAAATTAAGAAAGTGGGAGGGAGGAAACAGATTAACCCCAAGGAAACACACGTACATGTTGTTCGTCCAACACAAAGGCCACTTGACGCGATCTGTGATCGAACTAGGGACCGCAAGTAACTTAGAATCTAAGAAGTAATTTGTGGCACTGAAAGAATAATAATCTTACTATGCACAAAAGTATGCATATTCTTTTTGTGCTTAAGAGGTTGCTTGATTTAGTTTTCACTAAATTTCTGCAATTTAAAACATCGTTACCGTTAAGAAGACTCAATGGTCAAACATATATGTAATATGATGTACAGAATTAATGATAAACCAAATCAAATCAAACGAACATTGATAATAGCAGAAATATCTAGTGCTCGCAATCGCAGTTCGTTCTTTTTCCCTACTTTGAAATATACTCCTACCACTCCCAAAGAGAAATTCCTATATTCAGGGTATTTTGAGCATCAAATTCAGTGATTTCGAATTCACAGTTAATTCCCATTGGTTGAAAACTGACAATTCCAAGTATTAGTATTTAGTAAACCATGTATCGAAGGAGGAAAAATCCTACCACTGGTATAATACCTAGCTCTGTGTTTTTCGTGCACATGATCCCGTGTTCGATTTCCGGTGGAGAGCATAAAAAATTAATCCCAAATCATACACTTTCAATAATCATCTTTCCTTTAGCGTCATGTGCTGGAATGTTAAACTACTTTTTTTCATTTTCGAAAAAAATCTTAGATTTCGTGCATCTTTATAGTAGAACAACAGACAAAAATACGTGGCTATTGAAAATGGGCTTTCTGTCCATTATTATTATTATTATTATTATTATTATTATTATTATTATTATTATTATTATTATTATTATTATTATTATTATTATTATTATTATTAAGTATTCTGCCTTTCGGCAGGTCCTGGGACTAATGAGGATTTTATTTTTCAATTTTAGATTTGGGCCTGGAAGTGTTTCTTCCACTTTTCTTGATCTTCAGCTTCCTCTTTTAACTCCCAGTATTTTCTCCCATCTTTCAAATCATCGATCATGTTCTTCTTCTTCCTATTCCTGGCTTCCCTTTCATCTTTCCTTCTATGGCCATGTGAAGAAGACAGTTTCTTTGCAAGATGTGTCCAATCCAATTGGACTTTCTATGAAGGACGGTGACTAGAAGTGTCCTCTTCTCTCCTATCAATTTACGACATCTTCGTTTGTTGCTATCTCTGTCCATTTTATCTTCTCCATCTTCCTCCAACACCACATTTCAAAGCTCTCTAAATATTTCTTCTCTAACTTCCGTAATGTTGAAGTCTCTCAACCATAAATCCAATGATCCATATATAGCACTTGACCAACTTCTTCTTAAGTTCAATATTGAGTCTTCCAGTTAAGAGTGATTTTTTTTTATGCTTCTTTAGCTATGGCAATTCTTGACCTGATCTCTTTGGTGCAGTAAGCGTCTCTCGTCAAAATACTTCCCAGATACTTGAAATTATCGACCTCTTCAAGTTCTCTTTGTTCTACTCGGATCTGTAAGGGCGTGTTTCCACGAGATATTCTCATGACTTTCGACTTTTCGATGTTAATTTCCATTTCACACAGTTTTCCAGTGTCAACTATTTTGTCAATCATCTCCTGTAGTCCTCCTTCGGTTTTAGCTATTATAACCGTATCATTTGCATAGTTGATCTTGTTAATGATCTGCCCTTCAATCTTGAAATCTCCAATTCCCATTAATGCTTCTTTCATTAAACATTCACTGTAAATGTTGAATAATTGCGGTGACAAACTACATCCTTGTCTGACTCCTCTTCCAATCTCCACACTATTGGTTTCTCCTTCATTCAAGCGCAGCTTCACCCGTTGTCCTGTGTACAGGTTTTGAATGAGTAATCGATCTCTCCAGTTGACTCCGATTTCTTTAAGTATTTTCAGAAGTTTCGTCCAATTGACTCGGTCGAAAGCTTTTCGCCAGTCTATGAAGCACAAACACAACTCTTCCTTTACATCAAGAATTCTTTCTGATATAATTCTCACCAATCCAATAGCATCTCTGGTGCCTTTTCCTTTCCAGAATCCAAATTGATCTTCTTCTAACCTCTCATCTATCTTACTTTCCAGCCGCCTATTCTTTAGCAGAGAGTTGTTGATAGTCATTATACATTGTATTGAGAGGCTGATTTGTTTGAATAAAACTGCTTCTCGCTATCTGTTACCACTTTTGTTCTATGGCGATAACGGTTAAAAAGGTATGCAAACCGTAAGTAATAGTAAAGAGTGATGATAGAGTGGTTTTGTTAGAGTGATGATAATGTGTGTATAGTACAGGGCCGGCGCTAGCAGTTTTGCCGCCCTGGGCGGTACTTTCAAATGCCGCCCCTTTAATCCGCAAACCTTATTTTGACAGAAGACGTTCAGGTATTAAGAAAAGTAAGATACCATATTTAAAAACATATGAAAATGAAAATTAAACAAAAAATTGAACTACCTCTCTCGAATGCTTACGTAATATTTAAACAACTCCATACATGACACAATATTCAGTATGCTTGATTTCGCTGTACGTGATATACAGCAGGGCATACAGAGTTTTTTATGCTTTAGTCCGACTAAGAATTTTAATTTTTAACTTTATTTTATATCAAAAGCTGTTTCCCATGTAGCATGGAGCAAAACAATAATATAGTGAATCAAATATTACGGCAAAAATAAGTAATTAGCTTAAGACTTATTATGTACTAAAACACAATAGAAATACACAAATTTAACATACTTTAATTGAAAAAACTTTTCTTGTTTTGGTATGAGCAAATTCCTTTATCACATTCGCGGAGTTCAATGTTTCAGCCAATTAATGTTCCATTGATATTATCACTAGATCACTTAAACGTGTTTGAGATATGGAAGAACGTAGATAATTTTTAATAAGCTTAGAGTAAGTTTCGAAAAATTTCTTTCTCAACTTGCCACGGTTACTGGTAAGGTAAACGAAATAATAACTGCAACACTGACATAGGGAGCAAAGTCATATTTCTTAATTAATTTTAGTCTCTTTTGGTGAACTTTTAGGCTTAATTATAGCGGTTAATAGTTTCAGTTCGTCTTTCAAATCACTGGGGTTAATATCTTTCGATTCTTCGCGTATTAAAATGCAGGTACTTTTCAGACAAAAGTTCAGGTGGCATATCGTTCAGATTACTTATATCGTAAAGAAAATCGAAATACTCGCAGTGATGTTTAAGTTGCTCAAACTTTTTTTTAAAGCTAACACAATCACGTTTAGAAGTTTGTAATAAAAATAGATCTTATATTTTGTTATGTGGATCTTCAGTAGCTTCATTCTCTGGCTCGTACTGAAATCGTCTCTTCTTCTTTTGACTTCGAGCTTGCACTGCATTACCTATCTGTAGGTCATCCATATCTAATGCTGATGCCAACTCCATCGCATCAACTAAGTAAAGTTGAACTTTGCATAATTTCTGCTCCTCTCAAAGTCCTTAGATATATTTTGAAGAAACCCGACTGCATCCAACACATGGATACTTTTGTTTGCTATGTTTATGTGGAGTGAAAAGTCATACCAGATAACGAGTGAGCAAAGGTAAGTAAAGCCACGCAGCTGGTTTGCTATACACAGAGCATCATGGGCGATCATTTTATCTATTCTATTGTCCTTGCTTATTTAAAGTGAGGTATCATAAACCTGTATTTGATATCTAAGTGGAGTCAGAGCATCAACTCGACTCTCCCATCTTGTGGTGCTGAATGGTTTTAAAGTGAGGCTGCTAATATGTTCCTTCAGTATGGCCCAACGTTGAACTGACAAAAAGTCATAAACTTTCTTTTAACTATACAAAAAAATGAAACGATGGACTGAGATGTTGCGACCGCATCGTTAACGTCAAAGTTTAGTAAAGGAACATAGAAGGCTTGGGGATTTATTTTTGCTCTTCATATTGGAACTATTGTCATATCTTTGGCCCTTCATGTCTTCGATAGAAGTTCATTTCTTTTAGGTGTTTAATTATTACTTCTACCAGTGATGTCTTTTACTGGTACGAAACCAAGAAATTGTTCGCAAATTTTTACAAACCATTCTCCATTACTGTATGTAATTTGTACAAAACGAACGACCCTTTGCTCTGTACCAGAAATATTTGGTGTACAGTCTAGTATTATGGTATAATATGTTGCAGCTTTCAACAAAAAACAGTATTTTACTTTCAATTTACTTACTAAGAATTGGAATAACATTTTTTGACATCTTTTCCTTACTAATGGTGGTATTTATTTTGTCCTCCCATGGTTCTTTTAATGTGTTCATCCATGACGCTGTCAAGCTTGTATTGCTTAAACATAAAAACCATTATATATATATATATATATATATATATATATATATATATATATATATATATATATATATATATATATATAAAATGTAAAAGACACTTGACAATCTTATCCGCCCTAGCTGAAAATCTAATCTACGCAGCTGCAAGGGAAATCTTGAACGAGATACCTGTGGTTAGTAGTTTGATAATTGGAAATGAGGGAGAATGCTCTGAATTTCCTGAGTGAGTATTTTCCTGAATGTAAGTGAAGTAAGTTTAATTACATTCTCAGAGAACACAATTTTATTTTTCCATGTGGGACTATTAGGAAGCCTTATATTTTAATAGTGTTCTTTTCTTTTTCAAATTTTGCCGCCCACTAGACGTGCCGCCCTGGGCGGTGGCACGGCTCGACCCCCCCTCGCGCCGGCCCTGGTATAGTAATGATATGTTTGCAAAACTCTGCTTCTCGTTGCCTGTTATCGTTTTCGCTCTATAGCGATACACGTTGAAAACGAACTTGGCTTACTTCAACTACCTCTGGTTTGAATAGGGATTGGTGGAAAATATTCTTGGGATGCTGAATTCTTGGAGGAACATTTTCTTAGGACCCTGAATTGATTATAATAAAGCCGTATCTTGATATATTCTATTGTTTTGATTTCTGGAAATAAGAATTATAATAGGAAGTAATAGTTGATTTGAACCACTTCCTGTTGATTGTAAAAAAATCGTATCCTGATATCTCCTATCATTTCGATCTATGGAAATAAAAATTGAAATAGGAAGTGATAGTTAATTTGAACCACTTCCTGTTGATTGTAAAGAAAAAAAGCAGTATCCTGATATCTCCTATTGTTTTGATCTATGGAAATAAAAATTGAAATAAGAAGTAATAATTAATTTGAATCACTTCCTGTTCCGATAGGGTGTTGAGAATAATTATAGTATGTTGCCTTGAGAAGCTAAATTGTTTGGGCAAAAATGTTCTCGCTATCTGTTACTGTTTTCGTTCTATGGCGAGGAACGTTCAAACAGAATATGGCTAATTTTAACAATTGCTTTGATCAAAGTTCCCACGGAGAAGGAGGAGGCTATTCTCAAGACGATGAATCGATTGCAAAAAGCCACTTTTTAATATCTTTTACCATTTTTGCTTTACGGAAATCAGTATTGGAACCGGAAGTACTAGTAAATTTCCTGTGAGAAGTAGACTGCTGATCACAAAACCGAGACTGCTTTCCAGATTTCAAAATCTTGAACCTAGATTCTTACGATCCTCGGATATGTTTATACGGGAAATCAACAAAGTTATTTCAAAAGAGCTTATATGGGCAACAACATTGCCATGTCTCGATCCAGTATAGGTTTGCTCTTATAAAGTCATTTTGAAAATTTTAAATAATTACTTATGGTATCAAAGATTCTTGTGTATCTGTTTCTGTATGGGTCATCCCATTTAAAATCTTCTAATTCCAAGACGTGGAGGATGTTACAATTTACGACTAGGGATGGGCACGAGCGAGTTTTCTTTGAAACTCGACTCCACTCGAAAGAGACATCTTTTAGCTCGACTCGAGAACTCGGCTCGAAAAATTTCCTTCAACTCGATTCGAAACTCGACTCGAAATTTGCTCGAGTTTCGAGTCAAGTCGATCCAAAACGAGCCAAATCGAGCCAAATCCTGTGTGTAGTTCCAAGTACTCTCTTTAATATATTCCACATAGCCTAGACAATATAATTATTATAAATGTTATTTCTACTACAAATTATTATTATTATTATTATTATTATTATTATTATTATTATTATTATTATTATTATTATTATTATTATTATTATTATTATTATTATTATTATTATTATTATTATAACACCGTGTATAAACATGAAAGATAGGCGGTTTGTATCTGAATACTAAGAACTAGTTGCGTTGACTGCGACCTAGGTAGTCGTGAAGTCTAGGAGGCAAGAACGTTGTTCATGAGGTTGGAATTTGCATTCCGGAGGAGCACGTATTCGGGCTCGAGCCAAAATTTGTTAAAAGTAATAGGCCGTCGGCCAAACATGTTCAAAACTACTCGGTCCGGGTTTAGGATTGTTAATGGCTCGAGCGGCTCGGCTCACAGCTCATTCACTATGGAGCCGAACCGAGAAGTAGGGATGCGCACGAGTCGATGCATGTCTCGAATCTCGACTCCAATTCGAATCGAGACAAACTTCTTTCTCGACTCGAATTTTTCAGTTGAGACACGAGTCGAGTCAAGACTGATCGTAAAAATCTTGACTCTACTCGAATGTCTCGAAAATCTTTGCTTATTTTTTAAAAATTATTTCGAAGTAACTAATCACACAGAAACAGCTATTTGCCTTGAAACCAATACCGTACCAGCATTTATTACTTTGAAAAAGTACAGGTATTTTTAAAGTTAATAGTAAACCTTTCGCCAGCGAGCTTTAATTTTCTTCTCATTTCAGTTAATTAAAACTAATAACTATATGTCATGATATTAAATATGTTAACAATACTTAAGTATCTATCGAGATATCTAATTTGTATAAAACTGTTGCGTTAAAGTGAACTTCATAAATTGTCTAAGTGAGCAGTTGGTAGTCTATAATAATTTATTGGACTTAGGAAGAAGCTAGTCAAGTGATATATGCTGGAGCATTGGAATAATTCTGATTTAATCTGGAGCATTGGATTAATTCTGATAAATCATTCCGATTTAAATCACGATTTACATCAGGATTTAAATCACTTGATTTTTTAAATAATCAAATTAATTTATTTCGGAATTTGATTTAAATAATCACTTGAAGTGAAAATAAGTAAAATCCCCTTTCTGTTCTGTTATTTCGATTATGGAAGATAATAATCGTAATATAATGAGACTCAAATGTATGTACAGCACGGTCTGAAAACGAGTGTTTTGCAGAGGATGATTAGGGAAAGTCCCGTTTTGAACGGGTAACAGGGCAATCCTGCTGTCTTCTCTTCGTAGCACAGTGTTTGTAAATCGAAAACTATTCCAACGGGGAAATCAGCATTCGAATTTAAGACGAAAATTATTTTATGTGCACGTCTATTTGTTCCCATTTATATCTATATCTATATATATCTATATCTATCTATCTATCTATCTATCTATCTATATATATATATATATATATATATATATATATATATATATATATAGATAGATAGATAGATAGATAGATAGATAGATAGATAGATAGATAGATAGATATAGATATAGATATATATAGATATATTATAACTTTAGGCGAAATTTACGGATTTTATATGTATTTCGCTCCGCAAGCTAGTTCTGATTTTTTTTTAAATATGCCCTACCAAATATCAGTAACTTTTGTGAAAAAAAAATGCAATGTTGATAAACGTTGCTGTACTTTTTCCGTAATGCTTAAGAAACTTTGTTTGGGATTGAAATAGGTTAACAATTGGAGATTAATTCAAAATTCAACTCCGATACTTTCACTTAAGGTTCCTGTGAACTCCCCCTTGTCCGAGCACTTCGCCTTTTCGCCACCAGATGCTCACTTTTCCATTTAGCAATCACTGCTGGTACCTCTACTGGGAAGAACTGAAAGATCGTACCGCTCAGTTTGAATGTGTCCAGGATATCCACACTTGAAGTGGGCGGGGAGAGGAATCCAACAGTTTTTTTTTTTTCGTGCACCTGCAGTCAGTCAGAGTCTATTTATACAAGCCGTGTTGTTCAGCCGCAGGGCAAAACCTCAACCATTGATGAGTAACATAAATCTTTTCTTTTTGCAGGTAGGAATAGAGTTTTTGTACGAAAAACGGGAATTAGGTTGCAGAGAACGTCATTCACATAGCGTTGACAAATTATCTTTCGTACGTTTATCACATGAAACTCTTTTCTTTTTTTTGATTATTACCAGAATATGAGATAAAAAGAACCTAAATGGTTCTTTGTATACAGAAAACAGACAAACAATACTAATATTTTCTTACATATCAGTATTATATGATTTTTTTTCTGAAGTGTATGATGCATGAAAAATGGACAAAATGAATTTTGACTTTTCTATTTGTCCCTATCCTTCTGAGTAGAGAGAATGATGTGGCGCAACTAAAGGGCCTGCAGGGCCCGCAACATTGAGAGGCCCAGAACAGAAAGAGGCCCATTTCAGTTTCAAAGTTAAACTTTATAATGTTAAGATGTTAAAAATTATGTGATGTTCCAACTATATCTCATTTTTACCTATGAAGACGGTAACACCTGAGCGATTATTTAGTAAATTAAATGCCAACAAAACTTTTACTGACCAGCGAAAACATTATGACCACTCGCTACTTTTTGAACGAAATCATCGGGCTGAGATAAGAGCTACAAGGCATAACACAACCGCGCGCCAAACACGACAAGAATCTCACTCGATTAGTCAGTGTGATGCTTGTGCCTTGAATGGGGAAGGACGACGATATATCAGGGTGACTAAGTGGCTGGGAGCTTCATTTCGGAAACAACGCGACTTGTCGAGTTTTCGCGATCTGCCGTGCTTATGTATTTCAAAGATGGGAAAAGAACAGTGAAACCAGCATCGAACCAAACAACAAAAAGTGGGACGACCACACCTCATTAAAAATGTCGGATGTCGTAGACTCTCGAATTTGGTATAGCAGAATAGACGAAAACTATAGCACAATATAATAATAATAATAATAATAATAATAATAATAATAATAATAATAATAATAATAATAATAATGTGCATTTTTTTGCATATGAGCAAGTTGTGACTCACTAGATTAGAACATAGAAAGTCAAAACTGTTCTCTGTAAATTTTACGTGACTCATGAATGTGGAAAGAGGGGGTCCGTTTAACATTTTTGCGGGGAGGCCCATTCGTCCTTACTTACGCTACTGAGAGAATGTAAGGTAAAATAATAACACCAATATATATATATATATATATATATATATATATATATAGATATATAGATATATATATATATAGATATAGATATAGATATATAGATAGATAGATAGATAGATAGATAGATAGATAGATAGATAGATAGATAGATAGATAGATAGATAGATAGATAGATAGATAGATAAATAGATAGATAATCCTGGCGCAACAGTCCCTTGTGATCTGAGCCTGCAGCGGGCTTATGTTAGTAGTAAGCACAACCACACCCAACGTCGCCGGCTGTCTAGATTGAAGTCCGCTATCTTTTAGTTTCCCAACTTTTCTCTCGATATTTGGTCAACACAGAAATGTTTGAGTGCCACACCGGGAATTAATCCCTGGACGATGCACACC
Organism: Thermobia domestica; assembly: GCF_964235325.1. Lineage (NCBI taxonomy): Eukaryota > Metazoa > Arthropoda > Insecta > Zygentoma > Lepismatidae > Thermobia > Thermobia domestica. The sequence continues at coordinate 166,927,354 of NC_137461.1, read as the reverse complement.
GTATCACTTTCGCTAATCATTTGGTAAAATTCAGGTTAGGGTGGTACTGAATTAATTTTGGAATATGCCATTTCTCATAAGGTAAAGTTCAAAAGTATTGTGACATAATTAAAAAGCTCATTATCAACCACGTATTCTTGCCTCTAATATCTCTAAAAGTTTTCGAGTTATGTGTCAAAAATGGTTGAAACACTTGAAGTTAGTTTAGTAACTTGAAGAAGATAGTGGACTTATACATACATGATTAGAATTGCTCCAATTTTTATTTTTATTCTTCTCTCTCGTAAAGAAATACAAAATCATAATTTCAACCATTTTGGTACATTTTTCATAATTTGAAGCGCGAACAGCCGGTTTCTTTCCTTACGTTTTGAACTTGGGATTTATATTCTCCTTGTCACTTATCGTGAAAGTCATGTAATAACATAAGTCACAAAGCTAGGATATCTTATGCGACAGAGGTAATGACAATTTTTGTCATTTCATCTCTCAAGATCTGTTAAATTTGACATTTATTGAATGATATCGGTTTTATAATACGAATAAATTTTTCGCAATAAGGTGCGTATAGTGGTCGTAAGAAATGGCAAAAGCTACCACTGACCTTTATAGTTTGACTCATGCTTTTTCGATCATGGTATTCCTCTTAAATTTTGCAAAGGACAGTATCATTTTAATTATCTTAACCTAATTTCCTAAAGCATCTCATTCGTACGCTAAAAGAAAGATTTCTATTTTTTATGTATAAGAATTCAGGGGATGCAAATTTATTCAAAATTCCTTTACAATTAAAGCCGCCTAAACAGATATTCCTTCGAGATTTCTGTATTTGAAAACAATTCACGATTTCAGTTCTTTGTATTTACTGGTTTCCATGTTTATTTATATCAATACTGTATGATCAGTTCCCAGAATTATTTTAGTTCCCCGGTAAATCCATTTATAACAAGCTCCAAATACTGCTACAATTTTAATGTGGTTTCAGGAGAATCTGCATATCTCATCCTTTTGTTACTCTCTATATATTCATCTACTACGTAAACAAACATCAGTGAAAGAAAGAGGCTGAGAGCTAACATGTGCTCCGTGAGGAACGTTGTCATACCTTGCACTGATATATCTAGAGAGTCTAGTGTTGCCAGGAGACGAAACGAGACAAGACGAGACTTCTGGCTGTGTCGTCTCGTCTAGAAAAGATGTGTCCGTCTCGTCTCGTATCGAATGGTTCTGTCTCGTCTCGTGGCAACACCAGAAAGGCTGAGGCCCACAAAAGAGCTGTTAAACCAAGTGGTTAAAATTATAACTTTTAACCTAGTTTGGTTAACAGAGCACAACACAAAACACGACTGCAATCCTCCAGCAACGACTGCTTAGTTTCGACTGAACCCGTAATTACTTCGATAGGAACATTTGTCAATACCGTCAGTACAGACGAAAGGCAAGATTTCCCCATTTATTCTGATATCCTTTTTTCAGAACCCCTGGCGCCACTTCAACAAATAAGGAGGCCTATGTAACTTTCCCATTTAAAAAATGGTTTATCTTCGAATAACAGCATAAAAGGATAAAAAAGATAAATTTTATTGTCAAATCAGAATCTTTTTCGAAACTCAGTGTCGAGAAAGGCTGACACGTTTCTGTCTTGGTTCGGAACGAGAAAGACCATGAAACAATAATTAGTTACTGATAAAATTGCCACTTCTACCCATACTTGTACTTCTATTAAAGGATTTTTATACGTAGATATCTCCACCAGCCCCCGGAATAAAATCTTCTGAAACACTGATCTCAATGAACGCTTTACATTGTATTTGAATCTAGAGCACTATCACAAAATAATTAAACTTGAATCGATTGAAAAATGGAAGTGAAAGCTGTTTGTAAGAATCATTTTTAAAAAGTGCTTTAGGTATTCCCTGTTCTTTGTAGGGTTTGAAACGTTGAATCATTTGGATCATTTGAAATAATAAAAGATGGTATACATTTCGAAGGCAAATAATTTATTCCGAGTTAATAAATTTTTAAGCAAATTCAGAAACTTTGTTTGTATTTTTCGAGACACGAGACAAGACGTTTTACGAAACGTTTCGTATTGTATCGTGTCTCGCTTCAAAGAGTCCTGTCTCGTCTCGTTGCAACACTAAGAGAGTCTTACGCATTCTCTTTCCAAGAAAATGAGCTAGAAACTTGAAAAGCACATTCAGTCAATTGTTATCATAGAATATACTATGGGCATAGCCGCTGATGTGTAGAAGGTGACACAGGCGGAATTTGTTTTTGGCGAGTTGGAGCCGTGGGGCTCTATTATTTGGATTGGAAACATTGGTTCAAAAATATTTTACATTTAGCATACATACATATACACATATCATACGCACACACACACACATACGTACATGTGAGTTACATATACTTTAATTAATGTGTGGATCTAAGGACAAGGTCCGGTTCGCCCACCCAAAAACTGCCTCTGGGAGGTGGATTGGAAGCGCACCCCTGAAACATAGAATTATGCTAATCGTAATCTTCTGAGATAGACTACCCCCCGAGGAATAAGTAAATAAATAAAAATAGTTTATTAATGTTTGTCTTCCGTATACGATTAATTGAAAAATTTTAGTGTCTCAACAATGAGAGCCATATACAGGTGATCCTGCGTTCCTGGCGGAACTTCCCTAGTTGCGGACAAAATTTCATACTATAAACTCTTTTCGGCTCTCTCCCTCACGGTAGTTTTTTTTTTTTTTTTAATCTATTATCTACTCCCTTGGAGTAACTGTTGCTCTGTATTTTCACGGGCTTGCAACCGTCAGAATGAATATCTTGGCTGCCTTCCCAGCTACCCAATCAGCATGCAATAGATACATGCAATAACAATCAAATCCCACACAAACTACTCTACCCATCAAATATTTTAACATGGAAAGTTCTTTTACGCAACGTACTTCGTTTGTTTAAAATGGAATAGACCTAAATACATTTTTTTTTAATGTTCTTCTGGAGATTCGATAGCGAGACCGCTCACATCAAAAAATGAGAGAATTAGTGCTCTGACAATCTGGTAGAAATACAACATGCCATATGTACATTACTGTGATTACATTGCTATTTATTCAATGATTATTTTGCTTAGAGTTTTCTTACTCTCCAGGGTACTCTTCAAGGATATACAATTACTCTTCACTTATGTCGCGAAAAAATATTCAGCTTGCAAATTTATTTCGAGAACTTCTCATTCCCTAATACATGTTTATACTCTCAATTTGTGCGTACAACCGACAAACTTACACAGAATCTCAACAGAGTTCAAATGTGAGGTGTCTGCTGTGAAACAAAGGTCAGTTATATGGGAGGGGATTTTAGAGTGCAGCTCTAGGAACACTGTGGGCTTTTAGAGTGTAATTCTAGGAACGCTGTAGGGGGCCATCCCGCTCCACCTGAGACAAATAAAAAAAAAAAGAATGAAAAGAAATCTGGCGGCACACAACTAATTCACACTGGTTACAAAGCAGGCACAACAAAGTTCTGAATGAAATATGTTTATTTTTTTGCACTATTCCATTTTCCGAACAATAACATTTACCGATGACTTGTTAGCCCCTCCACCACAGCCACCATGAAAACAAATTCAATCGGAATTCGGCCAGCTCGTTTGATCACGAATAATTATCGTTTGATCCCAAGCATAATGACGTATTACACACAATTTGGCTAGGGCTTGTTAGCCCTTGATAATCGGCATGTACCATTCCATAGACATTTCAATCGTAAATAGGTAAGCAAAGTTTCGTTAGTTTATGGTAGAAAGTATGACAGATAAAGTTGATTGTTTATTTAACAATGGTGGCCTCTAACAATGAAACTAACAACAACAACTGAAATCGACAAGTACCATTTCATAGATAACTCAGTGGTAATCCGATGGGTGTGCCAAGTTTGGTCAGTTTCTGCTACAAAATATAGCAAAGTTGATTCTTTGTTTAACGATGGTGGCCTTCAACAATGAAACTAACAACAATATGTGGAATCAACACGTACTATTTCCTAGATATTTCAATCTTAAATGGGTGTGCAAAGTTTGGTTAGTTTGTGGTAGAAAGTATGTAAGATAAAGTTGATTGTTTATTTAACAAAGAAGAAATCCAATGATTGTTTATTTAACAATGGTGATCTTCAACAATGAAACAAAAACAATATGTGAAATCGACACATACCATTCCATAGATATTTCAATCTTAAATGGGTATGCAAAGTTTGGCCAGTTTCTGCTAAAAAGTATGGCTGATAAAGATGATTGTTTATTTAATAATGGTTTCCTCTAACAAGAAAACTAACAACAATATGTGAAATCGACACGTACCATTCCATAGACATCTTAATCGCAAATGAGTGTGCCAAGTTTGGTTAGTTTGTGGTAGAAAGTATGGCAGGTAAAGTTGTTTGTTTATTTAACTATTTAGAAATCCATCGGTGGTCTTCAGCAACGAAACTGACAACAATACATGAAATCGACACGTAGCATTCCCTAGATATTTAAAACTTAAATTTGTGTGCAAAATTTCGTCAGTTTCTGGTAGAACGTATGACAAAGTTGATTGTTTATTTAACAATGGTAGCCTATAACAATGAAACTAACAACAATTTGTGAAATCGGCAGGTACCATTCCCTAGATATCTCAGTTGTAATCCAATGGGTATGCCAAGTTTGGTCAGTTGGTGGTAGAAAGTGTGGCAGATAAAGTTGATTGTATATTTAACAATGGTGGCCTTCAACAATGAAACTAACAACACTATGTGGAATCCACACTTACCATTCCCTAGATATCTCAATCTTAAATGGGTGTGCCAAGTTTGGCCAGTTTGTGGTAGAAAGTATGGCAGATAAAGTCGATTGTTCATTTAACAATGGTGGCCTCTAACAATGAAAGTAACAACAATAAGTGAAATCAACACGTACCATTCCATAGATATCTCAATCGTAAATGAGTCTGCCAAGTTTGGTTAGTTTGTGGTAGAAAATATTACAGATAAAGTTGACTGTATATTTAATAATGGAGAAATCCAACCATTGTTTATATAACAATGGTGGCCTTCAATAATGAAACTAACAACAATATGTGAAATCGACACAGCATTCCCTAGATATTTCAACTTTAAATGGGTGTGCAAAGTTTGGTCAGTTTGTGGTAGAACGTATGGCCGTTAAAGTTGATTGTTTATTTAACAATGGTGGCCTCTAACAATGAAACTATCAACAATATGTGAAATCGACCCATATCGTTCCATAGATATCTTAATCTTAAATGAGTCTGCAAATTTTGTTTAGGTTGTTGTAGAAAGTGTGGCAGAAAAACTTTATTGTTTCTTTAACAATGTTGGCCTTCAACAATGAAACTAACAACAATATGTGAAATCGACACATACCATTCCCTAGATATTTCAATCTTAAATGGGTGTGCAAAGTTTGGTCAGTTTCTGTTAAAAAGTGTGGCACATAAAGTTGATTGTTTATTTAACAATGGTGGCCTCTAACAATGAAACTAACAAAAATAAGTGAAATCGACACGTACCGTTTCATAGATATCTCAATGGTAAATGAGTGCGCCAAATTTGATTAGTTTTGGTAGAAAGAGTGTAAGATAAAGTTGATTGTTTATGTAACAATTTAGAAATCCAAAGATTGTTTATTTAACAATGGTGGCCTTCAACAATGAAAGAACAACAATATATGAAATCGACACATACCATTCCATAGATATCTCAATCGTTCATAAGTGTGAAAAGTTTGCTTAGTTTGTGGTAGAAATTATGACAGATAAAGTTAATCGTTTATTTAACAATAGAGAAATCCAACGAATGTTTATTTAACAATGGTGATCTTCAACAATGAAACTAACAACAATATGAGAAAACGACACATATCTTTCCCTAGATATTTTAATCTTAAATGTGTGTGCAAGGTTTAGCCAGTTTCTGGTAGGAAGTATGGCAGATAAAGTTGATTGTTCATTTAACAATGGCGGCCTCTAACAATGAAAGTAACAACAATAAGTGAAATCGACACGTACCATTCCATTGATATCTCAATCGTAAATGAGTGTGCCAAGCTTGGTTAGTTTGTGATAGAAAGTATGGCAGATAAAGTTGATTGTTTATCTAACAATGGAGAAATCCAACGATTGTTTATTTAACAATGGCGGCCTCGAACAATGAAACTAACAACAATATGTGAAATCGACTGGTACCATTCAGTAGATATCTCTGTGCTAATCCAATGGGTGTGCCAAGTTTGGTCAGTTTGTGGTAGAAAGTGTGGCAGATAAAGTTGATTGTTTATTTAACAATGGTGGCCTCTAACAATGAAACTAACAACAATATGTGGAATCCACACGTACCATTCCCTAGATATTTCAATCTTAAATGGGTGTGCAAAGTTTGGTCAGTTTCTGGTAGAAAGTACGGCAGATAAAGTTGATTGTTTACTTAACAATGGTGGCCTCTAACAATGAAACTAATAACAATATCTGAAATCGACACGTACCATTCCCTAGATTTTGTAACGTCCATTAACCAGATTATATCCGTTTTTGCTTAATTTTTGAACTGTTTATTTTATATTTGATTGTTTTAATTTTATTAGTTGTATATGTTAACATTGGTGACGGTGGCGCCATCTATTGTTTTAGACACAAACTGTTTGGACGTTCTGAATAACCTTAAATGGCATAATTAACATTTAATTCTAATTCCTAACGTTTTTTTTTCTTCAGTTCGCGACTTGTAGTATAGATTTGGTTCATGGTGGAAAGCCTACAAGGTGGTTGCATGCGCATGTCGCCTGGAGCGCTGTCGTGGCTGTGACGTCATCTGGTTTGCAAGAGACAACGGGAAACGGCGCGGCTTTAAGTGACAAGTGGGAATTCTTTGTTACTTTGTTCTTTTGAATGATATTGAGAATGCCTAACTGTGCAGTGTACGGCTGTAGTAATTATTACAGAAAAACTAAGGGAACTAATATAAAATACTTTAGATTTCCTCAAAAAGAGGGGGAATGTCTCCAGAAATGGATTTTAGCTTGCAGGCGACAGGACAAAATAAACCTAAAATATGGTAAGTTTTACATAAAAGTAATGAATAAATGCAATGTTAAATGAAATTATAAAAAAGCGATTTCATCATGTAGTTTCTTTTTAGTATTAATAGTATGTAATAATAGTATATAAGGCTACAGTAGCTTGTGTTGATTCTGCATACAAAAATCCAATAGTACGATTTAAAAAGACGATGTTTGAGGCAAGACCCGGATTCGAAATCATGAGGGAGGAGAACCGACAGAGGTGATCATTTCTATCATCATTTCCTTCTAGATAAGATATTGAGATAAATTTTTTCCCACAGAGGCAGGCATGTAACTCGAGAAGGGAGTCATGATGATCTAGGAGGCTTACCTCCCTCGAGTTACGCAAATGGAGAGCATTGAACGCGTTAAAGTAGTTCAGGTCCCATTTCATTCTGGAGGTCTGCATTCCCTGTAGTCTCAGTGCTAAAACGGGAGGTTGCACTTTAAATTAACTAACGAATGGAAGGTTCGTAATAACGATTAACGGTTACAAAGATATATAACAATGTATTAGATCAAGAGAATAAAGTATCCACCTACCATGTCAGGGCGATATTGTCGGGACATTTTTACACTCACAAGTAAACCTTACGTTTGGGTGAATCGAGTTGCTGACTGAGACACATATGAGAAAGTAGTACTAAATGTGGTCAGTATTTCAGTGAAGTTGTAGGTGCGAAGCTCCAGGGGTTTAGGAGATACAGCTACCAGAACATCACATGGAAGTACAGAATAGTCTTCATACAGTTGGAGGTAAAAGCTCTGTAAGACCTCTTGTAACGACAAAAGGTGAATAACAAATATATGGGTATATATTAGGACTAGGGGGAAGTCATATAGTAAGGGTATACCTGACGGCGGCCATCTTGAAATCCGCCATTTTGAATTAAGGTTAAGTTTTTAAAATATGAATAGGGTCATGTGATACATGACCTAAGGCGCAAATTTAATCAGAAGAGCAATGGTCACGTTAATTTTGAGTTGCACACAATTGGTAAAAAGTTACAGGGAAATTAAATATTATTGCAGCATATGTATTAGTCCTTTACCCCACCTTGTAAATTTTGTTTTAATGATAATAATTAAATAAAAAGCAGGTGGATAAATATTAGGTCTATGGTAAGAGTTGCCTTGATGGCGGCCATGTTCAAATCCATTTTGAAGCAGGCAAAAGTCTTAAACAAAACGCATAACAGTGATACCTTATTAATAGCAAATTTTACCATAATTCCAACGGTATAACCATTTTTGCTTTATCATTAACCAGCACAAAATTAAATGGATAGCTCCTTACGACTAATGCTTTGACGGATTTGTTAACGACAGATGTGTCAAGTGTAACTCGATTGCCTTTGTCAGGTGTGCTCACTGTGAGCAGAGCATTTGTGCAAGTCATGCACTCTTTTCTGAACTACATATTGATTGTACTAATTGAGGACTTTTCTGGAAGAAAGACCCAAGTTCAATTATGACTCAATTCCTCTTTGGTCATTTTTCCTTAAATTAGCAACTTGTTTATGCGATAACAAATGCTGGTTAATGATAAAGCAAAAATGGTTATATCGTTGGATTTATGGTAAAATTTGCTATTAATAAGGTATCACTGTTATGCGTTTTGTTTAAAACTTTTGTCTGCTTCAAAATGGCGGATTTGAACATGGCCCCCATCAAGGCAACTCTTACCATAGACCTAATATTTATCCACCTGCCTTTTTATTTAATTATTACCATTAAAAAAATTCACAAGGTGGGGTAAAGGACTAATATGCTGCAACAATATTTAATTTCCCTGTAACTTTCTACCAATTGTGCGTAACTCAAAATTAACGTGACCATTGTTCTTCTGATTAAATTTGCGCCTTAAATCATGTATCACATGACCCTATTCATATTTTAAAATCTTAACCTTAATTCAAAATGGCGGATTTCAAGATGGCCGCCGTCAGGTATACCCTTACTATATGACTTCCCCGTTGTTATTCACCTTTTGTCGTTACAAGAGGTCTTACAGAGCTTTTACCTCCAACTGTATGAAGACTATTCTGTACTTCCATGTGATGTTCTGGTAGCTGTATCTCCTAAACCCCTGGAGCTTCGCACCTACAACTTCACTGAAATACTGACCACATTTAGTACTACTTTCTCATATGTGTCTCAGTCAGCAACTCGATTCACCCAAACGTAAGGTTTACTTGTCAGATTTTGAAATTTTTGTTCATTTTAATCATAACATTGGATAATTTACTTTGGATACACATTTAGGGGTTCCTTCCAGAATTACAGAATTAAGAATGACTGCAGTAAATTTAAAAATATGGTAGAATCTCAACCAATCAAAGAAGCACGATGGCTCAGTGTCAGAAGGCTCACCTCTGGTGCAAGGGGTACTGGTCCACTTCTCGGTTAAGTGAGTTTCTGGTGGACAACATCGTGTCCGTGAGTTTCTCGGGATACTCCCGCATTCTCATTCCACCAAATTCCACATAACCATTCACTTGCATTTATCTTTTGTCTTCTGTAGTCCACGGGGCAGAAAAGAGAAAACTTATCAAGAAAATTAAGAAAATTATATAATTTAATGATTTATATGTTTTCTAGTCTAGCTGTAACACCCCTACATCGTCTTCACCTACGCCTAGTACTTTGTTTCTTGCTTGAAATAGTCATGTTGCAATTTCTTTGTTTGAGGTGCTTTGTATATACATATTTATTTCTATATATTTTTAGAACACAATAGTAGGGCCTATATGTAACGTTTTATTTCGTACAAATGTTTAGTAATACACTTTGTTATGGCGTAAATTTTGACACTAATATTCAGAGAACTGTCACTTTCACCAAACCTTTTGTTCAGATACAAATTCTATAAATAAGCGATCAGCGATTTCAAATAAGATGATTTTTTTTATAAATCAAAAATAAAAACGATGTTTAAAATATTAAATACGTGCGTCCCTGCTCAACAAAGTTTTAAACCTCCCCTGAGATTCTGATGAAACTTACATAGGAGCAACCTCTTAAAAAAAAAACTGTCCAAGCATAAGGAAAATATACGTACGTGCATTTCTGTTTACGAAAACCATGAATTCTCTCTTGAGATATTCTCAAAATTTATATGGGGTCATCAGTAAAGAATTCTCTTTCAAGCAAAATAATAATAATAGTAAATCAAAACCGATCAATGTGTTAGGAAAATATACTTGAGCATACATAAATATATAATTATGAGATGCATTAACGACACACTGTGTTATAGATTATTCAGGCCTATACGTACTTGACTATATTACTTCAGATGTTTAAAAATGAAAAAAGAAAGAAATAAAGAAAAGAAAAGAAAAGAAAAGAAAGAAAAAGCAGAAAATGTAGTGAGTAATATTGGCTTCTTCAAGGTTCAAAGTTGTTTAATATGAACTGATGTTGCTGTTTCTTTTGCTATTGTAAATATCTTCCTTTGAATTCACTTAGCTTAAGCATTGATTAAACTAACTAACTCTATGGCCTATGGAACCCGGAGGTTCAGTGCCGCGTTCACAAAAGCTCTCCACTGACTTCTATCCTTAGCTAATTGCATCCAGTTTCTACTTTGTATTTCTATCTCTGCGAGATCCATCTTAATATTATCCTCCCATCTGCGCCTAGGTCTTCCTAATGGTCGTTTTCCTATGGGTCTACCAGTCAAGACTTTGAAGGCGTTTCTACTTTCTTCCATTCTAGCTACATGACCTGCCCACCTAAGCCTCCTAGACTTGACGACCCTAACAATGTTGGGTAAACCGTATAAACTATGTAGTTCCTCGTTATGAAGCTTCCGCCATTCCCCATTCTCGTTCCTCTTGAGTCCGAATATTCTTCTCAGGATCCTGTTCTCAAATACTTGATTACCTTACGTTTATATAATTATTGTTTGTACTAAAATTTTTACTTCCTTGAAGATCACTATAAATAGAAGAGAAGTTTGCGTGTAAGATTCCAGCGAGCAGACGCTTGTTAAAAGTTCATCTGACTCTCGCTGGCCACGTCTGAGACCAAGATGACGTCATGCGCCAGAGCAACAAGAATGTAGCACTGCATTGCATCCACCTTGTAGTCTTTCCACCATGATTTGGGTTTTAAAAAACGATTTAAATAAAAAAAAATCAACAAAAATGATTTATTTTTAAAACAAATCACGATTTTTTCCATCCTGCATAATTCACACGCATTTAGCATCTAGCATCTTGACTTTAGCATCTTGGCCAGATGTAGCGTAATTTCATTCTCCCTTCTGAAGAACAGAAAAAGAATGAAAATTTAGATAGTTCAACGACCGTCGGGAACTATCCCTTTTAGTTGAAGCGATAGTAGGAGTAATAAAACCAGTCAGTATTTCCGCTGTTGTATTGCTGAATTCACAGAAATGTTCAAAAATAAGCAAAACGTGATTCTACAAAAGACTGTTTACTACTTACCCATAGTTTTATTACTGTCAACTGAAATCTGAGTGTGTGGTTATCTGGAATGTTTCTATCCCTTTTCAATTTACAACTTGAAAGCAGAGGGAACATGAGCGTCAGGGGACAGCTAGTAATAAACTGCTAAAAGAAATGCTTCAGGGTTATGTCGGAAGTGGCATGTTTATACATAGTGCGGAGGTTAAGTGGGCAATTTTATAAGAATTGTGCACTTCTGGAAAAAAAAAGGGTGAAACTTTCAGGAATACTTGTTTACACCCGGCAAAAGAAATCTAGAGGTAGGGCCCAAAGTTTTTGGCCGCCATTTTGGAAAATGGCCGCCATCTTGGAAAATAGGGCTATTTTTCAGAATATCCGTTTCAAATAGCTATTGCTTCAACATTATTCATCCGAATTTCATGGTTGATACGTCATTCTCTTCAGAATGAAACAGGCTCTTAAATGCAATATGGCACATATCCGTATGACATACAAGAAAAGGGAAATTTGGAGGAAATCGGGAATTTTTCTTTTAAAAATATCGTTTTTGGAAGTTTGAGCCCCCCTACAGCCGCCCCTACCCTAATTGTACCTTGAAATAATACAAAGGGGTTATGGTATCTCTTTGCCAAATAACATTAGAACATCGTACATAATGACCTGAGAAAAAAATATTTCCTAATCCTGTTTGAAAGTAGGAAATTTACACTAAGAGGGAAATCTAAAATTTCTGGATAAATTAATATTCCAACGAATTTCATGTCTAATACTTAATTTTCTTTAAAATGATACAATTTATCAATTGCAATACTGTCCATGCTCCTATGAAGCATGAAAAAAGGGAAATTTGGGGGAAATCGGGAAATAAATAAGAAAACCCTTTTTTTAACGTTTCTTGCTCCTAGAATGATCCCGGGTGAAAGCACGTTTCCTTGATGTACCCTGAAAAATATATGGGAGTATTAGTAATGTTTCTGCCAATTGCCATTCCGATATCATACATAGTAACGTGAAAATAATTTCCTAATCTTGTTTGCTAGAACAAAATATCACTTTTTAGAAGTACTTCATAAGAGTTAATTCTGACGTTAAGTAGAGAAAAACACTTAACTCATTGTGGATTACTACTTATGATTCCAGACGTTGCACATCTACCTGCTATGATTAGACATTCAATGTCAGTAGTAGCAGATGCTGTAAATTATCCCAATGAAGGACAAACACCCGGTATTACTTGTGATGTTCCCCTGTATGGAATTGCAAAACGTATTCAGTGGACATGTCCTGGAGAGTTTTGGGGCCCTACATCTGAAGAAGGCTATCGTGAGTGTACTCGGAGTTCTTTTAGATGGAAGTGGATGAGTTGAATGCATCATTGAGGCTGGGTTAACATCTTCGGGTAGAGCTCAGTCTTAAATCAAAGTGCACCATATTTCAAGGGCCAGGTATGCACATCAGGTGACATTATGTTCCCTGCTTATCTTGTCAAAACAATATATTAATGGTCATTAAGAAAAGCATTGTACTTGTGAACCTCTTCCGTGTAAGTAATGGTGTAAAGAATTCAGGGGCGTCGTTAAGGGGGGGTAAAGGGGGGGAGCCTCCCCCCCCAAAGTTACCAATCGCTTGACAAGTTGGCAAATTAAAATACATAGTTGGCAATTTGAAGAATGCCGTTTTGTTCAATTGACTTATTCGGTTTAACATTTTCTTAGGTAGCCAGTTGCTGTAAAACATTATCAGTTCTTTTATAGACTTGGCATAAATTTTGTGTAGTTACCTATCTTGAAATAAATTGATTTATTCGTTTAAAGCTTCTTTACTTGTTGCAAGTGATTACACTTCACTTTTCTTCATTTGATATTCGTAAACATTTTGAAGAATCTTTAATGAAAATCGGAAATTGTACCACTGACAAAAGCAGAATGGAGTTGGCATGCAAAGACAGACAGAAAAGGCGTTTCGGTGGCAAGTAGAGAATTTACGCAAAAGCATTTGATACAAGAGCGTATACAAGGCAACAGGTAGTGACTGAAAGAATTGATATTAATAAAACAAGAACAAGGCAGTGACTGGTTAGTATTAAGCCTACTGTTCGTCCCGTATAAAACGGGACAGTCCCGATTTTGGGCCCGAGAATACCGCGTCCCAATAAATTTAGTCAGGACAGGCAAATGTCCCATATTTTAATTCCATCCCATTTCTCCTATCAATATAAGCTTATTCGAAAAGTAATGAAGTGGCTGGGATAATGTGAATGAACGATAAAGTGTAGCATGTAACAGTTTTGATCAAGTTATCACAATACCCTGTCCGACTTGATAGCGAGCGAAATTTGCAACAATGCTTTTTCCATTGTACCTGGTGGAAACTCGGATACTCTCCAACATAAAAAAAAGAAAAAAAAAGTAAGATGGCTTTGAGTGTTTCTACATGTACAAGCACAGGAAAGATGAGTGACTTTTTCTTCATAGAGACATTAAATAAAGTAACAAGAATTATAATATTTTTGAGATGTTATGGGCACAGAATTGTGCTTGGTCCAGGGCTTAGAAATATGTAAATCTGGTCCTGATAATTATACACGACACAAGGAGAAAAATCAACTTTTCATCAGATTAAACTGACAAACGTAATTTTGGCAAATACTACCATGTAAATAAATATTGCTAAACACGCAAAGAATATTGAATGTAGATTGTATGACTGATTTGAACCGTTTGCATATTGTTTTTCTGTAAAGCATTTATATAAGACATTATCTTAAGTTTTTAAGGCATTTTTTTATTGTAGTTGGATTGTAAACATCTTCAGTCCGTCAAGTTAATTGCAGGGAACGACGAGAGAAAAGTAGCTGCAGCTTAGGAAACTTCCGCCTATTATATTGTTGAAAAAAATAAATGTTGGCTAGGCTAAAGGAGATGGTGATGATGAGAAATGAATGAAATGGTGGAATGAAGAAAGTGGGAGGAAATGGGAGAACCCCGAGACGCACACGGTGTTTTTCCACTACAAAACTCACTGGAAGTGAGCTGGGATCGAACCAAGGATCCCATGCACCAGAAATGAACGCTATACCACTGAGCCACCGCGGCCTATTATACTGTTATTCATAACCAGAGGTACAGTTTATTGGATTTTGTTGGAAAGTTTTTTGGGGGAAAGGGGATCCCGTATTCCCATGAAGAAAACATGGCAGGTTTATTAGTATAAACCTTTTACTATGTATAGTATGTGAATTTGACAAATTTAAGAGTTTTTTTCTAATAGTAAAGTGTCAAAGGGAAGTAGATTTTTATACCAGAGTGAATATACTTTGTATTGTGTAACCGTGTATGCTTTGTGTGTGAATAAACCTTTCGCTTTGAAACAAAAGGTGATCATATTAATATAGAGGACAAGGATAGCGTATTTCAGTTCTGTTTTGCAGTAAGACTTTCTATTTACAGGGCTTTTCGAGTAGGGAGAACTGAACAAAAGTGTGTTTTGGGAATGATATCATCAGTGCCTTGCATAACGGGGGTGATAGCTCCGGGCTCCGAAGAAAGGGGGCGCAAAATTGGGGAGAAAAATGAAAAAAGAGAATGAAAGAAAAAGAGAGACAGGAAAAATTATTTGGAATACAACTAGTATGTACTTAAATCCTCTTTCTGCTTTAGGAAATGGTCCTATAATGTTACTCATGTTAGGAAAATATATGTGCACATATATAAAATGGAAGGAAAAAAGTAATAAAAGGTGTTCAAAATCAAGGAAAAGCAGGGTTTATTTTTGAAAATTTTCTTACGCTTCGCGCCAACCATGGTGGCGCTTCGCGGATGATCTGTCCCCTAACTCATATGTACGAGGACGCCGTCATACTCTCCTCTCGCCCCGGCTGCTGATTTTCCATGCCACGGCACAGGAGAACACAGTAGGTTTCTGGAAATGTTGTTCGATGGACGAAAGCTACAATTCATGAGTCAAAGTCGTTCTGTCCCTTCCGCTATGAACCTAAGTGCATGATTCCAAAAGTCACATTTTGGGGGGCCAAACAATACGTCTGCTGGGTGAAAGCATAGACCGGTGTGTGTTTCACTTCATTTTCATACAAATGTGTTGCCTTTCCTACTTCATTTTTAATCACGTAGTTGGTTCTTTCGGAAAGTAAAACAAAAATTGCAATTCTTCCTTTCTTTATAGTATTTATAAGTCAAAGCATTACGTAATCATTGTATGTTACTTACGTAGCTCATGGGGGAGCAAGCGGGGCACGTGCCCCGGGCTTGTGGTTGGAGGGGCGCCTAAAAGGGAGGTTATATATTAGTATTTTTCTTGCTGGTATTTAATAATTTTCATCAGAGTGCGAAATTATGAAATCGAAGTGGGAGGAGACTGGAGGACAGAAGAGAAAAAAACTCTCCGCATTTCTGGTGAGGACTGACTGGCGCAGACTATCAAAACTAGCCATAAGTTGTCAAATTAACAGTTGTACATCGTGGGAGATGATAGTGATTCTGAGTTGAGGTGTGAAACTTTACTCGAAATCGTCCGTCACTCAGATGGGGCACGGAATGGGGCGAATATGAAAATAAGGTTGCTGTGAAGTTTTCCGCAGAGTTGGTAAAAGTGAGACTAAGATTTTCGAAACACTTGATATATATATATATATATATATATATATATATATATATATATATATATATATATATATATATATATATATATATATATAATCAAGACTTGGCAATTTCAAGTTTCATCCCCCCCCAATCTTGTAATGCTCGCTACGCCGCTGAAAGAATTGTGAAAGAATTCCAAGTTTCGCATATGGGAGTACAGTGATGGAACTAGAGATTTCGCTTCTGAATTTTTTGACATCAATCTGAAGCTCCAACTTTGAGCTCTATGTGAACTCTCTGACAAGATGGGCTCCTTGCCTCTTTTTATTTAACCACCAAAACTATGCCAGATGGCTTCCAATGTATTGACGTGACGTGAAAAATCTGCCAGAGATACACCCGAGAATTCATGAGGAGTATTTAGCTGGAAAGTTTACTGTCGACATTAGTGAGAGACTATTTTCTGCAATGGCATTAGATCAGGTGCATGAACAGTGCAATGCTTACGTTAAGGGGGATGGAGGTGCAGTGGGATTAACAGAAAACCCAGACGTTTTGAGGCGATGGATAGTGGTTGGTCCTGAAGTAACAAGGTTGATACAAAAATTTGAGGAACGGTTTAAAAACCCTAACACAGCCACAAAGGAACACCATGAATGCTCATCGAAAACCCAGTCTTTATTTTTGATACATGCAAATAATTTGAAATATACTATTGAAGATTTAGGCAATCTATCTGAAGACAGCAGCCAAGGCTTGCTAAATATGTCATTGTTTCTCATTGTTTCTCAAAGTGGAATTGCGAATTTAAGAGAACTAAGAGATCTTCGAACATATCAATTTAAAGAATTTACAACAGGTAGTATGTATCAATTGAGAAACAGATCCAACGCAATCAAGTGAAGCTGTTCAAAACAAAAACTCCAACCAAGAGCAAATCCCAGTTGCTGATCAGAAGAGCAAGAAATGATGCCTGCCTCTTTTCAAAATTATATATCGGGTGTCAGCAACGAGGTTTTGATCTTGACGAATTTTTTTGCCATGAAAACCAGTCATTTTCATCATCTTTGTCAGACTGTGTTCGTCTTCGAAAATCCAAGAAATCTGATCTTCTTCAGTGTTTCAGAAATGTTTGTGAGTATCCCAACGACAAACCTTCAGCTTCATGTGCCATACTGGATGGCCCAGCCTTAGTCCTCATGATACCTTCTGGAGATGCCAAGACTTTTGATGTGTACGCAGAGATTTGTCAGCATAGTTCACGAATGGGACAGTATAAACAGAACTGAGATTGTCTGGAATGACTACAAACCTGACAGTTTGAAAGCTGAGACCACGATGTTTAGAAGTACTGGCGTCAGACGAAAAATTTGTAGTAATACACCTATGCCTAGAACTTGAAAGAACGTTTTATTCAATAGTGAAAACAAGAAGGAAGTCTTCGATCTACCTGCAACTAAACTCGTATCTCGAGTCGGGAAATAAGCCTTGACTACGAAAGGAGAAGCAATATTAGGCAATACACCATTATGTACCCATGAAGATCATCAGCCATGCAGTCAAGAAGAAGCGGATACAAGAATTTTGCTTTATGCTAAGGAGGCGTATCAAGATATACACAAATCTATCATCATTCGGGCAGTGGACTCTGATGTTGTAGTGACAAGTGCGGTGGCTCAGTGGTAGTGCGTTCACCTCCGGTGCTTGGGGTCCCTGGTTCGATCACAGCTGGCGCCGTGTGGACTTTGTGGTGGACAAACACCGTGCTCATGGGTTTCCTCGGTGTTCTCCCGTTTCCTCCTACTTTCTTCATTCCATATTTCATTCATTTCTCATCATCACCATCTCCTTTAGCCTAAGTGTGGGACCTAAAACTTAAAAAGATTTCATTTCATTTCATTTTCTGATGTAGTACTTTCTTTGTTCAAATTTAATAAATTACAAGCAGACTTCTTATGGATTGCATTTGGCACTGGAGAGAATTCAGAGTGCATCCCAATTTAACTACTATTTAGCAAGCTTGGGGTCAAAAAATCTACTTCCCTTCGTTTTTCCATGCATTGCTTGCTTCCAACACAACTTCCTCGTTTACTGGTTACGGAAAAACACTTAGGAAGCATACAGAAATCTCCCGAAGATCATACAGACATTCCAGATTTTGTCCCAGCAACCTGCAGAAATTGAGATGTTTATGGATAAATTTGTTGTTTTGATGTATGATAAGTCATGTAAAAATAACTTCAAAAACATAGGACGTTCTATGGAAAGAATACCACCAACAAATCAGCTTTATTTTAACATGTCTTGAAGAGTGCTTATCAAGCTGGCTATTGGTGGAGACAGTGTTTGGTTAAAAAAAAAATATATATATATCTTATCTGATCCAGGCCTTTAGGGTTGGCACAGAAATGAAACTGGGAGATTTGAGTCAACGTGGATAACTCTTCCTAAAGCAGCTCACGCATGTAGGGAATTATTCAGTTATTCTTGCAAAAAGTGCAACACTCCTCGTTCCATGTATCCTCGTCGCCAAAAGTGCCTTTACATCGCCGTGACGGGTATGTGACCGCGCAGTACTCCAAGGAAGGGATGGTTGCATAAGAAATTGTGAATAATTTTGAAGAGTTTTTATTTTGACTAGGGAAATAACATATGTATAAGGAGTAAAGGAACAGATTTAAAGCATCAGTACACTGTCATCTCTGAAAAGATTTGTATTTTCAGTTTTTCAGTTTATTATCTTCTATGTTCAGTTAATAACTGCTAACAATTGCTACTAGCGCATGTCACTCTTCAGGAATTTACTACGACATGTTCGCAGGACAGTTTTCTAACTCCTAAATGTATGCGTCAATAATTTCTTTCGTCTCACTGTCCTTATTTCAGAATGGAAACTGATTACGCTGAACGTGAATATGTTTCGCTGTCGTAAAGCAAGGTCCGTAATAAATGTAAATAAGGTTCTTCTTATTAAAAAAACACAGATGTATTTATTGTTTGTATAGCACAATATAATACAGTAAGTAAGCAACATGATAATCCTTAACACCAGCAAGATTTTTCCAACAGGAGGGGGCAGCAAAAGGCCGATATAGAGTTTTTCGATTTATTGCGCTATATATATTAAGTAGGTTCTTAGTCCAAAGGACTCGAAAAAAACGGCCCTGTGTCAAAAGGGCCCGCAACAAATTGGCCCTGGGTCAGAAAAGGCCGGGTCATAGGAGCGGCCTCTAAAGGGCACAAGTCAAAAAGACCCCGCAACAAAAGGGCCCGAGTCAAAAGGACCGGTTTCTAAACAGCAAGGGTCAAAAGAGCGACGCAACGAAAAGGCCTGAGTCAAAGCGGCTCAGCGTCAAAATTGTACGGGTCAAAAGTTATAAAGTTAAAACGCCCTGTGTCAAAAGAGCCTGGGTCGAAAGGAACCCTCCTCAAAAGGACCCGAATCAAAACGGCCCAGCGTGAAAAAGGTATGGGTATAAGGGTATCCGCGACAAAAGGGAACGACTCAAAACGACCCCGCGTCAAAAGGGCTCGAGTTAAATGGGGCCTGCGTAAAAAGAGCTCCGGGTCAAAAGTATCCCGCGTCAAAAGGGCCCAGGTCAAATCGGAACAGCGTGAAAAAGTTCAGGTCAAAATCGTCCTGCGACAAAGAGACCGGAGTAAAAAAGAACCCTGTGTTAAGAGAGCTCGAGTCAAAAGGGCTCTATGCCAAACGGACTGTGCCAAAAGGGGCTCCGCTACAAAAATGCCCAAGTCGAAAAGGCCCGGGTCTAAAGCTCTTTGCAACAAACGTTCCCGGATCAAAACGGCCCAGCGTAAAAAGAGCTCGTGTCAAAAGTGTCCTGCGACAAAAAGACCCGAGTCAAAATGGACCTGCGTCAAACAGGCCCAAGTAAAAAGGCCTCCGCGTGAAAAGAGCCCAGGTCAATAGGGCTCGGATAAAAGAACCCCCCCACAAAAAGTCCGGGTTCAAAATATCTCTGCAACAAAAGGGCCCGAGTCAAAAGGACCTGTGTGAAAGGGTCTCCGCGACAGAAGGCCCCGTGTCAAAATGGCCCCACGTCTAAAGGGCCCAGGTTAAATGGGCTTGAGTTAAAAGGGCCCTGCGTCAAAAGAGCCCGGCTCAAAAGGATCCCGCGAGAAAAAACCCGAGTCAAAAGGTTACTACGTCATACGGACCCGAGAAGAAACGGCCCCGCGTTAAAAGAGCGCAAGTCAAAAAGTCTGCAGGTCAAAAGGGCCTAGCGACAAAAGGCCCCGAGTAGAGACGGCCCCGCGTGAGAAGGAGCCCAGTCAAAAGACCCCGCGACAAATGGTCCCTACTTCGAAAGAGGCCGGGTCAAAAGGATGCAACTCAAAAGCGCACGGTTCAAACCAGCCCCGCTAGAAAAGAGCCCACGTCAAAAAGGCCTGCGTCAAAAGGTCTCCGCGACAAAACTGCCCGAGTCAAAACGATCCCGCGTCAAAAGGGCCCGGGTCAAAACAGCCCAGAGTGAAATGTCCAGGTCAAAAGTCTCCGCGAAAAAAGAGTCCAAGTCAAAATGGCCCGGATCGAAAAGACTTGAGTTAAAAGTTTCCGGGATAAAACGACCGAGCGTGAAAAAGACCTGGGTCAAAATGGTCCCGCGACAAAAAGAACCGAGTCAAAAGGGTCCTACGTCAAACGAGCCCGAGTATAAACAGCCCCGCGTCAAGAGAGCCTAGAAAAAATAAAGAAACATTCGCAATAATGTTACCTCGCCGGTTTTGAATGCTTAAGGCACCGGCTGAGAGTTACGCGGCTGAGCGAATGTAAAAAAAGAGCACAGGTCAAAAGGTCTCCGGGTCAAAAGGCCCCGCGAGAAAAGTCTCCGAGTCAAAAGATCTCCGCAACAAAAGGGCCAGAGTCACAACGGCCCCGCTACAAATGGATACGAGTCAAAACAGCCCGCGCCAAAAGAGCTTGGTGAAAGGGTCCCGCGACAAACTGGCCCTACATTAAAAGAGCCCGGGTCAAAAGGACCCGCCTCTAAAGGACACGGGTGAAAATAGCCCCGCTACTAAAAGGCCAGATTCAAAACGGCCCCGCGTCAAAATTGCCCGGGTCAAAAGGAATCGAGTTAAATGAGTCCTGCGTCAAAGCAGACTTTGTCGAAAGAACCCTGCCTCAAAAGGGCCCGAGTCTTACGGCCCAGCATGAAAAAGGTCTGGGCGTAAGTGCTCCGCGACAAAAATGCACGAGTGAAAATGGCCCCCCCCGTCAAAGTTACCCGGTAAATACGGTTTCACGTGCAAAAAGCCTGAGATAAAAGCAAGAGTGAAAATCAGGTATGCACGAGGGAATAATATCCTCTTCGTAAGTTGAAGTGATTGTGCAAAGGAAGGAGAAATATCTGTAGTTATTATTAACAAATAGTAAATTTGAATGGTGATATTAATTTAGTTTTTTGTTAATTGTTCTGCAACAATCTCTATCGCTTCTCCATCAAAGTTCGCTTCCTCTTCCGACTTTCTGAATCAAACCTTATCTATTATTGACTTTCCCCTTAGGTCTAAAATTCCATTTCAATCCCTGGATCAAAGTATAGAATGAAAAATATTCTGTGGAAAAGATTAGTTTAATGTTGCTCTGAGAAGACATATGTGGATCTCTATACAGGGCATTGGGACAGAACAATAATATAGAGTTTTTCGATTTATTGCCCTATATATATTAAAAGTCATAGTTTATCATTGATAGCGTATATCCTCTTACTTTTTAAAATTGCCACAGTAGCCTATTAGTCAGAACATACATCTCCAGATATAATGTAAAGAGAAGAGAAGGAAGGAGATATGCCCAGTGGCCTAACTAGTTTTACTGTGCCCTGGATCGATTCATTCCATTGGTGATCGATTTGCTCATACCCTCCTGCCCCACGCATTTCAGCTGCTGCGTTATATATATATATATATATATATATATATATATATATATATATATATATATATAGATAGATAGATAGATAGATAGATAGATAGATATAGATATATATAATATATATATATAAGGTTTGTCCGGAAAGTAATAGGACTGAGTCGATTTTAAAAAAAATATTGTGCCAATCGTTACAATTCTTTGAAAACTTTCAAAATAGGCTTCTTCTGCGTCGATGCAGCGCTGCCAGCGCGATTTCCAAGCATTGAAGGCGTCACGGAAGTCATTCTCCGGAACAGCCTTGAGAGCCGCGGTGCAAGCTGCTTGGATCCCCTCTGTCGTCTCAAAATGCTTGCCTTTCATCGGGCATTTCAGGCGAGGAATCAAAAAAAAGTCCGGGGGGGCCACATCTGGGCTGTAGGGCGGCTGCGGAAGCGTTGGGTTGCCGACCTTGGTCAGGTAGCTATTCACAAGAAAGGCGGTGTGAGCCGGAGCGTTGTCGTGGTGCAGCTTCCAGTCAGCTCCGATATCTGGTCGGACCCGATTGATCCTTTGTTTGAGTCTCTTGAGCACTTCCACGTAAAACTTGGCGTTGACGGTTTGTCCAGGAGGAACAAATTCATATGGGACGAAGCCTTTGATGTCAAAAAAGACAATGAGCATCGTTTTCACTTTGGATTTGCTCATTCTTCTCTTTTTGGGCGAGGAGACGCCGGCGTGTGCCACTCGGAAGATTGACTCTTTGTCTCGGGATCATACTCAAAGATCCATGATTCGTCACCTGTGATTACGTTATTCAAAAATTGGGGGTCACTTTCACACATGTTCAAATTTTCTTCGCACAATTCCACTCGCAGCAATTTCTGGTCGTCAGTGAGCACTTTTGGGACAATCTTCGCGCACACCTTGCGCATGTTCAAATGCTCCGTCACAATTTCATGAACCACAGTTTTTGGTAAATTTAACATCTGGGCAATTAAACGAATACTTAGTCGACGGTCTGAGTTCAAAAGTTCGCGCACACGAGTCACATTGTCGGTGTTTGTCGAAGTCGATGGTTTTCCAGCACGGTCTTTATCGGCGACCTCTTCCCGGCCCTCCGAAAAGGCATTGTGCCACCGAAACACACCACTTCTTGCTAAAGCATCATCTGGGTAAGCCTGCTTGATCATATCAAACGTCTCTGTCGCAGATTTACCGAGTTTAACACAGAATTTAATCGCGTACCTCTGCTCTAACGAACGCTGCATTTTCGGCTTGCACCACTCACAGAAACACGTCGCGCGAAAAAGCCTGTCCTGACTCTCCGTGTGCTCGGAGACAACTGACCAGCTGATCGTTCGTTAGCTAGGAACGCCCTCTGCTGGATTCAGTCGGTGCGTGCACGCTCCGAAGTACAGTCATGGCGGAATAAAATCAGTCCTATTACTTCCCGGACAAACCCTGTATATATATATATACTAACAGTATACAAAGTTATTTTTATTAAGAAATCAAAGTTTTTACATATCTTTTTCCTAAGTTATCACTACATACTTAATTCGTAACTACTATCGTGGGGGATCAAATTTGACCTCCGCAAACACATTTCTAGCTGTGGACAATATATATATTGTTTCACTGAGGCTTCAGTCGTCTATTCTCAGTTGACCTTGCTAGGGGGCCGGGGTGGCTCAGTGATAGAGTATTCACCTCTGGTGCATGGGGTCCTGGGTTTGATCCCATCCCGCGCAAAGTGAACCTTGTGCTGGATAAACACTGTGTGCGTGGGTTTTCTCGGGGTTCTCCAGTTTCGTCCCACTTTCTTCATTCCACCATTTCATTCATTTCTCATTATCGCCGCCTCCTTTACCCTAGCCGGCATAATCGTGGGTCGTAAAACTTAACGGTTGCATTTTTTCAGTTGATCTTGAGATTTCGTAGCGAGTTGTTGTTCGTGTCCATGCACTTTGTTGTTTCGATAGTTTCGGACCTCGGGGTCGAAATTTTCCCCAGGATAGTACTTGCGCTATACGTTTCCTGCATTACATTTTTCTGTTGTTTTCTTGGGGAGTGTTACGGAGATGTGTGCAGAACTCGGAACTGGCAGATTTTGCAGAATGTGGTTTCTTGCAATTTTCTATAGAATACTGGACGTTGCATGCTTAAATAGCCTTGTTTTTTTTACCATCTTTCCAACGAACAAGAAGACTTCAGAGACGAGACTTCATGAGGAGTATTACGTTGACTCTCGCTCAAGATCACCTAAAAGTAAGGGGCGAATGCGGGACACTTTCTCGTAGGCTTCGGCAGTCATTGTTACGACTAACTGATAGGAACATCGATGAAGACTGTCCGCAAACAGATTCTCCAGCTAAAAGGAGGAGATGTGCTATTTGTCCTCGAATTGATGACATAAAACGTTCTTGGATTTGTTCTATGTGCAACCGAAATGTGCATAAGGGTCAATCAAGAAAAATCAGTATATGTACTGACTGTCAGTAGAAGAACTAAAGTGTCTATATTTGTTCTGTCTAATGGATATGTGATTAAGACACATTTAGGGGTCGTCCACATATTACGTAACGCGGCAAGGAGGGAAGGGGGTTCGGCCTTGCGTTATGAAGAGTGATAAGGGGGAGGAGGGGTTTTAGGTCTTCGCTACGTAACAGTTTTTTCTGCTGTATTTTTTATTTTTATTCTCAGATTTATATGCAATCTTTTAAACAAATAATTTTGTTTTTTTCTTTTTTATAAATTAGCTAGAATACCCGTTTTTCATACGGGGAGAATACGTTTCATTTTGGATATATAGGGCACCAAAACTGTCACCATCAACTTACGGACTCCATAAACTTTGGATTCGACACAAATATCGGTCATATTCGATCACTTTTATATATCTCCCCTTCCCCAAGTTGCATGGCCAAATTTTAATTTAAACGGCATCGAAAGTGTTACTGTTCATCTCAGCGACCCCTAACACCATGGTCTCGACTCTAATATCAGTCATTTTCGAACATTTTGTATATGTCATCCTCCACTTTACCCAAGTTGCGGGGTGAATTTGGATTTAAACTGCATCGAAAGAGTCACTGTTTATCTCAGCGACCCCGAAATCTATGCATTTGACACTAACATGGTTCATTTTCAATCATTTTTTATATATTCCCCCTCCCCCAAGTTGCACCTTCAAAGTAAAATGATAAAAAACATCCCAGGTCAGAACTTCATCTATGTTGAAAATTTGAACGAGATCGGTCGGATGGTTAAGAGTTATTAAGTTACAAACATAGTCACTTTCATTATATATATATATATATATATATATATATATATATATATATATATATATATATATATATATATATATATATATACGAGGGTTGGAACTTAAATAGTGGCAACACTGCTGTGGAGACACTATGCAATGAAATGTACTAGTGGCGCTGATAGCGCACGTTGTTGACATATCTACCTAACCTCCGAGCAAATAGACTCGCCCGTCCCACGTCACTGGCAGGCGCACAAGCGAGGGAAGAACAAATCACTTGTGAGCAAGCGGTCTAACGTAAAGGTGTCAAATT
Organism: Thermobia domestica; assembly: GCF_964235325.1. Taxonomy (NCBI): domain Eukaryota; kingdom Metazoa; phylum Arthropoda; class Insecta; order Zygentoma; family Lepismatidae; genus Thermobia; species Thermobia domestica. Next base: position 166,901,738 of record NC_137461.1, on the reverse strand, counting down.
CGCTAGTGGACAGTGGACAGTGGACAGTGATCCACGCCTGACGATTAGTGAGCTCGCCCACGAAACCGGATTAGCGCGTAAGACTGTGCTTCGCATTCTGAAGGAAGCCTGGGCATGCGCAAAACTGCATCACAATAGGTTCCGTATGAGTTGATGGAAATGCAAAAATGGATGCGTTACGACGCTGCTCAGACGCACTTGGAGCGGTATGAGCGCGAAGGCGAGGCTTTCTTACGCCGTATCGTAACACTGGATGAGACATGGGCCAGATCTTACGAGCCAACACTGAAACGCCAATCCATCGAATGGCGTCATTATGGGTCGCCGCGAAAGTCGAAAGTGCGTCAGAGCCCCAGTATGGTGAAAGTTATGGTGTGTTATCCTAACGCATTACGTTCCTCCAGGGCTGACCGTCAATGCCCTAATCCGGTTTCGTGGGCGAGCTCACGAATCGTCAGGCGTCAATCACTGTCCACTAACGCGGCAACAGCTTGCACTTCTTCTTCAGAGACGCTAGGACAACCTGCCCGATGCATGTCCGCCACAGTTTGCCGACCTTCGTTAAAGGTTTTTACCCACCGTGCCACTGTTCTATACGGCAATGCCGATTCCCCACACGCCTCTTGAAGCCCTTGATGACACTGACATGCTGTACGACCTCTGGCACATTCAATCTTGATCCGTTGTTCCTGTTTCGAAAACATAGTGACACCTTTACGTTAGACCGCTCGCTCACAAGTGATTTGTGCTTCCCTCGCTTGTGAGCCTGCCGTTGACGTGGGACGGGCGAGTCTACTTGCTCAGAGGTTAGGTAGGTATGTTAACAACGTGCGCTATCAGCGCCACTAGTACATTTCATTGCATAGTGTCTCCACAGCAGTGTTGCCACTATTTAAGTTCCAACCCTCGTATATATATATATATATATATATATATATATATATATATATATATCGACATAGATAAATAAATATTCCTATTGTTTTGGAAAATTGCGAACTATAGCCTATATAAATTGAATCATACAGAAGAGATTCGAAGACGCACTAGACACCAGCGTAAATGGTGGCGAATCCTGCATGTATTACAATATAATAAAACTCCGTTTTGTGGCTATCGCAGCATTGGATTTAGAGAACACGCTTTTCCGGAGTTAGTTGTTAGTGATCGTCACCACCGCCTGAAAATGCCCTCATGTTCCCACTAGTATTGCTATTTCTGAGAATGTTATCTGAAACCTTTGATTTGAATCATTACTCACTCTATTCTTCTAAGGGGTTTTGCATGGGAAACAGAAGAAATTCTTTTTCGTGAAATTATATTTTCCGCGATGGAACGATCCAGGATTTGTAGATCAAAATAAGATATTAAAAAACCTAATTCGTCGGATATTATCTCGTACTAAATTTTTGATTTTTGAATTTGAATATTTCTGAAGAAATTGAGTTTATTCGCATTCTCGCACTGATTTAGGACAAGAAGAATATGAAAAGAGGTAAACTGAAGTCCGAAGTCCAAAAAAGATGCTCGAGAGCTTCTTCACAAACGAGATGTCCCTGCTTCCTCACATGCGCAGCCACTTTGAATCTGTGGTCGACGAGGAAGGCAACTTTGCATCGTCGAAACTGGCGAATTTCAAATGCATGAAGCATCCTGGATCCCTGAAAAAGAGATCGATGTTAGTTCTTCAGATCCTGTTCCACCTTCATCTTTCTTGTCAGTACGAGGGTCACTACGAAAGTTTTCAGATGTGAAATAACTTACTTAAAATCAATTTAACACTTATATTTTCTCAAAGTATTCACCATTACACTGTACACACTTTTGCATCCTCAAAAGTCAATTTTGGAAGCAGTGTTGCCAGCCTTTTTCTTCAAGTGTTGAAAGTTCGTTCTCGTAAGCCACTACAGCTTCTTCAGGGCTGCAAAATCTCTTCCCACGCATGCGATCTTTGATCCCGGGGAACAGAAAAAAATCACACGGGGCCAGGCCAGGGCTATACGGCGAATGAGACATAAGTTTGACCTCCCTAGATTCTAAAAACTGAATTGTGATATTGACCGTGTGTGCGGACGCGTTGTCATGATGAAGCAGGATCCCACGCAATCCAGTTCTTGGACGCCGTTCCCGAAGGTTCTGGAACACTTTTGTTAGGCAAACAGTAGTGTACCATTGAGCAGTAACAGTCCTTTGTTCTTCAAGTGTAACAGTAGCAACATGGCCAGATTTGGAGAAGAAAGTTGCGACCATATTCTTCCCCACACTTCGCGGTCGCTTCACTTTCGTGGGTGGATTTTCGTCTGGAAAGATCCAAACTGTAGACTGGCGTTTATTTTCAGAGTCAAATTGATAGATCCAAGTCTCATCACCAGTAACAATGTCAGAGACGCGTCGATAATTGCCTCCATCAAATCTTGCAAGCATTTCTTCACACCTTTACACACGCATGCGCTTGTGCTGTTCAGTCAAAGTGTGAGGCACCCAGCGAGATGAAATCTTCATGAACCGAAGATGAACATGAAGAATTTTTGTTACTGCTAGCGATCCAATGTTCACTGTAGATTCAATGTCCTTGAAAGTTGTTCGAGGATTTTCTCGAATCATTTGTTCCACAGCGGCAATGTTTTCATCTGACATAGCTTTTGCAGGACGTCCAGCTCTCTCTCCATCTTTAAGCGATGTCCGGCCTCTTCTGAATTCACCAAACCACCGAAAAATTGTAGCACGGGAATTAGCAAGGTCCCCAAATGCCCCCTGGAAACGGTCAAAGCTTTGTGTCTCGTTCAAACCACTTTTGAAATCGTAAAGAATCATTCCCCGAAAAGGTTCCCTTTCGAGCTCCATTCTAGACAGCCGAATACTGCTTACATCAACAAACAAGTGAAGGCGATACGCCGTTGAAACCTGCTTCGCTTCTTTGCTCTGGATACCACTACCGAACGCAATTGTTGGAATTCAAATACTGTGCCACAACAATGCGTATCTCAAAACTTTCGTAGTGACCCTCGTTGTCATCATCTGACCGAAAAGGATAGGTGTGATCTCCTTGGGAAACGACAGTATGCAGTTTTGAAGAATTAGGACTGTTAATTAAGCAATCTTATGGGATTAAAATATTATTACCATCCTACCATTTTCTAATACGTACCGGTACTTTGATTTATTAGTGAAAAATACTACAAATATATTCAGAAAAAGAGCATTTTGTAATAAAATTTCTGCTATTAAAAATAGTTTTTATTATAATAACTCCCAAAATAAGGAAAATTGGTGAGAAAGCAAAAATCCAAAAGTGTTACGTAACGAACGGGGGAGGGGTTCAGCCTTGCATTACGAAGTGTGACAAGGGGAGGGAGAGGACAAAAATTGGTCAAAAGTAGCGTTACGTAATATGTGGACGGCCCCTTAAGACTAATCATTGTGTGTATTGGTAGGTAGCCAAGCAGGTAGCTGTAGCCAGCCCAAAAATATGAGGGGGCGGTAGAAGTTAGGGGGCCGATCCAACCATATTATAGTTCATCATTATAGTATAGCAGTTCATTTGCAAGCCTACCGTGAATATTTTAGGGGGCATACGTAGGGTGGGTCCTGGGGGTCCGCCCCCCGAAATCCCGACTTTTAAAAAATGTAATCTACTTTTAGGGGCAATTTTAGAAATTTTCATATAATTTAGCCTCAAATTGTATTTGGACCCCTCCAAAACGCTTTACGCCCCTCCCGAAATAAACTTCTGGGTACGTCCCTGTTAGGGGCAACAGTAAAACTGTAGGGGGGCCCGGCACCCTAGTTCCCCTGTGGATACGGGCCTGCAGCCAAGCAACTAATCAAACACAAAAGCATCAATTGTCAGCTTTTTGAATGACAAGTTACATTTTCTCAGCACTAATAATTGAATGCTTTTTTACATAAAAATAAGTTTATTTTCATACTTTATTTTCGGATAACAAAAAACTTTATTTCATTTAAGTATGTTCTTTCGCTTCGTAATAATCTATTACCAAAAGACCATTAGTCAAAAAATATTTTGAAAATATCTTTTGTCCCCAAAACTAGTTAAGTCCATTAAAGTATAGCATTAGTAAACGGTCAACAATCAACTGCCAATGGTAACACGTATTAACATATTTTAATTTCAAAACAAATAATGGTGTGAAATCTGACCCCACGATAGTACTTATGCAGTATAAAAATAAGGATATTAGTAAAGAGTTAATATGAATTATGTTAATAGGAAATTAAATTAAAAATAATTTACTCTACATAATCTAAGAAAAATAATGATAATAATAAAATAAAATAATGCAATAATAAAAAGATGGTAATAAAAAGTTTTTTATTGTAATCCTGGATTCTCTCGTGTTGAACAACATGGCTTTCCTCAATGCAGCCTCCAGAAGGGCGATAAATAATTATTATGAAGCACTCTAGTTCACATTTTTGGTTAGCCAACCACATATCAAGAAATGTCTCAAATTTATTTTTCAGACCTGCCCCCTCCCCCCCTCAAAACTTCCTGGATCTGTCCGTGATATCGGTTGTTGCCAATTAACTGATAATAGTCATAGCGTACCTTTTGAAATGTTTTCAAACGCTCTTTGCATAAGGAACAGTTTTCCGTATTCTTTATTTTTTCCTTTCTTTTTTTTTCGCCCTTTTACTGTGCTGGAAAGGGACTCCATGAGCAGTGTTTGGCACACGACCCACTCGGGAGAGTAATGCTCCCAGAAGTACGTTTTTTTCGCGCGCTACTCTAGTCAGCTGTTCTAAACGCTATCCTAGCCAGTTGTTTTAAGTTGGTCACAAAATTTATATCATGGAGTACAAGGGGAACAAAACGAGCTCTGCGGGGTTTCTAACCCGTTCCTACTACTACTACTACTTATCTGCACAAAAGTAAGTAAATCACTTTTTTGAATATTATTTTCATATTATTTTAATTTAAAAAGTGTTATAAAAATATTTTAAAAATGTAAAAAAAGTCCTCGAGCCGGGTTTGAACTCACGCCAAAAGGGACTTTTATTAATAGCATATAGCACTAGCCCACTCGGCCACGAAGACCGACAACAATAATTATTTGACTTCTGCTATTAAAATGCAACGTGGCAAGAAATTGGTAACACCAACCAATCAGAACTGTGTTTCTCGTTCCTACTTCCGAGAGCATTACTCTCCTGAGCTAGTCCTTTTGGCAGAAGCTATGTGCGAGCAGCTCTGAAGTTGAATGTTTTCAAGGCCAAGGCCACCAACACATTTTGATAAGTACACTGTCGCGTGATTCACCCTTAGGGAGTGAGTATGCCACAGCAGTTGCATTGTGTGTTTCCGTATGATACTGAGATATTTCTTTGGTAGGAAAATAGTTTTGTATGGAACCAAAGACGACTGAATATAAAAACATTTAAAAGGTATACTCGGCCTGCAAGACTTACATGGCGGGCTTTACTTTGATGAATAAGGACAATCACTACCACAGTGCATGTGGCACGAAAGTTGTAGTCTACGTGTCTGCCATGAGTTGGTCAGCTGTGTTTGCGCACATCAGGCTTGACTTTCGTTTGTTGAGTACAGCACCTGAAATCCATTCATAATTCGATATGAAGGTTTCAACAAGTGACAGTTCTTGTGGATTGTTAATATGTTTTAGCTACTAAATGAGTGTCTTCATTATTCGATTTAAAAAGAACAAATAAAGCTTTTTACTTTGGGTTTTCTGTTTTCCAAGCCTAGAGGCATTGTAGAACACGTTATGTGTGGTTTCACGCCTTTCTGCGTCGAGACATAGGAGGTCATGACGTCAAAAAATAGTTTGTTATTAGGCCGATATTTATTTATTTTTTTTTTTTTATTTTTTTGGCGGATTTACTTTTGCAACTAGAAGATTGAAATTTTGCACAAACATGCAGTCCACCGGACAAAATTTATCAGATTTTTCAGGTGATCTCTGCGTTAACACTGGGGGTCCATAGGGGCAAAAAGGTAAAAAACTATTTTTAACCAAAAAAATCTCTTTTTTTCGCGATTTTCACGCCTTAGATACACGATGGAGACATGTGAATGGTATCGTTTGAAAGCCAGTTCTGAAGAGAATTATGTACGACCCACGATTCTAGGATAAATAGGGATGTCTCAAGGAAACTTCTACACAAGATCCTGTTTTATACGGGAATCTGGGGTAAACACGTTACCACTACACCACTGATTGCTTTAGCCAAACTTTGTTTAACAAATGGTGTAGTGTTTCTTTCTGAGAACGACAACACGAGAAGTTCATACTGCAGATCAATGATGTCTTTGGAATGTTCTGGTAATTCCCTTGCCCTTTCCCAACCAACATTCGTAAATCGTCTCTATCATGATACAGGTGTTTGCTTTCATATTCTTACGTAATGCTTGTCCAGTATGTTAAGTCGATTCTTCACAATCACATTGTAAAAATATTAACTTTGACGTGAATAAGATTTGAACCTATGTTACATAGCTGTATTATGCATAAAGCCACTGCGTTACCCGAACACTTTCATGCCACCTGAAATTAGAAGCCAAATATTACTTACTTTAGGTGTGATCTTTGGAACGAATCAAAGTGCACAACGAAATTGATTTATTCGACGGCCTAGAGAGAAATTAGTGCCCACTAATAAATGAAAGAAATGCATACAATCCAGGAAAAATTACAGAAATAAAACATATTTTCAGTAATTTCGTCGTGCAAGCTCAAAAGTACGGGAATAATAATAATAATAATAATAATAATAATAATAATAATAATAATAATAATAATAATAATAATAATAATAATAATAATAATAATAATAATAATAAATGTGTACATTCACACTATAGTAGTCTATTATTATTATTATTATTATTATTATTATTATTATTATTATTATTATTATTATTATTATTATTAGCATCAATTACCCGCTTCATTGGGTTAAATTGAGAAAAAAATATTAATATGGTCCGTTACTCAGTCACTGTTTCGTGTTACTAAAGCCCTCTTTGATATCGGTCATTTTCGTTGTGTTTTTTATATCCTCTCCCATCCCTATGTTGTGGGGCACGGCATCTGCAGTGTCATTGTTGATCTCAGCGAGCCGGAAAACTGTGAATTCGACACTGATATTGGTTATTTCGATCATTTTTATGTCTCTCCCTCCTCCCACTAGAGGGACTGAATTTGGATTTAAACAGCATCAGGTGTGTCACTATTAATCTCAGCGAATCCAAAATTTACAGATACACCACTTATACCAGTAATTTTTCGTTCTTTGTTAAATGTCGCTCCTCCTCTTTATCTCTTTAGTTCCAACGTCCAAGTGATATGACAGAAACCATCTCAGGTTCGAACTTCATCTAGGTTGAAAATTTGATCGTGATGGATCATTTGTTTCGCGAGTTATCAACTTTTATTTACACTTTTTAACTTCTCCCTCTCCACAACCCTAAGCTATATCGTCAAAGTAAATAGATAAATGTTATCTAAGGCCCGAACCTGATCTGTGTTGAAAATTTAATTGAGATCGGTCGGGTGGTTCAAGAGTGATGAAGTCACAAAGACAGCCACTTTCATTTTCATTTTTTTTTTACATGTACCTCCCTCTCACCGGCCCCTACGTTGCACCGTCAAACTGAAATGACAAAAGTACCTTATCCGAACCTTATCTATGTTGAAAGCTTTATAGAGATCAGTTGGGTGGTTCAAGAGATTAGGAGCCACACACATAGTTACTTTCAATTTTATAATATAGGTTATTATTATTATTATTATTATTATTATTATTATTATTATTATTATTATTATTATTATTATTATTATTATTTGCTTACTTTTGAACTTGCACGGATAAATTACTGCAAAATATGTTTTAATTTCACATTCTTTCCTCGATTGTAAGTTTTTTTTTTTTATCAGTGGGCACTTATTTCTCTCTAGGCCGTCGAACAAATCAATTTTGTTGTGCACTTTGTTGCAAATAACGTTACAGGAAGAAGCCGATTCGTTCCAAAGATCAGGGCTAAAGAAAGTAATATTCGGCTTGAAATTTTAGATGGCATGATAGTGTAGGGGTAACGCAATGGCCTTATGAATAATATTGCTATATACGAGAGCCATCCAGAAAGTGATACCCGTTTGCGCCGCTTGAAGCGCTGACGACTCGGAAAGCCGCTGGGCAAGGTCATAACGCGTCAGTGGCTTGTCTGCCTGCTCTGTGCGAGGTTGCGTGATGCTAGCAGTGCCTGTGTTGTGTCTGTGCTCATTTATAATGATTAAACGAATTGAGAACCCCGCCAGTTGTGAAGTGAGGGCCGTGATTAAATTTCTTAATGAACGAAACGTTCGACCTTGTGAAATTCATCCCCAATTAAAGGAGGTGTATGGAGACATTGCGATGGACGAGTCGTCTGTTCGGCGCTGGTGTCGCAACTTCAACCTGGGGAGGGGGAGTACACACGACGAGGAGCGTTCAGGGAGACCATCTGTCATTACAGACGAACTACTGAGGTCAGTGGACGAATGAGTGAGGAACGATCGGCTCGTCACAATTGATGAACTCTGTGAACATTTTCCTAATGTGTCTCGATTTTCTGGCGGGAAAAAGATTTGACAGTGATGACGAACTTAAACGAGGCGTAACTACGTATCTCAATACACTGGTGGCGGAGGACTATGACCCTGGAATACAAAAACTCGTCACACGGTATGACAAATGCCTAAATTTGCTTGGTGATTATGTGGAGAAGTAGTGTAAAGTATGCTCTTTCCAATAAAAATGTGTATATTTGTTAATATGTACTGCTGTGTCTTTATTGCACAAACGGGTACCAATTTCCGGATGACCCTCGTAGCATAGTGATTGTGAAGAATCGACTTATCATATTGGACAAGCAATACATAACAATGTGAAAGCAAACACCTGTATCATGATAGAGACGATTTACGAATGTTGGATGGGAAAGAGGACAAGAATTACCAGGACATTCCAAAGACATCGTTGATCTGCAGTATGCAATTTTCGTGTTATCGTTCTCAGAAAGAAACACTACACCATTTGTTAAACAAAGTTTGGCTAAAGCAATCGGTGATGTAGTGGTAACGTGTCAGACTTCCAAATGAAAAACCTTGGTTCGATACTCCATCAGGTAGTATGATTTTTTCGCATAAAATAATGGCTGCAAAAAGAGACTCCTCTTCTGATGGAGAACTTACAAGGCATCACTAGCGACAGTTCGAGTAAATAGTGTGTGCGTTCTATATCATACACTGCAATAGTAAGTATGCTTCATATTTATATTCGTCCCGTCCCTCTCTCTTTCTTTCTTGACGTTTCCCTATCTTTCTTTGCATCTTTCACTTCTCTAGCTCTCTCCCTCTCACACATACATGGAGTTCATATTCCAAAGTTAAAACGGAGCAGAAGCCTGGTCCGGGGAATCTAATTAACTGTTAACTTCGGCGACGTGTTTTTCGTGCTCTGGGGATAACATCAACGACCGTAGTCATCTCTGACAGAAATACTGTTTAAACGCAAGGAAATAAGTAAAATATCTTTTTTATCCTCTGGGTTACCGAATCTCAGTCGAATTATCGGTTCACTACGGATTTAAATTCCTCGATCCAGTGGTGGTCTATAACCTAACCAACATCATACGACTGACACGATGATGCGTATGAGCTCTTAGCGTGTTCCTTCTCTCTGTGCAAATTACGTTATATTCGGTAAAGATGAAATCAATGCTGGATGTTCGGAACAGATAACTCTTCGGAAAAGACTAGAAAATGGTACCTCTCTGGTTATTTGAAAACAAAATTTCATTTTACTAGTTCGACACAATATTTGTTCCCGTCCTATAATTCAATGTGTTTTATTCACGTTGAAATTTGAAAGATGCTACATCTATGAGAAACATGAACTTTTCCTTTCCAACATTTGTAGCTTTCCATTACGATACAGTTTGGACTTTTAATATAGGTTATATCTGATAGATATTTAGCAATAAAATAGCACTCTTCAATTTTCTCTTTTTTCTTTCTTTCTCTTTTCTTTTCGTTTCGTTTTTTTCGTTCAGTTCGCATTAGTAGTCTGAAATGGAAGATATGACCAACGCTGTCTACTGGGTATATTAGAATGTATTTTGGATCATTACGTCCAACGAACACTACCGAATTTGCAATCGAACCATGCGGAAACAAAGCATGTGTGTTAAACCTTTGACATTATCCTAGATGTGTCTCGGAGATCTACAGTTCTACTTGAAATTGAGTATGCTATCCATTATGAAAGTAACATAATAAATATTTAAAGGATCGTCTGTATATTCGAATAGTTCTGAAAAACTATGTAAAAACAAACATTATTTCTATATTACTCTTGGATTTCTGGAAACGGAACTTTATAATGTTAGGTTATTTTCTTACTACGTTTGAATTCCACAGTTTTATCTGTTCTCCCGTTACTTTTTCTTCTTCTCCTCTCCTTTCCTCCTCTCTCTCTCTCTCTCTGCTCATTTCTGAATCTCTGTGTAATAGACATTCATTGGTTTCAATTTTTCATTGTGGGTGTTTCAGTTTCTCCCTACATCAACCTATGAATCTTGTTTCGTCTCTTTTTTGTTATTTCTTTTTATCTATACTAATACATGTATAGTTTGAAATAAAAATTGCGCTCATGTTGTTAGCTAATTTTAGTATGGAAGAGAAGAAAGGAGGTGAGAGAGGGGTCTCTTTACCTGACACGACTATGTGATAAGAAGATGTATATTTGGTGGCCTAACTGCACGGCGTTAGCTGTCGCAATTTTTTGATGCGGAGTTTACCATTTAAAAGGCTGCTGTATTGTGATAAAACGAGACCTGAAGTATGATCATACGATAAATAGGGATGATGCTGATGTCGCTTTATTGAATGTCTGTAATTTACTTTTAAACATCGGACACCCTGTAAAACAGAGCATACTCTGTCCCAAACAGATGATGTGTCACAAACGAGTTCACATTCTCATTTGTAGGAATATTAAGATATAAGTTAGTCTAAAAACATAACCTTTTATATTTAATAATATTGTGTGATATGCAATATGGCGGAATTCAAGATCGGTTCGAAGGTGACCCCACTCCAAGTCAATGCAATAATGCCAATTGTAACAATTTTTGCCTCCATCCACGCACGTCGTTATTATTGTTCTGTCCCAATACTTTTGACTAACCCTGTATACAGCTCCACATGTGTCTTCTGACTGCAAAATTAAACTAATCGCTTTCACAGAATATTTTTCATACTATACTTTGATCCAGGGCTAGAAATCGAATTTTAGAAATAAGGGGAAAATGAATAATATATAAAGTAACAAGAATACAAACTCCGAAAGACGGGAGTGCAACCTTACTTTAATGGAGAATGACTTAAGTAATAGCATTTGTTACAGAACAATCAACAACCAAACAAAACTTATATCACGATTCAAATTTCCTATTTGCTACTAATAACTACAGATATTTTTCCTTCTTTTGCACAAAACCATCAACTTACCAAAGGGACAATATACACTTGTGCATGCTCGATTTCCTCTCGTGCTTTGATCTCAGTCTTTTTAGCCGTGGAACCGGGCCCTTTTGACGCGGGGCCTTTTTCAGTCGGGACTATTTTACGCGTGGCACTTTCGACTCGAACGGTATTGGTGCGGGGCCGTTTTGACTCCGGACCTTTTGACCAGGGCACTTTTGAAACAGCGCCCTTTTGACGCGGGCTCATTTGTCGCCGACTCCTTACCCAGGCTCTTTCTACCCGGGACCGTTTTGACTTGGATCCTTTTGACTCGGCCCCTTTGGTCGCCGAGCCCTTTAGACGCGGGACCGTTTTTAACTAGGTCAGTTTTGTCATGGGGCCCTTTCGCCCGGGGCTCTTTTGACTCGGACATTTCGGTCCTCGCCCTTCTGGCATAGAATATATATTCACCAGCTGAAATGCGTTGGGCAGGGGGAAGTTATGAGTAAATAGATGATCAACGATCCAGGGCTCAGTAAAAATACTTAAGTAAGTGGTCATATATCTTTCTTTCTCCTGATTTCCACTCTTGATCTCAGGCTCTTTAGCCGTGGAATTGTATTTACCGGGCCTTTTATCAAGGGGCTTTTTTGACGCGGGGCCTCTTTTGACTCGGGGCATTTTGTAGCGTGGCCCTTTCGACTTGGGAACTTTTGACACGGGACAGCCTTCACCCGTGCCCTTTTGATGCGGTGTCCTTTTTCACCGGGCATTTTTAGATAGGACCCTTTTGTCGCGACGACCTTTTGACTTGGGCACTTTTGACAGCGGGGCCCTTTTGATTTGGACCCTTTTGTCGCCGGTCCCTATTCACCGGGGTCCAGTTTACTTGGGCATTTCTGTCTTCGCCTTTTTTCCGTGTCCTTCTGACAGAACTATATACAGATGGTGATCAGAAAAATGGAAACACCTGTAGTTGGCAACACGTCAGATGTATGGGTTGGCAGTTGTGTCGTGGCGCCCGCAGCGCCGGACCGCTGGTGGTGGTGTGTTAGGTCGGTCTCCATACTACGTCAGGCGCAGTGGAGCAGCAGTGTCCAGTGGCTGCAGCACAAGGAGGTAGTGTAAAATGGGAGACCTCTCAGATTTTCAAAGAGGGCAAATTGTTGGTGCGCGGTTATGTGGAGTGAGTGTGACGGCAGTGGCTACTGTGTTAGGTGTGTCGCATGGGACAGTGTCGAAGGTGATGACGGCCTACACAACACATGGGAAAACGACATCGGGGAAGCGGAACAGTGGGCGGAAGAAAATCATGGGTGACAGGTCACGCCGGGTATTAAAGCGCATTGTCCCGCAGAACCGTCGTGCCACTTCGGAGCAAGTGACGGAGGAACTCAATCAGCACCTCCCCCACCCTGTTTCGACAATCACAGTCCGCCGCGAATTACATGACATGAACTTACGGGGTCGTGTTGCACGGGCCAAACAGCTCATCAGGGACCATAACGCTTTCGCACGCCGCAAATGATGCCGCGACCATGCCACTTGGACCGTTAAGGACTGGAAACGTATGATATGGTCGGATGAGTCATCCTTCACCCTATTCCCAACCACGGGCCATGTTTATGTGTGGAGAACGCCCAAAGAAGCTTATGATCTGCAGTGTCTCCGCAGAACTGTGAAACATGGTGGCGACTCGGTGATGGTGTGGGCCGCCATATCATCGTTTTCATTGGGTCCTGTGGTCATACTTAGTGGATGAATCATTGCCAACGATTATGTCGCAATTTTAGGAGACCACTTGCATCCTATGTTCCGGATGTTGTTCCCGGACAATGACGCCATCTTCCAGGATGATAATGCACCCATTCACACAGCTGGCGTTGTTGCAGCGTGGTTTGAGGAAAATCGCTATGAAGTTCAACACCTCCCCTGGCCCGCCCAATCCCCAGATCTCAACATAATTGAACATTTGTGGTCCGTCTTGGAAACACGACTCCGGCAACGATTTCCACCTCTATCCTCTCTCACAGAACTGGCCGATGCCCTGCACGAGAATGGTGTAAAATTCCATTTGCTACCATTCACGACCTCTGTGCCTCCATCCCACGTCGCATCAAGGCTGTTCTGAAGGTGAAAGTTGGCCCGACACCATATTAATCTGGTAAGTTGCAATTTCGTTCAGGTGTTTCCATTTTTCTGATCACCATCTGTATATATATATATATATATATATATATATATATATATATATATATATATATATCAACTCTGTGTGGGGCAGGTATGATTAAATACATGATCAATGACCAGGGCTCAGTAAAATTTGTTACACCACTGATCATATCTCTTTCTTTCTCCTGATTTCCAGTCCTGATCTCAGGCTTTTTCGCCGTGAAATTATATTTGCCGGGCCCTTTTGACGCGGAGCCTTTTGCGTCGGTCCTTTTTGACGCAGGGGTCTTTTGACTCGTCCCGTTTTAACGGAGGCCTTTTTGACTCGGGCTTTCTTTCGCGGTGCCCTTTCGCCTGTAACGCTTTTGACCCGGGACCGTTTTGACCCGTGTCCTTTTTGAGGTGAGGTCCCTTTTGACTCGGACATTTTTGATAGGGGCTTTTTGTCGCGACGTCGTTTTGATTCCGACCCTTTTGACAGCGGGGCGGTTTTGATTCGGATCCTTTTGTCGCAGGGCCCTTTCGACCCTTTTTATTCGGGCATTTCTATTCTTGTCCCTTGTCCGTGCCCTTCTGACAGAAATATATATATATATATATATATATATATATATATATACCAGCTGAAATGCGGGCGGCAGGGGGAAGGTATGAGTTGGATGAACGATCAGGGCACAATAAAATTAGTTACGCCACTGGTCATATGTATCTTTCTCCTGATTTTCACTCCTGATCTCAGGTTTTTTAGCCGTGGAATTGTATTTGCCGACCCCTTTGACACGGGGCTCTTTTGACTTGGCTCCTTTTGACGCGAGGCCTTTTTGACTCGGGGCCTTTTGCCGCGGGGTCATTTTGACGCGGGACCGTCTAGACCTGTGCCCTTTTGAAACGGGGTCCTTTTTGACCCAGCTTTTTTGACATAAGGCCCTTTTGACTCTGCCTCTTTACTCGCAAGAATCTTTTGACCCGTGTCTTTTTGAGGCGGTGTCCACTTTGTCCGTTTTTTTTACATAGGGCCCTTTTGTCTCGGACTCTCTTCTCGCGATGATCTTTGACCCGGGCCCCTTTGACGAGGGGAACATTTTCACGCTGTGCATTTTCGACTCGGACATTTTTGTCGCGGGGCACTTTTGAACTTGCCCTTTTGACGCGGGGCCTTTTAAAACCGAGCCCCGTTTTGACTCGGGCCCTTCTATCCTAGCCCTTTTTCGGGCCCTTCTGACATGGAACCATATATATATATATATATATATATATAACGCAGCAGTTGAAATGCGTGAGACAGAGGGCGGGTATGAGTAATGGATTATCCAGGGTGCAGTAAAATTAGTTGCGCCACTTTTCATATCCCTTTCCTTCTTTTCTCTCTACATTATATCTGGAGATGTATGTTCTGACTAATAGGTTACACTGGCGATTTTAAAAAGTAAGAGGATATACGTATCAATGATAAACTATGACTTTTGATATATATATATATAGGGCAATAAATCAAAAAACTCTATATCGGTCTTTTGCCCCCCCCCCCCGTTCGAAAAAATCTTGCAGGCGTTAGTGATTATCGTGTTGGTTAATTACTGTATTATATTGTGCTATACATGGAATAGATACTTCTGTGTTTTATTCAATAATAAGAACCTATTTACATTTATTACGGCCCTTGCTTAACGACAGCAAAACATAATCTCGTTCAGCATATTCAGTTTCCATTCTGAAATAAGGACAGTGAGACGAATGAAATAATTCACGCATACATTTAGGACTTAGAAAAGTGTCCTGCGAACATGTCGTGTTAAATTCCTGAAGAGTTAAAAGCGCTAGTAGCAGTTGTCAGCAGTTATTAACTTAACATATAAGAGAATAAAATGAAAAACTGAGAATACGAATCTTTTCAGAGATGATAGTGTACTGATGCTTCAAATCTTTTCCTTTGCTCCCTATATCTATGTTATTTCCCTAGTCAAAATAAAAACTGTTCAAAATTAATCACAATTTCTTATGCAACCATCCCTTCCTTGGAGTACTGCGCGGTCACATACCCGTCACGGCGATGTAAAGGCACTTTTGGCGACGAGGATACAAAATGTAGTGTATAATACTCACGATTACAGTGTACAATTGCTTTGCAAGTGTACTGACTGTGGAAATGAAAGTGAACTATTGGAGCTTCCTACTTTTGTTGACAGTAGTGATGATGATTTTGACGACTTTGAGACTGACATTTAATGTGGTTTGTTACAATATATCAGTTTACCTAAAAGATTTTTAATCTCTAATATTTCTTCTCGTTTTCTTTCTAACGTGTCAGATAGGAGCAAAGGTGTTTGTTGTGTTAAAGAAAGAAAAAAAAAGAACGATGAAGTACAATAATGTAAAATTAAGTGAAACACAAATGAAACGTTATAAATAATTTCTCATTATATCTCCAAGTTTCAAAATCAAGGATGTCAAAAGAACTACCCTAATGTACAATTGTATAATTAAGAGGATTGGGAAATTACTTTTCACAACGTTACTATGTATGATATCGGAATGGTACTTAGCAGAAACATTACCAATACTTCAGTGTATTGTTCAGGGTACATTAAGGACACGTGCTTTCATCCGGGATCATTTCAGGAGCAAGAAAACTTTTAAAAAAGGGTTTCAGATATATTTCCCGATTTCTCCCAAATTTCCTTTTTTCCATATCTCACAGGAGCATGGACAGTATTGCAATTGACAAATTGTATCATTTTTAAAAAATTAAGTATTAGCCATGAAATTCGTTGGAATATTAACTTATCCAGAAATTTTAGATCGCAATTTTCCCTCAGTGTAAATTACCTACTTTCAAACAGGATTAGAGAATATTTTTTCTCAGGTCATTATGTACGATATTCCAATGTTATTTGGCAAAAGGATACCATAACCCCTTTGTATTATTTCAGGATACATTAGGGTCGCATACTCTCACCTGGGGCGGTTTAAGGGGTCTCAAACTTCTATAAACGATATTTTTTAAAGAAAAATTCCCGATTTCCTCCAAATTTCCCTTTCCTTGTACGTCCATGTTGCATTTAAAAGCCTGTTTTATTCTGAAGAGAATGACGTATCAGCCATGAAATTCGGATGAATAGTGCTGAAGCAGTAGCTACTTAAAACGGATATTCTGAAAAATAACCCTATTTTTCAAGATGGCGGCCATTTTCCAAAATAGCGGCCGAAAACTTTGGGCCCTACCTCTAGATTTTTTCTGCCGGGTGTAAACAAGTATTCCTGAAAGTTTCACCCTTTTTTCCAGAAGTGCACAATTTTTGTGTTAATATCCCTACTATATATATTTCTTATAATGTTATCCATTCATATAAATTCGCCCTTCCCTCTTTCCAATGCAGAGAATCGACTCTTTTGCTGAAGAAAGATTTTCGGAGAAATATGAAACGCTTGTTTCAAGCACAAAGTTCTTTACCGGACACAATCAACGCAATTCTTTTAGTTTCTGAATTTGTTAGCTTACAGGTTGAGACAAGTTTGAACTCTCCACGAAAATGCTAAAACCAATGACAAGTGCAAATATATATATGACAAATCTGTGGGTGAATCAAATAACGCAGACAAATGGGAAGATGATTGAGCTCCTTCGTGGCTAAGCGGTTAGCGTGCGCGCCTTTGGTGTAGGAGACCCGGGTTCGATTCCCGGCGGGTGCTCATGTTGTTCGGATTTCAGGTTAATCAGTAGGTCCATGTCTCATATAGCCTCGCTGCTGAACGGGGTCTTAAACTCAAAATCAGCTTAACTCAGCAAATGGGAAAATAAGTTGAGTTGATTTTGAGTTTAACGTCCCGTTCAGCAGCGGGGCTATATGAGACATTAATGGGAAAATGAAGAAGTTTTGTTTGAAGATACTGCTTGATGCAGCGCAGTCTACCACTTGTAAAATAGTCTTGAAGTGTTGATATTTGGTATTCGTGTATGTGTATGTATACGCTTGTTTCTAATATTTATATATAATACACTCGTGTCTTACAATTGTTATATTAATATCCACTGGATTAAGTGAAAATATAAAACGGCTTTTTGATGGCAGTCAAATTCACGTTATCTTGGTAAGCCATTTTTTAAAAACAATATTTAGTAATATTCAATTAGATTATAGTTTAGTCTTAACGTGGGATTTGAACCACATGAGCTCCTACCTTGAATCAAACCGCGGGCTCCCGCTCCGAAGAAGCGTACGCTAACCACATAGCCACGAGGAGGCTTAATATTTAGTAATATCTATTAAATTGTAACATTGCATTTGCATAATTTTCACTAATATAATCTTCACAATGTAAAGTCTCAGCTAGGCACATTATCTTGTTTAAAATCAGAAAGCCCATCTCTTGTGGTTCAGTCTTGGGTTGCACTGTGGGATTATATAAATCCGAATGAAATACTTTTATTCTATTTTGTACAGTACATCCATTCCTTCATAATCTCCGTGCTTGACAAGAATAGTTACGAATAGAAATTTAAGTCACATTCAAATGTATCAAACTATTCGATTAGTCTGGGGATGGTTAAGAAATTAAGTGCGTCTGGAGGTAGACTATTTCCCAATTCAGTGCATACAATGTGAATATATTAAAAGTCTACTGTTTCACCAATCAAATTTAAATTTGGAAAAATATTCTCCAAATAATAAACAGAATATTTTTTAAAAAAGTCGATTGTTAATTTTATATATATATATATACACTGTTCATTAGGTCTCTATAATCTTTTGGTATGAAAACTTTGAAGTTCGCACCCAGACTGCAGGGGCGGATCCAAGACGACTTCTGGGTAGTGGTGGGTGGTCATACTGCTACTTTTAAGGGCTCCAAACTTTGGGATGGGTATTATTTATATATATAAATTAAGAAAATTTACTCTTCTTGGGGGGCCATCGCCCGGACCCTCCCCCCTGGATCCGCCCCTCAGGCTGTTCATAAGGCAGGTTTTCTGATAAAGGAATTCTCCAGGGGATAATTCCTGAGCGTTATTTTGGGGTAATTCCTGATATATATATAGTGGTGGATCCAGGATATGATCAAGGGAGGGGCTAAACTATGGTTTGCCACTTTATCCAATTTAAAGCAGGATTGAAGCCCATTTTATCATGTGTATACCTATAGTGCTATTTATCAATTTATTTTATTATCTTCGTGACAGCGTCATATTACCTTTGTACATGAATACAGTTAAAACACCATTAAAATAATGAAGAAAAGTAGGGCAGGTCTTTAAAATTAGTTTAGGAATACAATTTGAAAATCTGACATAATTCAGTCCTATGTTTAGCATGTTCGCAAGTCTCAAGTGTGGCAACCCTGCTCTTTTCTTTTCGCTTTTCATTTGAAGTGCTCACATACCAGATGCCTATACTTGCCGCGACCTTATCCTGATAGCCGAGATACGCAGCTTCAATTCAGGCGACTCCGCGCACATTACATAGTTCCTCCCGTTACACAAGTAAAACATTACTTAGGAGATCAATTCAAAGAGCTAATTGAGTTCAAGTATATAAAAATGTCAATACAGAAACAATATTTAAAATAAATGATACTACATTTATTAGTAAAGGGTTATGAAAATGACGTCACGACTCAGAATCGGAAAGAGAGAAGGAAAGAAAGGAGTGAAAAGCCGGCAGCTAAGATGCGAGTCTCTTGCAAGTGTTGCAAGATTATAAACTTGAAAAATCTTATAACAAAAGCAGAGGACCAGTAAAATTATTTAATTGGTCAATGTTAGAAACCGTCCACAATGGATAGGAAATGGCTTAATATTTTTATATGATATATAAATTAAATAGAGTAACTACCCCGTAAGAAACTTCATTGCCTGCTGATAAATGAAACAAAAGAAATAACGGAACTTATATGTAACTTCTGCAATTTTTGTGCAGAGAGTAACACTGCTCTGCCAAATATCGTCTTCGCGCGTGCGTTAGAGTGGGTACGTGTGTGTACTGAAACTGAAACCATGAAGAGTGTTCGTTAAGCGCGAAGTTGAAAATATGAATGAATCTGAATTATCATCTTCTCAGTATTATCGCAAACACGAGGAAGGGAAACCTCTTTAAAGTCAAGCAAAGTAAATTGTCAACAATTTGTACGCTCGACTAAGAGAAAAATATGCAGACAAAACTATTGAAGAAATTGTTAATATGATTGTTGCCGGTTCGCTGTGGTTTACTCAGTGCCAATGTAGAGTTGCTGTGCTTTTAGAAAAAAAATCGTATTTTTAATTTATTGTGTGGGAAGGTGGCTGCTCGTATGTTTCTGTTTATGATTGACCTTTTCCAGGTAGATATATGAGAATAACTTCATTTCTTATCCTTTCTTAGCTTAATCAATTGAAATGAATAAGCAAAATAGTTTTCATGCTCTCGGGTTTTAATTGTGAGGATTGCAAATACATGACGTGCGAATTTCCAATATATTTATTACTATTGTCGTGTCTTCATGAATTATTAAAACAAATAAACCAAGAAACATATTTTTCGTAAAAGGACGAGAAATCATCGCTCCGTGCATATCAGCTGAAACTCAGAACAGCGCCAGTTGAAACCCTGGCGATTGAGAGCCAAACCAAAACACACACACACACATACAAAGGCTTCCCTGTGAAAAGGTTCGCGCGCCGACATGTATTAATGCGCTTGTGATGCGGCTCTCAAGTTAACATTGCGTTTAGTATACTTACGTCTCTTGTAAAAACCAGCATACTACGTATATACTTGCAAGATTTCTCCTTGCGAGACGCCACAAAGCTAACTCAGAAAACATCCTAACCAAATGGGCTCTCTGTGTGTGTATGTTTGAAGAAAGAACAGCCAATGCGCTGTTTCTCTGAGCCTAATTGTTCAATTCGTCGCTGTGGTAAAACTCTCATTTCCTTAACTTGACAAATAATATAATAAATATTTTAAAAAATTATAAAATATAACAATTTTTTAAATACTACAAATATAATAAAATATAATTAATATCCAACAATGAGCGCGGATTGCAGAGAAAATCAGTAAACTCTAAAGTACCCTTATAGACTCTCCCCGAAATTAAATGCATAGATCTATTATTTCCAACTAGAAGTCATTTTCACTTCTAGGTTACTAACGACGGAATTATTCTTCTTTGTATCTTTGTAGTCAACAAAATAATAGTAATAATAATAAATTCATAGAAGAAAATCCAATAAATATGAAAGTAATTCACAATTTCCTTCATAATGAATGGAACTGTCAAGTACTTTCGTATTTATTGGACTTCCTTTATGAATATATAATTACTCATTATAGTGCATAAAATGACCTACAAAATTTAGAAATTGCGATAAAAATTGAAATTTGTATCGCAATTTGCTACATAATATGTAAATTATTTTAAAACATTTATATATACGGGATGTAAAAGTTATATATATATATATATATATATATATATATATATATATATATATATATATATATATATATATATATATATATAACACCTCGAGACGAGTCCAAAAAAAGTCTTAAATCTCCACTCGTCTCGTGCGCATCCCTACCGAGAAGTGAACCGAGACAACAGCTCATCCCAACCAAGCCGGCTCGAGCCGATGGCTCATCCGAATCGAGTCGGCTTGAGCCGGTGGCTCACCTGAGCGGAACCGAACCGAGTTGATGGGTTACCTTAACCGAGCCCACTGGAGCCATAGGCTCAGTTGAGCCGAGTCGAGCCAAGCCGATAGACTCATTTCAACCGAGCCCTCTCGAGCCGAAGGCTCATCTGAGCAGACTCAAACTGAGTGGGTGGATCATCCCAAGCGAGCCGGCTCGAGCTATCGGCTTACTCGAGTTAAGTCGATGGCTCATCCCAACCGAACCAGCTCAAGCCGTCGTCTAAATTGAGCCGAGCCGATGGCTTATCCCAACCGAACCGGCTCGAAGTGTTCACTCAGTTGAACCAAATCGAGCCGGTTGACATCACTACCCGGAGTGGGCTTCTGCTTGGGCGTAAAACTTCGACCGTGCAGGTCTCAGCCTTGATAGTAAGAACTACAGTATATACTTATATTGATGCTCACCATATTTGATGCTGTCTCGTTAAAGAAATATTGTCGTTTCGTTATCGAGACGAGACGAAATGCGAGCAATGTCCCCTCTCGTGAGCAACACTAAAAGTATTCCATATTAGTGCTTACATTTCTCATAGCTTTCGCTTTCCAGTCTAATCACTCAGTCAGGCCATGATTTCAAAACGAGCTGAAACGAGCTGAACAAGCGAGCCATTTATCAAACTCGACTCGACTAGAAACTCGACCTCAAAACAGCAACTCCGTTCGAAACTCAACTCGGGAAAATTACCTTTGGCTCGACTCGTGCCCATCTCTATTTACGACTCAGCGTTTCAGGGTATTTTCTGAAATTCTTATTAAAGGCTCAGCCAAATACATGTTAATTGATAAATTGTTGTTGTTTTTTTCTCATATGCAGATATTAATAGACAATGCACACTGATTTCCTCCATCGTATGCTCTTCAATATCTTCTGTCTGCTGCAACAAGTACCTTACCACACTGTCTTTGTCTTCATGACTCTTTTCCTGTGTTACAAATAATGTTGCCAACCATACGGTTTTCAACCGGACAGTTCGGTTTTACTATTTGTTGTTCGGTACCAGGGTCATTAGTAGAACAACCCAAAAGCATAAAAAGCATAATAGCAATTTACACATATGGTTGGTACCTTGAACATGGTTGTGGTTGTCTAAGGGTCCAGAAGAAACTAATTTTAAAAGCATAATAAAGCATAATTTTAGAAAATAAAGCATAAAACATAATTTAAAATATATAGCACAATTCTTGGAAAATTCTGCTTAACTGCAAGTTTAACATACTGTATTAATATTTTTTAAAACCAATATTTACATTGCAAAATCATTGAGAACAACAATGCAACAATGAAAGGCTTATTTTTGCTCCTGTAAACTTTTCGTTGTAATCCTTTGATGTGCAGAAAAAAAAGGAAAAGAAGAAAACTTTCCGCCAACAATGAATAGTAAGTTTATATAAGAATTCCACACTATATTGTTATAGGTAACTCTAGAACTTGAGTACTTTCTGTACTTTTTGGTCGCATCTTTTACTTTCCCTTTCTGTATATATGCCAGGGGCGGATCCAGGACCGACTTCTGGGGGGGGGCGGTGGGTTGTCATACTGCTACTTTTAAGGGCTCCAAACTTTGGGATGGGTTTTATTTATATATATAAAATAAAAAAGTTTCCTCTTCTGGGGGGGGCGATCGCCCCGATCGCCCCCCCTTGGATCCGCCCCTGATATATGCTCGAGTAAAGCATATCTCTTTACAGTGCATTAATCAAAATTGGATTCCCTCCACTGGAACACATATCTATAAAGTTCCGCCGTAATTACAAAATTATAATTAACTAATCTACATACCTTTAGGTGAAAATTTACACGCAATTCTTGTAAATGAAAGGACCGAACGAAAGGCTTCCAGTCTGACTAAGGACTAAAGCAACCCACATTATGCTTTATTTTTGGTTTAATTATGCTTTATTTTTTTCCAAATTATGCTTTATTGTTAATTTCAATCATTGTTTTACATTAATCCTGTATAACGTACTAGCAGCGTTCACCCCGCTTCGCTGCGGTCACCCCGGAACGCAATAAACTTTGTTACTTAGATAATTTTTACTTTTTCGCTTTCAAGTGATATGATAAAAACCATAGAAGATTGCAGTAAATGTTAACATTATATCGCCTGTCATTTATGTTAACCCGCCCCGCTTCGCTGCGGTCACCCCCGAACGCAATAAACTTTGTTACTTAGATAATTTTTACTTTTTCGCTTTCAAGTGATATGATAAAAACCATTATAACGCCTGTCATTTATGTTAACCCGCCGAGTGACACGGTCATGCGGGTTGCATATACATACGTTTATTTTTATACCTATGATGAACTAACAAAGGATTTGTACGTAATGGACACCTGAATGGTCAATTATCTCAAGACACTGGTAATTGAAAATTAAAGTGATATGATAAAAACCATCTAGGGTCCAAATCCTAATAACCCCCCAAAAATAAAAGAAATTGGTTCAGCCGTATTAGCGTGATGAGCGGACAAAGGATTTGTACGTTCTCTTTTATATATATAGATAATATTTACTATAGCTAGTAAAATATTTAGAATATTTAATGTACTAACCTAGTACATTAAATATTCTAAATATCTTGATCTATTTTATTAATATTTTATGCAATCAGTTCCTTTCATATTTTATGAACTTTCTGCTTAACAATGCATCATCGTACATACTATTCCTCCGAGCAAAGCTTACGTAGAAAAGATTAACAGCAGGATGAACCACTTATGGAGTAAGAAGAAAAAACGATTGCTGACCTTTTAATGTATTTCCATATTCCCATATTATGTGGTAACTTTTTAGATCATTTAAAAAAGATAGAAGCTAGCAAATTCTTGATTGTGTAAAATCTATTGTATAAGGACTTCCCACAAATTTGCAAAATCAGAGAAAATAAGAGAATGCCAGGGTATTTGATTTTTTTTAAAAAGGGAAACTATTGAAAAGTTCTTTAATGTCAAGGAAACAAAGTACCGTAGTCGTTCTTGATAATAAAGATGAGTTTGACGTTATTAAATTATTTGGAATTTAGAGATCTTGCAACACAAGAATATGGAATAATAGGGTACAGATGCATTAAGGTATAACAAGTGTATTACTTTTGACT
Organism: Thermobia domestica; assembly: GCF_964235325.1. NCBI lineage: Eukaryota > Metazoa > Arthropoda > Insecta > Zygentoma > Lepismatidae > Thermobia > Thermobia domestica. The sequence continues at coordinate 166,877,300 of NC_137461.1, read as the reverse complement.
GATTGAATCGAAGTTTCAGTGTATTATGATTCCGAAGATTCAGATAACTGAGGTGTTTTCCGTGATTTGGTTGACTCCATAAAATGTCTTGCTCTCCTCATTTTCTAGGGACTAGTGTATGCCTTTAGTGCACAAACCGGGTTCAATTCCCAGTAAAAGAGCGTCAAAAAGCATCAAACACACTACAGTAATCTCACATTTAAACTGTAAATCTCGTCCTATAGCCTAACCTCTCACAGAGAACACGTGTACAATATAAACAATCATGAAGAATCTTCAGACAACAATGCAGTGGACAAAGCGTTAATAATTAACCCTTAAGTACTAACCCCCGTGAAGTTAGCGACCAAAAGTATAATAAATCGATATTTTTAGAGTTCTGAGTAGCACTCAAAGAGTTCAAGAGTTCTTGCTAGGTTAGACCAATAGTTCTGGGTAAATCAAGATTTTATAGCGATTTTAAAGTTTCGCTGCTAACTTCACGCTACACCAAAAATCTTAAAATCTCTATATTTTTTAGAGTTCTGAGTAGCACTCAAAGAGTTCTAGAGTTCTTGCTAGGTTAGACCAATAGTTCTGGGTAAATAAAGATTTTATAGCGATTTTAAAGTTTCGCTGCTAACTTCACACAACACCAAAAATCTTAAAATCTGTATATTTTTTTAGAGTTCTCAGTAGCACTCAAAGAGTTCTAGAGTTCTTGCTAGGTTAGACCAATAGTTCTGGGTAAATCAAGATTTTATAGCGATTTTAAAGTTTCGCTGCTAACTTGAGGGAAAACTAAAAATCTTAAAATGTCTATATTTTTTTAGAGTTCTGAGTAGCACTCAAAGAGTTCTAGAGTTCTTGCTAGGTTAGACCAATAGTTCTGGGTAAATCAAGATTTTATAGCGATTTTAAAGTTTCGCTGCTAACTTCACACAACACCAAAAATCTTAAAATCTGTATATTTTTTTAGAGTTCTCAGTAGCACTCAAAGAGTTCTAGAGTTCTTGCTAGGTTAGACCAATAGTTCTGGGTAAATCAAGATTTTATAGCGATTTTAAAGTTTCGCTGCTAACTTCACACAACACCAAAAATCTTAAAATGTCTATATTTTTTTAGAGTTCTGAGTAGCACTCAAAGAGTTCTAGAGTTCTTGCTAGGTTAGACCAATAGTTCTGGGTAAATAAAGATTTTATAGCGATTTTAAAGTTTCACTTCTAACTTCACGCAACACCAAAAATCTTAAAATCTCTATATTTATTTAGAGTTCTGAGTAGCACTCAAAGAGTTCTAAAGTTCTTGCTAGGTTAGACCAATAGTTCTGGGTAAATAAAGATTTTATAGCGATTTTCAAGTTTCGCTGCTAACTTCACGCAACACCAAAAATCTTAAAATCTCTATATATTTTTAGAGTTCTGAGTAGCACTCAAAGAGTTCTAGAGTTCCGTCTAGGTTAGACCCATAGTTCTGGGTAAATAAAGATTTTATAGCGATTTTAAAGTTTCGGTGCTAACTTCACGCAAAACCGAAAATCTTAAAATGTCTATATAAGAGAGTTTAATAAGTTAACGGACTGATTTCATTTTGTTAGAATAAAAAATAATTAAATTTTCATTGGGCTTAATTGAACCATTCTTCAGTGTGGTATGTAAAAATATTATTTTTTGGATAACACTACTTGCATTTAATATGCGATAATTTTGTATAAAAATAATAATTGTACCTTTTACTAGAATGAGATAATTTCTAAGGTGGAACTATGTGGACTACTCGATGGTCACCTTAAGCTACTACTTCCGCTACGTATACAATTTCAGCTGAAAACAATTTATTTTATTATATTGTCAATATAAATTTCATTTTGTTTTTTCTATATACAAGGAATAAACAATAAACGGAAACAATATATATAGTATTTTTATGGTATTTGCTGCAAAGTTCTTGTTGACATTGTTAAACACAAGGATTGTAGTTGACATTGTTAGCAAAAAAGTCGGGCCACAAAATTACTTTTTTTAAATTATAAACAGGTCACAAAATATACGATAATGCCCATTAGTCAATACTTGAAGGTTATGCTGTTTCCTATCCGAGAATGGTTAACTTTTTATTTTATAGCAACTTAAATCAACAATTGAGGAGCTTGTTTCCAAAATGTACTCTATCACAGTTAGGAATTTTTAAAAGAAATAGAAAGAACAAATATGATCATTAAATTTTCCTGTAGAATGGTGATTCAGTTTCATGTAGGTAGAATATTTTACAATTTATTTTTATGATACATAATTCAGTGAATACATGTAATTAGTAATTTTTAATAAAATATTTAAAATTTTAGAAATTATGGATATGGTACCTTCTGCTTATATATGTGGATGTGGATAGTACATCTTGGTACTGTACATTTTGGTGCTGTGTAAGAGTTCCGAGTTGCACTCGTAAAGTCCTAGAGGGTTCTGTTGGTAGAACGGTTAAATATTTGTTTCTAACAATTTAAATTAACAATTTATGCGCCACTCGCGAACAGACTCTGAACAAGGTGATAGAACTCTTTTATTTCGCAATGAAATAGAGTTCTCATGAGAGTTCTGAGTAGCACTACTCAAGCTCTATTAAAATATTCTATAAAAATTTAGATTAACAATTTATTCGATGCTCGCAAGCCGACTGTGAGCAAGGTGTTAGAACTCTTTTATTTCGTAATGAAATAGAGTTCTGATGAGAGTCTTGAGTAGCACTTGTCGATTTCTATGTTTTGGGTAACATTGTTTGAATTTTATTAGGCACGTGTTATATACTTGTTAACCATTTGCACCGATTGCATGTGTGGTCAGTAGATTATGACGAAACATTCAATTCCCATTTATTCCCTTATTTTGCGAGAAATGTTCTAAATTTTCATGAGAAACTTTAGAACTCTTCAAGTGATACTGACAATTCTAAATACATAAAGAAGTTTTAAGATTTTCGGTTTTGAATGAAGTTAGCAGCGACAATTTAAAATCGCTATACAATCTTTATTTACCCAGAACTATTGGTCTAACCTAGCAGGAACTTTAGAACTTTTTGAGTGCTACTCAGAATTCTAAAAAAATATAGATATTTTAAGATTTTTGGTGTTGCGTGAAGTTAGCACCGAAACTTTAAAATCGCTATAAAATCTTTATTTACCCAGAACTATTGGTCTAACCTAGCAGGAACTTTAGAACTCTTTGAGTGCTACTGAGAACTCTAAAAAAATATAGACATTTTAAGATTTTTGGTGTTGCGTGAAGTTAGCAGCGAAACTTTAAAATCGCTATAAAATTTTATTTACCCAGAACTATTGGTCTAACCTAGCAAGGACTCTAGAACTCTTTGAGTGCTACTCAGAACTCTAAATAAATATAGAGATTTTAAGATTTTTGGTGTTACGTGAAACTAGCACCGAAACTTTAAAATCGCTATAAAATGTTTATTTACCCAATTGGTCTAACCTAGCAGGAACTTTAGAACTCTTTGAGTGCTACTCAGAACTCTAAAAAATATAGAGATTTTAAGATGTTTGGTGTTGCGTGAAGTTAGAAGCGAAACTTTAAAATCGCTATAAAATCTTGATTTACCCAGAACTATTGGTCTAACCTAGCAAGAACTCTAGAACTCTTTGAGTGCTACTCAGAACTCTAAATAAATATAGAGATTTTAAGATGTTTGGTGTTGCGTGAAGTTAGAAGCGAAACTTTAAAATCGCTATACAATCTTTATTTACCCAGAACTATTGGTCTAACCTAGCAAGAACTCTAGAACTCTTTGAGTGCTACTCAGAACTCTAAAAAAAATATCGATTTATTAATCTTTTGGTCGCTAACTTCACGGGGGTTAAGTACTATGGACGAAAATAATCACCTAACTACTATGGAACGGTCTGTGAGACCGCATTGTTGTTTCACATTTTCTAAATAGTGGTTTTATTGCATATTTTTTAAAATGCTATCCTACATATCTTAGTTGCTTATAGAAAAATAAAACATAGTAATTTCACGATGTAAAAAAAAGATTTATATTTTAAAAACAATGAGAAAGAGAACAGTCAAAATTTGCAAAAATGCTTTCATTGTTATTCTAAAATTGTAATTGTTTAAAAATTCAATTTTTTCTCCGTTTCTATGTAGTCAAAATAATCCTAATTTAAAATAAATTGTTCTTATAGATGCACTGAGAATAAAAAATTCAGTAAAAACGAAGAAATTACATGGAATTTTAGCTTTTCTAAATTTACAAGAAAGTACTGTTATAGTTGTACTGTTACATTTTTGTAGTGAAAAGGTAATGAATAAAACTTATTTTTAGTTTTTGTATGATGTCGAAAGTAAAGAAAATACGTTTTACCGATAAAGAAAGTAGCGCACTAACTTTTGTGACAGCATGCACTTTCCTCACGTAGACACTTATATCTTTTTTTTTTCTGTACTGCAAGGAAATCGGTACCCCACACCGCTGACACGAATATCTTTGCTTTCTGCTTATAACTCAGTGGACAGAAGACGATGTATTCCTCTTCAACTCCTTGTGCGCGATCGTGGGAAACTCACTTTCAAGCTGTAGTATGCTTTTGATTGAAAAACTCAGCTTTCGTGGCAGATGTACGATGAACAATCTACGTTCTATGTGAGGCCAAAGAAGTCCTTTTGCCAACGTTTTCATGAAATCAAGCCTTGTCATCACTGCGGACTTAGCGAGGCTTGATGCAAGATATACGCATTGACACCACACGCAACATCCACCAGCATAAAGAAAATTGTCCATGGCTACACTCTAAAAACAGTACCCATGATTTTGCAAAAGTACTCATGAAATAGAAGGTACTTCGCTGATGTACCTATGAGAATTCAATGTACCGAAGACTTTAGTGGGTACACACCGCATCTCAGCCTCTTACCCATGAATTAGTGGGTACATGGAAGATTTATGGGTACAGTAAATTCGTACCGAAGAATGTACCCATGACAAAAGGGAACATGAACATACGCCATATTGTGTGTTATCGGTTGATGTGTTTGTGCATTATTTGAATGAAGATTGGAAAGATTCCAGCAACCAATAAAACGAGTCACATATAAAAATAAGTGGAATATTCTGTACTTATAATTGTATTTGGATATTTTAAATGAATTAATTTGTCTAAAATGTATATTATATTTCAATAGTCAAACAGTAATTTAAGCGATAGTTTCTTTGAAACAATTTTTGATGGTTAAGTTGATTATAAAATGTAAATTTTAAATATTTTTTTAACATGCACATGCTAATTTTCGTGACTTTATCTGAATAATATTCCGACTTTTCCGTGGGTGCCATTAACGTATGTAGGAAAATCAAGAGTCATTTATGGAATTGAAAGTGCAAGGGTAAGTATTCCACACACATGCTTACGTGCACCTTGCACTTCACTGGTTTGTATAGGCTGTGTTTATGGCTTCTGGTGCTTACGTTCAAGGGAACGTTTACTAAATCCCTGTACCTTGTGCTTGTGCAAGGACTTCGCCGTGTAAGTGGTGTATCGCCGACCAATTTTTTGAAATTTACAGACTGAATTGGAGAATTTATTTTGGTTTGAGAGGAAGAGTGAGTGAGAGTCAGGTGAGAGGAATACTGATTTCTGTAGGCTGTGTTTGATGTAAGGGATACTGTATGTGGAGGCGGAAGTGACTGTTTGGCGGAGAAGTACACTTGCTATGATTTAGTGGCGGGAAAGACAGTGTGGTAATAGCGCGTATATGTCAAGATTGTGACATATCGTGTTTGCGTTTTGTAGAATTATACAAAAATTACGAATGTCAGTTGTTGAAATTGTGTGAAAGACACAGTATACTGTTTACAACTGGAGCTTTACTAATATGAAGTGCTATTGAAGCTAGTATCATTGGCAAAAACCATCTGTTTCACTACCAACTCGCATACCTACCATCACTGACACGTCTGCTTCCTTCGGACGCACCCAGCACTGTAGTATACATCCGGACGCCGTGTTTATACGCAATAGTAATTTTTTATGCCAAATTGTAAAAGTTTACATGCCTCTGTTTTGAAGGTAACTGAATCTAACCTAGCCTCACGTAACGTAATGTAATCTAACCAAGTGCAGTACACTTTGGTACTTTTTTCTATTTTCATATGGCTTTCGATACAGTCTTGGGAAGTAACGTAACGCAAGTAACGCGTTACTTTTTAAGTAACGTTTCCTAGTAACGCGTTACATTTTTTCCAAAGTAACTGTAACGGTAACGCGTTACAAATTTTTAAGTAACGTACCGAGTTTGCGTTACTTTTTCGCGTTACATTTCGGATGAGTAACTACAATATATGTATTTTTTTTTAAACAAATGTTTCTCTCCTGTAAGTGAATTTCTCAGAATGGAACAATGGAACGATGTCAGTAACCGACAATTCCTGCGCTGTTCGCCTTTTCCCGTTTCGCCTTATGACCTTTAGCAATGAAATTAGCATGTAAAACCTGTTATCACTTTTCATCTTAATGCAAGACGGAACGGGAAATCTCGATGTGCATTTTCCCGTTTCGACTTACGAACTTTACGTTGGTAGGCTTGCAAATACATTCATAGATACAATTTGATTTGTTTATTTATATAACAAAATATAGTGCCACTTGCTGCTTTTGGAAGATGAGGACAGCCTCAGGGAAATCACGTGTACTGATTGCAAGCACCTGAAAGATTTTGTCTTAGATTTTGACAGCTCTAAATCAATACATTCAGTGAGTGAACTTTGAGTGCAATGGTACTGGTAGTCTATTTTACTTTGAATGGTGTTGTTTTTATAAAGATGGAGAACGAAAACATTTTATCGTTCGAACATTTGAAAGAATACTTTTTCTTAAAAGCTGAAGATGATGGTGAACAGCAGTGGCGTATTTAGGGGTGGGGCTTCCGGGCTTAAGCCCCATCCCCGAAATCTTACTTACTATAGTAAAGTATATAAAATATCTTGCAGAATTTTCACATTTTCAGGCAAAGCCCCACCGAAACAAAATCGTAAGTACGCCACTGCTGAACAGAATTTAAAAGTAAAGTGGTGCCCCGTCGGGAAATATTTATCAACAATTAGGGTGCCATAATGAACGACATTCAATAAGGGTATAATATGAATAAACAGTGTTCTGATGAGCAGGCTTACTTTATTGATGTAATGTTGATGGTATGTAATATTAGGGTTCTTTTAGATCAGTTTGCATATCCTAAAGTCCCGTTGATTATAGAGTTTGGAACAACTAGCTTTAAAAAGCATGTATCGATTTTAGAGTTATTGGCAATTTTGATTAACCCCCAGTTCATGTGTTCTCATTTCGTCAGTTGTAGTGTAGTGTTTCTCTATATTCTGTATTTTTAATTTTACATAGCAACATTGTTATTATTATATAATTAGTTTAGCAGAATAATAGTAAGCAATTTTTTCTAACGCATAGGGATGGGCACGAGTCAAGCTAAAACTCGACTCGAATCCAAGTCGAGTTTCGAGTCGAATCAAAAGTAATATTCTCGTGTCTTGTTCCGATCAGATTCACTGTTTTTGGCGTCGAGTTTCGAGTCGAGTCGATTTTGATAAGTGGCTTGCTCGTTTTAACTTGTTTTGAAATCATGGGCTGATTACACTGGAAAGCGAAAGCCATGAGAAATGTAAGCTAAGCAGTAATATGGAATACTTTTAGTGTTGCTCACGAGAGGGGACACTGATCGCATCTCGTCTCGTCTCGATAGCGAGACTACAAGAGATTTTTTTAATAACAAGCTTAGCTCGGCTCGGCTTAACTAAGCCGATGGCTCGAGCCGGCTCGCTTGGGGTGCACCATCGGCTCGAGCTGGCTTGGTTGGGATAAGCCATCTACCCGGTTCAACTCAACTGAGCGAAGGTCTCTAGCCGACTCGGTTGGGTGAGTTGTTGGCTCAGCTCACTTCTCGGTTTGAGTCGATAGTGAATGAGCTGTGAGCCGATCTGCTCGAGTCGTTGACAATTCTAAACTCGGGCCGAGCAGTTTTGAAGATATTTGGCCAGTGCTCTATAACTTTTAACAACGTTTGGCTCGAGCCCGAATACTCAACCTAGACCGTCAACCCAAAGTCAGAAGCTCGTGAACAATGTCCTTGACTCCTAGGTTTCAGGACTACCGAGGTTGGCAATCAACTACTTTTTTAGTATTCATATATAAACCGCCTATTTTTCATGTTTATACACAGTGTTGTTATAATAATAATAATAATAATAATAATAATAATAATAATAATAATAATAATAATAATAATAATAATAATAATAATAATAATAATAGCTGTAGTAATAGCAGAATGGAAAATTGAAGAAATAAGATTTTTCCGCATATTCAAAGTTTCGGACCTAAAAGTAACGCGTTAGTAACGCGTTACTTTCGAAGTCAAGTAACAGTTACTTTTTTGAGGCAAGTAACGCGTTACATTTTAAGAGAAAGTAAAGTAACTTGTAACGCGTTACATTTTTACAAGTAACTTACCCAACACTGCCTCGATATAACACAAATGCACCCTTCTCCCTCGGACACCACTCACAACGTTGCACCGCTCTACCTTCTACGGATACCTCGAAGTCCTTTACCAAACTTATTCATAAAATGGGCTGAAAATACCAGCGTGGTACCAACGGGCCGATGAATGACAAAAATAGCTGAATTCGGTATAATTGTACCAAGTGTGGCAACACTGACCAGGATAATGATTTCATTCATGCATCGTATGTGGTGGTTGTCTTTTTCATCAGAGCACAAGATTTCGATGTTTCGTCAAGCTCTCTACTCTCAGTTATATTACCTCGTGGAATTTTTACCTCTTCCCAAAAATCAAAAGGTACTGGAAACAAACTCGGTTTCGCATCCGAGGCGAGATCTAGTGTAACGTGACGGCTGCCCGGGGCAAAGAAATTTTACTGGCGCCCCCTTCCTCCCAAGTCTAAATACTTTTGTGTTAGGAATTGGAATAAATTTTAGGTTAAAATGTATATTTTAAAAAGTTTTAACTATTTGTCATCTTTCTCCCTTTTATAACTTTTACTGACTCCCTTTTATATTTGTGTACACATACGAGCTTGAAACCAATTACGAAGCGTCAACAAATGTTGCAAAGTGAGAAGTATTAAAAGTCATTTTATCGTTTCATCGAAACACAAACCAATACATTATGCAACGTTTACCTTTTATTTATATTAAATATTTATGATATTTTTAAAACTTAAATTCTGAAACCGGTTCTTTTGTTGAAGCTAATTTATTTCGAAAATAAAATACTGTCTTTCCTCGTAAGAAATGCATACGGTACGTAGTTGTAGAAGATGCAACTTTGCTATATATATGTATTGGGAGCTATTGTAAAATATCCTTAAGATTTTAACGCAAAGTAATATTAGTGTTGTAACAGAAAAAACAAAACAAACACATAACAATTCAGATAAGTTATAAAGGTAACCAAGAAAGTTCTGCCGCTTTTTGTGGAGGTCTGCATTCCATTGGCTCTCGCACCGTCAGTTGAATGCGAATGGAGAAAAGGTGATGATCAGTTGGTGTGGGTATATCCAACATATTACCTGGTTGTGACAGTTCAGTTACACCGCGAACTTGCGTAAGGACAGAATGAACATGGATCCCCACAGAGCAACATAAGGGCATATATGCTGTACGAGTTCAAACTGGGGTCAAACACCGGTGTAGCGGGGCGGATGATATGCCAGCCCTTTGGTGAGGGTGTCGTGACTACGCGGACAGTGCAGCGGTGGTTTAACAAGTTTAAGGACTGTGATGAAACACACGAGGACGCACCACGTGCCGGAAAATTAACACAGGTACACACACACCACATGATCTTCAAGCAGCAATGGAGGCGAACAGTGGCCAGACATGTGATGAACTGGGACTACAATTCAGTGTGAGTGGAGAAACCATTCGGCAGCACCTCCATCAACTTGGGAAGCACTACAAGTTGGGTAGATGGGTCCCACATGATTTGACTCCTGGCCAGAAGGCAACGCGAACAGACACCTGTGTTTCTTTGCTCTCTAATTTGAGGAAGGATCCATTTCTGGACAGGATGTTGACGTGTGATGAGAAGTGAGTTCTGTACGAAACTTCATGGCGCCGTCATCATTGGTTAGCATCCCACGGACCGATTCCAAAACAGCCGAAGCCAGCATTACACCAGAAGAAGGTCCTCCTCTGCGTTTGGTGGACTGCTCGCGGCATCGTGCATCGGGAACTACTACCAGCTGGTCAGAGCATCAATACAACTGTGTACTATCAGCAGTTGAGTCGTGTTCAAGAACAACTCAAAATCTGGAGCCAGCACTTCTGAATCGCAAAGGGGTCCTCCTGTTACAGAACAACGCTAATCCCCACGTGGCTAGGATGACCCGAGACATTATTCTACGCCTTGGGTGGGAAACACTATTGCATCCACCACACTCCCCGGAAGTTGCACCGTCTAATGATCATCTTAGGGGACGCCAGTTCAAATCCCTAGTAGAGATGCAAAATGTACTTGATACCTTTTTCGCTTCACGGCTCACCAAGTTCTACCGCGATGGAATCCATGGTCTTCCAGAACGTAGGCAGAAGGTCGTCTATGCTGATGGGGACTAGTTTTTATCTCCCAGGTACGTCTTGGGTGACATATCAATGTTCGAATGTGCTGGGTTTAAAAATCGACAGAACTTCCTTGGTTACCTTTATATTTAGATATATTTTTTCTATAAATACACACTCTTAACTTGATAACCTGTAGCTTCCTCTTGTTCTGTTGGCTCAGGAAATTCATGATTCCTCCTGTGTCTGTGTATTGGCTTTTCAGTTGTATGCTTGGCTTCACTTTATGTGCGAGCCTTCCACCTGCATGTAGATAATTATGTATATTGACTTTTCTCAAATGATATTGACTTTTCTCATGCGATATTGGCGTTTCTCATGTATATATTGACTTTTCGCGTGTCTATATTGGCTTTTTTTCTCATGTGTATATTTGCTTCACTCTATGTGTGGGTCTTCCACCTGTGTGTAAATAATTCTTCTAGTAATCTGCTTAAGGTAGATAGTTACACACGTTTCACATCCATTTACATATATGTAACAATAAATATAAGGAACAAGTACTTTTTATAGTATCTGTTAATAACGATATTCTATATAATGCCCTTTTTGTTTTGTAACATGCGCTCACAAAAATAGTTTTTTGGCTTTCTTTTATGCAAAGTCCTCAACATTTTTTTTTCATAAGATGTTGATTGAGCAACCTTGTTCTCTATAACTAATGTTGCCAAATCTGAGAGCCTTTCCTGTCCCGTGAATAAACGTAAGTACGTTTTAATGAGTTTTAGTTTGTTGAAACTTATTTCACAAGTTGCCACACTACATGGAAAGATAATAAAAATTCTAAGAGCCATTGAGACGTTTGGACAGACACTCTGAAGGCCATTTTTGGTAATCATGTCGAGTATGTTCCTTGGGATGGACTTCTTGAGGTCCGGCAAGAATATAATAAGCCTGGTCATTAAGACTCTCAATTTCTACACATAGTTCTACAGCTTTCAAATTGTCTTGGTATTTCAAAGCGAGATCCGCGCACGATTTCTTCAGGTCCTCCGAAGACATTTCACACAATGAGCTTCCTCTGAGGAAGCTGAAGTCCTTGCTTACTTCTTTGAGCCTATCTATTCTACTAAAGAGTTCTTCCCCTTGAAAGGTCAAGAATTCTGAAGAAAGATTATTTAAGATGATCCTCTTCAGTAAAAAGTCTTGATTCATCCTCTTCTGATATTCTCTTCTTCACTTTTCTCTGAACTAATCTTCCACACTCATCAAATTAATAGTAACCTTCGCTTCCAACAACCACCTGTCAAATCCTTAATTCTGAACCTGGAGATTGTGTTCAAAACACTAGATAAGAAATCAAGAGGCCTTTACAAAGTCAAATCCTTATTCTCAGGGTTTCCTCCAGACTTGCCCCCCCCTCCCGGAGGAGACCAAAATAATACGTCTATAATATAATAATAAATAGAATAGTACCGTGTGAAAATAATATCTGTCCCTCGGGATACTAACAAGTAAAGAGTCCAAATGAATGAATCGAGTTGCAGGATGAAACATAGTGCATCTGATAGAGGATGTGAAAATATGTGTATGTGCAAAGTTATAGCAGCTGAGCACCATAAGAAAGAGAAGTGTAGCGGTCAAAGTAGGTGGGAGAAGGGCCATGCTATGTTATAGAAATACATTCAAATAAATTGGTAGACAATGCAAACAGTGATAGTTTCACATATTAGCAAAAGAGGAATGGACAGAATAAATTACGATCCTCCGCCGCCATTTCAAAATCCGATATTTTTTTCAATGGAAAGGTAGTCATACGGCACACGTGTTAAGACTGTGTTTTGATCAGGAATGTAATGCTGCTGCCCATTTTGTTATATTACTAACCGTTGATGAATTATGACCTGTTTTACCTCTTTGGATACCATCACAACTAGTGTTCTCAAACGGGTCGGGTTATCGGGTCGGGTCAGTAGGGTGAGCTCGGATCGGGTTGTCGGGTCGGGTCAGTTCACTTTGGTAAACTGAGTTTAGGTTGAACTTAAACTCGGCTGAAGTCGAAAGCTGCTGTTTTTCACTAGCTGCCTAATTAAAAATAGCAATTTTCAATTGATTTTATAGAAGCCATAAATCTATTTTGAACAATTGCAGGTAGTGTTTTTATGGTAAATGCTTATTTTTGTACTTGTGTGTACTTTAATTTTTAAATGTGGAAGATTGATTTTACCAATCGACTGTAATATTAATATCTACGCGAATATGAAGTCTGGATTTAGAACAAAACTAGAAGTTGTTTAAGCAAGGCCAAAAGAAAGATTGCATATGGACGACCAAGCCCAAGCAGGGCCGCGGTGGCTCAGTGGTAGATAATTCATCTCTGGTGCATGGTGTCCATGGTTCGATCCCAGCTTGTGCTAAGGGGGCTTTGTGGTGGAGAAACGCCGTGTAGTAGATTTTCTCGAGGTTCTCCTGTTTCCTCAACATTTTCTTCATTCCACCATTGCATTCATTTCTCATATTCACCATATCCCTTAGCCTCGGTGCAGAATCGAGGGACCTTAAATTGAATATTTAATTTTATTTCACCAAGCCCAAGAACATCGATACAAGAATAAGATAAAGATTAGATATGCAAGTCGAAGTGCATAGTAATCTTGCTCTTGGCCTTGTTTTGGTGATAATGATCAAATTTTCTTGCATATTTTCTTGCTTTCCGTATAGTATGAAAGACCATAATCAAAATCACACTTGGTCTTCATTTGTACCGATGAGGCGAGCATTCTTGGCTCTTGTATAGCATGAAAGAACACCAAGACTACGAAATGCAGGACCAAGCCTTGACTGTGCAAGACAAAGAATAAGACGCAGTATTGATGACCAAAACCCAGGGTGCGAATTGTTTGAATTTCATTTGTTGGGCTGAAAGTGATTAAATAAAATTAGTACTTTATAATTAATTATCATATTGTATTTTTAAATTTTAAATTACAAAATCCATATTATGTATCTTCTTACTTGCAACTATATATACCGTAAAATATGTTTTAATTACCGAGAAAGAAAAATCAAAGTGGCGCGGGTCCCGGAATCATAAGAACCTATTTTGGAATGAAAGTTGAAGGGTTGGAAACAATCACAGGTGTTCTCCCGTTTCCTCAACCCTTGTCATTGTAGTTAAACGATTTCCTTTTGTCTCTGCCAAGAAACTTTTGCTACTGCCTTCCGAGAAGACCCCCTACCTTCCGAGCAGGTGAGAACACTGACCTTGAAGAAAAATTTCGTCACATAAAACTAAAATAAGAAAAAAAATTCTCCAACGTCGGACATTGGAATCAGTTATAAAAAGAAATAACCAAACCTCAAAAGTGCCAAATATTCATTAAGATGCATATACAAATCCCCCGCTTGATCTAGCTAGTGGTTAACGTGTAAGACTTCGATACACGTGGTCCGGGTTTAATTCCAAATGGGAGTGCACTTTGGCGTTCACCCAGTGTCGTGACGTAGTGCTCTCAAACGGGTCGGGTCGGGTTGTCGGGTCAGGCTACTCGGGTCGGGTAGGGTCAGTCGCGTCAGATCGGGTCGGGTTGTCAGGTCGGGTCAGCTCGGGTCGGGTTGTCGGGTCGGGTCACGGGTCGGGTCGGGTCGTTCTTCAACCCGACCCGACCCGTTGAGGGCACTATTACAACACATGGTCGAAGTAACTACCCTGTGCAACAATACTGTGTGCTACACGCCTCTCCCACTCCTCAAGCATATTGTTTACATACAGTACGCAATAATTGCATGCCACTATATCAGATTTTATTGTGTTATGGTCTATATTAGTAAAATAAGTCATTTAAAAAAGGTAGCTATATAAACTCCACATTGTTTTCGACCAAAAGCACAAAGAACAAAAACAACAAGCGGAAGGAGTTCTTCCAGACCGGAACAGTTCTCCTCGGCATTATATGAAACAAATTGGAAGTAATGTCATAAATAATAATGTAATAATATACAACTTGAATATCAAACTTCATTGTTAGTTTTCTTGCCCTGTAAATATGTTTAACTTACATGTGTTTTCGTGATAACCTAAACTTTCAGCATACGAATATCAGTCTCCTAGATCTTCGTAAATAACTACAAAAATGATCGTCAATCTTCCAAATAAGTACAGATAACGATCACTAAAGTTCATAATTGACTTTATGAGAACATGCTGGCCCTAATTGATATACCACATGACTACCTTTCAATTTTAAAAAATATAACAGATTTCAAAATGGCGGATTCCAAGATGGCGGCCAAGGTTCGTGATCTATTCTTCTTTTGCAAATATGTGAAACTACCATTGTTTGCAGTATCTATCTCACTATTTTTACGATTCAACAGTTTATTTGAAGGGTGAGAAGAAAAACAAGGAATGTCACAAAACTGCAGTTTCGAGAAAACGGCGTTTTAACATTGAGAACCGCGTACAAAATGAATAGGGTTAGTCAAATTATTGCCCCTTTTTACATGGACATTTCTACATGTACGCATGCATGACATATACAGTCAAATAGTACCAAGAGTCACCAACAGATAGGACAAAACACCCGTTAAATCACACACATGGACACCCCTTGTTTTTTCCCCTTACACTTCATTTGATATATTTCTATAATATAACATAACCCTTCTTCCACCAACTTTGATTCCCTCCCGCTCCGTTTCTTATGACGCTCAGCCGCTATAACTTTGCACATACACACATTTTCGCATCCTCTTTCAGGCGCACTATTTCTCATCCCGCAACTCGATACATCCATTTGGATCTTTTACTTCTAAGTGTGGCCCCAAGAAACATTTTTTCTTAAAGAAACACTGCCTATTCTGTACTTCTTTGTTAACTCCATTTATTTCATGCAAAACTGAGTCCCAAAATACTAAATTAATTACGAATTTCAGATCTTTGATTGATTTCATTAAGTTTTTGGCAATTGATTTGACTTCTGAATTAGAGGGAGTGGTTATAATTTCATCAAACGCTGCGAGAACATATTTCCCTGAATTGCCCTGAATTCCCCCCCCTCGTAGATTCGGCCCTGCAGAACACATATGTTAGTCGATTATGGCACTAATCACGCGTCAGAACGACTCTGCATTGGGACCCATATGTGTAATCCTGTAGCTGTAAGAGTTTCTAAAACAAAAGATAGTTAAACTGCAATATACTGTTCTTGGGTATAACTGGATAAATTTACTGTTATGTATGGTTCTGCGAACTCGAAATGTTTTAACAATCGGTTCTAGGATATCGGTGCTAACCAGCTGAATAGCACAACTGGCCTGGGACCACTATTAAGTACAATCCTGGCGTATGCCTGGTATAAATGAGGAAAACCTGACTCAGGGTAGCATGTTTCAAAAAGCTTTCACATTTTTGTCGGCAGAGTGCCCCCATCTGAAGTCGAACACAGAAGCGCTCGACCAAAGTCGGGAGGGGCGTTAGCGAGGGTCACATTATGGAGGAGAAGACAGTGTTTCTATTCGAATAGATGATAAATTAGGCATACACTGACAAATATCTGTTTTAACGACTTTCAGAGCTGAATTTACCGACATCTTGCCAATAAGAGTTGGCAACACTGTTTTTCAGATATAGTTGAACAGTGTTGCCAGCATTTTCGCCGATCCAATACATGGTTAAAGTAGCACTCTTATTGGCCACATTCCAATGACGTCACAAAATTTCAAGTTCAACCTGCTAGTATGCTTGTTGCCTTCGTTTCCCTGTTTTGTGTGCGTGCGTATTTGAAAAACGAGAGAGGAAATTATCAATATTATTACTTCCGAAATGCATTGCATTATAATTCTTCATTTATGTCCACTTTTTACGCGGTAGAAATATATTATCCTTAAAGTCTTCGTCCAAATAAAAGTTTTGAGAAACGCACTACACATGAAAGTTATTACTGCCTACAATTTTAATATTTTTATTAGATCACATCTTAGCTAATGGTGCTCGCAATTAATACCCTGGCTTTTGCAAAAATCGTGCACTATGTAATGCAACACCTTCTTTTTATTTCAAATCTGCATAAATGACTTAGATTCCACGCACTTGGTGATGCAAAATTAAAAACTTTTTTTCCTTGTTTCTCAAATTAACTTTACATTATACGCCAGTTAGTCTTCTTTGGCATCCAAGAATAAGTCTGGTTTAGAAGTATTCTACGGCAAATAGCGTTGTAATGTCGTTATAGAAAAGCCATGCTCGGTTCAATTACACGAGAAGTCCCCGCAAAATTGAGTTAGATGGACATTATTACTTAGCATTCTTTATGAATCACAAAGGGATACAAATTCGTTGGGGTTTAGCATCCCTTTGAACACCAAGGTTATAAAGCTACTGCTTATGGACCTACTGCTATACGTGGAATCCGAACCACATAAGATTACGCTGGGAATCGAGTCCGGATCTTCCTGGCCAAAGACGTGTACGTTAACGATATAGCCACGACATTGTTCCAGACAATGTAAAGTTAACCCTGTTTTTGTTTAGAATGAGTATACTAGGGACAACTTTACATCGCCTTAAACTTTAAACCAGTGGTTCCCAAAGACTAGCCTCCTCGAGGGGACGACAGAAATAAATTATAAAATTATCAATTAACTTAACAGATATTACGTGTTTGACATTTTGTTCTTTTTAGACTCCCATTCGAGATTTTTAAGTAAACAAACACTTAATAAATATAAACGGATGAAAACATGGTGAGTGATTTGAGGTTTGGAGTCCCGTTTATCAGCAAAACTATATGAAACGCGGAGACACAGCTTAAGATCAGACTCGAACTGCAGGAATCAAACTCGGGTCTCATGCGCCAAAGATACATACGCTATCCACCTACGCATTAGGAGACTATGTGTAGTAATTTAGAAACGAAGAAAGTTTTTAGGGAACTAGCTCATGTATACACTGAACCATGTAAGTGTAGTGTTATGTCTCACATAGCTTCTTGCTGAAAGGGACCCTAAATGAAACCAAATTACTACATCATTACAATTGTCTGCGGAGTTTTAAGGCTAGTGTTTTTAGATCTATTATCCTTGTTCTTAACCCCATTCCCAGTGCTACTCAGGTGTCATATTCATATTCATATTTATTTGCCTGTTCATAGCTTACAATATGAGGACAATCCCCAATTAAGAATCACAGTTGTCAGATATGGTTTACATTCTCTATATGTTATCAGCAAGATAAGTTTCCACAGAGTAATAGCTTTTTTCTGACAATAATTTTAACAGAGTATTTCTGAATATCCGTTTTTCGTTAATGTCCTTATGCTTTGTTGGTAAAAAAATTCATATATACAGTTTTCCTAAAATTTGCATAGTTCTGCTGGATAATATACATATTACAATTCTGTCTATATTGTATGAGTGAATCGTATTAGCTAATGTAAATAGATCCTTGTGTTCGATTACATACATAATTATGCGATATATATAGGCATATTAAACATTATTCTAATATTTTTTTCTGTATTCGGAACGTACTAGCGCTTATTCTTGAATTTTTCCAGAATATGACACTATAGTTTATTATTGAAAAAGCTTTGCTGTAATATAAGGACATGACAGCTTCCTTGCACAAACTACCTTGCAACCTACGGAATGCAAAGCAGAGTGAACTGAGTTTAGTATTAATGTATTCAAGATGAGTATTCGATATTAAATCTTCATTAATATATACTCCTAGAAATTGAATAGATGTTGTTTGACATAATTCTACAGTGTCTACAGTTATTGGTAGAAGTTAATTTCTTTGACCCGGGAATCGAAATTTGACAGTTAATATTTTTCCTAAATTCATAGTTAATTTATTTATGTTTAACCAACTAGTAATTTTTGTTAGCGTCTTTGTAGTGAGCCTTTCTGCTTGATTTACTGAGCCTCCACTGACAAAATCATTTATGTCATCAGCATACAATGTTGACTTCATACATCCCAGACTGTTAACCAAGTCATTAATATACCCAACAAACAAAAGATGACCCAATATTGATCCTTGTGGTACTCCTTTTATTACTTTCATTATAGATGATTTAAACATTTTTCTTCTGCCATTTACCTCTTTACAGATGCCAACAGCTTGACTATGTTCAGATAAGTACGAGTTTATCCAATTGTTTACCACATCTCTGATGCCATAAGAATACAATTTTTCTTGCAAAATACCATGGACTATAGAATCGAACTCCTTAGATAAATCAACAAAAATACCAATTACATGCTTTCCTTTATTTATATCCATTGCTACATCAGAGATGAAATTAAAGATTGCAGTGTTGGTTGACTTCTGGCTTTGAAACCTGTGTTGACTTGTGGATATTATATTATTGAAAAGGAAAAAGTTATTTAGTCGCACTCTCATTGCTAACTCAAATATTTTAGAAAAACACGACAAAACTGAAATAGGACGATAATTATTTAACTCCAATTTACTTCCCTTTTTATACACAGGTGTAACTCTAGCTAACTTAAGCCGCGTAGGAAAAATTCCTTTAAAAATGGATAATTTATTATATGACAGAGTTGATCTGCAATAAGAAGAGAACTTTCCTTTACAATCATGGATTGCACTTCATCCGAACCTGAAGAGCTGGAACTTTTAAAGCTTTTTATTATTTGTAAGATTTCCTCTGGTGTAGCTGGTTTCAGAAAAAAGGCAACTTAGGTATTCCGCTCTGTAGCTTCCAGTTATTTTCTTGATGAGCTATTTTGATTGGGTTAAATGTTTCTAAAGTTAAGAAATATTTATTAAAATGATTTGCAATCTTATGTGGGTTACATACTACTTGAGAGTTTATATTTATTGCATCAATTCCTGTTGTTTTTACCTTATTCATCTTACCATTGATTAACTTCCACATAGCCTTACTTTTATTTCTCGCTGCTAAGATGTAATTTGTACTGTATAAAAGCTTTGCCGTTTTTATGACTCTTTTTTACTTCTTTTTATAGTATTTCAAATATTCAATAAATTGAGGTGTTACATCTTTACACGTATTGAGTTTTTTTGATAACTCAAGTAGTTTGAGTTTCTAAGTCCTAATTCCTATCGTGACCCATGGTTTCCTGTCCATCTGTTTTCTTAGGCCCGTTACACTTCTCAGTTATTAAATTGTTCAAATATATTAAATTGTTCTACGTGTGTGATCTGCATACTTTATTTCCGAAAGGTCTTTCTGTATTCTGCTTCTCCAATTAACATTTCTTTTTCACCGGAAAACATTTATTATGTGTCATGTTCTCTCGTTCATTTACAACCTCCGGCCGCAGGTGTATACATTATCGTATTTCTTCTGTGTCAATACTATGCGGAAAAAAGGGTGTATCCATTCTTCAAACTGTCAACCGGCCGTGTATTAGGAAGTGATAAAATGTCAGAAAAGTACACACACATGAATATTCATGAGTGAGGACTAGATGGTAACTACCTACTAACATCTGTTACAAAACACTTCTACACGTCGAATGCATGTACGAACTGCAGGACTTTATTTATTTTTAAATATCTTTATATGAAACTCGTAATGTTAAATGGGCCTATTCCATCAGCGGATTTCCATTTTGCTACGAATGCTTAGTAGGTAGTTACCATCTAGTCCTCACTCATAAATATTCATGAGTGTGTACTTTTCTGACATTGTAAGAATTTGTAATACACAGTCGGTTGACAGTTTGAGGAATGGATACACCCTTTTTTTCCGCATACTAATGACAAAGAAATACGATAATGTATGCAAGTGCGTACGAATATTGTATAGGGAACATGACATATAATAAATGTTTTCCGGTGAAAGAAATGTTAATTGGACAAGCAGAATACAGAAAGACCTTTTCGGAAATAAAATATGCAGATCATACACGTAGAACAATCTAATATATTAATATGCATGACATGTAACGCGGCAGTTGTTGGAGAATATTCTGGAATTTTGGATCGTTGGAATGAGTGAAAGGATGCGCTGGAAACCTCGAGATCTTTTCTTAAGTTTATTATTGTTGGAAGAGGGGAAAGAACACACTCAAAACTTCTGGAAAGATCGAAGGTTATATAAATACTGAAGCATTTGCATGATGTGTACATTTACAAAGACGACTGCAGGAACAACAAGTGTTAAGTTTGCGAAGAAGATATTTTACTACAAGGAGAGACTGGAAGATTGGTAAGTATGAACTTTGTAGTTTTCTTGTATAATACTTGTTTATTTTTATATTGGGAAAAGGTACATATTGTAAAAAAATGAAAAAGAAATGAAATCTTTAAGTTTTACGGGGACATATTGTAATTTTTGGGAGTATAAGGGGGACGGAAGTGTTTTGTTTTATTGGAAATTGATTGCGGATTTTCCGGCATTGAAAATCATATGACTCGGTGTACTTTTATGGAATTATAACATGACTAAGATATAGTATAATGTAATATGGAGGGTAGAGGGAATCAACATCAACATATAGCTATGAATTGTGTAAGACATAACAGGAAGTCAACAGAATCCGCATCGGGAATCGAACCAGGACTCTTCCACGTGAAAAACCGTACGATAAACCTTTTGCTTAGCAGGTATTGTTACTTATATGTAGCTATGAATTGTGTAAGAAGTATAACTGGTATTGTAGAAAGTATATGGTAAGAAGGAAGTTTTATTGAGTAGGGAGCATGACACTGCCGGAATTCGAACCAGAGTTGTCCCACGTGGAAAACCGCACGCTTGCTTGCACTGTAGACTTTTCTCAGTTATAAATGGTATATATTTACTGTGTATGAACAAACTTATATTGGATAGGTAGTTAACAGAATCTGCACCGCGAATCGAATCATGGCTTTCTCACATGCAAAGCCAATATGGTTGAGAACGTTAATGCTACGTTGAATATCATATTTTGTGATTTGAAAAGTCGTAATACGGTAACTAATTGTATTTTTTCTTTTCTGTTTTAGGTGCTGAAGCAAATAATAAGTGATAGAAGCCAGAAAAATCACAGAGCGACGAAAGACGTGGATTTGAATTGGATCATCACTTAAACAGAGATAAACTAATATTCGGTAAGTATTATTATTATTATTATTATTATTATTATTATTATTATCAAAATTTTGTTTGTTTTCAGGTTTTTTATTCATTGTATACATATATTGATTGCACTTTCTTGTCTTGTATTTTACAGACAATGGAGTTTTACTTCGAAGAAGTTAACGTTATTGATAAAACCATTTTCCAAGGAAGACAGAGGCTTGGATAGTGCTGATCGTGTTTTACATACGTGCCAACAGGTAGTGGACCTGCAAGCAGCAGGATATATTGGATCTTCTGAAATTGTAAGTGATCTACTATCGCTTTTGTACCTATATTTTAAAAATAATCAATATATTATACTGAATAATGTTCGCTCAGCAGCAGATATTATAGACCTCTTTGACCACGGTTTTTTCCGTGAAGATCGACTGTATGATGCGGCATTTATGTCATATTTAAATTATATGGCCTCTGAGAAGGGGCAGTTAGAGCGAGTGAGTGATAAAAGTGTATCAGCGTTCTTTTCTTTTACGGGAAATCGTGAAAATGTTTAATCAGAACATAATGATGATGATGACTCATTACATATTGAGTGAGCACTATTAAATGAAATTAATTTGGATGAACCATTAGAAATTCAAAATTCCGAAAGCGACTTTACAGAGATGTTGTGGCAAAAATTACAAGAAATTGAGGAAGAAAATGCGCATGTGGATCGTCTGAATAAGGCACATTATTCAGAAGATATGCGACCCACAACTTCTCAACACCCTTCATTGCGAGGGTATGGAGGGAATGAAACAGAGTGTAATATGTTTGAAATTGTGGGGAGAAATGTGAGAGAGTACCCGCGTTTCAATATGAAAGGGGTGGAAATTATTGTAAAACCAACGGCGCAACATGTAATTACAAATCCCATGGATTATATTGCGTCCATGATGGATTATGCGCTCTCTACTGTTTTGAGGGATACACGACCCCACGATTTTGATGGTTTAAGAATAAATTTCGACAGAGATCTCGTGAATAAAGAAGTGTTTGTTCCATGGCGAAAACGTCAAAATTTGAATACCGATATGGTTCTTAGAACGGTGAAAAACGTATTAAATAGCAACGAATCATTTCTTTTAGGGAATCAATTAGAATTTCGGTTTGACATCGTTGATGGATTACACGGACAGGGAATACCTAAACGCGCAGCGGTAAGAAAATATGCAGAAATTAGTATTTTTCTCAAGGATCATGTGGTGGCCACAAAGGCTAGTGATTTTCTTTGTCTGCCAAAATCCATAGTATATTGGATTACAAAACATTAACAAAGTAAGCAGGCTTTATACGATATGACCCTGCCTACACGCAAAACTTGGCAAAATAAAGCACAAAAATTGTGTAACGATGCAAAAATGCACGTTGAACGGAAACAGGGATTTGATTTAGATGTAGTTGCTTTTCAAAGTTATTTAGTGAAAAAGAATTATCAAATTTTAATATATGAACTACCGGAAAATTCCAGAACACCTGTAGCACGCTACCCAGGAATAAATGCGGAGAAAAAGATATTTATTTTGTATCAGAGAGGGGATACTGTGGGCCATTTCCAGCCCATTAAGAATATTAGTTCATTTATGGGTAAGGGGAACTTCTGC
Organism: Thermobia domestica; assembly: GCF_964235325.1. Taxonomy (NCBI): domain Eukaryota; kingdom Metazoa; phylum Arthropoda; class Insecta; order Zygentoma; family Lepismatidae; genus Thermobia; species Thermobia domestica. The sequence goes on along the minus strand of NC_137461.1, from coordinate 166,854,018 downwards.
TTTTCGTGTTTGGAAGGATTTTATGAAACACGTGCGGCTCACCAATGTCAGAGGAGATGTTCGTACTGTGAACATTTTTATAGTAAAGAAACTAACGCGAAACTAGTACATTGTACACAATGTAATAGAAACTTTGCTGAAGGGTTTCCACATGTGATTAGAAGAAATACACATGTGATTACGTGAAATTGTGTAACGCATGTGGTGTAATTTATGATGTGAGAAAAAGAAAATCAGCCCATGTATGCGGCGACTACTATTGTAGTCCTTGTAAAGTGCACGTAACTGTTGGCCATCGATGTTTCGTTCAAAAGGGTAAACTAAAACGCACTGAACGGTTTTTGTACATTATATTTGATGTGGAAACCATGCTATTAGCACCAAATGAGAAAAGTGAACGGGAGCATGCCGTAAATTTGTGTTGTTGTTTGAATGTGTTTCCACTGCATAAATACAGGAGTAGATAGTTTGTGTTTTAAGTGCGGAGATAAAATAACCGGGAACCTTTTTTTTACAACCATGGAGGCGTTTATTGAACATGTGCTTATGGAAAGGCCAGAGTATCAGATCATTGCGGCACTTGCTCACAATGATTCACGATATGATGGTCTATTTTGTGTTCGGACAGTTATTGGAAAACAAAAAATAACTCCACATCTTATGCACGGTCAAAAGATATTTCAAATTAGTATTAGTAATCGTTTTTATTTTCGGGACACATTTCTTTATCTTGGTGTAAAATTATCCAAATTACCGAAAACATTAGGATTGAATGCTGAATTGAAAAGGGAGATTTTCCATACCTCTTTAATACAGAGGAACATCAAAATTATGTTGAAGAATGGCCGGCATTGCATTATTATGACCCGGACTCACGTAGTACGGCAGACCGGGCAGAACTTTTGCTGTGGCATAAAGAGCGAGTACGGAATGGTGATTTTTTGATTTTCAGAAAGAATTGTTGGAGTACTGCCGGAACGATGTGCGTATATTAGCGGAGGCAGTAATTAAATTTACCTCCATGATTGAAGAGAAAACAAATGGTATTCAATGTTTTATTTCCAGCACGACGATCGCTAGTCTAGCAATGTTGACGTAACGGTGTCATCATTTGATTGAAAACACAATTCCAGTTATTTCTCCAAACGGGTTCCAATTTACTCAACAACAAAGTATTAAAGCATTAAAATGATTGAAGTATATGGAACACGTAACAAAGAGATCTATTGTTACTTCGAATAATGCGTTGGAGGAACGGTTTGGCAGATATAAAGTCGATGGTTTTGACGCTAAAACAAACACTAAATACCAGTTCATGGGCTGTTACTGGCATTCCTGTAGAAGCTGCTATAAAAATAATATTTGGTCTAGGAATTAATTCGTGCGGTTGGTACGCACATATTGAAGCTGTAGTACAAACACAAAATACATAAATACCTTAAGAAAAACATTGTCCATCGCTAGCCACCACTTTCGCCCATCTGTCAGGCAATGTACGGATTCCGTGGCGAAAGAAGTCCTCATCCTTGGAAGCGATCCAGTCAGAGACCCATGTTTCGATATCTTCTGAAGAAGTAAACCGCTGTCCAATCAAATCGTTGTTCATGCAATCGAACAAGTAGTAGTCCGAAGGAGCAACGTCTGGTGAATACGGCGGGTGGGGTAAAACTTCCCATCCGACATTTTCTAAATAGGTTTTGACCGGTTTTGCGACATGTGGGCGAGCGTTATCATGTTGAACAATAAGTTTATCATGTCTGTTCTCCCATTCTGGTCGTGTTCTGGCCAGAGCTTGCTTCAAACGCATTAATTGTCGTCGATAACGTTCTCCATTCATAGTTTCACCCGGTTGCAGCAGCTCATAGTACACCACACCTTTCATATCCCACCATATGCACAGCATAACCTTTGCACAGTGAATATCTCGTTTTGGTTGTGATGGACCTGGTTCACCTGGTTTCACCCAGGCCTTTTTTCGTTTAGGGTTCTCGTAATGGATCCACTTCTCACCACCCGTAATAATTCGATGCAGAAACCCCTTTCTGCTCTGTCGTTGAAGCAGCAATTCGCAAATGGTTTTTCGTCTTTCAACGTCTCTGTCTTTCAATTCATGTGGAACCCAATGTGACATCTTTTGAATCATTCCCATGGCTTTCAAGCGTTTGGAGACTGTTGTTTGATCAACACCTAATGCTGCTGCAAGTTGTTCCTGCGTTTGACACGAATCCTGCTCGAGCAATGCTGTCAATTGTTCGTCTTGAAATTTTTTTGGCTGTCCAGCTCGCTCTTGGTCTGCCAAGCCGAAATCACCACTTCTAAACCGTGCAAACCACTTCTGACACGTTCGCTCAGCTAGAGCATGGTCACCATACACTTCCACCAAAATACGATGACTTTCAGTCGCACTTTTCTGCATGTTAAAGTTATGCAGCAGGACACCCCGCAAAAACACTTTATCAGGCACATATTGCGCCATGTTCACTTAACTACAAACTGGTGTTGTTGGCGCTTTAATCCACTGCCCTATACTACGAACGATACGCGATGACAGGGGTTTGCAACACATGTGTGGATACACGGAACTGTGGGACGCTCCGTTCGTTGCGCCATCTCTTGTCCACCCGCACGAATTAATTCCTAGACCAAATAGAAATAGCATTTTATGCAAATAAAATGGTGCGTACAACACTTTTGAAAAGAGATACGATCAAACAGTGCACTGCCGCAACTATTTGAAACAAATATGTTATAATTTAATAGATATCTGGGAATGTGAATGGGATGCAATGGTAAAATGTGATAAACATATACAGAATATCCTTGAACAACGGTGCAAACATATGCGAGATCCTCTCATTCCGAAATCTGCCTATCAAGGAGGTAGAACAGAAAATTTTAAGTTATATGTAGACTGTGCAGAGGACGAATACGTGGTTTACGTAGATGTCACTTCGCTTTACCCCGCAACAATGTGTAAACGAGGCATGCCTGTGAATGTACCTAAAGTACACAATGGCCTCAATTTCCCCAATGTGCGAAACATTCATGGACTTTTAAAATGCAGTGTTCTTCCACCCTCCGATATATATTTTCCAATCCTCCCTTATGTTACGGGAGGAAGATTGATCTTTGGATTATGTAAATCGTGCATGGATGAACAAAATGGTGACGAATGTACGCATATAGATCTTGAACGTATCATTACCGGTACGTTCTGTACCCCTGAACTGCACAAAGCGTTAGACAATGGGTATGAGCTAATTGAAATTCATGAAATATGGGAGTTTGATTTATTAGTCCCGGAAAAAGGTGTTTGTGAAGAATTATTTGGGTCATATGCGAAATCCTTTTTACAAATGAAACAAGAAGTTTAAGGCTTTCCTGCAGAATGCACTACAAAAGAAGAGCAGGAAAAGTACATTGAAGAATATTTTAGGCATGAGGGAATACAGTTAAATTATGAGAACATAGAATATAATCCAGGCCTGCGCAGTACAGCGAAACTGTTTTTGAATTCACTGTACGGGAAATGGGGACAAAGAATAGATCTTTCACAGTGCACAATGGTTGGTACAGCAGAGGATTTTTTGAAAATTTTAACTGATCCTAAATATAAAATTCAAGCTGTGACACCAGTTGGTGAAACTCATTTAATTGTTCAATATAAAGACTGTGAGAGTGAAAATATCCCATTAACTTTTTCAAATATTGTGCTTGCAGCATTTATAACATCATGGGCACGACTGTGGTTGTATGATCTACTAATAAGTGTTGGAGAACAGAATGTAATCTATTGCGATACGGACAGTATCATGTTTATACAAAGAAAAGATGAGCAACTCCCATTAAAATTAAGTTCGTATTTGGGTGGGTTAACAAATGAAGTTCCCGAAGGTTGGGAAATACGTAAAGTAATAGCATTTGGTGCAAAGAATTACGCCTACGCTTTACGTAATGCTAGTGGGGAAATGAAATATGTCTATAACATTCGTGGAATAACATTAAATCACAGAACAAGTGATAAAATTAATTTTGATAGTTTTTATGATTTAGTGACGGGGAATCGTGAGGCAACTGTAATCGAAATGCCATCCAAAATTGTTCGGAAACAAGATTTGCGCATCTTTTCTCGAAGAGAACTAAAGACACATCGAATGGTGACCAATAAACGCAGACGAATAGACGCTGACATTGTGACTGACGCACCAAAAAGTGTTACTGTTCCGTTTGGCTATAGATCTCATAAATGATTGGCCACAGACTCGTTTTTTGGGGGGGGAATAAAAAAGCAGAGTTTCTATCACATTGTGTCATTTGCAACAAAGATGTTACGTTTTGAACATCCGTGCACTATTCTCATAGCCGGTCCATCCCGTGCTGGTAAAACTTACTTTGTTAATCGATTAATCAAAGAAAGAAATGATACGTTTAATGTTTCCTTTACAGAAATTGTATGGTGTTATGGCGCAGTTATACCAAACTTGGACGTTGATGCAAAAATACGTTTTGTGGAAGGAATTCCCGATATAAATACTTTTAATATAAGTGAAAATTCATTACTCATATTAAATGATTTAATGTCAAAAACAAATGACGATGTGGCCAAATTATTTACCAAGTACGCTCACCACAAGAAATTAACCGATCGGAAAGTTATTCTTCAAAACGCACCGGGTGATTTGATTCGTACCATATCACGAGTAGCAAAAAATACTATAAAAGGAAATATCCAAATATCATTAATTCAGAAGCAAAGGCTCCGTAGACGTAAGAAGATCTTACGTGCTCTCTCCTCAAAACTTTCTCTTAAAAAGAAAAATAAATTATTAGTACAGAATGGTGCATTACTTCCATTAATTCTCGGGCCACTCATTGGTGCCTTAGCCTCAACAATTTTTGGAAGATAACGTCGGAATTACGTAAAATCCTATTAGTTCCAGAAAATGCACTTCATAGAATACAATCTAATTTAAAGACGCATGAAGCACATCAATCAAGATTAGATAAAAATATGAGCGAAATCTTACAACGTACAGGTTTGAGTAGAGAACAAAAATGGAAATTGTATCAGCAAGTATTACATCAATATTTAGATTATAAATCGTGTCCCACACCGGAAAATCCTATTGCCTTACCCATTGTTGACTCAGAAAATGCAAGTAGTCGTACAGATAGTGGTATTTTAACTCTTGTACCCGATATATTACAATCAGTACCAAAAACACTTCGAAGGAAAACGGATTTATTACTTAAAGAACTCATTAATTCACAGAACATCTCGTGGGATCAAACAGGTACAGTGGCTATCGATGGAAATATCATTCCCGGTTCCAATATTATCGATTTAGTAGATGATGTCGTTCATACGCGGAAATATTCAACACAACCAGTAGGATTACAGTCGTTTAAAACGTTATTGGATGATATTAATGTTCCTCGGGAATGTATTAGTTCAAGTACACCAGGACCGCCTTCACCTGCTTTTACAACCCCGAAAGTGACTGGGAGTAAAATTCGAAAACGGCATTCTTCTTCGACTGCAGTATCTCCCGCAATTGCAGCTAACGTATTTCGGTATTGGAAAGAATATAAAATGTAAATAAGAAATGACAAAATTATCAAAATTTATTACAAGTATTCAGATCCTGCATCTTTATCCAGTGTTAGTACATTAGAACGTAAAACAAAATTATCCCGAGAGAAAATTAAAGAATGGTTAGCATCACAAGATGCATATACAATGCACGCTCCAATACGAAAAACATTTCCACGGAAACAATATTATGTTAGTGGTCCTAATGAAACATTACAATGCGATTTAGCGGACATGCAAAATATTGCAAAGTATAATGACGGATATCGCTATATTTTATGTGCAATTGACATTTTTTCGCGGTACTTGTATTGCATTCCTGTAAAAACAAAGAAAGGGCCTGAAATGGCTAATGCAATAACTTCAATTTTAAACCAAGTGCCATTACTGGTTCACGTTCAAACTGATTTATCGCCACGTAAAGAATTTGTTTAAAGATTTTGGAATTAATCATTATACTGTAGATTCGAAAATGAAATTTGCGTTAGCAGAAAGAGTAATTCGTACCATTAAAAGTAAAATATATCGTTATTTTACTGCAGAAAATACGTATCGGTACATTGATGTATTGGATCAAATTGTACACAATTATAATCATAGTTATCATTCAGCTATTAAAATGGCACCCGGAGAAGTAAATGATTCAAATATCAATCAAATGTGGAATACGCTGTACGAAAAGACTGTACATAAGAAGAAATTAACTTGTAAATTTCAAGCAGGAGATTATGTTCGCATTACTAAATATAAACATAAACTTGAAAAGGGTTATTTGCCAAATTGGTCTCGAGAAATATTTCTCGTTGATAAGTGTATAGAATCAAATCCTGTAACTTATAAATTAAAAGACTGGAATGGTGCTGAAATTAAAGGAATATTTTATGCTGAAGAATTACAAAAAATATTTCTAACCTCAAACAAAACCTATTTAATTGAAAAAGTTCTTCAACGTAAGAAGGGGTGGGTTTTTGTAAAATGGTTAGGCTACCCAGAAAGTATGAATTCGTGGATTCGAGTATCTAGTATTCAGTCTGCATAATGAATTCGTCATTGAAAGACGGATTTTACGTGACGTTACCCTCCAATGGAAGTAGTACACTTTTTGATAATACAACATCCTCATTTCGAGTAAAACTTGCAAGGGCCATAGATTTAACGGACGGAGAGTGGGTTGTGGGCTTAACACAAATTAATATACCGTGGAGTTTTTATAATGTTGGTCCGGGTGAACAAATTACAATCGATACATTTATTGATGGTGAATATATTCGATATCCTGTTAAAGTAACGGACGGATATTATGCATCCATTAAAGACATCTTAAATCTAATTCCCGAGAAAGTACTATAATAAAATATAATTATTTTAAGAATCAAGTGTATATTCAACATTCCTTTCGGTCACGTGATCGGTGTATTCTAGACATAACAAAAGGTTTACAACATATACTCGGTTTTATGAATGAAAATTCAAATTTTTATAATTCAGGGGTGTATATAAAAGATCAACATAGGGAACAATTTCTGGCTCCTCAGGGAAAATATCCCTGTAACATTGATTATAATATTCCAACAGAAGTTAACGTATATGTGGATATTGTAAACAACAAGAAGAAATTGGACCTTTACTTCGTAAAATTAGTATATTTTACGAGCGATATGGACGAATCAAAAATATTTTATTTCATAACCCGCAGTACGTGAAAGTTTAAAAGAAATATTTTGATACGATAGAAGTAAACTTAAAAGATGAACTCGGAATAAACTTACCATTTCGTTTTGGAGCTTCGAACTTGACACTTCACTTTAAACGAAAATGATTTCTGAAAGCATAGAAGACAGCTTCTACATTACACTGGTTTCAAATGCAAGTATAGACGTTTATCCTAAAAATAGTCCAACCCATTTCATTAATAATTTGAAAAATACTGTACGTTTAACAGATACGGATTGGTGTGTCGGATTAAGTGAAATACATATTCCTTTAACGTGTCATAATGTCACCGAAGATGAAAATATCGTTTGGTACAAATTAGAAGGTCATGAAATTATGAAAAGTAAAATTACTCCTGGATATTATGCAAACATTGAACACATACTGGAAGAATTAAATAAAGTTTCAGAATTTATACGATTTAACGCTTCTAATATTATTCATGTTACTTCTGAACCAAACGTTGAATTCATAACACTTTCACCTACTTTGGCTATACAACTAGGTTTTCATGAAAAAAATGATCTTGTTATTCAAAAACAGGGATTTAAACAACCATACTTAGATATTGGATATCCTTTTCAAATTTTTGTGTATACTGATCTTATTGAATATCAATTGGTGGGAGATACGCAAGCTCCCTTACTACGTATTGCAACTGTTGGCAATATGACTTTTGGAAAATTCAAACGTTACGATATCAAGATATTCATTATATACCACTTTCTAAATTTTGCTTTAACAATGTTGAAATACTACTAAAGGACCACGCAGGACGAAATTTACCATTTCGTTCCGGGACATTGACAGTGACACTTCATTTTAAACGTTCTCTGGAAAATGAAAAAGCAACATACGTATTATCAGCGGTAACGTGGCCTTCCCTTCTTTTCAGGTCCAGTTTATCAACGGGGTCGTGGGATTGGTAGTTTCTTTAAAGGTTTATTTCGTTTTGCATTGCCTTTATTAAAGCAAGGTGCCAAAGCTATAGGCCGGCAAGCGTTACAAACGGGAATACAAGTTGCAGGTGATGTACTAGAAGACTGTCCATTTAAAGAATCCGTTCGTGCTCGCGTAGAAGAAGCTGGAGAAACATTAAAAACTAAAGCTGCAAATAAACTTAGTCAGTTGTTAACCGGTAGTGGTAAGAGACGTCCACGAAAACGTAAGGCTCCTGCTATTGTACAATTCGGTCCTCCGGTCAAACGTAATCGAAAATATTCCAGTGATATATTTAGTTAATCATGGCTTTACTCAGTGGAAGTAGTCCTGAATGTTGTACAAGTGAACTTGATTTGTTTACTATTCCAATGACTCAAACTGCTATTGAGTCATCTTCCACTGTTGAATATCGTCCGGTTTCTACTTTATCGTCAGAAGGACCAATTGAATTTGTTGTACCTGGTGAAACTGGTGATTCTATTCACACTGCATACTTGTATATCTATGTAAAATGTAAAATTACAAAAAAAAAAAAACGATAATACAAATTTAGTTGAGGCGGACATTGTTGCACCTGTAAATAATTTTCTTCATTCGTTATTTAGTCAAGTTGAAGTTTTATTAAACGATAAATTAATTAGTTCATCATTTGGTTCATATCCGTACCGTGCTTGTATTGAAACATTATTAAATTATGGTAGTGATGCCACTCGAACCCATTTAACTGGGGGATTATGGTATAAAGATACTGCAAACCAATTTAATGTATTAGGTAATGCAAATACTGGATTTACAAATCGTGCCCAGTACGTTAGAAATAGTGCATCATTCGATATGTATGGCCGTATCCATGCTGATATTGCCGGTGTGGGATGTATGCTTCCTAATAAAGTAAGCTTACGTGTAAAATTACATCTTACAAAAGATACGTTTTGTTTAATGTCTGCTGAAAATACAGCATATAAAGTCAAACTTGAAGACGTAACACTTCACGTGCGGCGTCTAGATATTGCTGCCGACTTAGCTATGCAAATCAATGCTGGCATGGAACACATTCCGGCCAACATACCTCTTACTCGTGTTGAAACTCGTACCTATACCATTCCCGCAGAAGTAAGTTCATATAATCTCGATAATTTATTTTTGGGTAAAGTACCAAAAGGTGTTGTTATAGGTTTTGTATCAAACGCTGCATTTAATGGTCAACCACATGTAAACCCTTTTGAATTTCAACATTTTAACGTTAGCAAACTGCAATTACAAGTTGGTTCAAAATCATTTCCACCGACACCCCTCACTCCTAATTTTGCAAATGGATTATATGTTCAAACATATTCCACTCTGTTTTCCGGTACCGGTATATATTATCAAGATCATTCACATACAATTTCCCGTGAAGAATTTCGACATGGATACACTTTGTACCCGTTCATTCTATCTCCAACAGGAACATTAGATGATTCTACGTGGGATGTCATACGTGATTCCCCTGTGAATTTAAAATTATCATTTTCTCAACCTCTACAAAATTCCATTACATGCATTGTGTACGCTTAATTTTACTCTCTCATTCAAATCGATAAAGACAGGAATGTATATACTGATCATACAATGTAAAATTTCGTCATTTGAGTGCCATGGGGGTTATTGTTCACTTCTCCGCGTTCAACGATAATGATCATATTATTATTAAGGAACTTGCAATTGTAAATCCTGATATCCCCTTTGTACAAAGCTGGATTTTTAAACCGCCATATCCATTACATGAACTATGTGTGCCGCTCATACTTTCGAATAAACATCTAGTACAACATGATTATGGTATTGACTGGTACAATGGCGATGTAGATTACTCATTGTTACCTACTATATTAAAACACTATTGTGCTAATACCTGTACCTTGTATACTTATGGTAAAACACGTCAGGACTATCTGCAGCAACTATTGGAACGGACTGTTGTGAAGTTAGAAGATTTACAGTGCCCAAAAGCGTCTTCCTTGGGATTTCATGTTTACTCTTGTGCTTATTTAAAACATAGATTTGGACAATTTAAGTGTTGTGTGCGTGAAGCTTTATTATATGCCGAATACTTAAAAGTCTATGGTTATGTTTTATACGTAAATCCAAATAGTGCAATGTATGTTACATCAAAAATAAAACAAGAGGAGGAAAGCAAGGACGAAATAGACTAATAAACATGTATAGTGATCAATTATTACAAGTGTTACTAAAGGACTGTATTACCGGTGCAAATGTGACTGGAATTAATCCCATTGATCGTTTACCTATACTTGTTCAACACCCTGTAGGACTGATTATTAATTTGGACAAGTCTGATTTACCCGGTAGCCATTGGGTAGCGATCTATATCAATAACAATAATCATGGGTACTATTTTGATTCTCTGGCACAGGGTGTGCCTAAACTAATTCAACAGTTCCTACAAAGGAATTGTAAACTCTATTTTGTAAATACTGTACAAGTTCAAGATAATCATTCTATCATGTGTTGATATTTTGTATTATATTTTCTGTATTATATGATACGTAGTGTTTCATTTGACAAATGTATTGCAATGTTTAATCATAAAAAATTAAAAAATAATGATAAGCTTGTCAAAAAACATGTAGAAAACATAATGAAAAAGAAAAAAGTAGATGTTTGTAGATTTTTAGAAATAAATAAATACCAATTTTTTAAACTTTTATATTTTTATTTCTCTATAAAATATCTCTTTCTTACAATAGTTTTAAGATTACAATGAAAACATTAAATTTGCTATGCCCTTAGTAAGGGTTGTGGATCGCTCATTTTTCCACCAATAATTCAATTGTTGTGCATTTCGATATGCACATGCCGATTTTGATTCTACTTGCCTATGAAATGAACAAATTTCATTACAAACGGTACCTTGTAACTCTGCCAATGGTGGACAACCTTTTCTTTCCAGATCCACAACGTTTGCTAACGCAAAGATTTTCTTTATCCAAATGGATTTTTCCCCACTTTTACAAAGGAAAGTTGCATCTGATGCACAAAAATCATACATTATATTCCGAATATGTGATACGAGATAGCCAGTCTTACTAGACCATGACAAGCCATGCAAGTGGTTTGTAAGCCAATCAATTTGTTTTTGGCAACCTATTGGTAAATCGTTAAATTCACATGGTACTTTTACTAAACAATGAAAATTTAATGTATCATCACACGCAGTAAGATAAAATTCATGTATCACAAATTCATTCGGGGAAATCTTAAATCCCTGTATGTCTACAATATACATTTTATGGCAAACTGAAATTTCACACGAACGTTCCATGACAACGGGAATAAGTTGTCCAATAAATTCAATATTTTTTAAACATTCACCAGTTTTTAACAAAGTTTGTGATTGAAATTTCACGATGCCGTTCATGAAAAATTTCAAAGAGTTCTACTAAAGTCTTATCATTCAACAAGTGTTTTTCAAGAAAAGTTCCAGGATTATGCTGCATACCACTTATTCCATTTGAGCGTAAGTATACAGTTATCGTTTCTAACACACAACTTTCACTAATGTTTTGTCCACAATTCTCACTATCAGAATACATGATTACTAATAAAAGGAAATCAAACAATTAAACAATGAAAACAATACACAATTTACCATATGTCCACATATTTCCCATAATCTTTTTCTAGTAAAATTTTTAATAGAATGGGTCTATATTCAAAGTCCCACACAAGATCTCGGAAACGTTCAATAAAATTCCATATCATCGCAAAAGGCTGTCCATGCTTTTTTCTGTAAATTGATAATAATTCTTCACGAACTTCAACTTTCGTTACAGCATCTATAGCTTTCCGTTCAAGAGATTCCGTATCCAACACCAAACAATCATGTGTCCATTGACTGCCGTCTCCGAACCCGCAAGCAAAACAAATACATATATCGTCTGGTTTCCAGTATATTATACAGTCTTTTATACAATCCAATGATGTAAGTTCCACAGTACACTCACATGGTAAATTCAAAAATTCTTCCAACTTCCAATTCTCCACCGGGGAATTACTCACTGTTGGTGAAAGTGTAGGGGAATATTCTTCTATTTCATGATCCACATCAAGTAACGGGAAAACTTCCGTTTCCAGTGGCGGAGGTTGCGGGCTCACCACCGGTTGGGATGTCCCCGATAAAGACGTCAATACATCCAAGTTGGCCGGGGTAACTTCTGTTTCCAGTGGCGGAAATTACGGGCTCACCACCGGTTGGGATAAAAATTCTGTTTCCGGTAATACATCCACTTTAGACGGAGTAACTTCTGTTTCCAGTGGCGGAAGTTGTGGGCTCACCACCGGTTGGGATGAAAATTCTGTTCCCGGTAATACATCCAATTTAGACGGAGTAACTTCTGTTTCCAATGGCGGAGGTTGCGGGCTCACCACCGGTTGGGATAAAACCTCTGTTCCCGGCAAAGATGACGATTCTGCGAAATCACTTTCACCTCTTGTACTAAAATTCAAAGGTTTCGGTAAATCCATGCTTTAAAACCAATCTATAACTCCTTTTCACTAAAAAACACTGGGTATTAAAATGCTTCGTCCATCACATGATATCCCATTCCAACGATCAAAATTCCAGAATATTCTTCAACAGCTGCCGCGTTACATGTCATGCATATTAATATATTAGATTGTTCTACGTGTATGATCTGCATATTTTATTTCCGAAAAGGTCTTTCTGTATTCTGCTTGTCCAATTAACATTTCTTTCACCGGAAAACATTTATTATATGTCATGTTCCCTATACAATATTCGTACGCACTTGCATACATTATCGTATTTCTTCTGTTTCATTAGTATGCGGAAAAAAAGGGTGTATCCATTCTTCAAACTGTCAACCGACTGTGTATTACAAATTCTTACAATGTCAGAAAAGTACACACTCATGAATATTTATGAGTGAGGACTAGATGGTAACTACCTACTGATGTTATGTCGTGTCTTTATTGACAGGAGTTTCTCGATGCAAATATATCATCAAATGCGTAAAATGCATGCCAATCTGTGCTGGGTGGTCTTTACAAGCTAGTTTTTTGTCAAATCCACGCAAGTTCAGGGCGAAGCACAAGTCGGAGGTTATAAAGTTTAGGTAATAATGTTTAAAGCAGTGGTTTTCAACCGCTTCTACCTGGTGTTTCCTTCTTAAACCCTTTATACTTCTCGCTATCCTCTCTCCCCTTCATTGGCCATATGTCCATTTTTGTTTGATTCATCTATGATTTCAGATTGTGTATTGAAATCTCAAATCTTCAATAATAATAATAATAATAATAATAATAATAATAATAATAATAATAATAATAATAACGATAATACGGTAATAACCATATTTTCATCTTTAGTACCCTTGCGGCTATATGATTAGCATAGATGTCTTCGGCGCGGGAGACCTGAGTTTGATTCCCGGTGAGAAATTATATAAGAATTTTACGTTAAGCTTCATGTCTTATATAGCTTTGCTGATGAACGGGACTCCAAACCTCAAAGCACTCACCGTGTTTTCATCTGTTTATATTTACTAAGTGTTTAATTACTTAAAAAACTCGAATGAGAGTCAAAAGGGACAAAATATCAAACACGTAACACATGTTAAGTTTATTGGCAATTTTATAATTTATTACTGTCGTTAGCTTGTGATCCCTAGCTTGTTCTTCAAGTTTCCTCCAGAAGGCTGCTCTTTTGGAACCACTGGTTTAAAGTTTAAGGCGATGTAAAGTTGACCCTAGTATACTCATTCTAAACAAAACAGGGTTAACTTTACATTGTCTGGAACAATGTCGTAGCTATATCGTTAACGTACACGTCTTTGGCCAGGAAGATCCGGACTCGATTCCCAGCGTAATCTTATGTGGTTCGAATTCCACGTATAGCAGTAGGTCCATGTCTCATTATAACCTTGGTGTTCAAAGGGATGCTAAACTCCAGCGAATTGGTATCCTTCTGTGGTTCATAAAGGATGCTAAGTAATAATGTCCATCTAACTCAAGTTGGCGGGGATTTCTCGTGTAATTGAACCGAGCATGACTTATCTATAACAACATTACAACGCTATTTGCCGTAGAATACTTCTAAACCATACTTATTCTTGGATGCCAAAGAAGATGAACTGGCGTGTAGTGAAAAGTTAATTTGAGAAGCATTTTTGTACATGGTAAAACTAACAAGGGCAAGACATTTTTAATTTTGCAACATTAAGCGAGTGGAATCTAAGTTCTGTATGTAGATTTGAATTCAAAAGAAAGTATTGCATTACAAAGTGCACGATTTTTGCAAATTCGTATTTTCAATTTGAAATTCGTAATCGCAATTGCAGTATTCATTGCGAGTACCATCTGCTAAGATGTGATCTAATAAAAATGTTAAAATTGTAGACAGTAATAACTTTCATGTGTAGTGCGTTTTTCAAAACTTTTATTTGGATGAAAACTTTAAGGACATATATTTGTACCGCGTAAAAATGAACATAAATCAAGAATTATAATACAATGTATTTCAGAACTAATAATATTGATAATCTCCTCTCTCTCTTTTTTTTAACATACACACACACACAAAACAAAGAAACGAAAGCAACAAGCATACTAGCAGGTTGAACTTGAAACTTTGTGACGTCATCGGAATGTGGCCAATAAGAGTACTACTTTAGCCATGTATTGGATGAACCTCTTGGGATCGGCGAAAATGTCTGCTGTTAAACCTGGTACAATTACAGCAAATTCTGTCCTTTTTGTCATTCATGTAAATTTTAGCTTGAGATCTTAAAAGAAAAAAAGAAGCACGCACCCACACGTTGAATATTCTGAAGAAGATCAACGGTTTATCAGGGCTGGCGCTAGAAGTTTAGCCGCCCTGGGCGGTACTTTCAAATGCCGCCCTTTTAATCCGCAAACCTTATTTGACAGAAGATGTTCAGGTATTAAGGAAAAGTAAGATACCATATTTAAAAACATGTATGAAAAGGAAAATTAAACAAAAAGATGAACTACCTGTCTCGAATGCTTTAATATTTAAACGACTCCATACATGACACAATATTCAGTATGTTTGATCTCGCTGTAGGTGATATACAGCAGCGCATAGATTTTTTAAAAATATATGCTTTATTCCAACTAAGAATTTTAATTTTTAAGCTTATTTTATATCAAAAGTTGTTTCCAATAGAGTATGGAGCAAAAAGATAATATAGTGAATCAAACATTACGGCAAAAGTAAGCAATTAGCAATTAGCTTATAATGTACTAAAACACAATAGAAATACACAAATTTAACATACTTTAATTGAAAAAATACTTTTCTTGCTTTGATATGAGCAAATTCCTTTATCACATTCACATAGTACAATGTTTCAGCCAATTAATGTTCCATTGATATCATCACTAAACCACTTAAACGTTTTGAGATATGGAAGACCGTAGATAGTTTTTAATAACCTTAAAGTAAGTTTCGAAAAATTTCTTTCTCTACTTGCCACGGTTACTGGTAAGGTAAACAAAATTATAACTGCAACACTGACATAGGGTGCAAAATCATATTCCTTAATTAATTTTAGTCTCTTTTGGTGAACTTTTAGGCTTAATTATAGCGGTTAATAGTTTCAGTTCCTCTTTCAAATTACTGGGTTTAATATCTTTCGATTCTTCGCGTATTAAATTGCGGGCACTTTTCAGACAAAAGTTCAGGTGCTATATCGTTCAGATTACTATTATCGTAAAGAGGATCGAAATACTCGCTGTGATGTTTCAGTTGCTCAAACCTTTCTCTTAAAGCTAACACAATCATGTCTAGAAGTTGTAATAAAAATCGTTCTTGTATTTTGTTATGTGGATCTTTAATAGTTTCATCCTCTACCTCGTACTGAAACTCTCTTTTTCTTTCGACTTCGAGCTTACACTATATTAGCTATCTGTGGGTGATCCATATCTAATACTGATGCCAAATCATATTAACTAAGATAGGAGTAAAGGAAATTTCGGTGTAGGAAAATTCGGTGTAAGAAAACTCGGTGTAGGAAAATTCGGTGTACGGAAAACTCGGTGTGGGGAAATTTAGGTGTAAGGTAGATTCGGTGTAATACGTATTGAATATTACCATTTACGATAATTTACGACACTTCATATTGTGAAAACGAAAACCATAAAATGTAACGAATATGTTACCTATTTCAAGATTTTTTTTTTTTTTGGTCTTGAGTTCAATACCTCTCTCATGTCTTTGGCGGGTATTACTATAAACTACTTTTCATCACACAATGAAGCTGACACTTTTTGTCAGAAATAAAACAGTTACAACTATAAGTTCAGAGAATAGTTATAGGAACAACTAAAACACCTTTCCTATAGTACATCAGTAAGGCGGACATCATAGAACATACACAAGGTGATTCTTTTAAAACTCACGGATTTCATTTGGGTCTAGAATTTCTAACTGAAGTCCGATTTTCATGCGGTTTGTGGCAAATGATCAAGGAACGTTGGGAGATTTATGGAACTATGTTTACTGGTTTAAATTCATTTGGGGTAATATCGGCCACACCTCTAGAAACACAGCAAATATTCACCACTGTACCGAATTGAAATTAGGTGAGGTGCGGTGTGGAGATTTGAGTTTCTTCGTTAGATGGCACCCTCGCGACGGTCAATAAGAAACAGGAAACTGGGCCGTTGTATTGAGAATTATGCTGTGCTACTGTATCCATATGATCAGGATACAGTTACAATAATGTACTCTTTGGAGCAACGTGATTTTATCGTTAAAGTTTTTGGAGAACGGGATCTGTTGTTGCTACGCAAAGGGCATTTACACGCAACTTTGCCTCATGTTCTGCCCCAGACAGGAACATAATATGGTCGTTAGTGAATAAATTGCAGGAAACAGGATCGCTTCTGAGTAAGACAGGGAAGCATCGGACCAATTACTCATGATGTCCGCCTTAACCACAGATTGATGTTAATATGCAGAAATCAGAAACAGAAAAATTATAAATAAGGACGCCCCTCAGGAAAGCCCGCGTCCTGACAGAGAGTAAGGCATCAACCACCTGTCTACATGCCTCTCCTCACATGCAATTAGTAAACTAAAGTATCTGTCGGGTGGGAGTGTATGTCGCGGCTTCTATCTTGAACGGAGACATTTACACGCAAATCTAAATGTGTGGAAATAGAAGGAAAGAAGGGTAAAATAGATGATAGGAAAGCGCGAGAGAAGGTTTATTATGTTTTGAGAGAGGGACAAAAAACCTGGAAACCAGGGGAGAAAAACTAAATCGGTCATGCTGCATGCATAAGTATTTACATGGCAAAACCACATAAGAAGGGTGGTGAAAATCCATGTAAACATGTCTGTAGTATTAAATCAATAACTTATCTGTTTAAATGCAAACCTATCTTAAATCTGTTAAGTGTTTATAAAAATCTGTGATGTCTGTAGTGGGGAGTGTTTTGTTAGTGGAACATCTGTTATTTTTTAACATGCAAAAATATCCGCCTCGTAGTCCATGTCTGTGCGGTTGTTGTCATCGGGTTGCAGGCTGCAGCTTACTTCATCTTCTTCTATCTTTTCCTTCTGCTGCTACTACTGTGTGACTTTTTAGGAGGCTGGATTTCCTTATTCTTATTGGTGGCCTTGTCTTCTGAAACATCAGTGCTAGTAGGTTTTCGTTGTTCTTTTATTTTCTCAGCATAGATGGGCCTAGTGATGTGGAGCTTACCGAATGTTGTTGTCAGTGCATTTATAGTTTTCGAGAAGACTTTCTTTGTTGCTATTTGTATGGCATCTAGTATCCTATGTCGTTCGTTTTGCGGTGTTGCTAATGTTAGGACTGTAGTTACCCACGTAATGATGTCGTTGGTTGCAGAACCTATTGCTGATTTTTTAATCATTTCTTCAGTTGGGTTGTGATGTTGAGGTTCGCTGGATGGTGAAGGTTTCTGTATGTTCTGGTCCTGAAAAGGGCCAGTTGCGATAGCTGTCTCTTCTATTGAGAAATTGGTAAATTTGTTTTGCTTCTCTGTCTTCGGTTTTTTGGGGGTAGCTGGTGCTTCCAGTTCTATGGTTGGCTTTCTTGCAAGTAGCGCAGGAGTTCTTGTTTATAGGTTTTCTACAGTCCTCTGTGTGAGATTCTCCACAACGGAAACATACTTGCTGTGTTGTACACTCATTGCGGCAATGTCCATACTGGTAGCAGTTCCAGCAGGGCATCGGCCTTGGCTGTAGTCTGGAGTTTTCCACCTTATAGCGTCTATTTTGGGCTGTTAGTCCATGCGTTGTTAGCTTGTCTACGTCATCTGCACTGGTTGAGAATAGTCTCAGCATAGGTGCTGGGCCTGTTTTCGTTTGGACACGAATAAGGTTGGTGAATTTAATATTCTGCTCCGTGAGTGCTGTTCTGATTGGTTCAATGTTGCTTGTGATGGGAATCCCTTTGATCACGCAAGTATATGTTGTTTCCCGTTGTGGTTTCTTTTCTGACTCCTTGGTAGTAGCATTGGGTTTTCTTCTATTTTTCTTCTTCACTAATTGGAAATCGCCCTCCTCCGTCTGGTCATTTTACACTTCTTTCTGAGCTTCTTCGCGTTGGGAAGAGTTGTCTTGGTGTTTGCTTACTTCTTTTTGTGCTGGTTTCTTCTCTGGTGTGGTTTCTCTGTGGTCCTCATAAGAGCCGGATTCCTCTAATGTGTGTGGCTTCGTCACCTGCCTTGGTTGGTTTTTCACCTGCATGTTTGTGTGGCCCTCATAAGAGCCGGAGTGTGGCTTTTTCACCTGTATGAGTGCTGGTTTCTCTGCCTGTGTGTTGTCTTCTTGTTGAGGATCTGGAGATTTTGCAGTTTTGTGTTGCTTATCATCGTGTCCTTCCAGGATAACTGACGTGGAGCCGAAAGTTGTAGCTGGATCCGCGTTTTTGAAGATCTTCAGGAACATGCTCCGCGACACTTCTGTTCTGAAATACACACTGTAATTATGTTCACGTAAGTGCTTCAATTCAAACTCGTATCTGTGAAGTTTTCTTGCTATGGCTATGACTACGTCGCGTTCAGAAAAACTTGGGTACACGTCCTGGATAATCACTGGAGCAACTTGCAAGTAAGGTTCCATGTAGGCCTCATACTCTTGTTGCACCACCACTGTATTTGTCTCCGCCGGTCTTCTCTTTGGTGTCTTCTTTCGGGGTCTTGGCATGTCTCTGGAAAGGGCCGCACTTCTTGGTTAGTGATCAACTTGTTTCGGTGAGAAGGGAAAGGTTCCTCTAAGTTTTGTGTTTTTGCCTCTCTAATGCTATCCCAAAGAGATAGTATTGTGTTCACGTTAGCCGACTGTCGCCAAAGGCTGTACAACCTATATGGCCAGCGCGAAGCTTGACTCACGATAGGGGGTCCAGCCGATGTAAATCGATGGCTATTTCTTCAGGAAGCGGTGTGTGTACTGTGTAATTTTCTGTTCTTTATTTACACACTAGCTCTTTCTTAAGATGCTCACAGATTTATCTGAAAAGACTATCCTGTGGCTATTACTATTCTCTGCTCACAACAGTTTCTCTCTCACTGCTGTGTCTGGCTGTTATTCCAGTCAGTGACTGCTTCGTTAACACCGCAAGGTCTCCACAGTCATATCGACGATTCCTCTGTTCAGCTGCAACATCTCTGACCAGATGTACCACATGAGATCGATCAGAGATCATGCAGAAATCAAACCATTAGCTTGTTTATATATTCCTTTTCAATTGTTGAGCTTAAGCAAAAGGTAAAGAAATACTGTAACCCTATTGGCTCCTTATTCACTTCTTCTCCAATCAGACACTTCGGTTTCTTTACCTTAAGTTAAGCTAAACAAGTATTGTAATCCTATTGGCTTTTTATTGACTTCTTCTCCAATCAGAGCTAGACGTTTTAGTTGCATTTATTTTTACAATTATGAGTAACATATGATAAATAAATAAACTATGAAGGTTTTGAAGAATTTAGATTTAAACATTTACTTATAAATTATAAATAAAATCGTTAGAACCGTTTTTTTTTTCGTTTTGTTTTTCTTGATATCTAAGTGGAGTCAGAGCATCAACTCGGCTCTCCCATCTTGTGATGCTGAATGGTTTTAAAGTGAGGCTGCTAATATGTTCCTTTAGTATGGCCCAACGTTGAACTGACGCAGAAAACAAGTCATAAACATTTTTTTAACTATACAAAAAAAAATGAAACGGTGAACTGAGATGTTGTGGCTGCATCGTTAACGACAAAGTTTAGTAAAGGAACATAGAAGGCTTGGGAATTTATTTTTGCTTTTCATATTGGAACTATTGTCATATCTTTGGCCCTTCATGTCTTCGATAGAAGTTCATTTCTTTAAGCTGTTTAATTATTACTGCTGTCAGTTCTAGACTAGTGATGTCTTTTACTGGTACGAAACCAAGAAAGTGTTCGCAAATTTTTACAAGCCATTCTCCATTACTGTATGTAATTTGTACAAAACGAACGATCCTTTGCTCTGTACCGGAAATATCTGGTGTACAGTCTAACATTATAGTATATGTTGCAGCTCTCAACAAAAACAGTATTTTACTTTCAATTTACTCATTAAGAATTGGAATAAATTTTTTTGGACATCTTTTCCTTAGTAATGGTGGTATTTATTTTGTCCTCCCATGGTTCTTTTAATGTGTTCGGCCATGACGTTGTCAACTTGTATTGCTTAAATATAAAAACATTAATATATATATATATATATATATATATATATATATATATATATATATATATATATATATATATATATATATATATATATATATATATATATATTGTTGATAAGATATGATAATGAACAATTTATAAATTGGTTAAAAACTCGCTGCTAGAACCTAAATGTCTCTAGATGCTGTAAGCTAGAACGGCCTGTCTCAACAAATGGGAGTGTACCGGCACCTTTAGCGCACTTTGAGTGGAGAGTTATAATATTGCTGAATAGAAAAAATATAATAGGCACTTGACAATCTTATCCGTCCTAGCTGAAAATCTTATCTACGCCGCTGCAAGGGAAACCTTGAACGAGATACCTGTGGCTAGTAGTTTGATAATTGGAAATGAGGGGGAATGCTCTGACTTTCCTGAGTATTTTCCTGAATGTGAGTGAAGCAAGTTTAATTACATTCTCAGGGAACAATTTTATTTTTCATTTGGGCCTATTACAAAGCATTATATTTTAATAGTATTTTTTTTCTTTTTCAAATTTTCTTTTTCAGTAGTAATTATAAAAATGGCATTACTTTTATTAGTAGTCTTGGTAGTGTACAATACTAAATATGTTCTATAAGGATATTGAAGGGTATAAAAACTTTTACACACTATGTATGGCATAGGTATTCTTTTTTTACAATTAGTAGTATTATTTTTTCTTTACAAAATATTGATATAATTCCCTTGTACATGAAAAGTAAGACGCAAGTAACAAGTTATTGAGTTTGATACCAAAAGAAAATGTTATCCTCGCAATTAGCCTACAAAAAGAAGTGATATCCAACAAAAAACATTCCTGTAAAAGAGTCAAGTACGAGTGGCCTTAAAAAGAATTGAAATCACAAAAATAGGTGGACAAAAGTTCTGGTGGACAACAGTTAAAAACACTCACTGGCTCACTTCAATTTTAGATTTGAAACTTGACTGTTGTCTGTATGAGGGGCCGCGGTGGCTCAGTGGTAGAGCGTTCACCTCTGGTGCTTGGGGTCCCGGGTTCAATCCCAGCCCCCGCCAGGTGAACTTTGGGGTGGACAAACACCGTGTGCGTGGGTTTTCTCGGGGTTCTCCCGTTTCCTCCCACTTTCTTCATTCCACCATTTCATTCATTACTCATCATCACCGTCTCCTTTAGCCTAACCGGCATAACCGTGGGACGTAAAACTCAAAGATTTCATTTCATTTCATTTTTGTTGTCTGTATGGTTACCACTAGCTCACAATTATGTCAAACTACTTTATAATTTTCAACATACAACATAGGCAAGTTTCAAATCTAAATTTGAAAGTGATTCCTTGAGTGTTTGTAACTGATGTTCACCAGAACTTGGCGCCATCCTTTCATATAGCAACTTGCGCGGTACTTCATTCATAGAGTTTCTAAGCAGGGGGTAGGGGGATTCATTCTCGAGATTCAAAAAAAAAAAATCGCATCGTGTTCCAATGTTATTCTAACGACAACAAAATTACTTATTCGACATTAGAGTAAAATTCTTCCCCAATTTTTTTATTCCCCCCAATTTTTTTCTCGATGGCACAACTTGCGCCATTCATCCCTCCTGTGGGCGGCCCTTCTCTCTTAAAACGAACCAACCTTTCCTTTCATACGGCTACTTGCGCGGTACTTCATTCATCGAATATCGAAGCAGGGGGTACGGGGGTTCATCCCGGAAAATTTTTGAAAATTAGCTTCTCAAAATCGTGTTTTAATGCTATTCCGACCGTAAAATTGCTAGTTCGAAAGTAGAGTAAAATCCCCCCCAAAATTTTTCTCAATGGCGCAGCTTGCGCCATACACCCCCCCTGTGGGCGGCCCTGGTTCGGATAATCGAACTCTACATGTTTATTTGCCATGCGCGGAGCGGCACGCCTCAACTCTGAGCTGGCGCAGCTGTTGCTGTGAACAGCTTTGATACTGCTGACGCTACTTCTACAGCCAGTGCCAAACCGACAGAAGTGTGCTGATTGTTGAAACACAGCGACTGGCGGCTTGGCCGGTCAGCAGCGCCTTATGAAGGCCCCATTAAAAGCAATGTTCCGCCAGCGGTGGCTCAGTGCGGCGACTACTGTGGGAAACTTGGTTTGGGAGTGAGGGGGATGATGGACGGTAGGGTGCGAGAGTAACAGGTGCGAGCGAGTGCACAGTTCGGTTAAGCGGTCGTTCGGTTGACCGACGTTCGGATAATCGACGTTCTACTGTATTGTTATTATTATTATTATTATTATTATTATTATTATTATTATTATTATTATTATTATTATTATTATTATTATTATTATTATTATTATTATTATAGTATTTCGGGTTTATTCGTTTGTTTTAAGCGTTCCGACTAATGACTCAAGTCTCTTTAAAGCAATGCTCGAGTCCCTGAATTCAAGAAATTACACACATAGAAGTGTTAAGATAGTTATAAAACATATAAAATACGGTATATTTATCAGATATCACATAATCAATTGTCTCTTGCTTTGCTAAGGTACATTACAGTATTATTACTAAAATCTGGATTACGCATTCTTATGTAACAAAATATATATAGCAAATGACTGTAAAATATGTAATATTGTTGAAATCTTCGATATTATATATTTCAATTTTGCAGCACTAGAAATTTATAGAATTACAAGCTCACTTGCTCAGCGCTACCCACATATTTATCCCAATCTTCTATTACATAGAAAAAAATAATTTTTATTGATTTGGGCTCTTTTTAATCAACGACCTATGCAGGGGTGTAGCCAGCAGGTTTATGTAAGAGGGGCCCGTCTTTTTTAGGGGGGGGGGCAGCTACAATGTACAAAGCCAAAAAATGCGTTGCTGCTAGTGTTTTTGAGGCCTGAAAGAAGGAAAATTTTGGTTTCCTTCTGGAAAACTAAAAATACTATTTTAGCTTATTATTATTATTATTATTATTATTATTATTATTATTATTATTATTATTATTATTATTATTATTATTATTATTATTATTATTTTCTCCATTAATTACATTCAAGATAGTTTTTATTATCCTTAATCAAGAACTACTGCCCGGGACGAAATGGGACCCACTTTTGTGCATAACTATAAAGGTAACCAGGAAAGTTCTGTCACTTTCCGTGGAGGTCTGTGTTCAATTGGTCCTCACACCGTGAGTTAAATGCGAGTGGAGATAAGGCGAAGGTCAGTTGTTGGTGTGGGTATATCCAACATACTACCTCGTTGCGGCAATTCAGATACACCGTGAACTTGCGTAAGGACAGAGAGAACATGGGACATTCACAGAGCGTCATAAGGGTATGTATGTTGAACGAGTTCAAATGGAAGTCAAACGCCGCTGCAGCGGAACAGAAGATAGGCCAGGCCTTTGGTGAGGGTGTGACGACGTGGACTGTGCAGCGATGGTTTAACAAGTTTAAGGACGATGATGAAACACCCGAAAACATCACGTGCCGGAAGACCAACACATGTACAAAGAGTGACTGGGACTACAATTCAGTGTGAGTGGAGAAACCATTCGGCAGCACATCCATCAACGTGGGAAGCACTACAAGTTGGGTCGATGGGTCCCACATGTTTTGACTCCGGGCCAGAAGGCAACGCGGCAGCCGCCTGTGTTTATTTACTGTTTCGGAGCCATTTCTGGACAGGGTGTTAACATGTGATAAAAAGTGGGTCCTATACAAAGTTTCACGGCGCCGTCTTCATTGGTTAGCATCCCATGAACCGATTTCAAAACAGCCGAAACCAGCACTGCACCAGAAAAAGGTCCTTCTGTGTGCTTGGCACATCGTACATCGGGAACTGCTACCAGCTGGTCAGAGTACCAATGCAAATGTGTAGTGTCAGCAGTTGAGCTGTGTTCAAGAAAAACTCAAAACTTTGGAACCATCACTTCTGAATTGCAAACGGGTCCTCGTTAACGGGACAACGCTAAGTCCCACGGGGCCAGGATGGCTCAGGACACCATTCTACGCCTTGGATGGGGAACAATATTGCAACTACTATATTCCCCGGGTATTGCACCGTCCGATTATCACCTGTTCCATTCTTTGGATAATCACCTTAGAGGACGCCAGTTCAAATCCCTAGTAGAAGTGCAAAATGCATCTGATAACTTCTTCGTTTCACAATCCACCATGTTCTACCGCGATGGAATCCATGGCCTTTAAGAATGTCGGGAGAAGGTCGCCGATGCTGATGGGGACTATTTTCGATCTTCCAGGTTAGATGACATATCGATGTTCGAAGATGGTGGGTGAAAAAGCAACAAAACTTTTCTTAGTTACCTTTGTTTTTAAATTTAAGACCTTGTATACAGAACCTATCTACACAAGATTGATTTTCTTTGAAATTTCACTTAATTTCTTTACGGTTTCCTGACAAAAATATTTATTTATTATTCGTGACTAAAAAAAGAAAAGAAAACATAATTATTTTATTACATTGAGTAGAAATAAAAGAGAGAGCGAATGAAATCCAAACTGAATAAAAACACTGTTTCTCACCAAATTTTCCTACCTCTAAGTCTTTTAAAGTACTTGTTAAAGCATATAAAAATATACTGTACTTACAAATCAGTTTAGTACCTTGTTAAAACGTATGTCTTCAAACTGTCAAATATAAATCGCAGTAAATTGTGTAATCTGCTGTCACAAAAAAGTATCCTATTTTTCGATCGGTATGGAAAAACAATATTTTTCCATACTATTTTACGTTAAATGATTAATTGTCAGTAAACTTTGTTACTTTTAAATGAATGAAGGGAGATAATTTTACCATGATGTTTTAAAAGCTGGTCATTGGGGGGGGGGGGCAGGAAATCATTTGGGGGGCCTGGCCCCGATGGGTCCCCCTTGGCTAAACAACTGGACCTATGGATTCGACACTTCGGTAGTATCAGTCGTTTTTCATTATTTTTACATGCCATGTTTTCCCATATATTGTATGTAACAAGTTTGGTTAAAAGCACTCTAGGTGTCCTAAGCTAGAACATAACCTCACACACACAAACACACATACACATACATACATACATACATATACGTAAAACAGACATCCATATTATCGCAACCACTCTCTACTCTCCCCAAACACCCAAGTGGCAGATCGCCGCTTAGGCCGGCTATACACTGTAGGATAGATCCTAGGAAACCTCTTAGG
The DNA here is from genome assembly GCF_964235325.1 of Thermobia domestica. Taxonomy (NCBI): domain Eukaryota; kingdom Metazoa; phylum Arthropoda; class Insecta; order Zygentoma; family Lepismatidae; genus Thermobia; species Thermobia domestica. The sequence continues at coordinate 166,827,854 of NC_137461.1, read as the reverse complement.
ATTTGTCCTAGAGTCAAAATCTCAACGTGTATGGCATCAGATCTCATGTCATTTCTTGTGTTCTGAACGATCCACGATCCTATGAGATTTCTCTTGTTTAGAGCACGTTCTATTTCGGAACGAAAATTCGTAAGATTTCGATTTAAGCGACATCATTTCATTTCATTTATTTGCCTGCTTCATTAGCTTACAAAGCATGAGAAATTCTCATGTAGGCCTAAGCGTTACAGTTGTCAGAAATAAAAGAAAGAAAAAAACATACAATATTGTCAAGTACCAGAGGTATACATCATGCATATTTCCAAAACCACATAATAGGATATATTAAGTATAAAAACATGACAATTTACATCTAATTAGGTAATTGTTTGTACCACACCAGGCATGTACTCACGGGTAAGTATCTGTAACCAACTCTTCAGTTAATGAGTCATTTAAATATTCTTTAATTGTATAATAGCACTTTTCAGTGAATAGATTATATAAAGTCTTACTAAGAAGGGAAACATTGGTCATATTTTTCAAGTACAGAGGAAGTTTATTATACAATCTGACACAATTCATGTACACGGTTTTGCTTATATTAGCATATTTTTGATGCATCGCAAATATGTCACTACCTTGTCTTGTATTATGGCTATGAACATTTTTGTTAAAGATAAAAAGATGCTTGTTTTTCACAGTAAAAAGAATAGACTTATAGATATATAAGCTGGGGAGTGTTAAAATTTTTGCTTCTGTGAAAACCTTTTTACATGACGATTTTGTGGGTAATCCAAAAATTATTCTAATTGCTTTCTTTTGCAATCGGAAAGTGCTTAAACTATTTTCAGCAGATCCCCAGTGTATTATGCCGAAGTTAATTAATGAATTAAACTTGGCATAGTAAAAGCTAAGAAGTGCTTCTCTCGACACAATACCTTGAAGTTTGTATAAGGCAAAACATACGCTACTTAGTTTCTTGTTTAAAGTGGAGATATGAGCAGACCATGAAAGATCATCACTTATGATTACACCTAAAAGCTTTGTTATGCAAGAATATTGGAGTAAGTTAGGAGATATTTTTATTCTAGGTGATATACGCGGTTTTCCTGGAAAATGAAAATGTAAGAGGATCGATTTATCATGATTTATAATTAATCTATTCGCTGTTAACCATTTTACTAATTTCTCCGTAAAATTGTCAGATTTCCTCTCAACTTCTTCTATTGATTTTCCTGATATTATCATACTGATGTCATCAGCATATAGAATACATTTTGCTGGATGCATAAATTCTAACAAGTCATTTATATATATCAGGAAGAGAATAGGACCCAAAATGGAACCTTGAGGAACACCTCTGATTACAGTTGATAAAGACGAACAAGTTGTTTGAAATCCATTTGCAGCTAATTTTGATATTTGTACCGCTTGTTGCCTACTGGATAAATAAGAGAGAAACCAGCTGTGAGCTACTCCTCTAATACCATAAGCATACAACTTGCTTAAAAGAATAGCATGATCAATTGTATCAAAAGCTTTGGATAAGTCGATGAATAGGCCAACAACATATTTACTGTTTTTTTAATTCAAGAGCTATATTGGACAAGTAATCAATCAAGGCTGTTTCAATACTTTTCTTATTTTGAAAGCCATGTTGTGATGGTGATAGTAAGTTACATGACTTCAAAAAATTGCAGAGTCGGGACTTCATCACATATTCAAAAATTTTTGAAAACGTGGAAAGAATGGAGACTGGGCGATAATTTCTTATATCATGCATACTCCCCATTTTATGGAGAGGAATTACTTTTGCCACTTTTAACACTGATGGAAAATATCCTTTCTCAAGATATAGGTTTACTAAATAACAGAGATGATTTACAATGAAAGGAAAACAAAATTTAATAACAGTCACTGGAACTTCATCAAAACCTGAAGATCCCGAATTAGACATCCTACTCAATATTTTCCATAACTCCTCTATTGTTGCTGGAATTTAAAAAATCGTATGTGAATGCATTGGAAATTTCATCGAGTCGTCATAACTCGCTTGTATGGGGTCAGGTAATGGTATACTATCTAGAAAATGATCATTGAAGACATCTGCAATCCGCTTAGGTTCTTTAATAATTTCGTCCCCAACTTTAACATACTCAAAGTCGCTCATTTTGTTGTTTGTTCCACCATTTAAGATTTTCCACATAGTTTTAGCTTTATTAGTAGAATTAAGTATTGTGGAGCTATTTGATAGTAATTTAGCTGTTTTAATTACTCTTCTGTATATTTTCCTGTACTTAAAAATATAATTTAGAAACCTGTGTGGAAGTGATGTATTTATTTTGAGTAATCTATTATATCTAAATAGGTTACTTTTAGAAATTTTAATGCCTTTAGTTAACCATGATTTAGTGGACGACGTCCGGATTTTACGAGTAACTTTTGGAAACGCCATATTGAAGTAATGTAAGAAAGTTTCAAAGAAGTATTTAAACTTACATTCAGTGTTAGACGTATTATATATGCCATTCCAAGACTCGTGAGAAAGCAAGAAATTTAGATATTCCATATTATGACTGGAGAAAATTCTCTTTGTAACTGTGTATAGTTTAGACTTAAGAACAGTGGTATTGTTTAAAGTGATTTTTAAAATAATCGCATCATGATCAGAGAAACCGGGATCAAATACTTCAAGATTATAGGCAAATTGGTCTTTACTAATGATGAACTGATCTAGCGCACTTTTATTTTGACGTGTCGGTACATCCACTAGCGCTTGGAGATTTACACATTCAGCAGATCTCGTAGATCGGATTTCTTTTTTGCTTCCACTATCCAATTTACATTAATATCACCACATATGATCATTTTTTCAAAGTCTTTTCGTATGAAGTCCAAAAGACTTTCGAGTTTCTGTAAGAAAACAGTAAATATGCCGGATGGCGACCTATAAATGCATATAATACAAATGTTAACACTTGGTAATTTAATGGCTACAGCTTCAAAGTCAAATTCACAGGTGAATTTTGTAATATCTATTTCAGAAGCTTTTAGCCTATTGTGAACAAAAATGCATACACCTCCACGTTCGTGTGAAACACGAGAGAATTTAGTGATAATATTAAAGTTTTCAAACTTGACCTTAATAAGTGTATCATTTAGCCAATGTTCACCAAGACAAATAACCTTACATTCTTTCAAATCATCAGCTAAAAGTACATCAAAGTATTCAAGTTTATTCTGGATCCCTTGTACATTCTGATGAAAAATACTTATTGTATTAGCTATCTTGAGTTCGGATTTTTCATCTGGTGTGCTAAAAAAGTTACATTTTTTACGTTATTTTGTCCGGCTACAAACGATACTGTATTATCATTGCTAAGACCTGTACGGGGGAAAGTAAGAGGAATGGGATCCCTGTTCCTGTTCTGAGCCTTAATCATATTACTTAAATTTTCACATACATGACGCTTTCCTAAATTATTCAAATGTAAACCATGATGGGTGTGAAATTCTCGTGGAAGACTACTTACATCTAATAACTGTACATTTTTAAATCGACTACAAACTTTACTAATGATGCTATTTGTTTTATGCACTTCTGAGTTAACACAAGAACTCTTCGATAGATCATGCCGGTGTGGCAGATTAACTACAATTACATTTGTATGAGTAAGAGTGCTGAGTTTAGTCTTCAAAACGCAGAGATCATCTTTAGACTCATTTTTTTGACACATCATGAATGATGAAATAAAGGTTGAAGACTGTTATTGCAATGATGATAGCCCGTTTCGGTTCAAATCTTCAGGTGCCGAAACCAAAGAGGTGCGTCTGAGCAAAAAAAAAAAAATCATTAGCGCCTCCTATAAGTACAACAGTATCAGTATCTGAGAATGACTTCTGGTCCACACATGAATTTACAACTTTATTTAGTTTTGCATCAGGCTTAACAATACCTACTACGTTCATATCATCACACTCCTGCATTAATCTGGAAGCAAGACCACGACCGTGACTATCTCATACAATGAGCACCTTCCCTTGCAGTTTTTTTTACTCGATTTTCTGAAATTGAGTTTCCTTTTATTTAACACCAAAACATGAGTCATTGCTTGAATCCTGTGACGGAAATCCTTGGGCGATTATGCTGGTTTAAACGATCTACACGTCGCAGTTCAATAGGCCTATTTCCTAGGCTAACTTGCTTTACACTATCACACTGGCCACTTAACTCACTGAATCTGTTTTTTGTTTCAACATTATAATCGTATTGTAGACCTGATACTTTATTACCCAGTAGTTTACCCTTAGTATTTGAGTTGCACACAGTGTCGTGTCTTTCTGCAGCTTTGACACTCCATTGGCAATTTGTTCTTGCGCTTACGTTGTGGACAGGGCTACAAATGGATTTCGGAGGGCTAGTTTCTCCACTATATTGTGATTTCCAACTGGAAAAAGATGGTATCTTTGCGCTGTTATTAGGTTCACTAGTAGCATTTGGGACTTCGGCCGTAATCCTTACGATGTCGCTCCAGGTCTTTCTATTTTGCCTTGTACTAAACGATTCTTGACCCAATTGTTGAAATTGATCTTGGCGTTGCAGTTGCTGGATATCTTGCGCTAAGAGTTCGACAACTTTACGTAATGAATGTAGTTCCTCATGAAGATTTGAAACAACCTTAGCTGAAATTGATATCTCATTAAGTTGATTGTCATTTGCTTTTTCACAGCTACTACACGACATGCAAGACCAGCTTAAAATATTGGAATATTTGTCAACTGCACTGCACTTGCCAAAATGAAAGAACTTGCATCTTTCACACTTTATGCCGTTTTTCAATACTCTTTTACATTTCCCACATTTAGTATTAACTGTAAAATTACCTGACATATGGGACCCATTTATACTGTCCAACACACTGTCCGCCATCTTAGTACGCAATTAGTACGCCATCTTAGTACGCATCAGGTGAGAGAAACTGAAAACACAACCGATGAGGTATCTTTTGATCATCCACGTTTATTTTAGGTGTACCACTCGAAATAATTGTTGAAAAATTATAATTTGTCACTGTTTCCTAAACGATTTGCGTTGACAGACATGAAAATATCTTACATAACATAGATAAAATCCCTCAAGGGGACCATCAAAAGCAATTGTTGATAAACTACAATTCTCTTACGATTTGCGTACAAATACGGGGTCCGTATATATAGTATAAAATCTATAGTGCAAAAAACGCAAACCAAGTTGTGCTAGGTAGTTTCTAGAAAGTACGAATGCTATCTAACCAAGTCAGAGCAGGGCGAAGCAAGGGGCCCGAGCGTCAGCGAGGAGTGCGAGCGAAGGAAGCAGGCGCGTTAATGAATGTACTGAAAACGAGTGGGTTTTGGCAATGATACGACTTTGAATAGCACTTGTCATGGTATCGTGGTAGTAGCGCTCCACTTGTAAACAAATTATAGCTTCTAGCTTCTGTAAACTATGCAGAAATACATCGGTGGTGGAAAATAGTATCACCGGTCATATTTCATATGCACTCACTTAGGTAAATGCTTCGCAGAAGGGGTCCAGAAGTAGGCGAAACACAAAATTTACAGGAGAAATGGAAGATGCAAGTACTTAGACCTAACACAACGTAATCAAATCTAACCTAATGAAATTAACTAACCTAATATTAATAGAAGTAAGCGAAATTGTATCACTTTTTAAAAATTATGTTGGACCCATATACTAATATAATCTAACGTAACATAATCGTAACTAACCTGAACCAACCTAACGTAAACTAATGTGGATACAAACTACCGAAATTGTAACATATCTTAGAAAAAATAGCTGGACCCTTTCTGCTAAACATTGTCTCTCAATTATTTTATCCGTCGTTAAAACATTTATAAGAATTTTACGCTGGTAATCCTACAGTTGTAAACATAAAATACAGGTGTATTACTTTGTATTTAATTATGTTGCTTGTAAAAAATTTGTTCCTTATAAATATGTCTTTTCATGCAAAGTATTAAATTTTACTTGTAAATCTTCTAAAATGTGGTGCGCCAAAAGTATACCAGCTCCCTTCTGACCTTTATGCTTTATTTCTTTCTTTAGAGATATCCAATTTAAGATTGTAGCGCCTGATATTAATATCAGTGGGATGCAGTGTTCTTAGCATAGTAATTCTCAACTTTGTACTTTTATTAAGTAGAACTATTTCACAAAATTGATAAACGTCATTCGGTCAGACAGGAAAACTCTTCGCGTATATGGCACAAAAGGGATAGGATTTCCTAGAATTGATCTCGTAGTGTATAGCTCGCCTTATATGTAAAGGGTTCTCCATTGCTTGTAATGTCTTGCTTGGTTATACGCGGCAATCTGCTGCGCCGCTTTCTAGCAGGGAGAGGCGGCTGTTTCTCCTCGCCTCGTAAATTTGCGGCGACCGCCGCGCATATATTAAATTCTCCATTGCTTGCAATGTCTTTCTACCCTGCGCGGCAATTCGCCTTCTTCTTGTTCTTGTTGCTTTCTTGCCCCGGCTTTCACCTTTGGACAGTTTATGAACTGATGATTTTGACGGTATTGGTGCACTTTATACGGTCCACTAAGATGAACTGATCTTGTTAAATATGTTCACTGAATTGTTATAAAAAATTTTGTTAGAGCGAAATGTTGTTCACTATTATGTATTGGAGAAGATGATAAACTACGGTGCGTATATTATGCGCTAAGATAAACGACACATTCACTGGTGTTGTGTTGTGGTACCGGTACAGAACCATGTAAAGGATATCACGATAAGCAGGTGTTAACTTACACTGAAAGATGAGATGGGGTAGACTTCCTTCTGATTCTCCACAGTAACAGGAAGGAGTATTGCGGTATCCTTGCTGATATAAACGATACGGCGTTTGGGCTATGCCTAGATATAACCTAAAAAGTAAGCAGACGTGTCTCCTCGTCCAACCTTCGTTTGAAATCCACTTTTTGGTCGTAGGACTTGGAAATATATTCCAGAAGTGTTTACCTTTACCATGTCTTGTTTGCTCTTGGTAGCGTCTCCAGTTTTCTTGTCTTTGATGCTGAAGTAAAGCGTGTAGACTCTGAGTTGGAAGAGGGATGTTGATGATATGATCTTCCCGTGTTCCAGCCTTAGCCAAGGTATCTGAGACAGTGTTGCCAGGTATGTCGAGATGTGCTGGACTGTAGAAAAAGGAGACAGATTGACCTCTTTCCCTAAGAATCGAGAGTTGTTGTTTAATATTACTATGAATCCATGATACTCGATTCGATAAAGCCGTTGTATGTAAACTTTGTAGGGCACTAAGGCTATCACTGCAGATGCCGAAGCAACGATATTTATTCTGTATGGCATGTCTTATTCCTGTGCGAATAGCCCATAGTTCTGCGTGAAATATAGACAGTTGATTTGGTAATCGTTGAATTACAAACTGCGCTGTGTGGGGTACGTATATGCCCACTCCTGTATATTCCAGACCTCCTTGCGTTCGTTTGGAAGCATCTATATAGATCAGAGTGCGGAAAGGATGATGTTGCTCCATGTAATATTCCCATCTCGGCGCCACGCTTCGCGGACATAAGAGATTCGTTCGTTTGGTTGTGGTGATTGGAAATTCCAGTTCCACTGCTTGAAGAGTGGTAGTATACTGAAGATTATAACATGGCAGGCGAGGATTGCGATATATAACATGTGTCCAACGGCGGAAGTTTACATAAGCCTGATACAGCCAGGGAAGTCTTTGGCGATACGGTAAAGAACCGGTTCGATTTTGTGTATATAGCAGTTCCAGTTTCGGAATAACTGTAGAGGAAGAAGTTCCTAATCTGCTCATGATGTATCTGGCAGCCGTGTACTGTGTTTGTATCTGAAACGGTATTGTACCTGCTGCTTCTAAGAGAGCATTTGTCGGTGCAGATTGCGGTAATGAGAATATCGTGCGTTGAGTAAGAGCTTGAAGATGGAGAGGTATAGTACTGAGTCTTGCTGGAATCGGAGATAGGAGATAACCGCCATAATTCAATATTGATTCTATACATTGATTAGATATTCGAAGGAGTGATCCTATGTCCATCCCCCACTTTTTGTTGCTAACACTTCTTATGATATTGATGTATGGTTGAATCTTGACCTGAAGGGATGCTAATTCAGGCTTCCAAGATAGACGGGAATCAAAGTGAATTCCTAAGTAAGGAAGCTGTGGTTGATGTGTCAGTATGTGGTTGTCTATTTACAGTCGAAAGTTTCCCACTTGTCGTTTCCTTGTGAAAATGGTATAAGTAGTTTTCTCCCAGTTAACGTGCATACCGTTGTTTAAGTTCCAATGTTGGATGTATAGTAGAGCGGCTTGAAGTTTGTGTTTGGCTTCGATTAGAGATGAGCTGCGTACATATAATAGGTGATCATCGAAATAACTCAGGATTCTGACATGTTGTATCAGTGCTATGTGAAATTCTAGCATGTAAAGATTGAATAGAAGCGGACTGAGACATGAGCCTTGAGGTAGTCCTTGAGAGGTGATGCGCGGGTCAGAGATTTTCCCTTGATATTTTATACTAATATGTCTATTAACTAGCCAATTGTGCACATACCTGATGAATTGAGATGGTATTTTTGCATTTGAGAGATGCTGCACCAGTCTATCGAGGTTGATCTGATCATATGCTCTGTCAAAGTCCAATTTAAGAGCCACTACATATTGTCGATGTTGAAAGGCTTGCCAGATGTCAATGAGAAAGGTGGAGAGTGCATCGTGCGTAGCCTTACCTTTACGAGCTCCTATAATTGTAGGTGGAAGAATATTATGGTATTCAATATACCATTCCATTTTCCGTAAGATAATTTTTTCAAGCACTTTACTGAGGCAGGGAAGCAGTGTAATAGGTCTATAACTGTTGGCGTGACCCACTGTTTTTTTCGGTTTAAGAATCGGTATTACTAAATAATATTTCCAATTGGACGGTATATGTCCCGTAGACCAGACATATTGATAGCACTGCTTTAGAAGTTGTTGACCAGAAGCTGGAAGATCTTGAAGGTGCTGATAGGTGATCTGGTCTGCTCCCGGGCTCGTGTGTCTTCCCGCAGATAAGGCTTCTGCAAATTCTTCAGAGTAGATGGTTGCGAGGCCAGGAGATAGCGATGTAGTAGGAAGGTTTGACATCAATGCTGTTCGTGAAGACAAGGCTGTTGGGGCCGTTAAAGTGCAGTGAAATTCCTCTAACCAGTAGGGGTTGAGCTGAGGCGCTGCCGGTAGAGGGCGTGGTGATAAATTGGTTCTTATGAATTTCCATATGGAGTTTGCGTTGGTTTCTGCTTGGAGAGTGTTGCAAAACTGTTGCCAATGTGATTTACGACATCTTTGTATATATTGTTTGAATTTTGCCTGTGCCTGTTTTGAGAGAAAGTATGTTTCAGGAGCTCTATCATGTAAATATTCTTTCTGAGCCTTTTTACTATTGTTCAGTAATTTTTGACAATAAGTATCCCACCATGGATATTTATAATGTCGAAGTCTTTCTCTTCGGGGTTCCCTGTTTCGTTCCGCCTGATGAGCGCCGGCGACGATGGAATCCGTCAAGTGTTGTATTGAATTGATTCCGTCTGTAGGCTGTAAAGAAGTGATTTCATGGTCTATATATACCTGATATTGTTCCTTGTCATAGATGCTGTTGACATGGGGAATAGGTGTAAAAGCGTAGCCGGGTTGAGATGGTGATCGGGCTCCTTGCAGATGTGCTAAGTTGGTGATTATAGGATAGTGATCGCTGCCTCCCATGTAGCCGTACACTTGCCAGGTGTGTTGAAGGAAGATGTCCACACTAAGCAAAGTTATGTCAGGTGCAGAAGGAGGTGAATTCAAATTGGGTAGGCGAGTGGCCGTTCCATCATTTGCTATTAATAATGATTGTCCTTCCAGAGCCTCAATTAGGTGGTCCGCCGCCCTATTGTTTCGCGATGATCCTCACAGAACACTTTTAGTATGCTGGTCTCCTGCGATGATACATGGAGGCCGACATTGCTTAAAAAGGTATGTCCAGAGATTCGTCGGAATTTCCTGGTTAGGAGAATAGACATTTATAATATGTAGCTGTTTGTATCGGAAACCTTGTGCTTGTATTGGCGGTTGCAACAGAGGATGTTGAAGAGCTATCAGTTGTATTTCCTCATTAGGAATCTGTTTATGGAAACCAACAGCTATTCCTCCATAACCGTCTATTCTATGCTGCTTGTACAGTCGATAATCAGGAATCCTTGGAGCATAGTCTAAGGAAGTCCATGTTTCTTGTAAAAGTAGTATCGTGGGTGTAAAGATACGGCATAGATGCCAGAGAAATGGTTCCTTTCCTCTGAGTTGTCTGCAGTTCCATTGTAAAATGTTGACGGCGGAATTAATGACCATACTCTAGAGTTCGGAAGTATTCGCGTAAAAGTTTATAGAGCGGAGATTATTCTGTGGGTTGCGTTGAGGATTGAATACCATAATTGATAGCAGCATACTTTTCGATACTAGCCAATAAGTTGTGTAAAAAGGTGTTTAATGAGTCTTGAGATGGATCAGTTTCAGCGGAGGTCCTTGAATGGCACGACGTCCTGCGACGATGTATGGGTATGCGCTCTTCTGGGTGTTCTTGTAAGTCTTCCTGAGTCCTACGTTGTTTACTGTTTAAAGACCCTGTAAAACACGAGTGTATCGTCTCTTCTGACGACCCCTTCTCTTCATCTTGCCGAGGCGCTCTGCGTTTTTTGCTTTGGTCCTGCGTTCTTCCCACAGGCCGAGTAGGAATTCGATGTGTTGATGAGGGAGTGGGTGGAGTGAAGCGGGAGGGTGGGGGTTGGAAGGAAGTGGCTGACGTGGAGGGGCCCTTGAAAATATAGGGTAGATCCGGTGTGTGAGAGGGAGAAGAGGCATTGTTGACCGGGTTAAAGGAGGTTTTAGGAGAAGATGGTTTGGTCGAGGGAATAAGTTTTTGGGCTTCGTTATATGTAATTTTCTCTGTCGCCATAAGTTGGTTGATGCGTTGATGGCGTTTTCGTTCTGGGCACTGTGGATCAGTGGCCATATGTCGCATCCCACAATTAATACATTTGGGATCTTGCGTACATGCATTGGGGTCATGAGGAGCTCCGCAACGGTAACAAAGTTTTTGTTTTGATCTGCACGCCCTCTGTAGGTGGCCAAGACGGTAACATCCCTCTCTGCATTGTTTGACTGCCGGTACATATGTGTGTATGGTATGTCCTGAATGATACAGTGAACAAAAATCCGGAAGACGTTGGGAGTCAAAAGTTATTACTACGGAGTGAGTAGCGCGGATGTCCGAATCCACTCGCTTTTTGATGCGTCTGACGTGTATCACTTGTGCTCTACACACTAGATTGTCTTGTATTTCTTCTTCTGAAAACTCCGGGTATACACCGTGGATAATGCCCACAGAGCGGGTTGTGTAATACGGAACGAAGGCCGACCATCCATGGGTGTTGAGGAGGTCATGCTGTAGGAACTCATTCGCCTGTTGGCCAGTATGAAATTCTATCTTAATAAGGTTTTTCCCAGTGGGTTGAAACGATTTAACTCCCGTCACTTTCGTTTGGAAGAGTATTTTACCGAGAACTTGCGGGTGTTTACGCACCGTAGTTGCATTATTATCTGAAGTTGAGACTGGTACAACATGAACCACATATGGTGGTGCATGATGAGGTAAGTATAAATTAATCGCCGGGGCGGAATTAACTGTGACTTCGGTAGCTATTGGAATAGTCTCGTCCATGTGCACCTCGTTACCGCTAGGACTAATTGGTACAGTCACTATCGAGGGGGGAGGGGAAGCACCAACCGATACCTCCGCCATGAGGCGGGGTAATTGTTCACTAATATCACGAGATTATTTGGAGACAAACACTTCACTACAAATATTACACACACAAAACTTGAGTTTGGGGTACACTAAGAGAATCGAACTATCACTTGTACACTGGTAATGTAGAGCGACACTATCTTCGAACTTGTCACTTCCGTTACTTGTATACAAGTACTAATCTCGTTTTAATCGTTTTTACTGTGCAGACCAATGTTTATCTGCCAATTCGCCTTCTCCACGCGCGGCAGTTCGCCGCCAAACGAGAAAGGCAGTGTTGCCAACAAGTTGCTAAATACGAGATGAAATGACTCCAATTTTGGATTAAAAGAGTCGCTAAAAAATTTTAGTGGAATTTTGTCTCTTTATATATATATATATATATATATATATATATATATATATATATATATATATATATATATATATATATATATATATATATATATATGTGTGTGTGTGTGTGTGTGTGTGTGTGTGTGTGTGTGTGTGTGTATAAGATACGTGATCAATTCAAGCCGTAGTACTATCTACGCTACAAGAACGTATATGAAAGAGTCATATATAAGTAACAATAATTTCACTTCTATATATTTTTAACTTTATGATCAATTGTGCTTCACCGTAATCAAAAATAAGTTTAGAAAAACGAACAAAATTAAAAGTCTAGAAAAAATCTTCCACACTTCACTTCTACTCACGCTACTACATATAATCTGTTTGCTATCGGTAATGTATTATTTGTGCCTCTAAACGGAAGCTCTGTAAACTAGAGGACATTAAAGCTGGAGTTGGTCCCCGACTCCCCGTTACAAAGTAAGAGATAACAGCAATCAAAGCGAGAATATAGAGATAAATGTTACGTACTTTCCTAGCTTGCCAACACCTGCACTGATTCAAATAAGAGTGATTCCATTTCAAATCGTCCAGGGTGGTCCACACGACTGTCTCAGATTTAGCTTATTTTTTTAAAATAAGAAACTACATACAAAATTATTATACCCATATTTTTTCTTTTTGCTAAAAAAAAATTTTTCTTCGATATACAGCCTTCCAAAGTGGCTGCCCTCCTCTCGGATTGCTCGAAAAACTGAAAAACATGTCAAATTAAAAACTTTATTGTAGAGAAACGAGTATACTTAATAATATAATCGCAATAACGGGAAGAGTATAAAGTTGTATGTTTCGGTGGAGGGCCAAAAATCGTTTATTGGTCCAATAGGAATCGCGCAATTCACTCGCAATGTTGCCAACTTTGGTGAAATTTTTGCTAAATTCAAACATTTATTTTTCTGTCCTCACGAGCAATACCAACCATCTGCTTCTAGCATCGAAATCTACTCCATAAGGTCTCTTGAAAATGCAAAGGACTTATGTTTCTGATTATTACATCCCACGTTATACCATGATGAAAAGCTGAAAATGTCATTAAAACGCCATGTTTGGACGTCATTTTCTCAAAAACCCCACCTTTTAAAAATCTGATTTTTTTACAACTATTGGAGAAGTACCTAAGTATTTAATATCCGTTAACCGTTCATGCGGCTGCAGCCCCTAACATTCGCAATTAATTATTGAAATTTCGATTTTTGTACTTGAAATGTAAATATTTCCTATGGGTATTTAGGTCCTATACACAAGGCGATCTGAAAGGGACTGTGGAAATTTTTTAGGGATGAATCCTGACATCAAATCCAGTAGAAAAGTTCCTATTAACATGAATCGAATTCTGCTTCGTTTTCGAGTTACAGGGTTTCCAACTCGGGGCCCAAAATCGGCTCGGGACAATTCAAAATTAAATATATATTTCACATTAAATCAGAAACTGTGTGTTAAAATTATGATGAAGTTCCGAAAGTTGATTTGTATCAATATGATGATTTTTACGGTAGTTCCAATTCGGTTGGCAGTGTTGCCATCTTGGTAGAACTTTTATTTGTTTCCAAATGACATTTCATGTTTTTCATTTGATATTTGGTATTCATTAATGATTGTAAACATCACATGAAACACAATTTTCCCACATCATCACAGTTTTCGAAAACTTACATGTATTTCATTAAAATGTATTATCTCGTGCGTTATTGATAGTTTGCGTGATTCGGTGTCGTGAACAGTGTTCTCTAGAACCATGAAAATTGTTTTCACTGGTAACATGACATTGTAGTGCACTAGTTAAAAGTGTTTGTGTGAATAACAATGGGGAAGTCCTATTACAAAAAGAACCGTATTAAATATGTTGATTATGCTAAAAGCCGTAAGAAGATTGTACACAGAAAGAATTCTAGACAAAAAAAAAATATCTTGCGGTAAAATATATGGATTGCGTACATCGTGTCTGCCCAAACGTACTATTAGGGGAGATGATTATTTGTGTCCTGTACTCAAAGCGATTTGAAAGGCAGTATCAAAAATTTTGAGAGGTGAATGCTTCACCGTAGTCTAGGTTTCACCGATAACTGCCGTTTTAATGGCGACACATTCATGTTTAGCATGTTAACTGTCTGGTTAATGGTTTCCAAATCTACATTGAGAGGAACAGATTCTTTATCTTGCTGGTGCATAATTTCATATTTACACCTTTTTCCGTGGTCACCAATATCTCACACACATTCACGTTGTTCACGGTAAATATGCAAAAAGCACCGTTTACACAAATAATCATCCTCTCTTAATACTACGTTTTGGCAGACGCGCTGTACGCAATACATATATTTTACTGCAAGACAAAATTTTTGTCAAAAAATCTTTCTGTATACAATCCTCTAATGCCTTTTAGAATAATCAACACATTTAATACGGTCCTTACTGTAATAGGACTTCTTGTTATTCACACAAACATTGTAACTAGTGCACTATAATGTCATGTTACCAGTTAAAACAATTTTCCTGTTTCGTGGTTGCAGCAGAACTTCTTGAACAAATTCGAACTTGATGCGTGGAGTTATGAGAGGTTTTGCAATAATAAAAAATAAATTCTTTTTCTTCTTTTTATTATTATTATTATTATTATTACAACTTACACAGACGTAGTTTTTATTCGAGATTTTGGTTTTATTAACGATGGCAAACATCAAGTGAAATTCACTTGATGTTGCGAGCTATCAATAACGCACGAGATAAAACCTTTTAATGAAATACATGTAAATTTTCGAAAACTGTGATAATGTGGGAAAATTGTGTTTCATGTGATGTTTACAATCATTAATGAATACCAAATATCAAATGAAAAACATGAAATGTAATTTGGAAACAAATAAAAGTGCTACCAAGTTGGCAACACTGCCAACCGCATTGGAACTAACGTAAAAATCATCAGATTTGATACAAATCAACTTTCGGAACTTCATCATAACTTTAACACATAGTCCTGATTTAACGCGAAATTTAGATTTTATTTTCCACTGTTGCGAGCCGATTTTGGGCCCCGAGTTGGAAACCCTGTAACTCGAAAACAAAGCGGAATTCGACTCATGTTTATAGGAACTTTTCTACTGGATTTGATGTCAGGGTTCATCCCTCAAAATTTCCACACCCCCTTTCAAATCGCCTTGTAATAGGACTAAATACCCATAGGAAATATTTACATTTCAAGTACAAAAATCGAAATTTCAATAATTAATTGCGAATGTTAGGGGCTGCAGCCGCATGAACGGTTAACGGATATTAAATACTTAGGTACTTCTCCAATAGTTGTAAAAAAATCAGATTTTTAAAAGGTGGTTTTTTTGAGAAAATGGCGTCCAAACATGGCGTCTTAATGAAATTTTCAGCTTTTCATCATGCTATAACGTGGGATGTAATAATCAGAAACATAAGTCCTTTACATTTTCAAGAGACCTTATGGAGTAGATTTCGATGCTAGAAGCAGATGGTTGATATTGCTCGTGAGGACAGAAAAATAAATGTTTGAATTTAGCAAAAATTTCACCAAAGTTGGCAACATTGCGAGTGAATTGCGCGATTCCTATTGGACCAATATACGAATTTTGGTCCTCCACCGAAACATACAACTTTACACTCTTCCTGCTATTGCGCTTATTTTACTAAGTACACTCGTTTCTCTACAATAAAATTTTTAGTTTGACATGTTTTTCAGTTTTTCGAGCAATCCGAGAGGAGGGCAGCCATTTTGGAAGGCTGTAAATCGAAGGAAAAATTTTTTTCAGCAAAAAGAAAAAATATGGGTCTAATAATATTGCATGTAGATCCCATATATTAAAAATAAATGAAATCTGAGACTATGATGGGGACCAATTGTGGTTTGCCTGGACGATTTGAAATGGAATCGGTCATAAGCAAAAGGAAAATAAACATATATCTGAACTGATTCGAGCTAATAGTACTTATTTTACGACAAGTTGTTCACAGCACAAAACTCGCTAGATTTGTAACTAAGTCGCCAAATCGTCATTCCAAAATCATTAATCGCTAATCGGAAAAATTATTTTTTGTCGCTATCCTGGAAAGGAATGCCGTAGATTTAGCGAGTTTTCCTCCAAATTGGCAACACTGGAGAAAGGGCTGTAAGACAAATGCTTTCGAAAGAGGAGGAAAGGAATATTTGGGGGGTTAAAAATCTATATAAATATGTTTGAGGGGGTGTAAAAATTAATCGAAAAGTTTTTTTTTTTCATGGAAGAACACCTACGGATAGACAATTGAGGGGTGTGCGTCTAGTGGTCTCTGGATTCTTACTCTGTAGGCCTACTTTTATTAATTATATATATATATATATATATATATATATATATATATATATATATATATATATATATATATATATATATATATATATATATATATATATAAATGGGCAGTGGCGTATTTACGATTTTGTTTCGAGAGGGGCTTTGCTAACGTTCGGGGGGGCTTTGCTTGAAAATATGAAAATTCTGCAAGATATTTCATATACTTTACTATAGTAAGTACGATTTCAGGGGAGACTTAAGCCCGGAAGCCGCCCCCCTAAATACGTCACTGTATATGGCCTATGTTTAGCAGAAAGGGTGCAGCTCTTTTCTCTAAAAAAAAAAAAATGTTACAATTTTGGTAATTTCTGTTCATATTCGGTTAGTTTAGGGTAGGGATGGTTAGTTAGGTTAGGTTAGTTTATATATTAGTGTACGCAGTGGCGTATTTACGATTTTGTTTCGGGAGGGGCTTTGCTAACGTTCGGGGGGGCTTTGCTTGAAAATATGAAAATTCTGCAAGATATTTCATATACTTTACTATAGTAAGTAAGATTTCAGGGGAGACTTAAGCCCGGAAGCCGCCCCCCTAAATACGCCACTGAGTGTACGGGTCCCGCATAATTTTCCCAAAAAATGATAGAATTTCGTTTATTTCTACTAATATTACTATGATAGAATTGCGCTTATTTCTACTAATATTACATTAGGTTAGCTTTCCTTAGTTTATGTTAGGTTAGGTTAGACGCGCTTCTGGACCCCTTGCACTAAGCATACCCCATATATTTATACAGACCCATCACCACGAATATGTTGCATTGTTATCTCAAGTTTGCGAAGATTGGCACCTAAACGCGCCTCAGAAATTATACCTAGGTAAAGCTTTGGAACAGAAATAATGTGAATCTCTTCACTGCTGTAGGCTTCAATTGTAAATTGTAACTCGTGACATTTTATGGAAAAGTTATAGTTTACGTTGGGTTGGAAGTCAATGGAATATGCCTGAAGATAAGGAACTTGCAGCCAAAGAGGTCAGCTTTGAGTTTTGTATTCTCAACGTTTGAGATTTTCATTATTACATCAAAATTAATGTAACTAGTCTAATGTGATCGCAATGTTCTCCATATGAACACAGAGTGAAAATCATCGTATGAGAACCAGAGGAACGTATCTTCAAAAATGCGATTTTCGTTTTCCTGGATGTATGTGCATAATTCTGAAGCCCTACTTAGTGTCATATGAGTGTTATTGAATTTCATTTGGTGCAGTTTTATTATACGGATCCGTAGATTGTAAACTATAGAGAAAAATTTGGACAAGTCTTAAATTTGCCCATTTCATGTTGAGGACAGAACCAATACCCTGCGGGCTTCTAACCCGTTCCTACTACTTCTACTATGGATCCGTATAGTAGAACTACACACCTCATTTTGCCATGCTACTTTTGAATGTTGTTTTCGGTAAACTTTACAATACACTGTTTAGCTGCGCATCGATAAATAGAACCGCTTTAGAAGAGTAGGATGGGACAGAATAAAGTAAGATAAGGAGGAAAGTTTTGACCCATTTTCATAAAATTACGAGAGTAATTTCTCGTTTCTGAGTATACCAGTCGGAGCAGGCATTGTAAAGTTATCCCATGATATTAATAGTAATCAATTCACTTGAACCGTAGGTAGATACAGTAGTTATATGCTACGAGTTGTTATGGGTAAATAGCTAGTTAAAACGTAGAGACATTTTTAAGTACTATTTTCTATTACTGTACAGTGCAGATTTATAGTACGGCTCCATACATAAATTCATTGTATATATACTTGTTTGTTTTCCAGTAAATCGACTTTTTGTATCGAACCAATTTTTGGGGTGCGGGCTTGCATTCTTCTAAACAAATTCAGTATTGGGGGAACTATAGTGTACGCACACGATAAGAATTGTTGTGCAAAATACACTAACGACCTTGTGTTATGTGACCACTAAAAAGCACGAATGTTGTCTAACCGAGTCAGAGAAGGAGCGCAGCAAGTGGGGGAGCGGACGCGAGTAGTGAAGGCGCCTGTACACGCAAAATACTGTATATGGCATCCTACCTTACGTGTTGAATTATTTATTTGTACCTTACTAAAATTGCATGCAGATTTATGTCCCAAATTAACGTAGTACATTACTAACGCAAATTTCATGATTCTGTAAATCCCTTAGCTCTCGGATAGCTCTGTTGTTGTGCGTTATGAGTTAGCACATTGACGTCAGATAGGCTTCTTCACTTCACTTCACTATAATGTGGTACTAGCTATCTTATGAGCGAATACATGCATAACAATTTCGACAAGAACACAGCCTGTTAAAATATTATTTTGTAATAATATAAATTTATTCTGTAAATTTTACAACTCAGTCGATTCGTACAATAAATCTGTACCACGTATAGTAAAAGTAAATGATATTTTCAATATTCAGTATAATGGAGAAGCGCTCCTACTCACCGATGCACAACTGGAGCGCGTATTGTCTAGTTTACCCATATTTTTCTTCACTTTCCTTGTTTTACTTGATTCCCCAAGACATTCTGCTCTTTTTTTCATAGCGCATACCTAAATAGGTTCGTACAGATTGATAATACATTTCAAAAACAGCTCCAACCTGCGCTAGGTGACCACTACAAGAAAAATCTGTGTATTTCACTTCAGGGCAGGACTAAGCTGATAGACACGCGGCGGGTTGGGTCCATTGGGAGCAGGCGAGAATAAAGTTTAAATCAATGCTCCTGATTTATTGTGCGGATCCATATATTAGCAATAGTAGTATTTTATGGACCAGTGTGTAAATAACTGAAGTTGAAGTGCGTATCTGCGTAGAAATACCATGAAAGCCTAACCTGTTAAGCACGGATTCGCCCATAATGTAGCCATTAACCACAATGTACGAAGTGAAGTGAAGTGAATCATCTGAAGTCAGCGTTCTAATTCATGACTTGCAACCATAGAAGTGTCTGAGAGCTAAGGATTCCAGATACTTGTGTAATTTAAGTAATGTGTTTTGTTATTTTGGAAGACAATTGTGCAAGCTATGAAATGATATGGGCATATTATCTGTAACGTCTTCAGTAATGTACAAAATACATAATCCAACAGTGTTTTATGCAATATACAGCGTTTAGCGCTATATTCGTTTATGTGTGTACCCACCGTCGCTGATGCGTCTCCTTCCTAGGGCTTCACTATGGCGCTGTTTCCCTGCTACGCTCCTGCCTTGGCTCGGTTATATAGCATTTGTGCTGTTTAGTGTCCACCTTGCAGAGATTGGTTGATGTTTTTTGCATAACACTCTTAAAGTGAATCTACAACGAGGAATGCAAGTACACACCCCAAAAATAAATGTTTAAGGTGCAAAACAGTTGATTCAGTGAAAAACAGTATATATGTTCGGGTTTGGCCTCTCAGACTTTGGGTATAAAGTGGTGAAAGTAGGAAAATCTTACTATTGGAAACTAGTTCTTGAGATACAGCGGTCAGTGTCTGCATCATTTGGAGTTCTAGAGATTAGGTATAAGGAGGTTAAAATAAAAAAATCTAACTATTGGAACTCATTATAGTCCCAAGTGAACTTTGTGGTGGACTAACACCGTGTGCGTGGGTTTTCCCGGGGTTCTCCCGTTTCCTCCCACTTTCTTCATTCCACCATTTCATTCATTTCTCATCGTCACCGTCTCCTTTAGCCTAACCGGCATATTCGTGGGACGTAAAACTCAGTGTTTTTTTTAATTTACAAAAGAAATTTTATGTAGAGGTTCCACGATGGGGTTCTGAAGTTCTGTAGGGTAGGGCAAACTACAGCATAGTACATTCTGTAAAGCAGTTTTCATGCCATTTAAGATGGTATGTAAAGTTGGATAATATAGTGAAAATGGGATGTTAATGTTACAAATAGTTACTGAGATAGCTATGGCATTTTATACATTCTTGTGACGTCTTCATTGTTTGCATCGTTTTGACTGCTGGAAACTCGGTACAAAGAGAGGAAAACTGAAAAGTGTAGTTATTGCACTTCTGTGCATGTCCCAAAATAAATTGTACCTAAAATCAAGGGATGTCATGATGGGATACTGAGTTGTTGTGGTATGGGGGAGTTACAACTAATAAACTCAGACAAACCCTTTTTGCCTCGCATTAGAAAGCAAATGAAGTTAATTATTTAGTGACAACCAGAGTCATAGCGTCATATATATTCTTGTGGCGTCATCACTGTCAGGAAACCAACCTCTGTTTTGACTCTTGGGTCTGAGGTGAAAGGAGAGAAAATCTGGAAAATTTAAATGCTGAATCTCAGTGCACATCCCAGAACAAATTTTATGTAAAAGTAAAATGGTGTCCTAGTAGAGCACTGGAGTATCGTGAAATGCGGAAATCTACATTTAATATATGCCTCTTAAATCACGTAATGAAGCAAGTCAAGTGGGTTCATTTAGTGAGAATCAAACACTAATATGACTAACAGTTAATGAGTTATAACGTTTTATATATTCCTGTGACGTCATTGTTGCCGAGAAACGATTCTACGTTTGTCTCTTGGGTATTGAGTATGCAGAAGTGAAAAATTGAAATACAACTATTGGAATTCATTCTAAGTTCCAAAAAGATTTTACTTAAATATCAGTAACTTTATCAGTGGGTTTCTGGGATGCTGTGAGGTGGGGGAAACTACGAAAATATAAAATACTATAACTCAGTAATTATTTGCAATGTTGGCGTCGGGTTTTCACAATGTTAACAAATTTTATTTGCTTTATTATATGGTTTAAGAGAAGTTTATCTTAGTGTATTAAATGTAGATTCCTTCACCCGAGTATCCCTCCGAGACATCCCTTGATTTTTACATAAAATTTGTTTTGGAACGTGCAATAAGATTCAATGATTAGATTTTCCAGTTTTCACTACCTTATACCTAAGACCCAAGAGTTCAAACGAAACAACATGTCTCGGCAATGATAACATCACAATAATATCAAAAACGCTATAACTCAGTAACTATTTCGATTGATACCTTGCAGCTACCCCGTATCTCAAAAACAAAACACTACTTTACAGAAGAAAGAAAAGTTTAAAAAAATTGGAGATTAGTTGAAACAGCGACTTTTCTGATGGAGAAGCCAATTACTATAACAAACTGACTTCTCCATGAAAAAAAGACGCTGACTTTTCACTAATCTCCAACCTTCTCAAACGTTTTATTTCTTCTTTTATCCTTTTTTTTTTTTTTTTTTTTTTTTTTTTTTTTTTATAATAATACGAGGTAGCTGCAAAGTACCGTCATTTGTAATATTAGTGTGTGACTCTCACTAAATTAACCAACTTTGCTTGTTTTATGACAGGTTAGATGTGCTTCTCTGAGACTATTAATTGTAGATTCTCTCACCCTACGACAACCCAGTGTCCCACCATGACATCTCTTGTTTTTGAATGAAATCCATTCTGAGGCATGCAGTGAGGTTCAATTAGATTTTGCAGTTTTCACTTCTTTATGTCGAATTCCTAGGAGTCGAAATGAACCAAACAATGATAGCATCACAAAGATGTATAAAACACTATATCTCAGTAACTATTTGAAATATTAACGTAACTATATTATCCAACTTTACATATCCTCTCAAACTATATGAGAATCGTTTTACTGAATATATTTCGTTGTAGTCTTCTTTACCCTACGGCACCCCAAATTTTTACATAAAATTTCTCTTGGGACGTTCATTGTTTACATTCTTGTATCCAAACTCAGGAAGTCTAAACGATGCAAGTACTGAAGACATCACAATAAAATGTATACCGCTATATCTCAACAACTGTTCGCAACATTGAAGTCGGAATTTCACTACATTAACCAACTTTACTTCCTCTTTTAAATGTAGCTATGAAACGTTTAGCTGAATATAATAATTTTAGTTTCCCCTTACCCCATGGTACCTTAGAGACCAACCGTGGCGCCCCAGCTTTTTTTCATAAAATTTGTTTTGGTACGTATAATGAGTTTCAATACTAAGATTTTCCAACTTTCACCTCTTCATATTCAATATAGTAGAGCCCAAACCTGATTGTATACATTGTATGAATTATGAATACGTAGAATAAATCTGCATAGAAACAAATACGATTTTTCAAAAACGTATTTTCTTTAAAAAAAAAATAAATTAAATCGATAATTTTGATTTTAAACACTTGTACTTGATTTTTAACAAAACTAAGTACAATTTTATAACTGGTAAACTACCTGGCGTTTCTTTTGTTGTGTATCTTGAACCTTCGTTCGAAAATACAAATATAACTTGAAGGTAAAAAGGAGCCTAAGTGTCAGTGAATTCTCTGTAAAAGAGTCACATTACTCTTCTGGTATGGTCAAATATCTTTTTGGTCTGGTCGAAGATAAACAGTTAGACTATATTTTACAGTAGTTGAATCGTAACCAGTTGGAGTTCAGAAGATCAACTTATGTCTTAGGCTTCAAAAATATTGTATGTTCTAAATCCTTAATTGCAATTGCAATATATTGTGTAATTAATTCAAAACGTCTGTACAAAAACTGTATTATAAAATTTCATAAATTTCTAATTTTTCAACCAGTACATGTTAGCTACAGAGTACACAAATCTTTTTTAGGTTTCGGTACATAGCCACTTCCTTTTAAACTCATAATGTTTTACATAATTATACTGCCTAATGTTAAGAATATTCGTACTATTACTACATGATGTAAAACATTTGATAAGATTATGCCCATAAATTAAACTGGTACTTTTTACGCACACAAAACCTCCTAACATTTGTGCTGTTTTTTGCTTACTAGGTGCTATAATCGATTTATCATAAGCCTCAAAAGTTTCACTTTCATACTACGTACGTAATCGTATTAATCAGGTCTAACTTGTTAAGTGAAGTTAACTTACTGTTTTAATTTGTAGTAACTAAGTATGAATTTTGCAAAATTTAATACAAAGTCATTCCGCCATTATCACCTATCCCATCATCATTATTTCCCTTACCCTTGGTGCATAAACGTAGGACATTAAGCTTGAAAAGACAGAAAAAAAAGTAGTGCTGCGCCTATGAGTCATTCTGAGAATTTATCAAATCACCCTCTATTTGTAGTTACTCGATGGAAGCTTATTTTATTTTATATTAATATAAACCTCACTTTCCCTGCATTCACACTTATCGTTGTGTGGCAGTCACTTCTACCCTAGTGTATCTTTTCTCTGTCTTTCAGCGTATAAACCTCACCAACTGAGGAAAGATTTATTCTCTTCAGAGTTAGCTAGTTCGAACATTCAATCCGTTTTTCTATTTTTTTATTATTTTATTTCTTCTTACAATTAAATGAAACTACATTAGCAATGTAAAGAAACCTTTTTAAAGATATAAATTCGTACTAAAAGAAAGAAATAACCTAAGTAAAACTTATTGCAATTATTGCAGTAATCATTGTGATAAAATCTTATGTTACATTTATTTTTCGATCATTTTAATTTGTATTAGTTTTGATTGCTTTGTTAGCATAAAGTTTCAAATAAAAATAAGAACACTTTACATACATATATACACACACATAACATGCAATCATATACATACATATACAAAAGGAAAATTATGACACTAACACTGAGCCACAAAGTTCCTTATTACAAGGATTATTCATTCTGAAAATTCTTTTTTACTGTTTTTGTTAATACCATGCCCTTTTTATGCAGGTGTCATTCCATATCAATTCAACACAGTGACTTAATCTCACCACCTCATATTTTAATGAAATTTGGTACATAGATGCCCCTCTATATAGACTAAGAAAAATACCATATTTCAACTTTATATATCAACCGGTATTGAAGGTAGGGCTATGTAAAGTTTGAAGAAAAATCATCAAAATAGCATGTTCAATGAATTTTGAAATTAGAATTGCATCTCTCCTAATTGAGCTAGAGAGTTGATTGAGGTGTCATTTTACAGCAGTTTCCATGCCCTCTCCTGTGATATAGAACACCATATAGGCTAATACAGAATTGTTTTTTTCAAAATCAAAATCAAAATTTTTCAAAAAGTACACATTTTAAAATTTTGAAATTAATTCCATGAATAGATAGTATTGTTGTAAAGCACCTGGCGAAATATGAATTTGGGATAATAATGGGTTCATTATTTAAAAATTCAAAACTAACACTTGATTTTTCAAGAATACTCTGTACGTAGGGTAATAATACAAGATTGCTATTTTACACTTCTGTGAACATAAAAATGAAGACTGACTTGAAGAAAGACTGTAGATGAGTCCTTAGTAAAACTTTTCAATAAGTAGTAGGATATATTTATCATTTGTTTGAAAAAGCCGCATTTGTTCGGCATACATCACCTTCAAGTAGAGCATAACTACTTCCAAGTGGGAGTTACAGGATTCACTTCTATCAGAACGTCCACTACTAACATCCACAAAACATCATTTCTTGGTTATGAGAATGATGGAGATGACCCAGGTGGATGAAGAAGTTACTTTTAGTTCATCCAATTCTTAATTTTTCTGTAAAACATACCCGAGCCACCAATTTTCTTATTAGACAGCAGTGCCATAGCCTGATATGTCTTCTAATTGAACTTTATTTGGAGATTTTGACACTTTCTTTTCCCAACCCTGCAGATCATCTGAAAATTTGAATACAATTTTCCCCTATGTTGAATCTGAAGCCTCCCTGGAAAGCTGCTTAGGAATCCTCAAAATAAATTCCTGCGTACGTTCCTGATAACTAATGCGCTAAAATGGCGTTTATATAAACACTGAATGCTGGAATTTTAAAATTAAACATTTACTATGAGATATCATTCAAGAAAATTAAAAAGTCCAATTGAAAAACACAGATGCAATCGATAAAGTTTGCCTACTTTATTTTATCAATATATTTAAGCAAAGTTAAAAATATTAACTATGAAACAGACATTCAGGCAAGTAGATAGATAAGATAGAATTTCTTTCGTTAGCAGGGGCGGCTTCACGATTTTGAGTAGGCCATTTTTTAATTTTATTTTTTAAATATAAATATTGCAGTAAGTGTATATTTATTATATTTAGACGTTTATACTTTTCAAACGTTTTAGGTAGGCCCGGCCCTACCCGTTAAAGCTATTTTAGTTCGTTTAGTTTGTTTAGGCTTAACGTCCTTATGTAAGAGCGAGATTATGAAGGATTGAACATATTAAAGTGGCATCTGAACCACTACTCCGTTTGTAGCTGGGAGAAGTTTTGTGGGCTCATCAGGACCGTTTAATTAGAAGGCGAAAATTAGATTCAACTAACACAGATGATTCGAGATATGTGAAGACGTCACTATGAAATTCACACGATTTGTATCATTTTTGCTTTTTTTGTTTACACTATTGTTTTTTTTAAAAAAAAAAAAAAAACTTGTTTAAACAGTGGTTTAAACCAGCCAAGCCTGCTGTAGTACCAGCTCTATAGAGCGTCTCACCCTTAGATTGCAGTACAGGAGTAAATGGCAATGCTTTTCCTTATGCCCATTGTTGCCAAACAGCCTGAATTTTAGAAATAGTTTTTTTTTTTCTTTTCTTTTTTAACTAGATATGGATAGATTATTGTATTCTCTATCAAATAATCTGTTTTTCCCATATCAAGAAGAATTTTCAAGTATTGAAATAAATTGAAACAGTGAAATCTTACTAATGGCAAATTCTAACGTCGCGTTAAATATATCATGTCATAAGTTCGGAACTATAAGAGATACAAAGTTGAAACTTAAACAGGTATTAACACCATATATGGTGTCAATGTTGGAAAAGTTTGCATTCAAAAAAACTTTCCGAATTTAAAAAAAAATAAAATAAAACGTAAGACAAAGTGAGTACACTATTGCAATGCAATATCTAAAAAGTTGACTAGTGAGAAACCTTTTTATTTTTCAGATTAGGTGGGGGTGCAAAGCGAGAAAAATGTTGAGAAATGATTGAAGTTATTATTATTTTTTTTTTTTAATGAAGGTCGGTATCTTTCTTTATTTAGGTTTTCTGACTTTCAGTGTTAAGAATCAACTTTCCAAAGCGCGCGCATCTGACCAGAAGAAAGGCAGTGACAAATCTTGCCAATGTTATTTTCCTTATAATGTTTCTTTTAAAGTCACTGATATAGAGTTTCTTGCTATACCGATGAGTATTCACTGTTGATGCTATGCGAGCACGAATCTACTGCTTAATAGAAGCATGATCGCAAAATCGAATCCTGGACCACACGTACGAGAAACATTGCGTCAACTCCACTCAATCTTATGTTTCACTTACTTCGCTTGTTTCCCTTGATATGTATATAAGACTAACATTCAGACATATATTTTCTTTCTTCCAAGAAAGACAAATTTCAATCGTGGGTGAATAGTGAGTAGTGAACACGAATCAGGATAGTAATTCAGTTAGCAATAACATAAATCACAAAAATGCAGTTGGCACTCTTAAGGAAACCAACTGTTTCTTCAGAAGATCAATATCTATGGAAGAGGAAAAGGCAGGCCAATATCTGTTAATAATAAAACTCCTCACTCATTGGTGATGAAAAGTTACTAGCTTTTGTAATTGATTCGTTTACAGTTCGCACGTGGTCCCTATTGCCCTTTCGAATGCTGAAAATTTTGACAGTAAAAGCTGGTTTCGTTTTTTGTAATTCCATTTTTCTTATTTACTGTAGATACGCAGATGAAAATGAAAAATAAATAAATAAATAAAAGCGATCATAACAAATAACTTCATGAGCTCACAAAACAAAATGAAAAGGCTCTTTGTTCTTTACCCCCTATGTTTCTTTAGGAAGCATGAAAGAAACAAAATAAATTTTCGGAGGGTTTGATTGTTCTGTGTGGTTTTGTTTCTTCGCCCAACTATCTGTACCTTGTTGGCTGTCACTAAACGTGATTTAAAGTCACAACTTGTGCGTTTGTTTAGAACATATAATAGGGTATCTTTTCATTCTTCTTCTGTTTCCAGTTTGATGATGATGTGTCTGAGGTGTCAGAAGTGAGTATAGAAAATAGAGCGATTCATTTCCTATTCACCATCACATTTGTGGATTGTTGAAATATGTAAAATATTTGATGTGTCGTGTGCAATGTTGTATTTACTGTATTGTTCGTCATAGAGAGTGAAGTGCGGAAAAGACGTTCAATTAGTAGGCTGCATGGGAGAGAGGGTCAAGTAGTGCCGAAAGTGTTTAAGTGGAAGCAGTGAAAATGGTTGAAAGGTATTTAGGATGCGTCTTTTCTCCTTTTATTTTATATTTACAAATCTTGCGTTAATATTCACAAATGCATTTATAATTTCTTTTAATAAAAGAAATTCTGACCAAAGCTTCAAACCCACTGTATTTTAAACTATAATATGTAACGGTTTCGGATATCTAACATATCCTTCCTCAGACACTATAGAACATAAATGAAAATACAGACATATTCATTATTATGAACAGTTTTCTTTTAAAAGTTCTTTTAACAGACATATATATAGTCATTGTTATAAAAAAGTTTAATTTCTATTTGCTGAGGCATTCGGCCAATCCCTTAAGTCTTTGTATTCATTTCCCAACCAATCACGTTCCGCCATTTTTGGTTCTTATAAGGGCCCTTTTTATTTTCTTCTTGTCTACGCTATCCAAGCTTCTTTGCTATAATTCATTAATAGGTAGGCCCCCTGTCCAGTTCATCAGTTTATCTCTTCCTGCTATAGTGCTTTGGTTCATTTAGACCTCCTGGTATTTGTTAAATATCATACTGTTGTTTCGCGGATAAAATCGGATCTAAACCATCGGAACTTTGGAGCAGCCGTCTTCACAGTATACTTAACGATGTAGCTTTTATTTGACAAACGGGATTGGATTTGCGGATATTTTGTGTTTTCGCAATACAGACGAATGAGCGTTTTCGTACGTCATATTTTCTCGACACGTATACTATCACACTACTCCAGTTTTCACTCTTATCCAACTTCAGTAGCAGTATTTTACCCATTGCCATTCCTTAGTTTGCCGCACAATTGTTACAGAAAATTTCTATGTGAAATTGTTTAGTCTGTCATTTATTTCAATCTGGGGCGGATTTCTGGGGGCGATGGGTTGTAATACTGCTACTTAGAGCTACTTTTAAGAGCTCCAAGCTCTGGGATGGGTTTCATTTATATATAAAATAAGAAAGTTCCCTCTTGTGGGGGGCGATCGCCCCCTTGGATCCGCCTCTGATTTCAATCATATGTTTTCTATTCGTTTCATATGTTCTTTCGATTTCATATTTCTCTTATCGAAATTTTATTGCAACGATATAGAAACAATCATAAAAAGAAATGTCTAACACGCAATTAGACTGTTGTTTCATACCCTCCAATTAATCGTTTCAAGTGAATTTGACTGAATGAAATGAAAAAAGGGTTCAAACTATACGAATTTAAGGAAAGCTTTATTTACAGGCTCTGTCACTCTTTTTGTCTTTCTTCTTCGTTCTTCAGAAGAAAACATACGGCGGAATAAATGTGGCAACAGCGCGCACCTTTTACTCTCTGCTGCAATCTAAGAGTGAGACGCTCTATAGATATATATAGCAAATGTACTTTCATATTTTACAAACGATGTTTATTTACAGTAATATTTTTAATTGTGAAGCATGTATTAATATTATTTTATTAACTTTTATAAAACTAAAGTTCAAAAATATTAGCACTTTAACTTAGCTTTAAGTTAAAATTTTTAGAGTATGAGCTAATAAGTGTTACCAGCAGATTACAAGTCTGTATGATGTGTTTCAGACCCATTACTCTACTCTTCATATTCATTCATTCCCACACGTGTTAAAAAAAAAAAAAAAAAAAAAGAAAAAGAAAAAAAAAAGAAAAAAAATGCATACTTGTATTTTTCAGCTACAATGAAAACTCCAGTGTTACTTTTGATTTTTTAACAATGACCCCATTATCATCCCAAATTCATACTTTGCCAGATGCTTTACAACAATACTATGTATTCATGGAATTAATTTCAAAATTTTAAAAAATGTACTTTCTGAAAAATGTTGATTTTGAAAAAGCAATTCTGTATTAGCCTATATGATTATGTACACCACAGGAAAGAGCTTGAAAAATTCTGTTAAATGACACCTCAACCAGCTCTAGCTCAATTAAGAGAGCTGCAATTCCAATTTTAAAATTGATTAAACATGCTATTTTGGTAATTTTCTTCAAACTTTACATAGCCCTATCGTCAATACCGGTTGATATATAAAGTTGAAATTTGGTATTTTTCTTAGTCTATATAGAGAGCATCTATGTAGAGAGCAAATTTCATTAAAATCTGAGATGGTAAGGTAAATTTTGTTTTAAAATTGTGTTAACTTGACCTGGAACGACTCTCAGATGTCTTTCTGTAGTATTCTATACTTCATTTGACATCATTAAACTCTTTCCAAATCGCTCTAGCCAGTCAAGATTTTTCTTTGCATTACAGATCAACCGTGATATAGCATTTCCATATAATTTGTTTTGGCACTTCTTGTCCTCCAGTCACATGTAACTTTTTAAGTCTAGCTCATAGCGCTTTGTTGCGTATAGTCCGTATTGTCTTATTATGTCAGTTATCAAAATCATTCATTGCCATACTTTTATCATAAAACCTTGAGGAAAAAATATACATTATTCTGTCTATCCGTTTTTTTTGCTAGCGTACCTGCCGTGAGCTCATATCCATGTTGTAACATTTTTAACGTTCTCTATTCCATTTTGGTGTATATTTACTACTTTTCCATATTGTATTTTCTTGTTCAATATTTTACTGCTTGTGATTTCAAACTATCGTCAGCGCTCCAAATTACCAATTAGCACACATTACAAAGACACTTAGTTGTAATATTGAATATGCTACTGTAAGCCGTATCAAACAAATTTTTCTTTATTTACACTATTGGGCAACAATTGTTATGATTTTTCCTGATATTTCATGATTATTTTGCTTGGATTTTTTTTTCTGTCAAGTTAGTATTAACTTATTAGTGACCTTCCCCTTTTTTGATATGTTTTAAATATAATGTATATAAGATTTGGTTTATGGTCCATTTCTGTTTCTAGGTAGTTGATGTGATGTGATATTCTCTCTTCACAGTCGGAAAGAGTTTTCAGTGTTATCGTGAATCTCTTAGAACGAGTAATGTAGCACTGCTCGACCTTCTAAACTTTTTACTAATATTTCATTGTTAATTGTTTTGTAGTGTAAAATTTTCGTAAATAAAAGGTTTCAGCGGTCTCATTTTACGAGGCATTAACAGTTTCCAATCATAAAAGGAAAACTGTATCAATTGTGAAATATCGTCAGTTGTAGCATTTTCTTTTCTCATTTCATACACTTGTACGATATATACGAGGCGCATGTAGTATATATATATATATATATATATATTAAAAAAAAAAGAAAATGATAGAAGTAGTTCATTATGATTGATATACAAGTACACTCATGTCCAAAATGATTGTCGCATACCTATAACTGTCTTCTTGTAAGCATATAATTTGATAATGATTTTGCAGAGTACTTTTAATACTGATACTATGTGTATAATCGGAAATTCATATTTGTAGTAAATTTCATTTTATGTGAATATATTGTTTTGCTCAGCAAATAGTTTGTTTGTGTTTAAGTAGGTATATACAAAGCAAAGGTTCTACTTATGGAAAATGTTACATAGGAAAAGAACTATAAATACGAAAATTAGAATGAGTAAAACAAAATTTTGCTAAATGGACAAGAAAGTTTTATGTTCGTTTTATTGTTCTTATTTACTGCTCTTTTGACATGAAATTTGCCACATGCATGTCTTTCCCGATTATACACATACTAACATTGTAAGAAATACCGGGCGAATTCGTTGTCAAATTATATTCCTACAACAACATATTTATAGACATGCGACAATAATTGTGGACATGAGTGTACATACCTTAACTATTTTTAGACATAGTGACCATGAACCTCCAGTCATTTCTGGTAGCGTGACACAAGCTTCTATATACCCTTTGTGTAAAAATATGCTGCTTGTGAATGGAGCCAGTTCAAAATTGATGTCTTGAACACTTCACTGTCGTTAAAACGCTTCAATGTAAGCAACATTTTCAGGTGAAGAGAAAGGAAGAAATCGTGGAGGGCAATGTTGAGGCTGTAAGGGCGATAATTGGTTAGTTCCTATTGAAATCTTTGACTTGTCTTAGCAGTATGAGCAACTTTGTGTGGTCTGGCGTTGTCATGGATCAGAAGAATTCCAGAGCATAGCATTTCTCTCTGCCGATTTTGGATGGCACGTTGCAGATTTTTCAGTGTTTGGCAATACATATCTACTGTAGGGTAATTCCATGTCAAATCACCTAGAGCACTGTGCTTCAATGTCTCAGATTCTCTTCAAAAAATTTTCATACATAAATACCAATCAAATTATGCTAAATTAATTTTTTCCTATTTTTTTGATGAGAAATGGGCCGGGGAGAAATTTTGAAAAATGTGAATTTTGCTTCAATTTCACTTTTTGACACTCAGCATCATGGAACTAAATTACCATAACTTCCTTATTTTTGAACTTATTGGGCTCATCCAGGTGTCAAATAAAAGCTTAATTTTTCCTCTTTCAGTAGATCTTAAGTTACCTTGCAAAAAGTTACACTGTCAAACATTAATGGCCATACAAAGCAAATTTTGGGGTTTTTACAAATTGTGCCATTGCTCAAAAATTACAACTATGAAACTTCTGAAACTTTTTTTGTACTTTCATCTTAACACGTACATGGTATGGTTAAAAAATAACGATTGTGTTTTTTGTATTTTTGTAATTATTATATTTTATGTACGGAAATATACACTTTTAAGTTTTGTTACAAATTGTGTCATTGCTCGTAAGTTATAACTATGAAACTTTTAAAGCTTTTTTAATAGAATCATCGTAGCCCATACATGATATAGTTAAAAAATAAAAAGAATGCTTTTGGTATTTCGTGTGTGTGTGTTTTACATGTATGAAAATATACAGTTTTTAGTTCTGTTACAAACTGTGTCATTGCTCGTAAGTTGCAACTATGAAACTTTTGAAACTTTTTAAATAGAATTATCTTAGCACATAAATGATATGATTAAAAAATAACAAGGGTGCTTTTGGTATTTTTATAATTATTATTTTTTTGGTATTTTACATGTACGGAAATATACAGTTTTAAGTTTTGTTACAAATTGTGTCATTGCTCGTAAATTACAACTGTGAAACTCTTAAAACCTTTTTTATAGGATCATTTTAGCACATACATGATATGGTTAAAAAAATAAAAAGTGTGCTTTTGGTATTTTTGTAATTATCATTTTTGTACATCAGACTACAATCCATGAATCGCTCTGGGCCTTCGATATTCTACTGGCCAGAAAATGAAGACTTTTGTTGGATACCTTTTAAAAATATTATCTGGGAAGTTCCTGTTCTATCTCTTACAAGCCAATCAGCCCGGACTTACGCAACTGAAAGCAAAATTCAAAGAAGACATCATATCATCAATGAAAACAATGAGCTGTAAAATATAGAACACAACATTTTGTATGTAAATCTATGTAATTCTAAGAAGTATTACTGGTATGTATGTTTATTGTTTTCATTTATGTACATTAGTCTATTATAGATGCCTTCCATTTCAACTCAGGCAAAAATAAATAAATAAATAAATAAATAAAATAAAATTGTATCATCACCATCTCAGATATTGTTGAAACTTTTTTTTATAGCAACTAGACATGTTTTTAAGAAACCCGTTTTTTATTTTTTTATTTTTATTTATTTATTTATTATTTTTTTTCTTTTTTCGAAAAAGATTTTTCCGCCAAGTGATGGGCCATGAAAGACGGGGAGTACAATTTATGAATTGTAGAAGACAAGGAAAATGGTCAACTTCGGAGCCCCACCATTCAGCTATGGAGACAGAGTTATAATTCTTCTTATGGTATGTAGATAGGAATATAAATAAACTATATTTTATTATAGTTTGGTTTGCGCATGCATATCTTTTTTATACAAAACTTAACAAATGAACATCAGTTTATCTGAAAAGTCGAAGTTTGCGAATTTTTTTCGAGCACTTCCGGTTCGAATTTTAAAATTCTGTTTGCACGGTTGGTAAGACCTAGTTACCCGCTGTTAGAAAAAAAAATAAATTGTATCGCTTCTGTGTTCAACCGTTTCGTCGCAAAAAATTCAAGACATTGTAAAATTTTCAAAAATCGCCAATTTCGGGCGCCATATTCTCAAAAACACTATATTTTAAAATTCTGAAATTTTGTCAGATGGTTCAACTTTACATGAATAATATACATACCAAATATCATTCTTGACCAATACTTCATGAATTAACTACAGCCCTTTGAAGTTAGTGAAGTTTCGTTAACTCTGATGTTACAGTTGGAAACACTGGAAACAATAAAAGTGCAAAGATTTGATTATGTTTGTGGTTCACATTCATTAAATGAAAAAAAAAAGTTTTTCTCACTGCTTTTTATTATTTTGATCAAAAATGGTCTCTGAAATAGTAAAATTAGCCTCCCCCTACTCCTCCGTTTTCTTCAACCGAACGATTACGAAACAACACAAATTTTAAGTTCACTTACCTAAAATGGTCTTCGGAAACATTTCACAGTTTTTTTTTTTTTTTTTTTTTTTTCATTCATATGAACCAATCATGTGCTTGCTTGGTGTCTTCTTCGTTAACAGCATGTAATCGTGCAGATGCTCCAATAGGTGTTCGTGTACTCACAACTCGTAGCACACTGTCGATAGTCACAAGACACTTATTTTCACTTCTCTTATGCTCTTCTGGAAACCCGTGCCCTGTTCAAGATCTATGTGGAAGCATAAACAGCACTTCAAATTCACGTAATTCATAATTTATTCATAATATTTCCGTTACCCACCACTAGTTATCGTAGATGTATAAAACAAAAGTTCCTTTTTGCAGCTTGTTAAATCTACACTTTGAATTCTAGAAGCTCGATTTTGGGGGAAGCATGAAGTTAGTTCATGGTGACTCGTTACTTATAAAAACTTCGCCATTTTCCGAAAGCCAAAGGTGACGTCGTTGAATACCAGTTACCGGTCGTACACTTTTCCATTCTTTCATTTTTATTATTTACGGAAATTGTCGAATTCAGTTCCAGGCAACAAAACGAGAGTAATCCCCGGAGTTTGTACTTGCACTATACTCACGAATTCTGCAGTTTTAATAATGTGTATCTGTTTGTCTAAGGTTATGCCGTGTTGCCATATTCTTTACCCCCCCCCCAATACCGTCGCAGAGAGACTTGCATGGCCGGTTTCATTGAAAAACCACTGTTTTATCGTACCTGTCTGCATCTTGAATATCTGAAAGCGATTTTTAAAATGGGATGCAGCAGCATCAGAAATCACTGACACGGTTTGGGAAATTGTAGACACTTATTTTAACGTATTCGAACCTTTTTCTATAACCTATATTTTCGCTTTTCTTCGGGAATTTTTAGAATCTTTTCTATGGCTATGAGTACATGAGCCGAATCGTGTGTTTGTCGTCGCTTAATTTGCTCGTTTTTCCGGTGATAACTCTGAATTTCACTTTGCAGAATAACAGTTCAGTTTTCAATGAATTTCACATGAAGTAAAGTAGAATTTGTATCTTGAAATTTTATACGATGCTTTTCGGTAGCAATTAATTCTCTTTGGATTTTCTTGATGTAGTCATAAATTACAATTCTTACAGTTAAACCAGCAACGTACGATACGAAAACAGAAAGTGGCACAGTTTTTTTAACGAGATCATTGTCTTCCCATATGGCATACGTAACACTGTTTTTATCAGGATCAATAATTAAAGACTCCACACTTATTCCTTCTACTCCAGGACATTTACCACATTCTTGAAGAAAACATCTGTCATTTTCTACAGATCATACTACTAAAGAAAACAGGCCACTCATGACAGCTTCAATACAGGCTGCACCTTTGATTTGTTGTAACGCAGTAGCAGCTAACTTAAAATGTGCAAAATACACACACACACATTTCCCTCGCAGGTTGCAGACTGACAGCTAGTCGAATATTATAAAATTTCGAGTGACCGATTCTTATGCTGGGATTGTTCTGTTTAAAAAGTCCGTAAATTTCTTTGATGGAACGTGTAAGAAAACGTTTCGATTTTTTTAACTTATTGTCCATTTTCGATCACTGTAATGACATCGCACTTAATTCAGACTTTGTCTGGAGCATTCCAAATCATCACTGAGGTAATAGTTCGGGCTTTTTACAGATCATCTGAATTTATTGGATGGCCGTTTCAAGTAAACTTAAAATTTGTGTGTTTCGTAATCGTAATTTCCATCTCAGATTACTTCGGTTGAAGAAAACGGAGGAGTAGGGGAGGCTCATTTTACTATTTCAGAGAGCATTTTTGATTAAAATAATAAAAAGAAGTCAGGAAAACCTTTTATTCTTCATTTAATGAAAGTGAACCACAAACATCATCAAATCGTCGCACGTTTATTGTTTCCAGTGTTGCCAACTGTAACATCAAAGTTAACGAAACTTCGCTAACTTCAAAAGGTTGAAGGTAATTCATGAAGCATAGGTCAAGAATGATATTTGGTATGTTTTTTATTCATGTAAAGTTGAACCATTTAACAAAATTTCAGAATTTTAAAATATGGTGTTTTCGAGAAAATAGCGCCCAAAAATGGCGATTTTTGAAAATTTTACAATGTCTCGAATTTTTTTGCGACAAAACGGTTGCACACAGAAGCGTTACGAAATATTTTTCTGACAGCGGGTAACTAGGTCTTACCAACCGTGAAAACAGAATTTTAAAATTCGAACCGGAAGTGCTCAAAAAAATTCGCAGACTTCGACTTTTCAGATAAACTGATGTTCATTTGTTAAGCTACGTACAAAAAGATATGCATGTGCAAACCAAACTATAATAAAATATAGTTTATTTATATCCCTAACTACATACCACAACAAGAATTATAACTCTACCTGTCTGCATAGCCGAATGGTGGGGCTCCGAAGTTGACCATTTTCCATGTCTTCTACAATTCATAAATTGTACTCCTCGTCTCGGGAAAATGTTTTTCGACAAAACGAAAAAATATGGGTCTCTTAAAAACATGTCTAGTTACTATAAGAAAAAAAAAAGGTTTCAACAATATCTGACATGGTAATGTTACATGCTCTGCCTGAATTGAAATGGAAGGCACCTATATCTTATTTCTGTTTATAGGGTTTGTAATAATCACTCAACTCCTTACATTGCTAGGCCTATATTTTCCATTCACAAAACCGCAAGATTATTACGTTATTTAATCATACCGTAAGATTATTTTGTTATTTAATCATACCTAGTAAATGCAAACTAATCCTATAAAAAGTTACAAAATCTAATAGTTGTAAGCGATGGTACAATTGGGAAAAAAGTTGAAAGTCATAGTTAAAGTACAAACATATAATTCATTCATTCATTCATTTTATTTCGTCTTTATGATCATACATATTGCACGAATTCGTGCGTATGAATAAGACTCGTCAGGGTATAAAAATACATAAACATACATAGTTCTAACATATACATACGAATTAATTAAAATACTACGATACGTCTACTATATAAAAGAAACACAAAAAAATAGACATTTTAAATACTACCAATAATCAAATTCATTTACACACCTAGGAATTCATTCACGGAATAAAAGCAGTGCTGTAATAGGTAGGCTTTCAGTAATCGCTGAAATTCTCCTCTTTGTTCTGTCTTTCGAAGATATAGAGGCAGCTTATTATATAGCATGGTACCCATATACGTTGGATTTCTTTCATATAATTTAGTGCAGTGCTGTTTGCTGGGAATTTTATCCTTACGCCTGGTATCGTATTTATGGGTTTCTGGTCCGTTAAATACCTCAATGTTGGTTTTAACAAACAGTAATATATGAAATACGTGCAGAGAGGGTAAGGGCAATATTTCAAGTTCCTTAAATATTGGCCTACAGGAGTCGTTTATTTTGGCTCCAGCCATAGTTCTTAAAACCCTTTTTTGAATAACAAACAACATATTACTTTTTGGGAGTTTCCCCAGAAGATTATACCATATGAAAGTAGATTGAAAGAGTCCAAAATACAAGCTACGAATTGTATCTAGTTTTAAAACATCTTTGATTGATTTTAATGCACAGAGCATTTTATTGAGCTTTTGTGCTAGTGAAAATGTGTGCTTCCCAGGAAAGATCGTGGTTTAGCCAAAGTCCCAAAAATTTAGCTGAGTTTGAATACATTATTTTTTGATTATTTCCAACATTATATCAGTTTCTAGACAATGCTTATTTTGAATGTGATGAAAATTTAGTGCTATAAATTTGTCTGTGTTTAAGTTTAGTTTGTTTTGGGCAAACCAGTTTTCTAAACTACGGGTTGTCTTGTCAATTTTATCACAGATAATATAATTACTTGTACCTGTTATAGTTAGACTCGTGTCATCAGCGTACATAGTTGTATTTGCTAATGTTACGTCATTTGGCAAATCATTTACATATAGTAGAAATAGTATGGGTCCTAATATCGATCCCTGAAGAACACCGGTAGAAATAGTTTTAAATTTAGATTTATGAGTTGCTAATTCAGCTGTATTGGTCATAAATGATAGTTCAACAGCTTGAGCACGATTTTGCAAATAAGATTTAATCCATGAGTTAACAACTCCTCTTAAACCGTAACTGTTAAGTTTATGGATAAGAATGTTATGAGGGACAGAGTCAAACGCTTTAGATAAATCTAGAAACACTCCCACGCATTTTTTGCTTTTGTCCAGAGCGTCTGTGACCTCATTGATGTAATTATATATAGCAATTTCAGTTGATTTGTGTTTTTGAGAACCAAACTGTGTAGGTGAAATTACGTTATGCTTAGATAAGAATGGTATAATTTGATTGAGAATAGTTTTCTCTATGAATTTTGAAAAGGAGGACAACAAGAAAATAGGTCTGTAATTTTCGATTTTTATTTTGGCCCCGTTCTTATATAACGGTTTGACTTTGGCATATTTTAACTTCTCAGAAAATGTGCCTGTCTGAAAGGACATATTAATGAGGTAGGACAAAGGTTCCGAGATATGGATGCTGCATTTTTTGATAATGGCCATTGGTATTTCATCCAGACCAGAAGGCCATTTTGGTTTCAGAGCCATTATTATATTATGCACCTCTCGCCGAAGTGGGTCATAAAAACATGGTACTGATAGTTGTATTTAACTTGCAAATGTTTGAATGCGATATATCGCTAGGAATGTGCTTGTTATGTGAACCTGGGTAATAGTTATTGAAGGCGTTTACAATATGGTCTGGGTTTGTGACTTTTCCCCGTTAACATCTAATTCAGTAATTTCATTTTTCGTTTTGGTAACTCTATGTTTACTACCTTCCACATAGCTGAGGGTTTGTTTTCACTATTGTCTATAACATTTGAGTAATGGGATTTCTTGGCAAATTTAAGTAGCTTTCTATAAATGCTTTTGTAGTGTTGATAGTATTCTTACATTTCTTCAGATAACTTCCCTTTTTTATACGCCATATTTAGAGACCTTAGTGTCTTACTTGATGTTTTAATACCGGTTGTTACCCATGTTTTCTTTTTACACGTAGAAGTAGGAACGGTGTACTTTTTTTAAAAACGCTGCGTTGAAATAATTAACAAGTACATTGTGAAAGCCATCCCATGCTTCGTTGAGCAAACGAAAATTTAGATGTTCTATGCCAGAATCATTAAAATATCTTTTCGCTACTAATCTAGTACCTGGTTTATGTACTTTACCGTTTGTAATCTCGTTACTGTTTAAC
Organism: Thermobia domestica; assembly: GCF_964235325.1. Classification (NCBI taxonomy): domain Eukaryota; kingdom Metazoa; phylum Arthropoda; class Insecta; order Zygentoma; family Lepismatidae; genus Thermobia; species Thermobia domestica. The sequence continues at coordinate 166,788,374 of NC_137461.1, read as the reverse complement.
ATTACTGTAAAAATCTGCGCCTCATGATCTGAGAATCCATTGTTGAGTACTTGAACATCACAAGTAAGACGATCGATATTAAGCAAAATTTGATCTATTGCACTGTTTTTATTCGTTGAGAACCTAATTGGCTCTCTGACTGCTGCAGTTAAATTAAATGCTTGCATCAGAATCTTAAGTTGGTCGTTTATTTTGGGTTCTAAACAGTCGACATTTATGTCACCTACTATTACAACCTGCTTACCCGTTTTTATATAGAAGTCGAGGATAATTTATACATTTTGCAAGAAAATATTAATGTCACTGTCTGAGGTCCTATATACACACAAAATAATTAGCTTCATACCTGGTACTTCTACTACACATGATTCAAAATGCTTTTCGATATTTAAGTTGTTAAATTTAGTTACGACCTTATTCTCTAAGTCTGTTTTGACATAGATACATGACCCCCCTCTATTCTTAACAGATCTACTATAACTAGCAATTAGGTTAAAACCGGGAAGGCTAGTGACACTCAGCTCATCTGCGTTCAACCAGTGCTCAGTTAAACATATTAAATTTACATTACCCTCTTTGTCACTTACTAACGCTTCTAACATATTTCTTTTATCAATTGTGAACCCTTGAACATTCTGATGGTATATCACTAACTCACCCGGTTTTGTATTTACCATAAAAAAAATCGTCTTTAAAGATATTTGGCTTCTTACACCTAGATGATTTTCTAGTTTTTAAATTTAATTCATCATTATCACTTAAATTTCATTCTCAACATTTGTCGTTTTTTGATTTTCCACAGCACTCGCTTCAACCCTCGAGACCTTACCATAAACAATGACACACTTGGGAGATTTTTGATCGTGGTCACTTTTTCTAAGCCGGTGATCTTGGGGTTTTCCTTGTCTATTGGAGCTGTTATTTCATCCTTGTACTCATTGCGTACTGCGTTTTTAGCAGGTAAAACACTACGGTTATTTCGAAGTATTGTTTGATTATCACTGTCATTACTGTTACTGTTACTTACTACATACCTACAGTTGTTGTTCCTCAGAGTCATTTCACCTGCTTGATTCCTTTCAAAAGTATTTTTACTAAACGGTAATGCTATAGGAGCAGCATTCATGGGTTCCAGTGTTGATAGGAGTTCTGTCAGGTCGTCGGCGAGGAAGTTTTTACCCCTACCATTTAGATGCTGACCGTGTCTCGTATGATATTGTCTCGGGTATCTGCTTATATCGAGAATCTTCACATTCCTAAATCGTTTGTAGATATTCTGGATTTTAATGTTAGTTTCACGTACCTTTCTGTTTACTATGGAAGAGATCATGGCGATGCGGCAACATGGCAACTACTACATTTGTATGTGTGAGTGTTGGTAAGGTGGTTCTTAGTGCGCACGTTAAGTTCCTCCCCTCGTTTCTCGCGACGTCAATTATAATAACAGTGTCTTTATTAAGCATGCATTTCCCAGTTACAAGGGCTGGTTTTATTACTTCACTAACACTGGCACCAGGCTTCACAATATCAAACACATTTTTGTTTTTATTTCTTTTTTTCATTCTTTCCTCAATACCACGACCGTGGCTGTCTGCCACTATTAAAATGTTGTTGCCTGCCCCGATCTTAATTGCAGGTTTTTGCTGAACAAGTTTATGGTCACATTCTGTACGTTCGCTTTCAACCACCGGTTTATCCGTCTCGTTTGTTGCTAATGGCAAATACCTATTGGAGATTTCGATATCCTGTTGTTTTGGAAGTAGATTATATCTTCTATTCTTAGGATTTCTCGTTACTTTCATATCGCAACCACTTGTTCCCATAAGCGTTAGTTTTACTAAACCGTCTATTAACATGTGATCTGCCTTGTACTGAGGTAGTTCACGGCTGTTTTTTCCTCTGTTTTGATTTCTTGGTAACGCGGTTCGTGATGGTACGCAGGAATCACTGGATTGATTTGTAGTGTAATAGTTTACTGGACCACTGTTGCACTTAACAATTTCACTCCATGCACACTGTTTTTTAATTGCATTTTGAGCACCGGAAAGTGTCTGCTTACTATTAATATCACTGTTCTGTAGAGCGCGCATATCTTCATGCAGAACTTCAATAATTGTGTGAAGATTTTCGACTTCATTACAAAGGTTACCAATTTCTTGCAACATGGAATCTACTAGCGAATATTCACAATTATTTGCAACTTGTCCTGGTAGTTTTCGATGTTCAGTTGTTTTTTCCATTGCACTTTTACTAAATACTTGTTGTTTTCCATTCGAACTTTTTTCTTTAGCCAGGTTAAATATGTTGAGATTATTATTGATCTTACACTCTTTGCTTGTGGGTTTATTGTCACATTTAGAGCATTTACCATTGACTTGAGCACAATCATTACGATACGAAGTACACTGATCAACTTCCACTGACGCCATCTTCATTCATCTCTGGTTAACAAAACTACACATTACATCAGTTCTATTTTTAAGCATACCTAATATGTACTAAGATGATTATTTGAAAAAAGTTTTAAAGTGTGACAGTTGTCACTTCAGAGTAGGGATGACCAAAATTTTCCGAAATCGGAAATTTCACTTTCCGGAATTTTTTTCGAATTCCAGATTTTTCCGAAATCGGAACTTTTCCGAATTCTGAAATTCTTCCGATTTTACTTTCCGGAATCCGGCAAGTAAAAATTCCGGAATTGGCAACCACTACTTCGGAGGAAAGGCATAATCTGTTAACAACAGTTAATATGTATATTTCTGTACATTTAAAACATAAATAATAATAATAATAATAATAATAATAATAATAGCAAAAATACCAAAAGCACCCTTTTTTGTTTTTTTAACATATCATGTATGTGATAAAATGATTCTATAAAAAGAAGCTTCAAGAGTTTCATAGTTGTAACTTACAAGCAATGGCACAATTTGTAATGAAACTTAAAACTGAATATTTCCGTACACGTAAAATTAAAAAAAAAATTCAAAAATCCCTAAAGCACACTTTTTATTTTTTAACCATATCATTTATGTGCTAAGATAATTCTATTTAAAAAGTTTCAAAAATTTCATAGTTGTAACTTATGAGCAATGACACAATTTGTAACAAAACTTAAAACTGTATATTTCCATATATGTAAAATACCAAAAAAATTATTATAAAAATACCAAAAGCACCCTTGTTATTTTTTAACCATATCATGTATGTGCTAAGATGATTCTATTTTAAAAAGTTCCAAAAGTTTCATAGTTATAACTTACGAGCAATGACACAATTTATAACAAAACTTAAAAGTGTATATTTTCGTACATAAAACATAATAATTACAAAAATACAAACAACACCCTGTTTATTTTTTAACCATACCATGTACGTGTTAAAATGAATGTACAAAAAAAGTTTCAGAAGATTCATAGTTGTAACTTTTTAGCAACGGAACAATTTATGAAAAACTCTAAAATTTGTTTGTATGCCCATTAATGTTTGACAGTGTAACTTTTAGCAAGGTTACTTAAGATCTATTGAAAGAGCAAAAATTAAGCTTTTATTTGACACCTGGATGAGCCCAATAAGTTCAAAAATAAGGAAGTTATGGTAATTTTAGTTCCATGATGTTGAGTGCCGGAAGGTGAAATTGAAGCAAAATTCACATTTTTCAAAATTTCTCCCCGGCCCATTTCTCATCCAAAAAATCGGAAAAAATTAATTTAGCATAATTTCATAGGTATTAATGTATGAAAAAATTTTGAAGAGAATCTGAGACATTGAAGCATTGTCATGTTTTAAAATCAGGTGATTTGACATGGAATGACCCAGTAATTATTCGTCCTGGTTTGGGGCCGCGGTGGCTTAGAGGTAGAGCGTTCACCGCTGGTGCATGGGGTCCCGGGTTAAAACTCTGCTCCCGCAAATGAGCTTAGTGGTGGACAAACACCGTATGCGTGGGTTTCCTCGGTGTTCTCCCGTTTCCTCCCACTTTCTTCATTCCACCATTTCATTCATTGCTCATCATCACCGTCTCCTTTAGCCTAGCCGGCATAAACGTGGGATGTAAAACTCAAAAATTTCATTTCATTTTTTTCATATTCGTCCTTTTTCTAAGACTTCCGTAAGGATCACACACACTTTTGGTCTTAAAACATGGTTACTATGCTTTTGTCAACTGTTGTGTTTGTTTCAGTTCCTTCGCTTTAGGAGATCCGAAGTGCCATCATTGCATTGAGTGCTGCTTCGACCTCCCACTGTGCGATATCCAAGTTTCATCCCCCGTCACTATGTAAGAAAAGAGGTTATCTCCATCCTCCTCCAGTGGGCCAAAAGATCACGTGCATAGTGCAGCTGTCATTCTTTGTCCCTTTGTGAGCATCTGTCAGCATTTTTGGCACCCAGTTCGCATAAAGTTTGTAATTACCCAGCTTGTCAGTCACAATTCGATTCACTGTTTTCGCAGTCACTTCTGGAAACTGGTGAATTCAGTTATCGTGAATCGGCGATTGGATCGCACTTTCTTGTTAACGCGTTCCATCGATTGTCCGTCTGAACACTAGGACTTCCAGTACGCTCATCTTCATGAACATTTGAACACCCTTCCCGAAATTCTCCGCGCCGTTTTCTGATCTTTCCTTTACTTAGTACAGTCGGTCCGTAAATTGCATACGATTTTCGATGGATGTCAACTGCTTCTAACATTTGTCGTTGAGAAATCGTATGACAGATCTCACATATCATTTGGTGGGATTTTGTATTACGGCAATCATTTCACCTTACTGCTTCTCTCACGTACGCAACTCCACTCGAACGGTTTTATCTCTCTTGCAAGAACAGAATACTAGAGCATGCTCAATTGAATCAGTGTTGCCAATCTTAATTAAAAATTGTTCAATTCCCGGCGGGAGCTCATGTGGTTCGGATTCCACGTTAATCAGTAGATCCCGTCTCATATAGCCTCGCTACTGAAAGGGACGTTAAACTCAAAATCAACTCAACCAATCCTGCTTCAAAAAAAATAATTTTTTTTTGTATGTGTGTGTGTGCCCCTTAACTTGTATTTGTGGTGAAAATGAAATAAATATTTATAAATTTCAGGAACTGCGCTTTTTTTGTACCGGTTGTAATACGTCACTGGGAAGTGAACTGGACTCAGCGAAGCTACATGTATGCTTTGCAGATAGCACACAGTTGGAAGTTCATCCAGATGGAACCATCACTATATTGCCCTCACTGCAAGAAAATGTTGAGGAGAATGATCCTTGTCAAGATACAGAACATAATGACAGTTCTCAAAGAGGTTAGTTTCTATCTTGATTTATGAAGCTTTAAACTGTATTATAATGAAAGAAATTGTAAATACGTTGCAGTCACAATACCAATTTATACAGTATTCAAAACCAAAGGACGAAAATAGCATTACAGAGCAATACCTCGTATATCAGTAAGTACTTTACAGCCACGTGTATAGTACTTACTGATATACAAGGTACTACCCAAAATATTCGAGATTGTTTTACCCGGCAAACCAGTAACAGTACGACATTCCGCCGCTAGATGTCTCGAGGTACATGTATTAGCTGGTGTACCACAAAATTTCGTCATCTTTGACGTATTCAGTTGTGAGTTGTAGTTGTGCATGGCAGGACGTGTTTTAGTGCTACTGCGTTAAGGAGCAACGGATTTGGATCACTTTCTGTGTCAAGTTGAAGAAAACTGCAGCCGAAGCCCAGCGCATGCTGGAAGAGGCATTTGGTGAGAGTGCACTGAGTTAATCAAGAACATTTGAGTGATTCAAGCGTTTCAAAGAAGGCTGCGAATCTGTGGAAGACGACAAAATTCTGGTCGACCGTCAACATACACAACACCGGAAAATGATTGTGAAAGTGCGTGATGTGATTCGCAAAGACAGAAGACAGACAATTCACGATGTTTGTAACAAACTTCGACTATTGCACGGTACAAGTCAACGAATTCTATCCAATGAAATGAACATGAGACGAATTGAAGTGAAGTTTGCCCCTCACCTTCTCAACATTGACGAAAAAAACCTCAGCCTTCAGTCCTGTACTGAACTACAACAAAGAGTTCGAGAGTGTCCAAACTTCTTATCCAGAGCCATTACAGGTTATGAATCTTGGGTCTATGGTTATGACCTGGAAACGAAATAGCAATCATCACAATGAAAGACACCATCTTCTCCAAGGCCGATAAAAGCACGACAAGTTCGCAGCGACATCAGATCGATGCTGATCATTCGAGGAATTGTGCATAAGGAGTTTGTTTCACATGGTCAGAATGTCAACGGGAGGTTTTATTTCGAAGTTTTGAAGAGACTGAGGGAAAATGTTCTTTGCAAACGGGAAAATGTTCTTCGCTCGAATTTAGCTGTGCGAAACGAAAGACTAGTTGCTGCACCATGACAACGCGCCCGCGCGAGGGAATTCCTGGCTAAAAACAGCATGGCAACCGTCCCCCACCCTCCCTATTCCCCTGACCTAGCCCCGTGCGACTTCTACCTATTCCCGAAAATGAAACTCGCGTTGGAAGGGCTACTTTTGACTCCATTGAAGACATCCAAGTGGAATCGTAACCGGTCCTGAGCACCCTTCATCCTGCAGACTTCCAGGAGTGCTTCCAAAAGTGAGAACAACGCTGAGATTGTTGCATACATGCCGGAGGGGACTTCTTCGAAGGTGACGGATGACATTAGGACGTAAGTATAGTTTTCCCGTTTTTACAATGACATTCTCGGATATTTTGGGTAATACCTGGTATTTGGTCGACTACCTAGCAGAACAGTAACATTTTCCCAGGTATAATTTCCATTTTCTTTATTTTTTTTTTAAAAAAAAGATAATGAAAATGGAAAATGTCTTAGATATCACTGACTGCTGTAAAATTCCTCATTTTTCTTTCAGATTCTGTGTCCGATTCAAAGTTTACATTTTTTTAAATTTTTTGTAGTAAATTGTACCTTTAGAAGTCTTGATTGTAATTTTCTGTTCTCGGTAAACTAACTCGTCAGTAAATTTGTTGATTATGCTATTCGAGTGTTTATCTAAATTGCTTTTGCCCAAATTCACCTTGGATTCTCAGTTACTGTAATACAATTCATACATGGTTACACAGGATGGCTCAGAACGTACATACCAAGATTAAATGTCAATATTTCAGCTCATTCTAAGTCTAATGGCATGCAATTTTGTGTGATTTGTTAGTGATATCAAAACATTTTGTTTATTGAATTGGTTTTCATTTCATGGATGGCTGGATGAATGTATAGGTATGAATGGATGTATGAATGTATGTATGGATGTGTGTATGATATATACAGGCGCGGATCCATGGAGGGAGCTATAGGAGCTATAGCCACTCCCTTGACGTCCGGGTATACACTGAATAAAATGATACGTGGGTGTGCTTTGTACTATGTGAAAAGGCAAAATATAGCTATTACATAAATAACACGATTAGAAAGCAATCTTAATGGACAATTTAGTAGATTATATATAAGAGAAAATAGCAGATTTTATCCCTTCCCGTGAGGCTCAACTTTTCATTGAATAAAATTGTATGTTAGCATTTGCCACAGCCAAGTAGGCCAAGTAATGTCAATAAAGCTTATGTACCCTCACGGATTTTGTTAGTTGAAAATTTCCATTGCCTCTCAAAATACATTAAAATGCTAACGTGAACGCATAACAATATATTTTGCAGTATTAAAAGTAAACTAATAATATTTTAAAGAATTTTCGCGCAATGTTCTGTAAGTATTGTTTGAATCTCTTTCGTTTCCGTTTTCGCATTCCTGCAATGTTTGTCTCCCAGACAAAAACGAAGAAAAATTAAAATACTGTTATGTATTGTGTTCACTATAAACTATCACCTTCGGAAAAGTCATAAAGATCACATGAGTTTCAAACAACAGGAGGGAAAAGACGTGAATCGTTACTGGTTCTTGCATATCCATCTCGAAGACTATACCAGATATGTCAGGATGGTCTGAATAGGAAGAAATGGAAACAATAGCATCAAATCGATCAGTTGAAACCCATTATTACGACAATTCCATATTGCGCTACTAATAACTTACCATTACGAGAACACAGAGATGATAGGCCACTTACGTATGTAGAAACACTAGGTAATTGTTTAGTTGATAAAGAAGGTATATGCAGATGCGCGTTAGTATTCAGATTAGATACTGGGGGCAAAATTCTGTAAGAGCATTTAGAAACAGCAGGGAAAAACAGTACTCTTGTAAGCAAATTTATTCAAAATGAAATAGTATCGTGTATTGCTGAGATCATATGTTCTTGGATTATAAAAGATGTAAACGGATGCAAAATATGTTCAGTTATCTGTGAAGAAACAGCTGATGTTAATAATAAGTCACAGATGGTGAGGTATGTGAGGTCCGTTGATTTGACTGATTTTATGATCAAAGATTTTCTCTGACTCTTAGAACTGACGTCAACAACAGGTGAAGCCTTAAGAAAACTGTAGTAGATGAACTGAAGAGATTAGGTTTAAGTATGGTACACCTTTGTAATCAGGGTTAATATGGTATTAATACGGCAGGAAATAAACGGTGTTCAAGCTCGAATTTAGCAGAATAGCCACTCGCAATTTACACACACTGTTTTAGCCACTTCTAAAACCTATGTGTATGTAAGTCATGCGAAATAAGCGCATTAGAAATGTGGTGACTAACGTTGGTAGTATATCAGCTTTCCTTTCTGAATCACCAAAACGTACTAATGTCTTAAAAACGGTTATTTCTGAGTCTGCTACTTATAGCACAAAGAAAACCAAACTGAAAGTGCTTTGTGTGATACGTTGGATAGAAAGACATGAATCAGTAAATACATTCATAGAACTGTTTCCTCATATTGTAGAAATACTTAAGTGCTTAGAAAGTGCGTACAATGATGAAGTGTCCAGCAGTACTTCGAGCTATAGTTCCACGGAAAAACGTAGCGGCTTTATTGTCACTGTTTTTCTTTCACAGTCACGCTAAATAAGAATCTGCAGAATCCAAAATTAGATCTTTGGCTGAAGTTACCAATGTAAGAAATGTCCGTCAAGTACTCGAACAACTGAAAGAAAATGTGGATGTAGCATTCTCGTCAGCATTCGCATGTAAAAGAGTTGGTGATATATAGTAAGAAGTCCAAGTTCTAAAGACCAGTGGTAGATCAACGGATAGGGAAACCTCAAGAAACCCTGAGAACTGTTTCAAGACAACAATATTTATTGCTTTCCATGATCATTTCATTCAGCAGCCAAAGAGTAGATTTTGTATTAGATTAGTGCGAATCTTATCTCTTGAATTCCTACAAATCGACACTGTTATGATGACTACTGTGCTATAAGCTGCATTAATATATGACAAAGATTTACATGAAAACCCAGATGAATTAGTGCTGAAGGCTGAATTTATTTTTGGGAGAAAAATGTGAAACAAAGCAGAAGAGAAAAAGCAGGAGATACATGATACTGTGGTAAATGTACTACAACGCTGCAACAAATTCTATCCTAATAAAATAATTCTTCTTCAACTATTTGCCACTTACTAATTTCAACTGCTGCGATGACTGAAAATATACTTGAGTAGCACTTGAGTAGTAGTCAGAAGAACGATTAAATGACCTTGTTTTAACAACTATTCATAAAGAAAAACGGGTTGATATGGAAGAAGTGATAAGTATTTTTTTTCTAGATTGAAATCCAGAATGGATTTAAGTAATTAATCGAAAGCTTGAACAATTTGCTGTCAACCCAGAACACTAGCATCAAATTAGTCGATAACAAGTTCTCAGTACTGTATTTCAGAATTTCGTTCAATTCGAAATGTAAGGCAGTGTACTTGTTTCTACTACAATATTTTTAGTGTTAGTGTTCTTTTTATAATTAGAGTATGTAATGCATATTTTTTAGTACGTATATGTGATATGTTGGCCTATTTGTTTATTTACTATATCTTTCCACAAACAGTACGCATGTGTATTTATTTAGTATGCTGTTCTTCTCTTCAATTTGCTACAATTTGTGTTGACAACAGAGAAAAACTCTACATATTAGTACTACAGGGTGTCCAATATACAACGCAACCCGTGGGATAGTAGAACTTTTGAACCTAAAGTGATACACGAATAATGGTTATACCAAAATGAAGCTTTGTTCATGCATATGTTTTTAAACTAGAAAGCAACGATTGAAGTACGCTAGGAACCACAGTGTTGCCAGATGTAACCGAAGGTATAAATCATTTTTTTTTTTTTTCAAACCATGTAAATTGACTCATAACTCATACGTATGGATGTTCTGTTGTTAATTTTCAGTTTGTTTAATTGGAGTAGCTTGAAAACTATGGAGCAGAAAAATAATTTTTCATTTCCACCGGTAACTAATCGGATAAGGCCTCTGTAAGGGAGAACTAGGGAAATCGTAGTTTTCATAAATTAACACTGTGAATTGGCAACTTTTCTGATGTTTCAGTGCATCAAAAGGTATGTTAAAGATCTGTCTACATTATGCAATTCCTGAAAACAATGAAAAACAAACTTTGAAATTATCATGATAAAACATTTACTTATATGCACCCGGCAACACTGCTACTATCAAAAATGTGTTACCAGCTCTACAGCGGATGCTGGGAGTGTCCCGTGTTTTGATTCAAACACTGGTTCACACGTTTCATCAAATTGGCAGCAACTTTACGAAGATTGGACGTCTTAATGTTCTCTATGGTACTGCTAATGTTCGTTTCCAGGTCTTTTATAGTTCGAGAATTGTTCTTGTATACCTCTTGCTTTAAATAGCTCCATAGAAATGAATAGCAGTGTTGCCGGGTGCATGTAAGTAAAAATTTTGTCATGATGATTTCAAACTTTGTTTTTCATTGCTTTCAGGAATTGCATAATGTAAACAGATTCTTAACACACCTTTTGATGCACTGAAACATCAGAAAAGTTGCCAGTTCACAGTGTTAATTTATAAAAACTACGATTTCCCTAGTTCTCCCTTACAGAGGCCTCATCCGATTAGTTATCGGTGGAAATGAAAAATTATTTTTTCTGCTCCATAGTTTTCAATCTACTCCAATTAAACAAACTGAAAATTAACAACAGAACATCCATACGTATGAGTTAGGAGCCAATCTACATGGTTTGCAAAAAAATTGATTTATATCCTCGGGTACATCTGGCAACACTGTGTGGTTCCTAGTGTACTTCAATCGTTGCTCCGTAGTTTAAAAATATGTGCATGAACAAGGCTTCATTTTGGTATAACCATTATTCGTGTATCACTTCAGGTTCAAAAGTTCTACTATCCCAAACTCCGGGTTGCATTGTATATTGGACACCCTGTATATTGTGATGTCCAACGTGGTGTTGTGTATAAACAATTCTACATGCCAGTGTTTACAAACACCACCACATGGTTTAGCAAGAGGATTCTACACACCAGATGGATCCACTATCACTTGGAGGCGACGGACTTCCGGCTCCTCCCACAGAGCAGACGATGATAACGGAGCAGCAGTGCCACCACCATCTGAGGACCTCTATAAATTTGATGGACGACGGCAGACCTATACCAGTTTTCTGGTGTCCCTCCTACTGTTTGCCACGGAACAAATAGTTAGGAGTAACCTAACCCCAGGGCCTCTAGTTTGCTTCGGGATACGCCTATCCTTTCTCCTGGCTTAGCCTGCTTCGGGGCTCTGTTGGCCACCTAACCTTCTCTGCTTGCCACGGAGCATTGGGTCCCTAATTCCACTCTGCTAAGCCTGCTTTCGGGGCTCTGTAGAGATCCTGTCGGCGACCTTACGGTCAAAGACAACCTGTAACTAACCTTGCAGAGCTTAGAGAAATTATATGTATAGTATTTTTGTAAAATACTGTTTATAATGAACTTTTATAATAAAAGCCGGTAGTGCGAGTCGATTTCGGACGATCTTTTTATTAACGCTCTACCTATACCTATATGGGACAAAGTTTTACAATATACAGTATATTCTGTAGTAATAAATAATAGTATAGTAATTTATATAATGTGCAGTAAATATATAAAGATATACAAACTTACTTCCCTTATATGGAACTAGGAGAAATTGCCACAGCGTAGAAAGAATTAAGTCATTGTTCCAATTCACAAGAAAGACGACAAAACTGATTATAATAATTAATCAGGCATCTTTCTTCTGTGAACATCTTATAAAATCGTCTTAAACATTCTATTAGCAAGATTGACCCCATGCGCAGATGAAATTATTGGAGATTATCAGTGCGAATTCAGGTGAAATCGATGAACTATCGGTCAGATATTTTCCATTCAACGAATACTCGAAATGAATGGGAATACAATACCCCGTTACGCCAATTATTTATTGATTTTTAGGAAAACCTATGACTCGGTTAGGGGGGAAACATTGTATGACGTACTTACAGAATTTGGTAAACCGAAAAAGCTAATTAGATTAATTAAGATGTATTTAAATGAATCCCAAAATAAAGTCCAAGTAGGAAAATTTCTGTCTACAAGCTTTCACATCAAGAGCGGCTTGATATAAGGAGATGAGTTGTCGCCATTGCTATTCAACTTCGTTCTCGAGTACACTATAAGGAAGCTCAAAGATAATGCTGTTCATCAGGTTATGGCGTTTGATGATGACGTAAGTACACTAGAAGATGATAGAATAATTAAAAGAAATGCCGAGGTCTTTTGAAATGCTTGTAGGGATATGTATTTAGAAGTAAATGCAGAGAAAACTAAATACATGGAAATTCCCCAGGATCGTAATACTGCAAATTATGAATGCGTTAAAATCATGGGCGGCGATTAGGGGGGGCAAAGGGGGGCAGTTGCCCCCCCACTTTTTTGAAGTAACCCATTAATGTATATAGTTTCATTTAGAAATGTAAAGTTTTTGTATGTATTACTGGTTCATAGAAAAAATGGTGCCATATATTTGCCATTCCGTGAGTAGGTATTGGCTGTATTCCCGTGTAGTAAAGAAAACTACAGGAGTTGCGTTTTAATTGACACAGAAAATACGTAACCCCAAAATTAACCTATTGGAGCACAACAATTTCAGCATACTTTCACTTCTTACAAGGGTTCGATATATTAGTCAGTCGGTTTGAAAGTAATTCAGAAAACATTTCGCAAAAGAAAAAAGTCTTTCACAAGTTATTTTTTAATTGCACAAAAATTGACAGTTCCTGAAATGTCTTTTCTTTCTAAAGTAAGGGGAGCAAGCGTAATAAGAAGCAACTTCTACCTTTTTCATTGTTTTGTAGTGTAATGTATGAATGAAGTGGTGTGTTAGAGATGTACGAGTGTATATACAATTAAATTTAGTGAATTCAACATAATTCTAGGTTTTAGTGTTATTTTGTATAACTGGGATATGGAGTGATTCTAAGTAGTGTTGTGTTTTGATGTGCTCCAAGAAAATTAAAACCACCTAATGGCAACGAACATGTTTCGGGAAGTTGCAAAAGCAAATATGTCTTCAAATGTCGTATCATATGCTTGTAGTATTTACTGTCTTTCATTTTCTAAGAGTAATAATATACATTTAATAGGATGTGTGGAATTAAAAATTAAGTTGTTTATTAATCCCTGTTTCAATATGACTTTTGCAAAACAAACATCATTATTAGAGGCACGAGGTTTTCGCATTGCGCGACAAAATGAAATGCGTCAGAATTAACTTAAGTAATTTTCAGTTTCTTGACGTTTTGTGATATTCTGTGTGTATTTTCATTGTTTTCTGTTGCGCGATAAAATGCGAAATTGGCAGTTTTGCGCGAAATTTCTAACAATTCGCGATATAATGTGAAATTTTAAACATTCGTTTTCATTAATTTGGAAACGCCAGTTTTCCGCTGTCGGAACGGTAGAATTGCATGGACTGTGCATTCTGGGTAATTCGGATAGAGAACATATTGCAGGACCTCTTTGGTGGATAAACTAAAGCACACTTACGTTTGTTACGAAGTGAAAAGGGGCTAGTATTGAATGTGACTTTTTAAAAATGTGCATAAAAATCATCCTTGAAGCTTTCTTCGCAAAGAGAAGACTCCAAAACTATAGAAGTATATGATGCTTTGGGAAAGCTATTTGATTCTTCTGTAATTGCATGTGGCAGTGAGCCAGACATTGTTACGTTAAGGAAGGTTTTTTTAAAGCTTACCCTTCATTTAAAAAATGAAAGCATTTGATTATGAAGTACCGCATTTGGAGTTTTACAAAGCATCCTATGAACTCTTGACAAGTGATTCGTCTGGAAAGTACAGTGTAATGAATATTTTGAATGGACAAAAGTTCTGAAGTGATGATTGTTTGAAGTTTGTTGTAAACGCACTTACATATGTGTGGCTTCCAACAAGCAATGCCATTTGTGAGAGTTTTCTTTCCCCAAGTATGGACTGCTGATAAGTGGCAAACGTATAACAATGAAGGAAAATGTGGAAATGTGTAACATGCTTATGTTTAATGCTTAAATGTAACTTGTCCCTATGTGTTTCATAAGACAGCAAAATTTCCCTACTCATAGTAAGCTTAGTTACTGATTTTCTTTAATTTGATTTTTAAAAAAATATAATTTTCTATAAGTGAAATTTACAATGTCGAGTGCAATATTCAGTGTATTTTGTTTTTAGGTTATTAATGGTTTATTTCTGTAGTGATCTACGAATAGAAGGAACAGTTACAAAAATGTCGGGGAATATCTTTTTTACAAGAGCTAAAAAATGCAGAAGTTATTTGGAAAATGCGACGAAACGCGAAATATGAAAAACGAAACGCGAAATTTTCAAATTTTTAGTGCGAAAAACTCGTGCCCCTAATCATTATTTATTACTATGATTAATATTATCCTTTCTATTTATTTGTTTTGCAAATTTGTTATTCAATAATCTGATCACACAGTTTTCCAGACAGAATTTTAAGATGTTCATGAGCAAGGAATCAAATCTCTTCTTACACTTTCGTTGTTTAAGAGTACAAAGGGCTACTACCTACTGACGTTGTTCTTGTCAATTTACTTAATAAAATATGAAATATTATGTACGGTGTTTTAACTGAAAAAGATAGTATCCTATTAGTTATACAACCTTTCGTCAAATAAAATATTAGAAACAAGCAGAAAAACTAACATTTATATGCAAATATTCAGATCATGTCTTGCCCCCCCACTTTTAACGTCCAACCGCCGCCACTGGTTAAAATATCAATACTTTCGAAAAATAGATACTTTCAAATATCTAGGATCAATATTAACAGATCAAAACCATATCCACGAAGAAATTAAATGTCAACTAAAAGCAGGGAATTCGTGTTATTCAGTTCAAAATCTTTTGTTGGCGCAAATTCTGTTGAAGAATGTGAAGCTTAAAATATATAAAACGATAATCTTGCCTGTTGTGCTGTATGATTGCGAAACATGGTCGCTTACTTTGAGCGGAAAAGGCAGACTGAAAGTATTTGAGAATAAAATTCTAACACGAATATTTGGACTCAAGAAGAACGGGAATGAGAGATGGCGGAAACTTCATAACGAGGAACTGTATAATTTGTACCGTTTACCAAACATTGTTAGGATCATTAAGTCTAGGAAGCTCAGGTGAGTAGGTCATGTAGTTAGACACTTCCAACGTTTTATCTGAAAATACAATCGAAAAACGACCATAGGAAGATCTAGGCGCAGATGGGAGGACTAAGATGGATCTAGCAGAAATAGAATACAAAGTAGACACTGGATCCAGTTGGCTAAGGGCAAAAGTAAATGTAAAGCTTTTGTGAACGCGGCAATGAACCTCTGGGCTCCATAGAGTTAGTTAGTAATATATTTATCTATTTATCTGCTAACTATATAATGGGTAATGGTAGTCTATATTATAAGGTTAACATAAACTATGGTTTTTAGCCCCCTCCTCGATCATATCCTAGATCCGCGCCTGTATATATATATCAGGGTCCCCACTCGTCCTGGAAATCCTGGAAATGTCCTTGAATTGATTTTGTTCTGGAAACATCCTGAAAATGTCCTTGAAAATGCATTTCTGTCCTTGAAATTTACAGAAATATTGAATGTCGGATTTTTTATAATTATAATGAAGATTTTAATTGATTTCTATTGTTGTTTGCTATTCCTGTTTTTGTGCTGACTAATAATTTGTCATGATCGTGCATGTGTGGGTGGTTGTTGGGATTCTTTTCTTTCAACAGGGTGGTTTGCTGGGAGAACTTCTCTCTTCTTTCATCCACTAGTCTGTTAACCCATTCTTCGATGCTGTCGTCACTATCACTATCCTCCAGAAATTCTGCTTTATACCAGTATGAGTTCTCCATAGATTAGTGTATGATAACATTTCCCATAAAGACCTTACTTCAATCAACTTCATTAAAAAAATGCTCCATCGTGCCTTCCATGTAAGGCAGCGCTATATGGCACAGATGGAGAAAATTAAGGCTGTTGAAAGTCAAGTGCAGAGCAATAGGAAAGAGATAAGTGAAAATGTACATCAGCTGCAGGGAAATAAAAGGAAGTTGATGGAAACAAGTGAAGCTTTGAAGACTAAAGCAAACCAGCTTGCACATGAAGCAGAGCAGAAGTCTTGCTTTACTTTATTGACAAAGTCAAATGCTATTCGTAGAGCAGCTTCGCTAAAGAAGAAATTATGTCTATAGATGAGGAAATTATACAACTCCATACTCAGTTATTAAAAAAAAAAAAATATATATATATATATGTTTTTTTTTTCCTAATTATATTTCTCAAACTGTCGCGTAGTGAAGATGCCATGTACGAAAAATAGGTTTTGTTGTTTGTGAAATTGTTCGATGCACAATTAAAATGTCATGTAGAAAGAATACATGTATTGGATGTCGGTGGATTTGGTGGCTATAAGGGGAGTCGGAAGACAAAAAAAGGGGAAAAAAAGCAGTACATTATGCTTCGCTTTGTGTATTTAATTATTGTGTATTAATACTGTATTTTCATTAATATTCCTTGCATACGCTACTGTACTTTTCATTTTACTTTTGTGAGTTTTGAACGTACAGTTGCAATCCTGTTGCACCTTCCTGTGTGGAAGTCCTGGAAAATTGGTGATTTGTCCTGGAACTTTTCTTGCGAAAAAGAATGGGAACCCTGATATACAGGGTGTAAAGAAAGGCTTTTTACAACGCTTGGGAGGTGATTCTACAGATGAAAACAAGTAAAAATGTTTATTTAACACAATGAGTTACGGACCTCCTAACCGAGTTACGGACGTCCAAAAGGGTGGGAAAATGAACTTTGAAGGCTAATTCTGGCAAAACGACAAGAGATAGAAGAGCGGTGTTAGGCGGCCCACACAGACTCTCAACATGGACTATCCAAAGATACTAAGATTAGATGTGTACAAGGCGAGCGCAAGGGATTCCCCAAAGGATGTGAAGCATGCCGCGGACGTTATGAGGGCAAAGTGAGGTGAGAGGGTGTGTGTGAAGTGTTCATGCATACAGAAACGAATAGCTGAAGTGTGTGTGCGTATTCAAGATGGCAGGAGAAGTGCGTAGTTGCATAACCGTACAGGAAAGAAGCGTAAGTTCGACAGGTTTATTCAAAGCATGTTTTCGAGAAAGCAGAAACGGCAGTCCGGCAGTGGGATAGAGACATACAGCGCTCTACACAGGGTCGACAGTTGGGTAATTAGGAAGCGCTAATGGAGAGGTGATGCAACGTTTACGATAGAGGAACGGAAACCTGTTCCGGTAATAGTACTCGTAGAAGATAAGCTTCCGCTAATTACTACAATTGCAATACAAACAACAAGAATGAAAAACTGAGTAGTTAAGGCTGAATTCGACCACTGCGTTAGAATGCAAAAAACGTTTGAGGATATTTATGACGAAAATATGGATCACAGAAAGTTGTGAATTCGGATAATTGTAGATTACCTATGCATTGAAGAAAGTAAAATATTTCTAATCATTGCCATTGTTGTATAAACAGAGCATTTGACTGAGAAGTTACGGTTTTCGATAATGAACTGAGCTTGAACAGTGGTTCTACTTGTCTCTTATTATTAAAGCAAGTTTTATTTAGTGACTAAGCTTTTCAAACTGTAGATAGAAGTATAAAAGATATTGCGAGACTGCACAATTTTAAACTACTTCTTGTTTCGACAAAATTATCCACACAAATGGAGTGTTCTTCAGGTGGAATTTACCTGCAAAGAGATTCACACAGTAGGGCAAGATGCCGAGACACAGCAGCAGTGGGAACTGGCATCCGGGATTGAACATGTGGGTGAAAGGGCAATTCGATGAGCATTTAAATAATAATAATAAATTATCCTCTCGCGTACTTGACGCGTCGGGCAACCGACAGCGCCCACTGTTTTATGAAACAGTAAAACACCTCTAAAGCGAAAAGTTGTCAGGTGATTTAAGAATATCTTTCTGAGGAGTATTGGAAATCTAGCAACCTTGCCTGTCATTACGAAAGGAAGAAGCAGAGTTCTTTATAACCGACAGACTATTGCTTAAGTGTGGTCGCGTTTCTTAAGCGTCACGTCTAGCCAGATGTTCACTATTTATTAACATAATTTGATACACTGCAAATCAATTATTCTAGGTTTTATCCACGGCATGACAAGGTTACTGTGGAATTTAAGGACATCCCATTGCTGAATAAGGCTCCTCTAAACGCTCACCACAACGTTTCTCGGTTTTTGAAAATTTTGGGAAAACGAAAGAAAGTAGTCGAATTTTGAAAATTCGGCCACACAGTGATCATGGAACTCTATGAAGTGATCTTAAATAATTGATTTCCAGAAAAGATATTCGATACCTTTGAGGGCAGCTAAATGGTTGTCATAGGCTGTCCTATCAAATGTCTCAAATGTTATTTGAATCGTTTCTTAGTTTATAAGTACCATAACTACAATGTGGCCCACTTTCCAAAACCTGAATATTTTATTCAGTTTTCATACGAATTTCATAAATCGGGGGGAAAAGTTGTGGGGAGCGTTTAGAAGGGCCTTAAGTGAAATAGCAGAACTCTATGCTTAAGTATCGAGCCTTTTAAGGTAAAACACTGGAAGGAAATTAATTCAACATGAAGACATTAGCGCTGATTTTGCATTCATCTATTTTATCCACACCATGAGAAATCATCCAGATTTACTACACACCAAAGCTGTTCAACGTTCATGCAACGCAAAGATGAGTTTAGGAGCTCAGTTTCGTTTGCGGAGCTCAGAAAAAAAAAGAAAAACAAACTATCTTCACATGTGTAACCAGTAATATATTTGTAGATTCATACGTAATTACAGCACTTCTGAAAAAAAAAAAAAAAAACTTATCACTCGTTAATTTTGCTCTACACAAACACCGCTATGAATGACAGGATCCGTATGTGTGTAAGTTTCTGCATGATTCAATACGAAATTGCGTCCCCGGGCTGCAAGTGACGTAGTTTCTTCTTTCACTAAGCAACATGTGTGGCTCTGTCTCTGGTTTGACATTAGGTGGCGTATCTAATGCACAGGGCTCGTAACTGAATTCCACAACT
The DNA here is from genome assembly GCF_964235325.1 of Thermobia domestica. Taxonomy (NCBI): domain Eukaryota; kingdom Metazoa; phylum Arthropoda; class Insecta; order Zygentoma; family Lepismatidae; genus Thermobia; species Thermobia domestica. The sequence continues at coordinate 166,768,804 of NC_137461.1, read as the reverse complement.
AGTTGGAGCAGCATTGATAATTGATGCCATCGAGTAAATGCTATTTTGGTGCTTCTGTGTGAGTGCTTGTGTGCGTGTATGAGTGTTCGCGTAAAGTGTATAAGGACCTCAGTGTATAGAATTGGGCAACCGATAACTCGCACGTGAATGATAGTAGAAACAATAGAAACAATAATCATTTAAATAGTTTTACCACTTATCATTGTGGTACTCCCAGAACCGTGAACGACAGTGCAACTGATAGAATGGCGGACTACTCTTTTACTGAGCTTGCTGATATGCATCTCATATATGGCGAGGCGAGAAGTAACAGCCGGGAGGCAAGGTGTCTGTATGAAGAACGGTTCCCGAATAGAAGATTACCGTCGCACGTCTTCTTTCAAACCATCGATCGCCGACTTCGGGACACAGGATCACTACAAAAACCCCGACAAGAAGTAGGACGAAATCGAAGTGTACTAAATGTTGCATTTGAGGAAAACGTGCTGGAAGCATTTACGTCTCATCCTGAAACCAGCACGCGCTCCGTAGGTCCGGCGCTAAACACAAGTCATACGACTGTGTGGCATGTTGTGCACGAGGAACGAATGCACCCTTTTAAGTTTCAAAAGGTTTATGATTTATCCCCTGCAGACTTTCAACCGCGTGTGGACTTCTGCCAGTGGTTTCTGCAGCGCACTATTGCTGAGCCAGACTTCCCAACAGTTATTTTATGGACGGACGAGTGTATATTCACCAGAGCAGGCGTACTAAACGGCCACAACAGTCATGTATGGGCTGAGTCTAATCCTCACGCAACCCTTGTGCAGCAGCATCAGCACAGGTTTGCTGTGAATGTCTGGTGTGGCATCATACATTACTACCTGATTGGACCGTACATCTTACCTAATCGTCTGACTGGTGGCAATTATCTTACCATTTTGCGTGAGGTCTTACCTCTACTTCTCGAGAATCTACCCTTTTCATTGAGACAGCGGCTCTGGTTCCAACATGGCGGCGCGCCTGCCCATTTCGACCAACATGTACGAATATTCCTGCATGAAACTTTCGGTAATCGATGGCTTGGTATGGGTGATCCAGTATTATGGCCACCTCGCTCGCCAGATCTCACACCCATGGACTTCTTTCTCTGGGGTGAAATGAAACGGATTGTCTATGAAACACCTGTGCAAACAGCCGAAGAACTCGTGGCTTGCATTTCGATTGCTGCGACGCGAATTACCGATACACCGGAAGTATTTGGCTATCTGTCCAGGCAGTCTGTTATTAACCGCTGTCACTTGTGCAATACTGCTTATGGAGGAGAGTTTCAACACACACGCTGAGTGTCTCGATGAATCTTCCTACGCATGCGCAAAGAACATTGAGAGGCACATGACATATTCTACATATGCATCTGTAATATTTAGGGAGGTCATTGTAGTTTGATGTAGGTCCATTTGAGACAACAGATAGCTAGTACAATGCTGGTAGTGACGGTGCTAATACTAACACTAATACTAAATACTAATACAATAATACATTAGTTTTATTCGTATTCCTCGCCATCTTCTTCTTCTCCTCCTCCTCCTCCTCCTCCTTCTTCTTCTTCTTATTATTATTATTATTAAATGCGTATTGAATTGCCCTTTCACTCTCCATGCGCAGAATCACACGTTGAATCTTGGATGCCAGTTCAAACTTTTGCTGTGCCTCCGCATCTTACCGTACTGTGTGAATCTCTTTACTCAATTTTTTTTTTTTTTTTTTATTGTATTGCAATTGTAGTAATCAGCTGTAGCTTATCTTCTACGAGTACTATCACCGGAACCGCTTTCGATTCCTCTATCGTGAACGTTGCATCATCTCCGTATTAGCGCTTTTTAATTACACAACTGTCGACCCTATGTAGAGCGCTGTATGTCCCTACCCCACTGTCGGACTGCCCTTTCTGCTTTCTCGAACACATGCTTTGAATAAACCTGTCGAAATTGCGCTTCTTTCCTGTACGGTTATGCAACCATGCACTTCTCCTGCCATCTTGCATACGCATACACACTTCAGCTATTCGTTTCTGTATGCATGCACACTTCACATACATTCTCTCACCTTACTTTGCCCTCATAACGTCCGCGGCATGCTTCGCATCCTTTGGGGAATCCCTTGCGCTCGCCTTGTACACATCTAATCTTAGTATCTTTTGATAGTCCATGTTGAGAGTCTGTGTGGACCGCCTAACACCGCTCTTCTATCTCTTGTCGTTTTGCCAGAATTAGCCTTCAAAGTTCATTTTCCCACCCTTTTGGACGTCCGTAACTCGGTTAGGAGGCCGAGATGGACATTGTGTTACATAGACATTTTTACTTGTTTTCATCTGTAGAACCACCTCCCAAGCGTTGTAAACAACCTTTCTTTACACCCTGTATATATATATATATATATATATATATATAGATAGATAGATAGATAGATAGATAGATAGATAGATAGATAGATAGATAGATAGATAGATAGATAGATAGATAGATAGATAGATAGATGTATGTATGTATGTATGTATGTATGTATGTATGTATGTATGTATGTATGTATGTATGTATGTATGTATGTATGTATGTATGTATGTATGTATGTATGTATGTATGTATGTATGTATGTATGTATGTATGTATGTATGTATGTATGTATGTATGTATGTATGTATGTATGTATGTATGTATGTATGTATGTATGTATGTATGTATGTATGTATGTATGTATGTATGTATGTATGTATGTATGTATGTATGTATGTATGTATGTATGTATGTATGTATGTATGTATGTATGTATGTATGTATGTATGTATGTATGTATGTATGTATGTATGTATGTATGTATGTATGTATGTATGTATGTATGTATGTATGTATGTATGTATGTATGTATGTATGTATGTATGTATGTATGTATGTATGTATGTATGTATGTATGTATGTATGTATGTATGTATGTATGTATGTATGTATGTATGTATGTATGTATGTATGTATGTATGTATGTATGTATGTATGTATGTATGTATGTATGTATGTATGTATGTATGTATGTATGTATGTATGTATGTATGTATGTATGTATGTATGTATGTATGTATGTATGTATGTATGTATGTATGTATGTATGTATGTATGTATGTATGTATGTATGTATGTATGTATGTATGTATGTATGTATGTATGTATGTATGTATGTATGTATGTATGTATGTATGTATGTATGTATGTATGTATGTATGTATGTATGTATGTATGTATGTATGTATGTATGTATGTATGTATGTATGTATGTATGTATGTATGTATGTATGTATGTATGTATGTATGTATGTATGTATGTATGTATGTATGTATGTATGTATGTATGTATGTATGTATGTATGTATGTATGTATGTATGTATGTATGTATGTATGTATGTATGTATGTATGTATGTATGTATGTATGTATGTATGTATGTATGTATGTATGTATGTATGTATGTATGTATGTATGTATGTATGTATGTATGTATGTATGTATGTATGTATGTATGTATGTATGTATGTATGTATGTATGTATGTATGTATGTATGTATGTATGTATGTATGTATGTATGTATGTATGTATGTATGTATGTATGTATGTATGTATGTATGTATGTATGTATGTATGTATGTATGTATGTATGTATGTATGTATGTATGTATGTATGTATGTATGTATGTATGTATGTATGTATGTATGTATGTATGTATGTATGTATGTATGTATGTATGTATGTATGTATGTATGTATGTATGTATGTATGTATGTATGTATGTATGTATGTATGTATGTATGTATGTATGTATGTATGTATGTATGTATGTATGTATGTATGTATGTATGTATGTATGTATGTATGTATGTATGTATGTATGTATGTATGTATGTATGTATGTATGTATGTATGTATGTATGTATGTATGTATGTATGTATGTATGTATGTATGTATGTATGTATGTATGTATGTATGTATGTATGTATGTATGTATGTATGTATGTATGTATGTATGTATGTATGTATGTATGTATGTATGTATGTATGTATGTATGTATGTATGTATGTATGTATGTATGTATGTATGTATGTATGTATGTATGTATGTATGTATGTATGTATGTATGTATGTATGTATGTATGTATGTATGTATGTATGTATGTATGTATGTATGTATGTATGTATGTATGTATGTATGTATGTATGTATGTATGTATGTATGTATGTATGTATGTATGTATGTATGTATGTATGTATGTATGTATGTATGTATGTATGTATGTATGTATGTATGTATGTATGTATGTATGTATGTATGTATGTATGTATGTATGTATGTATGTATGTATGTATGTATGTATGTATGTATGTATGTATGTATGTATGTATGTATGTATGTATGTATGTATGTATGTATGTATGTCTGTCTGTCTGTCTGTCTGTCTGTATGTCTGTCTGTCTGTCTGTCTGTCTGTCTGTCTGTCAAGTGTGTGCATCTATGGCTCCTTTATCATTTGGCACATAATTAAAAAGAAAGAATTAAATATTTTATGCTTTAAATTGTAGGTAAAGATCAAAATTACTTTCCCGCCGAACGTGAATTCGGCAGCCTTAAGCAGCAAGACGTACAAAAATACATTTTTATTTGGCCTTTTACAGGAGCAGCTAAAGGCAAAATTTTCACCTGGGCAAAGAGATTTGTTGCTCCTTTCCTAGTCCTACCATTTTCTGTCCTACAATGACCGAAAATGAACATATATTATGTTAAGCCTCGTCTTCGGGCACTCGTAAAACAGATTTTCCCGCAGCTTCCGAGCCCCAGTGATAACATTGTCATGTGGTGTCTCACAAATGACTAACTCTCTTCAACAAAATTTAGAAAATACAACAAATGAACAAAGTTGCATGAATTTCAAAAAATTGCTAATAATTGTCCACGTCTGTAATCTCTTGCATATCCTGTTTCTTATTAATTGTTTATATATACATTATCCAGGTTCCTTCATGATGTGGAGTTCTAAAGAAACAATGGCTCTTATTGAAAGTTATGAAAGACATCTAAGTGATTTTTCAAATGCAACGAAAAGGAAGCACGTCTGGGACACTATAGCAGAAGAGTTAAAGGATATTAATGCCAAGGTAATTCACTTCATATGTGTAGTATACATGAGAAAAGAGCAGATTTCATTTCTGTCTGTCTTGTTATTTCATATTTTAGTTGGATGCTCGATAGTTATGCTCTGTAGTCTAAGGAGTTGATGAGAAGAACACATAAATTTTGATAGTGGAAGGATGGTCTTGTGAGAAGAACCGGCAATTTCTTAAATGTCATGGTATTGAATCTCATTCTATTACGCTTTATCTTGATCTTTACCCTTCCATAATCTTTATTTACTTAATTAAATGAAATTCCGCACCTATTACTAAAAGTAACAGAAAAAAATACTACTTAAGCTTAAGGGTTTATTACAACTTACAACTAAATATGCATTGATTAATGCTAACTTATATATATATATATAATTATAGTAGCACAAAAAATTAAAGTGTATTCAAAGAAGACTCACAAATGGTCACTTGTAAGCTCTCAAAATCTGCGAAAAATACATAATTTACCTTAATTATTTGTGCGTTTATTCTGACATTCCTGGAGATCCCCTGTGATGTTACTACGCTGTAAGAGATATTTTTAACAATTTGGCGAAAGACTGCAAGACCTATGTTCCGTGATTCCTACCACAGTAAATAAGCTGGTTGCGCCATCGATAGTTTCTACAATGCGAAATTGTATTCAAAATGTTGTAGACCTATATCTTAAAATCTTGACAAGGTTGGTGCGTTTTATTAAGAACAGTTTTAGAGATCTTTGCGTTTTATTAAGAACAATTTTAGAGATCTTTGCTGTCAGTTTGCCAAAATATTGGGTTGTCGGAAAAGTCAGGACGATTTTTTTTAAGGCCATTTATTTATATAAAGAACAAAACATGAATCAATGATACATTGGACATTTTATTCTATAACTTTTTCGCCATATTTCCGTGAGCTTCGTAATTGTACTTGTTCGTTGAGGGAACTGTCTGTATCGGCAACGTGTGATTTACAATCCCGTATGAATTTGAAGTTATACAGGCAATGAGATTTGAAGATAACGAAACAAGTGGAAGTTTGATTGTGCAAGGTCAGGCAAAAAATGTGGTGGGTGTAGCAACATCTACTTCAAGCTCAGTAATTTTTACGAGTAATCAAACTTTGATGTGGTTTCGCGTTGTCATGATGGAACGCAATTCCTTTATGATTAGCGAGGTTTGGACGTTTTTGAATGATATATTTGTTTCAGCTATCCAATTGCCGGCAGTACACATTCGAATAAATTATTTGATTCGTTGGGAGCAGCCCGAAATACACACCTTTATAGACCTACCACATTAAAAATTAAAATAAATCCTCTGATGACTGCTTTCATTGTTGTTTGAGATGAATCATCTTGTCTGTTCCAAGACCGTTTGCACACCAGATTGTTGTCAACAATCCTCTTCTTGTCAGTCGCTTCAGAAAAAGGATCGTTTTCCTTAAGTTTAATAAGCATATCGCAATTGTTTATACGCTTCATCAAATGAACTTTTGAGTTCATGCGAAACCCAAACATGAGGCTTGCTTTTACGTACCTCAGTTTCTTCAGGTGGTTGTGAACGCTTGAATGATTGATGTTCAATGTTTCTATAATCTTGTCTGTTGTGTAATGTAGTCAGTCAATTCCTTTATTTTGTCATCAATCTCGGTGAGCCTTCCTAACTGAGGTGGTCGTTGAGATCAAATCTCCAGCACCATCGTTAGCACTCATGTTATAGTCTCCACCTTCAACTTGTAAGCTCTGCAAAACTCAGCCAAATCATCGATTTTCTTTTAGAATATAACTACAACTATCCGCTGTCAAATTACTTAGCAGTAACACACAAACGGATGATTGAAATACTTCCAAAAATGAACTAGAGCTATCTGTTGCAAAAAGGCGTCAATGCTTTATGCGAATAACAACTAATTGTTAAACGTCATACAGGACAAGTGAAGCTACCCCCATACTACTATTACAACACTACTACATTTTATGAGCTGTAGGATACATTCTACCACTAGTCATTCTTAAGCGAGACACTATTTGCACACGTCCATCGGAGCAAAAATATGCAAAATTTGATGTGTTATTTCTAAGAACTAATTTCTACTTTCCTGGTCCGATACTGTAAACTCCACCGGAGACGCTTCTCTGAAATGATCTTAATGATGCAGGGAATTAAATATGACTACCCTGTTGAAACTTCCAAATGATGGGGCTCCGTATATAGTCGTCCGATATATTCACACCTCTGATCTGTTTGAAACTCCTAATGGATGGAAGCCATTGGCTGTATCTGATTTGTAAATACCATGACGTATCTCTTTAGTCTCTAAGAATAAATTCCTTGGGCGGTCTAGCAAGTACAGCATTTCCACAAGCTCTATCTCCCTATCCCACAGTATAAACGTAGTAACTGTTTTCATCCGTCTTGAATTTTGCAGCTACTTTAAGGAATATCAGATATGTATTCAAAGTATCAGATATGCTGCCTCTTGTACTTTGAATATATATCTGATATTCCTTAAGATGTTGTCCGCCGTACTAGCGAAAAAAAAGAAAAAAGAAAATCTTCCTAAGGACACAGTGTTTTATTACGAAACTTAGAGAACAAAACGTACCCGTACCTTTTCTACTTCAGTGAAACAACTTGAGGTTTTCGGGAAATGGTAATTTGAGTCGCCTGTACATTACGCGGCTTCTAAATTAAAGATACGTTTGAGTTCTATTTGGTTCATGAGGCCTCGGGCTTAAAACTAGTGAGTTAAATTAAACTCACATGACACTGTGTTAAAGGTATTGCACCACGCAAGGACGGACTTTAAACTAATAGGTGGGAAACACTAAAATTTTGAATGATGTGAATATCGGCAGGCGAAAATTGTTTGACATACTTTGCAGTACCACCAAATTAAGTGTTGTCATCCCATTCAAATCGCACTACGTCAGATTATCACATATTTTAAATCTACATCTTAAACAAAAACTCACAATTTTACTGTCATTATTTAGTGTTACCAATTAAGAACAATACAGTGTCACAAACTATAAGACATATTTCTAATAAGGAATAGATTTAGAAATGATTGAAAATTTGACATAAAAAAAAAAAAGACTATTTTGAAAAAGTGCTTAGATAAATACAACTTCCAATCACGTAAATTGTTTTCAATAGACGTAAAGATCATAATTGCCTTTTACATCAATTTAATATCTCAAACAGTTCCAAAGATACGATAAGCATTGCTAAAGTTCACAACACTGCTGAAAGTTGTGTAATTGCAACAACTTGTAATTACACTACCAAAAAGTATTGTTGTAATATTATAGAAGGAAAAGAAAGAAACAACCATTAAAATTTCTAACAAATACGTTGTTTTAAGCAATATATAGCAATCTCTACTCATTTTTTAATATATCCGATTTAAAATATCGAATTGCTATAAATCTCCATTATGATCTTTACATCTTTTGAAAGCAATTTGCGTGATTGGATGTGATATTTATCTTATCACTTTTTCAAAAGTGTTTTGAAAAAAGTTAAATTTTCAGTTTCTTATAACTTTATTCTTATTTATTCAAAATGCGTCACATCATGATCAATATTGAATGATAAGGAACTATGAAAGTGCGTTGCCCCATCCACCTCACTTGCGTTATTATTTCTGTAGAATCTCCCAAAGTCTGAGTGTTTGTGACATTGTAGCGTCCTTATTTCGTAACATTTAATAATAAATGCCGTATTATAAATTTTTAAGAGAAAAGAAGCCGTAGTTTTCCTCTTAAAATCACCTGTATCCATGCAATGCTCTACTAGGCATTGGTTTCCAGGAAGTTGCTTATAGACAGTATGGCGACTGTGATTTGCTGAATACTCTTCCAGTTGAATCAAATGTGCTAAATTGCCATTTATCGCCAATGAAATCGATGGCATGATGTGGTAATTCCGCTTGCGGCTTCTGTTGCAGGCGTTTTATGTTTTAATTTTACCGGTAAAGGCGAGAAAAGATTTCATGTTTGGCTTACAGTATTTGTACAAGATTGTTTTATAAGTCTTGGTAAATCCATAGTGTCGAGCTGTTAGGTTTTTATTTTTCAATTCGAACCACTGGTCTGCCAGAGATTTATGTATTACGCAGTAGATAAAGGAGTCCTATTTCTTGATGTTTGTAGGTGTGATATAGCAAGTTGTCTTTTAGACGAAAATGTTTTGCTGATCGTAGTGCGAATGTCTTTATAGGTCCATTACCTTCTAATACTGAGATAACATCTGCATATAAATCTTCTTTCAGTTCTGCTAAATTTTTAAATGATGGACCGTGTTCTATTTGGAGAATAGAATCTTCTAGTGCATTTAAAAGAAATGTATGAGAGTCTTCTGTGTCATTGAAATTGTCGTCTTTTTCTTCTTGTCTCTATTGTCATTTTTCTCCAATATCTGAAATTAATAAGTTTCTATTAAGAAATGTATTTGCCATCAAAGACTACAAGTCGATATCACCACTTACATACATATATATATATAATACATAAAAATATACAAAAATATAATAGTAAATAACATATTTCGTGAATGGAGTGTAACTTTTCCAAGAGCCTAGAACTTCTAAGAGTTTCTTCTTCTCTCCTTTGTGTTATCTTTTGTGTTTTTAAGTCAGATGCTAACGAAGATTTGACAGGTCATACAAAGATCAACAACATTCCTGAATTAGATGATTACATCACTATACGAAGATATAATTCACAAGTAATTTGTTTTGTCATTCTGCGTACAGATTTTTGTAATTCCTTAATTTCCTTTAAGCTTCCAAGCTTTCGACTCTCCCCTGGAGTGTTGGTCACGGAGGTTAAAAACAGGAAGAAAAAGAATAGAAACATCAAGGAGTAAAAGTGGAACGGACTTACCAATAAAAATCATAACATGACACGACAACTTTCCAACAAGGAACAAGAAAGGCGCACAAATTGACTCCGCCATATTTTAATTTGCATCCTGTTTATCCGTTGAACGTTGACGTTCTTGACAACTTCCGTACAGCACAGCTCTTCCCTTGATAAGTCCGAGAAGAGTCGAAAGTTTGGAAGTTTAAAAAGTATTTAGGAATCTGGAAATAGAATGATAGAAATCCAGAGCGTGGTTTTGCATTGTTTGTAATTTGTTTTAGTTAGATTCATGCAAATATTACTTATATGGGTACGCCTGTCATTATTGATCTTGTTTGTTGTGCAGTAGCGGAATTAATTTTTTTCATTTTTATTATTTTTTATTATTTTTATTATTTTTTCTTATTTTCAACTGTAATTAAGTTCATGTTTTAATTATTATTTTTTAATAATGATGCCAGTTGAGCCATAAAATTAATTTTATTTAAAGTAGTCTTGGTAATACGAGATATTGCTGTTGTTTTTATTATTATATATCAAAATTTGAGTCGTCAGTGTGATTCAGCTCATTAGCTAATCAAGGTGCTTCGTTCTCCAGGAATCAGCACAATTTCAGTCCGCTCTGCATGCATCAAAGCCATTCTGTTAGTAAGTCACCTGTAAGGATGCAAACAAAGGAAGAGTCATAACTTCGTAATGGTTAGCGCTATAGTAAAAATAACAGTGCCATTTAGTTTCTACGTAAAGTTACTATTAAAATGACATACTATATGCTATGCTTTCCATTTAAAGCAATTCAAGATGGTGTACACCATAATAATGTGTTCTCAAACATTTCCCCATTCATATTCCGCACCTACCTCATTGTTAGTACTGTTTTACATCGTTTACCTCGTACTAGGTTGTTTCTGCACTTTTGGACCACCCTGTATATGCCTATATCATTGGTGGGGCGCCTCGCAGGGTTTGAAAAAACAGTTTTTTTTTTTTCCGAAAAAGCCCAACCCACCTGGGCCCATATGGTTTTTTTTCGAAATATTTCAATGTCTTTGGGGTAAAAGTGTTAAAATGTGATTTATATTTTAAGATTATCATTGTCACAACTTGCAACAATTTTCTATTCACTGCTGTTTTAAAAAGAATGGCCGCCATTTTGAAATTTTACATTGAATCGCCGAGAAAACCTATACTGCCAATTTAGAATGTCTCGTTCTTCTACTCTCAAAATTGCAACTTAAAAGTCCCATAATTGCACCCTGTAGCGTGGATAACAGTTATTTTGAAAAATGGCCGCCATTTTGAAATTTTACGTTGGATCGCCGTCAAGATAGATACAGGTAATTTAGAGTATCTCGTGCTTTTACTCTGAAAATGTCAACTTAAAAGACTGAAAGTGGTACCCTGTAGTATGTGTAGTACACCAGGGGCGGATAAACTCCAAGTGGGGGGGAAGGGTCAGAACTGATGGAAGTGAAATATTCGTCTAATGATCTAAAGGACGAAGGAACAAATGTAGATCGAATCATGCCAGAAGCTTCAGTGATATTCGCCAAATGTTTTGTTGAAGTTCACTTCCGATACTTTGTGCGTTCAATTACGGGAATTTCTCGAGCACTTGTTGCAAGACGGTTCTTGCCAGAAAATTAATTTAAAACAATTAAAGATATAATTTATATTTTATAAAGTATTATTTCATTCAAAATGTCTTAAATGGAATTAAATATTTTCCAGCGTAAAATAAATGGTTTTATTGTTGAAGTAATCACTTCCGATGCTTTGTGCGTTAAATTGCGGGAATTTCCCGAGTCCTCCTTTCACGATGTTTTTTTTTTTTTTTTTTTTTTTCGAAAATGCAGCTTTCTTTACTGTACAGTGTGGTCCGGAAGTAGGCGTACCACTAATTGGCGTTTTCTGACGGTTTTAGGATGTTAATGGACATTCTTACCGGGAGATGCTTAATGAGTTGTTGCTGTTTCAACTGGAAGAAACTGGAAAATGACTCTTACTGTGTACAGACATTCTACCATAAATAACACTATACTGTTGAAACTAAAGGGGGGTAAGCCCACCTTCGGACCACCCTGTACATCGAAATTTCAACTAGTAGGGAATTTTGAATTGGGCACTTGAAATAGTAAGCGTTACTTAGTCTTCGGATCTCCGAACATTAAGCTTTTAAATTTGACGATAATTTTTACGTTATTGCTGGTGTTGATTCTACAGCATGCTTATTTGAAGAGTAGCAACAAATAACTGAATTAAACTGTTGTTGGAAAACGAAATTTTACTGAAGAATATTTCTGTTACCATCAAAGTAATAAAAAAAAATAATACTAATAGTTTTACTAATGCACTATATATCTATTGGTAGTACCGGCACCTATGGCCTTAAACCCGTCAAACATTTGAGGAATAACATAGGGGGCGCGGTGGCTCAGTGGTAGAGCGTTCACTTCCGGTGCTTGGGGTCCCTGGTTCGATCCCAGCTCGCGCCGTGTGGATTTTGTGGTGGACAAACACCGTGCTCGTGGGTTTTCTCGGGGTTCTCCCGTTTCCTCCCACTCTTCATTCCACCATTTCATTCATTTCTCATCTTCACCGTCTTCTTTAGTCTAACCGGCATAACCATGGGACGTAAAACTTAAAGATTTCATTTCATTTTCATTTTGAGGAATAACGTCCCTCGGCGTCGCCAAGTCGGCAAGTACACTATTCACGGAAAGTATTTTCTAAAACATAAAATTGCATATTTTACTTCAAACAGGCCATAAGCATAATCCATACATTAATTTGCTCTATATTTATCTTAAGCTAGGGTTTCTTATTCATTCATAACTTTATAAAGGTCTTATGTAAAGGGCCGTAAACAGAAAGTTGTTATTTCAGGGGTGACTTCTAACCCCCAACCTGTGATCTCGGGGGTGCCTCAGGGAAGCGTACTAGGGCCCCTGCTATTTGTCCTGTATATGGACGATCTCTACTCTCACCTATCAGTTAATCCTAGTGGCCTTTTGCTTTTTGCTGACGATTACAAATTATATAGAGAAATATCATGTTTCCATGACACAATTGCCCTACAGGAAGACATAAATTATCTTGTAGACTGGTGTAAAATGTGGCAATTGAAACTTAACAGTGAAAAATGTAACGGTATTACAATTACTCTGAAAAAGTCTCCTGTTCCCTCCAAATACCATATTAACGATTCCCCTATAACACATTCTGCTAGTCATAATGATCTTGGTGTCATCTTTGATTCGAAACTCTCGTTCTCTGACCACATCTCCTCAATAGTTAAGAAATCAATGCGTATGCTGGGGCTTCTTTACCAATTCACTGAACTACGTACTGTGGCATCATTAACAACATTCTATAAAACTCTAATAGCACCCAAGATCGAATACTGCTCTCCCATATGAGCCATGGCCGCACCTACACATCTCTCTAGACTTGAGTCTGTTCTCAATTTCTTTATTGCAATAGTACGTTTTCGTGTTCCCGCACTTCGAATATTACCTAAGGAGGAAATTTTGCGATATCTTAATATCCAGACGCCGGAAGTACGCAGAAATAACTCTGATTTGAAGTTTCTTCATAAGATTGTAAATGGGAACCTAAGATCAGAAACCCTAATTCAACAACTATCCTTACATGTCCCTTCCCGCAAAACCCGGAATACCCACCTATTCCATCTTGCACGCCCTAGGTTGACAATTATACAGAGGTCTCTTTTTCACCGAGAACTCAATTATTATAATAATCTAACAAGTGAGGTGAACATTTTTTTCGAGCTACCCGGTGTTTGAAAGAACAATAAAACGCGTGCTGGCTAAATAATATTACTTGTGCACTCTTTGTTAATACTATTGATGTTACTGTTGTTGTTTATTTTTTTTAATTACTGTTGTTTATTTTTTAAATTCTTTTTCTTTTTTTCCCGCTTGTTGACATTTCCCTGTGTAAAATGGCACAATTATGCTGTATCTGGGAATTTATTCAATAAATAAATAAATAAATGTTGAAAGGTGTTGTATACCTTAACGCGAAAGCATCTAATTCGCCCAAGGAAAGACCAAAATCTGATAAAAATCACTTTCAATGTAATCAACTTAGTTGTACCAACAATATACTTACAAAAAGCTCAAAAACCCAGGTGGGTTTTAAAGTGGGTTTTTTCAGGTGGGTCCAACCCGAAAAAAAACACCGGTTTTTTTTCGGGCTGGGCACATTTGGACAAACTCGGGCGTCTCGTGGCGTTGTTTGGAAATAAGCGCGCTACTAACAGTTGTTTTGGGGCAACCTTTTTATGTACAAGATCTGTAAATAAAGTAACGAGACCGTAGTCGGAATTCATGAGTTCGCGCCGCCTCCTCCACCCCACTCCAAATAACGCTCACGCATCAACATTTCATGTCCAAGTGTGAGTGACGAGTTCGTCATGTTAAAAGTTGAAGTGGGAGATTAGTCAGTTATGCCGCGTCACGAAGATGAATGAACAAAGCAATGTTGATGAACGAGCAACGATGTGTCATCAAGTCTGTTTCAAACTTGGATACAGAGCTCCTCCGTGGCTAAGCGGTTAGCGTACGCGCCTTTGGCGTGGGAGACCCGGGTTCGATTCCCGGCGGGAGCTCATGTGGTTCGGATTCCACGTTAATCAGTAGGTCCACGTCTCATATAGCCTCGCTGCTGAAAGGGACGCTAAACTAAAATCAACTCAACTCAACTCAAACTTGGATACAGTACGACCTATATTGAAGGAAAAAACTAAACTACGACGACGCTTGTTTGTGGGGATCTCAGATTAAGATGTTCAAGGCATTTTTCGAAGGCTGGGGATCAGTAAAAGATGAGCCCTAGTCTAGAAGGCCAGCAGCGTTCACAAATCATGCAAATATATGTCAAATTCGAGATCTTGTGCGGACTGACCGTCGGTTAACTGTGAGAGTAATAGCAGACGAACTGAATTTGAACCACACAACGATTCAGCAGAGTTTGATCAATGAAGTGGGGATGAGAAAACTGCGGGACTGTTACCAAGAAATGTCACTCGTGAACAAAAATACAGTAGGGAAGACATATGCCATGATCTCTTTGACAGACTGAAAATGATTCAGATTTTTTGAAGAATGTCATGAGACTTGAATCTTTGAGTAGTATCTCGAAACCAAGCGACAAAGTGCAAAATGGCACACTTCCAGATTACCACGACAGAAAACAGCGCAAGTAAGCAAGTCAAGAGTCAAAAAAAAAAAAAAAAAAAAAATCTCATTCACTTACAGTAGAAGCATTGTTCATAAAGAATTCGTGCCTCAAGGGCAGACAGCCCACAGAAATTTTTACTGTGAACTTCTTGAATTAGTGCGAGAACGGATCACTTACGTGCGGTGAGACATCTCAAGCACCTGAACGATACATCACGATAATGCTCTTACAACGCATAACGCTTTCGGTTGAGGAGTTTCTGGGGCATGAAACATTGTTCCGTTCCTCATCCTCCGTATTCGTCGTGATTTGAGTCAGAGTGACTTCTCTCTTTTTCCGATTGTCAAAATAGCCTGAAAAACTATCATTCTGGGACAACGGAGAACATAGAAGCGGCTGTAACCAACCAGCTAAAGACCATCCCGCGTTCTCAATTCCATCATTGTTACGAAGACTAGAAACAAAGACACCATAGCTGTGTAGCTTCCCATGGAAATTATTTTGAGGTAACCAAGTGTAAGTGTAGATAAATTATAAAGGTCACTTTGGAAAAATTCTCATTACTTTATTTACAGACCTCGTTTACATAATTATATGCCTAAAAGAGTTTTATTAAGGTAATAGGCAACTCCTTTCTGGCAATAGGCAATTCCGTCATTAGAAAATTTATAATCCGGAATGGAACCACCGACACTAAAAGAGTAAAGGTGTACTGTGTAGATTAGGATGGTTTTCTGTAGTTCAGTCACATCAACTCAGGACATGAACATTTACGAAGTCTTATTGAAGTACTACTAATTAAATTAAGTTTTTAGTTTGTAATCAACGATGTGTTATTTATTATTTCCAGTAATATCAATAAACCATAGTATTTTCGATATTATTTGAATCCTATATTTTGTTACCATAAACATGTAAATGAAAACACACTAAAATATCTATTATTTGTTGATTATTTGTTTTTATCTGAGGAAGTTAAAAGCCTTCTACAGCTTTCTGAAGATGTTCTATAGCCTTCCGCAAATACTTAGCCACATACATACAAGTATATGAGTCTCTACCTCAAAATAATTAAATATACAAGAATAAAACTATTTGAAAAGGAAAGGAAAATATTTTAACATAAATAATATGTCATAATAAAATGTTAACTACTGAGTAGTACCGTATCATGTGCATTCTTATTTCAACTTTTGTTTAAGAGAAGAGAATGAACACTTTTCTTTTCAGTTGTTGGTACGCTACATTTTGACGGAGGCGGTGTAGTATTTACAGTGAAAAATTCGGAACATGAAGTAAGGTTGTGGCTTGGTATTAAAAGTTATCCCATTATCTTGTCTCTCTTTGGTAAAAATCCAATAAATATGAAAATGTAGCAGCTAAATGGCTCTAATATCAGTATTAAGAGAAAAAGATAAGATTGAACATACTTTCTCTTTCTCCTAACGTCAGTCATAAGAATTTATTATAAAAAATAGCGTGAGGAGGTATTCACTGTAATGTAAGTCGAAAATAAATCAAATTCAGGATTTTTGTACTTTTTCTAATTGTTTATATTGAACATCAGAAATCAGAATAAGCTTAGTTGCAGTAGCCAAGTTGAGGAAACACTACTGCGCTGACAAGTTTCATCGTCGAAGATATTAGTTGAAACAGTAAGTCAATTTAGTGTATGATACTCCAGATGATAGATGATGCAAATCCTGTTTAATTTGATCAAACCAGGAGAGAAAATAAATCCTAAGGATGACTTTTGAAACAATATAGCGTAATTATCTGTTGAAATTCCTTGCTATAGTTTAATACAACATGAGTCCACAGTTTCTTGTCATCCATAGCAAACTTTATATCGTTTGAGTTACACTTACAGGCGTTGTACATTCATGCTCATTAAATCTTGCGTGTATACTGTATTTCACTATTTTTCGCATTTATTACATTCTTTTCTCCTGATTTTGGTTCAAGTTGAGTCATTAGTAAGTGGAGATGATAGAAAACGTTCCTTAAGTGAAAATGTTGTTAAAAAATATTTAAATAAAAGATAATGAACAAAATACAAAATTAAACTTGGTTGAGTGAATCCTAGCAATTGTCCTTTCGAGGATTTTCGTAGTAGCGAAGGGAAATTCAGAGGACATTTTAAAATCCCTTTACAGTCATATAAACGTTTCTTTTCAAATACCCAAATCCTAGGTTTCGTGCACTTCCTTCTCGCTCCCCAAAATGTCTTCTTTTGTTGGTAACTTTGTCTTATTGTTGTGGTGTAGCAGACTCAGCATCTGTGAATGATGTCCACCAGAAGGAAGTTATTTTAGAGAAAACTTATTAGTTTACAGAAACAATTAATAGAAAATAATATATTTATCCAAAATATGACTTTTGAATTTTGGAATTTTGAGACTAAGGTCAAAGAAAATTTTGAGTAGGTGCGAAATTTTTCAAATCATTATGAAACAGGAGATTGATTTAGGAGAAAACATTTGAACAAGCTAACCAACAAGATTGAAGCTGAGGCTCTCGCCTTTATTTCGGTGTTGTGCGAGATCATGATTTAATTTACGTAGTGTGTGTTTTTTTTTTTTTTAATACAAATTTATAGAGATGATACGACTATGTTAAGTTGTCCTTCTGTGAAGTTACATCCTAATATAATTCCGTACAAAGTGCTTTACTCCCGTCTTTCGGAATTTGAGGACAGCATTCTGAGACTTGATTATAAATTGGCCACTGACAAGAAATTGGTGGATATCTATTACACGATGTCTACGCTAGCTTGTTAACCGAGAAATTACATTTATCTGAAGTAAAAGACCCCTATTATAGAATGTCACGCATCATATGAACTACAATGTACGTGCCATACCGTTTGCGTTAGTTAATCAAACTTGTAACATCAAACTTCAGCCATCATGAGTGGTCATTGATTCTGGAAGGAACATAATACCGATTATTAGATTAGATCTGCTTTTCTACCGCTGTTCTTCGTCTCTTTTATGCAAGATTACCGCCCATACTGTTCCAAATTCAAAAATCGGCGATTATTTGGACGAAGCTTGGGCTGAGGAAACACTGGCGGAAGTGATTGCTGCTTGCAATCACCTATGTGTGAACTCACGTCTGACTCATTTTAGGTATTGACTCGCATGAATACATCAAAAAACACTTACCATCTACGCTGAATTTATACGCAAAAGAGAAGTTATTCAACTATAGTCGCTCCTGAAGCAACTACGCAATACAGAGTTGTCAATATTAAGGTGCCATGCCATTTATTACTTAGAATTTATTTGTGAAGTCTGATTTCCATTGTTTTGGGAATGACCTTATTGAGCCGAAGATGATTCATTTGTTTGCTGCTATGCTATCCCGAAATTACCTAATACAGGTTAATCAACAACTCAAACCAAATGTATTCTTCAATAAGTCGCCTTTGTTAAATAAAATATAAACTACGTCTGTTTCATATGAATTTATCATCAGCATTCACCATATTAGATTTCGAACAGATAACTCCGATTTACGAACATCAGTACTTTATACCTGATATAATGGTCATATGGAACGCAGTTTTAACAATAAGATTTATCCGCCTTTTGAGATTTAGTATTGATTTGGCTGTTCTATTTGTTGTAAATTTTGTAAAGCTGAACAGACTATTATATCTACGACAGAGATATTTCATGTTCTTGAAGTTCTCCAGTTCATTTCAGCTATCTTAGATACGAGTCTCCTACTTAAGTTATTTGTGCTCTTGATAGATATGCGTGCAGTATCTCGCATAGGGACGCTGAACAGTCCCTTGTTTCGGACAATAGAGCGTTTTATGAAGCAACAGTCTTATATCAACAATTGTGTGGTTTATTACTAACCTTGCAAGAAAATGGAAGGTTGTAGCACTAAAATGCTGAACAATTAATCGTGCTCAAGGAATCTATTGTTTTTCGTTGTGAGAAATATGGTCTTAAACTACCGTCCGAACTACATATGAAACGGAAGGAAATGATGAAATGTTGAGATGGGGAACGTTTTAACACCATTTTAGTGATTTTTGTACTCCTGATCTTTTTTAATTTTCTGCATTTATAATGCTTGATCTCCTTTACTGTCACAGCTTTCTTTAGAACAACTATAACTTGCCTATTCTAGGTCGAGTTGCGAGCGACGCAACTTGAACCGTTGCTGACAAAACTATTCAAAGAGGAAATGCTTCAGAATTTATAATTGCTCTAAATTCCACTCCCTCCCCACATATTTTCCGACTAGTTCTGATATCTTTATCAATAGTTTTACTGTGGAAATTTTACTCTCCGATTCATAAATGGTACCTATTCATCCTATTTTTCCTCAAATATACCCACAATCATTTATTTTCCATCCCTTCTTATTTTTCCAATTTTTTTCACACATTCTCTCCTTGTTAATTATACCTTTTCCTCCCACATCAAACATTCCGAGGATTGAAGACTCTAAATTCATGTTACAATACGCCCACCTCATACCTCATAAAAATAAACTGCTGGATACTTACTTTATCTTAATCCAGCACGCCGGCATTTTTTTTTGTTTGTTTGTTTCTTTGTTTGTTTGTTTGTTTGTTTGTTTAATCTTCAAGCACTACATATTTCGTCTCAGGAAGCCATTCTTGTGTATGATGTTCATTCCATCTTCAGTAATTGCCTACAATGCTGCAAAGTCACAATCATTAATATCTTATAAAAATAAACACACTGCTGAACAAGACTGCACTTATTTAATAAAAAAACATCTACACGTGACGTTTCAATCTTCGAGTCAAGATCCTCATCAGACGTACACTGATATAGAAAAAGGGATGAAGATCTTGGCTGGAAGATCGAAACGTCACGTGTAAATGTGTTTTATTAAATAAGTGCAATCTTGTTCAGCAGTGTGTTTATTTTTCTGATTTTATTTGCAAGACGTATGACTATGATTGTGTGTCAGTTTAATATCTTATACATATTTTATTATTACATAGTAAAATAAAAATAATAAAGCGTGGTTGGGATTTCAACGAGAGTTTAAATGATTTCTACCTGCTTTCGGTACTCAAACAGTCACCTACCAGACTTTGATGCGAAAATTGTTTTTCTTTCACTATACATTGATATTCTTGCCTCTTTTTCTATATTTGTCTTCGAAATCTTGACTGAAGAAGACTAAATATGTTCGGCAAACAATATAGCCACTAATTTTAAACCCAAAAAAGGAAACATTCTGATTCAATTTCGTTCTACATTCAGATCTTTTTACTGAATGTTAACCCAATTTCACAGTTTCTTTCCCTCCGTTGCTTCAAAAATCACTCGAAAGCATGATTATCAGCATACACTCAATCGAGTTTAATTTTGTTCTTTGTGTATATTTTTATTTGCTAATATTTTTGGCATTTTCACAGTGGACTTTCTATCATCTCCACTCACTAATCACTCAACTTTTAGCCATAGATGGAAGAAAAATGTAATAATTGCGAAAAGTCGTGAACTATAGGATACGCGCCAAATTTAATGCACTGTGTGTACATACGTAGCTGCAGTTCATGGCATTGATGTTGCTTGGCTCGGGGCAGGACTACGCTTTGATAGAAGTTCACACCCTGCTGCCATTTCCAATCTTCTGTAGTAAACTTGGGGAAAATACTCCTTGCCTTCTGTAGTAGCACCACTGATCATGTGTTGCGTATGCATGATTATCCATTTATCAGCTTCTTTTGTCCACTTCTTGTATGTCAGTCTGTCCACGTCAGTACAAATAAGACTCTCAAACCCTATTCTCCCTTTGTGAAATTCTTTACGCCGCATCTCCACCACTCTGCTTCTGACACTTAAAGTAATTCAGGAACCACTTCCTAACGCAAATGTTTTGGAACACTTCTTGTGGCACCTCTCGTTTGTCCGCAATACGATGTCATGCCATTTTTCAACATTTGCGATAGCTTGTAACTCGGTCGTGACGCCGAATTTCACTATGTTACATGGACATTTTCCTTTGTTTTCATTCGTAAAATTTTTTCCCAAGGGTTGTAATATATATTCTGTTACATTCTGTATAAAGAACGACGTCGAGGGACGGACAGCGTTCGTTATGCGGAACACCATTCTTAGTTTTATAATATCCTACAGAGTGAAGATAAGAGATATAATTTAGTTGAAGCTGAATACTCCAGATTAAAATTCACGCGACAATCCAATATACAATTACGTTCCCATCTATCCCTGCTGGCAAACTGCAAATTAAGTTAGAAACCTCTTACATTAATCATGATTTTGAAAATTTTATATATTAAAAACTTTTTCTCATGTTGTATTTATAATTACAGGTAACAACAATTCAGTGTCATAACAAGTGGAAGAATCTTGTAAGGACGTACAAAACTATAATGGAAAGTAGACGGAAAGGACACAGAGCTCCAGTAAAATTTAGATACTTCGACAAAATACAAAAGATAGTTGATAGCAGTGTTGATGTTAAGCCCTTGTATATTGTTGAAACATCATTGCGATTGCCGTCAGATACAGTTATGCCAATAACAACTGAAAGCCAGCAACCATCGGCTGCAACGCCAGTGCTTCCTTCGTCGAGTCCAGTGCCTCAAATATTAGAATCTTCTCCGGAGCTTCCAGTGCTGGAAACATCTCCTCCAACCGCTGAGCAACAAGAGGATAATGAGACTTATGGTAAAGAGACATCAAATAGAGAGAAGCAAACAAGTGAATTAGTATCGTTTGTGTATGAATATTTCACGAGGAAAGAACAACTTGACAAAGAGAAACAAGAAAGAAAGAGAAAAAGGTATGAAGAAAAAGAAAGACAAAGAGAAGAAAGACATGAAGAAAAAGTTATTATGGAAGAGAAGAAACTACAACTTTTGTGGAAGTTGCTTCAAAAATAAATAAATGTTTTAGGCCCAAATGTATTTTCATCAAATCCGTTTATTTATTGCTTCGTCTTACAGAACATAAGCAAAATAGTGTTAATTATATATATATATATAGTTTTGAAATTGTATCACACATTAACTTGGCATCTAATAAAACTTTCATCTTATCATTATTCATTTTAATATCTGACATGCCAATTTGTTACAAATTAATTTGTATATCTTGTAAATAAAGTTTTTACATAACAATGGTTCATATGACTTCACTCTGCCTAGTAGCCTGTGTTTGATTCCTGGGAAGTTATAGAAGTTTCATTAGAATAGAATAGAATAGAATATTTTTATTGTCATTAAGTCTGTATACAGACAATAGACAACGTCAAATGCAGTTTTACAACTATTTTTTTAAATCCCTATTTCATATACTCTTATCTTCTTCAAATTCCTTAATATTATAATATGGTACAGTAATTAACCAATCATACAGTTTGCTTTTAAAATGAGTGAGCGGTAACTTTTGGATGTCTATTGGTACCCTATTCATAAATTTTGTACCCTGTATTGCATAGCTATTTTTAATTTTTGTTAGCCTGCTGTATGATACATCAACTTGTTTAGCATATCTTGTGTTGTATGAATGAATATCCTGTCTACGTTTCACATCTGACATGTTTTGTTTTACATAAACTAAAACTTTATATATATACAAATTTAGAACAGTCATAATTTTCAACTTACAAAATAATGTTTACAATGTTCCTTGTATGATGCCCCACTGATTATTCTGATGACCTTTTCTTGTAGTAACAGAACCTCATTTATGTAGTTACTACTCCCCCAAAACAATATTCCATATTCTAAGGTACTCTGGAAAAAGGCAAAATAGGTTGATCTTATATAGTTGTTCGGTACAATATCTTTTAAATTTCGTATTAAACTTGTTCTTGAAAGTTTTACACATACATATTCTACATGTGCCTTCCATGTTAACTGCCTGTCGAGAATAATGCCAAGAAATTTCACATTATTTGACCTTTCCGGACATTCATTTAATGAAAATACTTGCTGAGTAGTCTTATCTTCATTGAGAAGAAATCCGTTTGCCTTGAACCATTCCTTAGTTTCTATAAAAGTTTTCTCATTCATTTGCATTAGATCTATAGAGTTATTGCTAGTGTTTAGAAAGATTGTGTCACCAGCATAGAGAAAGGATTTAGCTGAGATATTTAGTGGTAGATCATTTATCATTAATATAAACAATAGCGGCTCCAGTACAGAACCTTGGGGAACCCTATGTTTTATTTGAATACTATCAGATTTCATTCCATTAACACTAACAATCTGAGCACGTCTTTCTAGGTTATGTTTCAAAAAAAGTTCAGACTCTTACCTTGAAAACCATAGCATTCCAATTTTCTTAACAATGTATAATGTTCTACACAGTCAAAAGCCTTACTTAGATCACAAAAGGTAGCCAATGCAAAACCTTGTTCTCAAGTACTTCATAAATACATTTCACTAGATTGTCAATGGCATCTATTGTTTAGCTACCGCTTCTGAATCCAAACTGTGAATTACATTACAACAAGCATTGTGTGTTCATTTAGATAATGATATGCCTGTTCCTTCGCCACCATTTCAATAATTTTAGAGAATATGAGTACTAAAGATATTGGTCGATAGTTGGCTGGACATAATCTGTCTCCCTTTTTAAAGATTGGTATTACCTTACTTATTTTTTGAACATCTGGGAAAATCCCTTCACTTAAACATCTATTAATACAAAATGTAAGTGGCTCAGTAATATAGTTAATTACATTTTTAATGAACTTATTCGATATGTCATATATATCTTTGCTATTTAATGGCTTAAATCTATTAACTATACGTATGATATCTACCGGTGTTACCAATTTGAAATCAAATATGTGCGAGTATTTATTAAGTTTATTTTCATGGTTATCAGATCCTATTTTATTAATGTTATTTTTCACTATATCTATAGAGTTTATAAAATATTTATTTAATTCATCAGGTGCAATATTCACTTTATTACCTTTTACTCTATCGTATTACCTTTTGCTACTTTATTTATTAATTTCCAAGCCATTTGACATTTATTGTGAGAGTTGTTGATGCTTATTTGGTTAAATTTCTTTTTCTCTTCTATTACAGCCTTTTTTATATCTTTTACGTGTAGTAGTATAATTTCTTTTATTACGCACTGTCCTCTCATTTTTATATAAATTATAATAAGTCATTACTTTATTCTTCATATCTGCTAATTGCGTACTGTACCACGGAACTTCTTTATGCTCTTTGCTTAATTTACCGGTGTTTTTGTTCATGACCATTTTTCTTTCCGGGAATGACATTTGAAATTTACTTATGAAAGTCTTGAAAAAATAGTTAGACGTATCATTCGCATTTATGTTCATATCTCTATTTAGTCCCTCCCAATCTTCATGTAACAGTGACATAATGAAGTTATTCATTTTTTCAATTGTCATCGGTCGAGATTTAACCGTTACAATATCAGGAGCCTTCCTGAGACAGTTTTTATATATATAGTTTCCCAATACAATCCAAACCGAACAATGATCGGAGAAATGAAAAGGTATTACCTCGCTACTCACATTATTTCTACTTAAATTAGTAAAAATATTATCTAGACGCGTTCAGTCTTGGTTTATAATTTTGTATACAATAGTCAAATTGTCTTAGTAGATTTAAAAATTCCGTTACACTTTTTTTGCTCGTATTTACATCAAAGTGAGAATCTATATCACCCCCTATTATTACCTTGTACTTTTTCTTATAACTTAAATATGTCAATAAACCTTCCAATTTTTTTTAAAAAATATGTCAGGATTTCCATCAGGCGATCTATACAGTGATACGATTATTATCCTCAGATCTTCTAAACATATTGCAGTTGCCTCAAAATCTATTTCTACGCATAAGAAATCCTAATCTAGTTTACTATACTCTATGTCAGACCGCAAAATTGTAGCTACCCCTCCCCTTTTATGCTGTTTCCTACTATAATAATTAGCCAAAATGTACCCATCCAATTTATAAAATTCAAGTTCGTTTTCTGTCGCCCAGTGCTCACTGATACATAGTATGTTTGCTGAATTTTCAATTGCAAAATCTAATAGTACACTGTTTTTGTCACTTAACTCTTGTACATTCAAGTAACAGATTCTCACATCTCCATCAGAATTGCTTTCTCTATCGGGTTTTATGTTTTCAATGTTATTCCTGTATTCAATGTTAAAAAATGTTCGTTTCCTACTGTAAGTCCCTTGGAAGGAATTAATGTGTTCCAGTACAAAGGTATTGCGTTATCTCCTTTACTATTTACCATCTCGTATACATTGTTAATTATTTCTGCGCACACGTGTTTTTTGCCGTACCTGTTTAGATGTAGACCATGTGATGTGTATAGTTTCCTATCTAGCGCACTTATGTCTACTACACGAACGTTTCTGAAGTATTTTGTTATTTTATATATTTCTAAGTTCACACGTTCTACTTCTTTATTCACACATGACCACGTGGCTAAATCATATCTGTATGGCACAGTGAAAACTATAACCTTTGTATATAACAAGGCCTGAAGCCTTTGTTTTAGACATTGTTGAATCCATGGGCTCTGTGGCGTGTAAAAATTGAGAGGAACAACGAGAAAGAGTGCTTATAGACAGCTACTAAAGTTACGTCAAAATTATTAGAGAAACAGGAAGCTATTTGAATTCAGAGCTAGCGGAACCCGGTTTCTATCTCTACCAGTACCATCAGTTATAATTTTCTTCCGTCACTGGTAGGCCACTTGGTGTATATATACTATTATCCTTATGGATCTTCGTCTTCATGTAGGAAGTACAGCACAAACACTATCCATTAATTTTGTATTTCTCTGTCATGTTTTTTTTCCTATGACGTCACTTAGAATACAATTTGTTCAACGATGTTCTAACATCTTTTTAATTATTTCACATTGTATTCTTTTTACTTCCGTTACTGCCAATGTTTCTCATTGGTTTTTAGTTCCACTGAGCTAAGTTTTCCCATTTTTCTCAGCTTATGAATTTCCGAGAAAGTAAAATAGTATAAATTAATATTTTTTAGTGTTTTTCTTTTCTTTTCGAAAGTGTCCATGTTTCTCCTCCGTATACTGTAATTCTCAACATCTGAGTCCTTGTAACTCGTCATTATCACATAATTTTCACGTTAGTTTCTATTTATCGCTTACATTTCATATATTCTTTAATAAGCTCTCTACGTATTGAAAACTAGTAACTATTCTATTTTCTGACAAACACCGTGTGCGTGGGTTTTCTCGGGGTTCTCCTGTTCCCTCCTACTTTCATCATTTCACCATTTCATTCATTTCCCATCATCACCGTCTCCTTTAGCCTAGCTGGCATAACCGTGGGACGTAAAACTTCAAGATTTCATTTATTTTCTTTGCTCAGATCTATGTAGTTGTCACAGCTTCTATCATCTCAGCAACCATTGCTTTCATCTTTTTCGTATTTATTTTCATTTCAAATTATTTTTACAGCTTTTCTTTATCTTTTCTAACAATCATTTAGTTTTTTATTCATATTCCACAATAACAGCAATATCTGAAAAGCAAGTATGCTGGTCCTAGTTATATCAAATTAATCTGTTCTCTAATCAAACTCTTCTTTGCTTTTCTTCTAGATACTAAATAATGTCACTGAAAGGCAAAATTTTTGTCGAACACTTGTTCCAACTTCACTAACCTATATCACTTCTTATATTCCAACTTTTAATGGTTGATTCATATATAAGTTTCTTCCGAGTCTGTCTTTCATTTTGTCCCAAGTATCTTTCAGTTTGCCAATTTCAAGAAATTAATAGTCTTTTCTAAATAAACGAATGTTTCATTCGCTTTCTTTCCTTTGTCTGAAAAGCTTTTATCTAGTTTATTCAATGGAAGCAAATTGTGTGTTTTTGCGATGTCTCCTTCCAAATCAAAATTGTTTAACTTTCTTCTTCGTTCATATGATCTTTCATAGTCGAAGCTGATTTTTTGTTGCGTATCATGTAAAACTAAGCCACTGGCATTTTAGATCACTGAGTATACATTACATTCCCCGATTCGAACTAAACCTGCTATACAAAGTCTAACCGTATGTCAGTACACGAAATGCTGGTAGTAGTATGAAGGTGTTGAGCAACAAGACGAATGTAGTTAAGTTTTGACCACATTGTGTGTCTGCAATCCCAGGACGATGCCAGTATCTTCGAGTGTGGTCGTTCTATTGAATTGCAACTTGAGTGTCACGTCGTGTCAGTAGTCATTCGGTGGTAACGTGAAGGAAGGCAGATTATTCCCACAGCCGACTTGCTCCCTTCAATGCCTTCGTGATATACCGAAGATGACTTGGATAGAAGGATCATTCGAGCTCCCCGTACTGGCATGACGACGACCGCCAGTGCAATCAAAGCAACCACAGTTCTCCGAATACTAAACTCAATGAGAGCCCGAAAACTAGATGGTTGAAGATGACCTACTATTCTGCTTTATTTTCTCATGGCTACTTCTGACACCTTCCCATCGCGAAGAACGTTTTCAGTGGTATCGGGAGAGACTACAGTGGCGAGGCGAATGAAAGGTGGTGGTTTTCAGCGATGAGAGTAGTTTCTACGTTAACATACAAGTAGTAACGGTCCTGTGCACGTATGTAAACTTGCAGGTGGGAGAGAAAACCAGCACGTTCTCATTCGTCACATACAACTATCACTTTACCTTTTGGTATTTGATAATATCAGAGGAAGGATAAGCTACATACCCGCATGCCTTTGGGTTTCATTCAGGGGCTGAGCTCACTTGTGGCTATATGGTTAGCATTCCCGTCTTTTGTGCTGGAGATCCAGGTTCGACTCCCAGTAGGAGCTCATGTGGTTCAGGTCCTCCGTCTCACACAGGTGTAGGTCCACGTCTCACAACCTCGCTGTTGAAAGGGATGCTAAACTACGTATGACTAATACGTTGTGTATTCGGGATGTTGTTGGAAGGGATGCTAAACTATGTATGATTAATACGTTGTGTATTCGGAATGTGTTAATATGTCCTCGTACCTTCTCAGGACACTTTATGATACCCAACATTCGAACAACATGTTGCTCGATGATCCCAGATCGGTATGCACTTTCCACTCACCTGCTAGGTCTTCGGACCTAAGCCTTATCAAGCGCGTGTAAGGCGTGGTGGGACGGAGTCGGACCAACAACCGTCTCCGACATGATTTCCCAGACAGACAGCCTAAGCAAGTGACCGGCTACGCTTCCGAACTAGTGTTGTAAAATTTCCGGAAATTTTAAACCCGTTGGTAAAAAATAGTTTTTTTCGGTTTCTTTCCGGAAATTTTGGAAAAATTGGGAAAATAACAAAAATCTTTGTATTAGGTTAATTTTACTGGTAATGGAACGGTTTTTTTTTTCGAATGCATGCAAGTGTAAGTTAAGAAACTTCAATATTGAGAATATTTTTTTAAGAAAAAAGAAGCAATTGAAAATAAAACTGTTGCAATTATTCTTGAAAATTTATAGTCTGCACTCATTTCATCTGTATGCTTTTTAGTCGTTTATTCGTGGTTGTGCATTAATTACAGGACTTTAACAGTTGCATACGCATCTACCATCATGAAGCGTTTCTGTTGCAACAATAGAGCTCTTGAATGAAACCGAGTTCTTAATGTGCTCTTTGATCTGGTGAAATTTTGTTAATTTTAACCAAATTACTTCTTAAAAGACACAGCAGTAGGCAAATTTCAGTAATACTCATGCACTAAAACATATAATTACTATTATTTAATACTTCAATATATAGACTTTATATAAACACTATGCACAAAATTTTGTATGTAGGCCTAAACAAATACCTGTTTCCTAATGTGACAAATTATACAAGGTGTTTCAAAAGAATACCGACAACGTTTGGGAAGTGATTCCTGACACCAAGATAAGACAAAAAGTATAGACCAACCTGGGTGCACAAATGCTTTCTTTCGGAGTAATAGGCTGCTAAAAACACGAAAAAAAAAAATAACTTTAATAGCCCATAGCTTCAAAACTGTGGAACCTACCATAAGCTGCTCAAGACTTCACTTAGGAACTAGTATGTGCCTTATCCAAATATCCATCTTTAAGATTCCTGCTGTACTTCCGTCACAATTTTTATAGAGTCAGCTGGAGAGTACTTGAAATTATATGACCGTAGCCAAACTCTATAAAAATTGCTTCGTACCTTAGGATTCTGAAACATGTATTTTTGGATAAGCACACGTTAGTTTCTAAGTGAAGTGTTGATCCGACTACGGTAGGTCCCATAGTTTTTGAGCTATGGACCTTTAAAGTTTAATTTTTCATATTTTCGGCAGCCTGTAACTCCGAAAGGAAGCATTTGTGCACCCAGAATGGTCTATACGTTTTGTCTTATCTTCGTGTCAGGAATTACCTCCCGAACGTTGTCGGTGTTGTTTTGAAACACCTTGTATAAAAATGAAAGTGACTATATTTGTAACTTGGTGCCTTCCATTTCAGCTCAGGCAAAAAAATATAAAATTGTACCATCACAATCTCAGATATTGTTGAAACATTTTTTATAGCAACTAGACATGTTTTTAAGAGACCCATACTTTTTCGTTTTGTCGAAAAAAATTTTCCCGCCAAGTAATGGGCCATCAAAGACGGGGAGTACAATTTATGAATTGTAGAAGACGTGGAAAATGATCAATTTCGGAGCCTCACCATTCGGCTATGGAGACAGATAGAGTTATAATTCTTGTTGTGGTATGTACATAGGGATATAAATAAACTATATTTTAATATAGTTTGGTTTGCGCATGCGTATCTTTTTGTACATAAATTAACAAATGAACGTCAATTTATCTGAAAAGTCGAAGTTTGCGAATTTTTTTCGAGCACTTCCGGTTCGAATTTTAAAATTGTTTTCACGGGTTGGTAAGACCTGGTTACCCGCTTTCCGAAAAAAAAATTGTATCGCTTCGAGTGTGCAACCGTTTTGTCGCAAAAAATTCGAGAAATTGTAAAATTTTCAAAAATCGCCATTTTTGGGCGCCATTTTCTCGAAAACACCATCTTTTAAAATTCTGAAATTTTGTCAGATAGTTCAACTTTACATGAACAATAAACACACCAAATACCATTCTCGACCAATGCTTCGTGAATTAACTGCAGCCTTTTAAAGTTAGCGAAGTTTCGTTAACTTTGATGTCACAGTTAGCAACACTGGGAATAATAAAAGTGCAATGATTTGATGATGTTTGTGGTTCACATTCATTAAATGAAGAATAAAAGGTTTTCTTGACTGTTTTTTTTTCATTATTTTGATCAAGAAGGCTCTCTGAAATAGTAAAATGAGCCTCCCCCTACTCCTCCTTTTTCTTAAACCCTGAGGTGGAAACTACGATTACGAAACGCACAAATTTCAAGTTCACTTACTTAAAATGGTCTTCGGAAACAAAATTTCACTGATTTTTTTATTTTTTTATTTTTTACATGGACCAATCATTTGTTTGATTGGTGTCTAATAGCATGTAACCGTGCAGGTGCTCCAGTAGGTGTTGGGTCACTCACAACTCGTCCAGGAGTGGATCTAGGGGGAAGAAACTTTTTTATTTTATATATAAATAAAACCGATCTCAGAGTTTGGAGCTCGTAGCTCTAAGTAGCAGTATACCCCCCTTCCTTCCAGAAGTCCGTCCTGGATCCGCCCCTGCGTAGCACTGTCTATAGTCACAAATGCTGAACGTCCATGTGGAAGCATAAACAGCACTTCAACTTCACGTAATTCATGATTTATTCATAATATTTCTGCTACGCACCACTGGTTATCATACATATATGTATGTAACAAAAGTTCCTTTTTGCAGATTTCTTAAATCTACACTTTGAATTGCAGAAGTTCGATTTTGGGGGAAGCATGAAGTTAGTTCATGGTGACCCGTTACTGCAATAAAAACTTTGCCATTTTCCGAAAGCCAAAGATGACTTCGTTGAATACCAGTTATCGGTCGCATACTTTCCCTTTTTTTTTTTTTTTTTTTTTTTTTTTCGGAAGTCGTCGAATTCAGTTCTAGGCAATAAAACGAGAGTAATACCCGGAGTTTGTACTTGCACTATACTCACGAATTTTTCTTCGGTTTTAGTGGGGGCGCGGTGGCTCAGTGGTAGAGCGTTCACCTCCGGTGCTTGGGGTCCCTGGTTCGATCCCAGATCGCGCCGTGTGGGCTTTGTGGTGGACAAACACCGTGCTCGTAGGTTTTCTCGGGGTTATCCCTTTTCCTCCCACTTTCTGTATTTCATTGATTTCTCATAATCACAGTCTCCTTTAGCCTAACCGGCATAATCGTGGGACGTAAAACTTAAAAGATTTCATTTCATTTTTTTTTCTTCTGCGGTTTTAATACTGTGTATCTGTATTTGCCTAAGGTTATGCCGCGTTGCCACATTCTTTACCCCCCCCCTCAATACCGTCGCAGAGACCATGCATGGCCGGTTTCACTACAAAACCACTGCTTTATTGGACCTGTCTGCATCTCGAACATCTTAAATCGATTTTTAAAGTGGGATGCAGCGCCATCAGAAATCACTGACACGGTTTGGGAAATTGTAGACACTTATTTTCTCGTATTCAAACCTTTTTCTATAAAGTATATTTTCGCTTTTCTTCGAGTATTTTTAGAATCTTGTCTATGGCTATGAGTACATCATCCGAATCGTGTGTTTTACCATCGTTTATTACAACAAAACTGTCAGTTGTTTCATATTCCGGTGATAACTTTGAATTTCACTTTGCAGAATAACAGTCCAGTTTTCAGCGAAGTCCACATGAAGTAAAATAGAATTTGTATCTTGAAATTTTATACGGTGCTTTTCGGTAGCAATTAATTCTTGATGTAGTCATGAATTACAATTCTTACAGTTAAACAAGCAATGTACGATACGAAAACAGAAAGTGTCAGTTTTTTTAACGAGATTATTGTTTTCCCATATGGCATACGTAACACTTTCATTTTCATCAGGATCAATAATTAAGGCTCGGTTCAGACGTGCAGAAAAGTCTGTTGCGGGCCCGCAACAGACTCGTGCGGGCGTCAAAGATCAACCAGTTCAGACGTGCAGAAAAGTCTGCTGCGGGCCCGCAGCAGACTCGTGCGGGCGTCTCAGCCCAACCACTTCACATAGACATAGAAAACAGCTCATTTTATTTTCAGCTGCAGTTAAATGAAGATGGAAATTGAAAGAAAAAAACGTGCTGTTTTTGTATGCTTAGCCAGTAAAATACTAAGGAAGAAACAGAGACGATACTGGGTTCATCCGTACGTAAGCTCACGACTGCTTAAAGGTGAATTTTCTTCCATGTTTATTGATTTGCGAAATGACGAAGAAAAGACCTTTAATTATTTTCGTATGAGCATCACTACATTTGATGAACTCTTATCGAAAATAAGTGATAAAATTAAAGCAGAAGATACTTTCATGAGACTTGCGATACTACCAATTGAAATGTTGGCTGTTACATTAATGAGTTGATTTTGAGTTTAACGTCCCGTTCAGCAGCGGGGCTATATGTGACGTGGACCTACTGATTAACGTGGAATCCGAACCACATGAGCTCCCGGCGAGAATCGAACCCGCGCCTCCCACGCCAAAGGCGGATACACTAACCGCTTAGCCACGGAGGAGCTCTGGCTGTTACATTAAGGTAAGTTAATTATGTTAACTAATTATCGTTTGTAAGAGCACAGAAAGTTATACATTCGGAGACCTATTCATAGACATTTTCACACGTTATTAGCGGCCACTGGCGTAGTTTAACAATTGCGTGACTAATTTCGATTTTTTGACATAGTTGGTGGCTTTAAATTAAAAATGAGACATTTATTTGAGACTTCCCGAATATCCCGCTCAAGAGGGAGCGTTTCAATAATAGTAAAATTTCCCTTTATTTATTCACAAATTACCAAATGTGAGGATTTGCTTCAGTTAGAGATGTAAAATTCGGCATGTAAACTCATATTAAAAATAATGGAGCACAGGTTTCAGCGTCTTTGAAAATTTTCTCTTGAAGGGGAGATGGGGTATTTCTATAGTAGTGGGATCCGGTGGCTCAGTGATAGTGTGTTCACCTCTAGTTCGATCCCAGCTTGCGTCAAGTGGGCTTTGTGGTGCGAGAAGCATCGTGTGCGTGAGTTTTCTCGGGGTTCTCCCGTTTCCTCCGACTTTATTCATTCCACCATTTCATTCATTTATCATCATCATTATTATTTCCTTTAGCCTACCCGGTATAATCGTGCGACGTAAAACTCAAGGATTTCATTTCATTTCTATAGTAGTGACATTCCCGTTATATATTGAGAAAGTATAGGACTCGCTTAGATTGGAGATGTGAAATTCTTAACGTAAACTCTTAAATAAAAATAATGGATTTAGTGTTTCCGAATAATCCATTTCTAAGGTGAGAAAAAGGAAACATTTTTATAATTTTGGCATTTAACGATAGAAGGTTTTGAGGAAATCCCCAATACGTGTAGCACACCAAAAGGAGGCAACACAGCAAACGGAAGCAGAAACAGATGGGCTGATTATTTTGTAAGCGACATAGGTAGAGTTCCATGGCAAGATAACTTTGTTTAAGTTGTTCTTTATGTAAGAAAACATTCAGTTGTTATCTTTAGAATAGCAACGACGTGCACAATGTTATCAATTGCACGAGAAACAAAAATATTTCTGTTACATCTCAGCATGCTTTTTTATTTTTTAATCACATGAGTACCCTGATGTTCAACACTTTTCGTGTTAACTCTATTTTTAAAAAAATTAGTACATTAACAAATAAAAACAACAATTGTCAGCCGAAAAACGATGTTTTTTTCTTTCTTTTCTGTTCTGCTATTATGTTGATGGTTGTTTTGGACTTCAGCGTCCCTTTTGAGCACAGAAGCTATATAATACGTGACCTCGACCGAAGAGCGCCCATGTTTTGTTTTCAAGGGAGGGGGGGCAAATATAAGCGACTTTTCAAATATAGTTTCATTTTTTGCTGCAACTAATGTAAAAATTCTATTGGGATTTCGATATTCCCAAGTACAATTTCCTCTTAGGGGGGGGGACGCCCCACCTTGCTCCCCTGATAGGCGCCCTTGCCTCGGCCTAAAGTATAATGCAACGTACGTTATAAACAGTCGGTTCATTCCGGAGTGAGTGACAAGAAATCTCATTAAAGAAACTACATTAACAATAAAGGCTTTTTCTCTAAGCGTATTTGTTGTCTATTGTTATCACAAAAAAGTATTCATAGCCTCTCTGCTGGAAAAGGACACTAAACGAAAATCATATGTAAACACTACGTGAATATTAGATTTTTACATTGAAAAGTAATAATAATGCATACCAATGCTGTTTTTTTTTCCTCTTCTGTTTTTTCATTAAATTTCTCACATAAGATTTCACACACCTTATTCCATGCATCCCGTTTTTTATTTCTATCTCTATACATTTCGCAGTTAAAATTCCATATCTCGTGATATTTTGGTATTTCGTTAATGAATAGTTCTTCATTCAGTTCTTCGCTTTCCATTTCTGCGGGCGCGGGAAAGTCTGCACGTGTGGCTTGCCTCATTGCCAGCAATGGTTTTCCGACCCGCAACACCTGTGCGGACTCGCTGCGAGCCAGCAGTCCCCGCAACTCAATTTTCGCCCGCTGCGGGCCCGCAGCAGAGTCGTGCGGGAAAGTCTGCACGTGTGGCATGAATGATAAGAACCAATGTACAGGGTTTGTATGATAAGTAATGAGACCAGGTCTGGAAACATTGTTTTATTGATCTGATCTGTACAGGGACTTAAAAGCTTTCGAAGTACTCTCCTCTTGCGTCGATGCACTTCTGCAATCGATGTTTCCACGCTGCAAACGCCCCCTGGAAGTCAGCAGCCGGCATGTCCTTTAGAAATGTGGTCACGGCTGCTTGGATGGCTGTGACGTCTGCAAAACGGGTTCCTTTCAAGCGTGGCTTCAGCTTCGGGAAGAGGAAGAAGTCGGCCGGGCTCACATCTGGGCTGTAGGGTGGTTGTGGAAGGACTTCCACCCCAATCCGGGTCAAAAAGGAGGTCACTAAGAAGGCGGTGTGGGCAGGGGCATTGTCGTGATGCAACTTCCACCGGCTAGCGATCGCCGGTCTTTTCCGCTTGACGCTCCTGTGCAGTCTCTCAAGGACTTGTTTGTAGAAGGCGGCGTTGACGGCTTGTCCTTGGGGTACAAACTCCTTGTGGACCACCCCCACATTGTCAAAAAAAAAACAATCAACATTGTTTTCACCTTTGACTTCGACATTCTGGCCTTCTTGGGGCGCGGGGACGCAGGAGTGTGCCACTCCGCGCTTTGACGTTTCGTTTCAGGGTCGTACTGGAACACCCACGACTCGTCACCTGTTATGACGTCATCTTCAAAGTTGGGTCACTGTTCATGAGGTTCAACAGTTCCTGACAACAATCAACACGTCGTTGCTTTTGTTCGTCAGTCAACACTCGCGGCACCAGTTTCGCACAGATTTTTCTCATTCCCAATTGTTCCGTCACAATCTTGTGCACTGTTGTGTGGTTCATATCGAGTTCATCAGCAATCAATCT
The DNA here is from genome assembly GCF_964235325.1 of Thermobia domestica. Classification (NCBI taxonomy): domain Eukaryota; kingdom Metazoa; phylum Arthropoda; class Insecta; order Zygentoma; family Lepismatidae; genus Thermobia; species Thermobia domestica. The sequence goes on along the minus strand of NC_137461.1, from coordinate 166,732,973 downwards.
CAACGATAATCGACGGTCTGAGTTCAGGAGATCCCTCACTTTTGCCACAGTTTCGTCCGTAGTCACTGTTGTCGGGCGTCCAGCCCTCTCCAGATCCTCAACGCTTTCCCGGCCGTTCCGGAACGCACTGTGCCAACGAAACACCTGGGCTTTGGATAGGGCTTCCTCTTTGTAGGCCTCCGTGATGAGAGAAAGCGTCTGAGTAGCCGTTTTCCCCAGGCGAACGCAAAATTTGATCGCATAACGCTGTTCGATGGAACCCTCCATGTTTGTTGATTTTCCGCCGTGACAAGAATGTTCACAAGGGCTTTGTCCAAGGCTTGTCCGCGCTCCACTAAGGCTCGGAGCCAACTGACGCGCGGTGCGTTGCTTTGCTCGGACCCCCCCCTACATCCTCCATCACCGACAAACCCGCTCCAGCGACACGCGCGCCGCGGCACGGCGAGTCTCATTACTTATCATACAGACCTTGTATTTCCGGCTCGCGCGGGTCCGCAACAGAGTTTTCTGTTGCGGGCCCGCAACAGACTTTTCTGCACGTCTGAACCGAGACTAAAGACTCCACAATTATTCCTTCCACTCCAGGACATTCACCACATTCTTGAAGAAGACAGTTGTCATTTTCTACGGATCATACTACTAAAGGAAATAGGTCACTCATGACAGCTTCAATACAGGCTGCACCTTTGATTTGTAGCAACCCAGTAGCAGCTAACTTAAAATTTGCACAATACACACAAACACACACACATACACACTTCCCTCGCAGGGCGCGGACTGATCCACTTTAGTCGAATACTCTAAAATTCCGAGTGACCCATTCTTATGTTGGGATTGTTCTGTTTAAAAAGTCAGTAAATTTCTTTGGAACGCGTAAGAAAATGTTTCGATTTTTTTTTAACTTTTTGTCCTTTTTCGATCACTGTAATGACATCGCACTTAATTGAGACTTTATCTGGAGCATTCCAAATCATCATTGAGGTAATAGTTCAGGCTTTTTGTAAATCAGAATTTATTGGATGGCCATTTCAAGTAAACTTAAAATTTGTGTGTTTCGTAATCCTAATTTCCACCTCAGATTATTTCGTTTTAAGGCTGTTGCTACCTCTTCGCTGAGTCGAGTTTTCCCCTATCTAATAACATTGGAACTTTTTTCGTGTTTTTCTCAGCAAGCAATGAACAAATCCTTATAAAAATTTGCATAGAGTCAGGTCGATAATAAAGGATTTGTTATATGAGCTTATAATTTTATTAAAAGCCTCCAATTAAGTTATTCATCCCCCCCTTTTTTTCATGTGAAGATTTGCAACAACGCATTGACGACACTGCGTTCTCTCTTCTAACAGGTTGCAGCGAGTAACTGAGGGTCACTTTGAAGTTTCAACATTGTCCACAGCTGTGAGGGGACCCTTTTCAACAATGACATATTTATGGCATTTCAGTGAGGAGGCGTTGGAGTACGTTTTCTTTGCTGAAAGCAGAAAAAAAAATAAACACAGCGAGAACAGATCCATTCTTCTTTACATTAACTTTTCCCCCCGTCAAGTATAGACAGTTATAAGCAATTAGAAGCGAATTGTCTCTATTGAATAAAGATACTTTTAATGTATACGAAAGCGAATGTCACTTTGTTATTATTATTATTATTATTATTATTATTATTATTATTATTATTATTATTATTACATTTTTCAAAACATGAAGAGATAGCTTTCTTGACTCCAGTGCCCATTTTATCTATATATGAGGTATTTATAATAAACTTCTATACTGGTAAAAGAAAAGCTACTTTTATAGTGATGTATCTTGCTAAGAGAATTATTTGTATTTTATTTATTATATTTCAATTTAAAATTAAGTGTATCGTTTGTAACAACGAATAGTGCTCAAAATAGTACCTATTACCAGTCAACTATAGATTTAGATCAAACATAATAATGGACAACAACACCAATATATATTGTATACATTTAGACCCTATTGGATCAAAAGATCCAATATATTTCAGACAAAAATTTTCTTGTAGGCCTTATATCTTGAGAACTACATATAGCGTACCCAAACTATGACTTAACTTAGTATGGTGTGCTTATTGCGTAAAAGATACGAAAACTCGATTTAAGGACCGTTCAAAAATTTTGTCGGCCCTGATCCACAAAATTCAATATATTACATTCAATCAAAAATTTTCTTGGACGCCCCATATTTTGACAATTACAAAGTGTGTGGCCAAACCAAAACTAACAATTTACTCAGTATGATGTGCTTATTCCGTAGAAAATACGAAAACTCGATTTAGGAACCGTTGTTAACTTTTGTGGCCCCTGATCCAAAAACTAATTATTTGGCAAGATCGCAATCTTTTTATGCAGTTTTTGGATCATTTTTAAAATTCTTAGCCAAGATCGCTATCTTTTGATCCATTTTTTGGATTATTCCTAAAATTCTTGTTTTTATATATTTTTAATATTTATATATAAGGTGATACAAAGAAGATTTAGGGAATCAGTTGATTTGATTGAAGATTTGTTTAAATCTATTTTATAGAATCTTTTAGACTTTTTAACTATATTCCTGTTAACTGCAGATTTTTTAAAAAGATCTCTTTTTAATCTACATTTGTATTCTTTCTTTACTCACTCATGAAGTATATCTATAACTTTTGTCAATTTTTAAAGTTGCTTCTTAGATAAGTTTCGAGAGTTGTCCGCAAAATTTCGTTAACATCTTATTTGAACTACTTTTTAAAATGGAATGTGTACGTTTAGAAAACTTGTGGTTTGATCTTACAATGTACATAGTATTAAAAAAAAAAAAAAAAAGGTTTTACGTACTGTAATACTGTAATCTCACTTTAATTTACCATAGTATATTTTACTTTCTTTTTTTGCGTGAAAGTAACATTTGAAACCGAATTATTTTCTTAAAATTTATACATGAAATGAATTTTTTTTTAACTATCACATACTCATTGTATAAATAAATGTGAAATATTAGTGTTTGTTTGATTTATTTGTATTGATTGAAGTCAATACTTCGAGTGTAACTTTGACCACTTATCAACAAAATTAAAAAGTCATAGACCAGTATAATTTAAGCAAGTTACTTACTTGATTTGAGACATAATTTTGGAGGGGAAGAGTAGAAATTTTACTGATAACATTTTTTTTTTATTTAACTTTTCCTGTATTTATGTTTAGCGTGGCCTTGTGAATTTTGTTTACTTTTTTTTTTCAATGTAGAAACTTACCTAAGGATTTTGGAGTATGCTCATAGATATTTAAATTGTGAATAGTGCTTCGCTGATATTTAGCATTTTGATTATACTGCTTGTTTATTATTCTTTTAATAACTTCATTCACATAATGTTGTGGCTTGATGTAACGAAGTATTCCATCACATATTTTTATACTCATACGGTAATGCTTTAGTTTAATATGTATGGCAATGATAAATTGGTGTACCTCAACAAGTTAAAATGAAGCATGATAAAATAATGCATGAAATTAAAATTATTCTGTTAATATGTGTTGTACTATTATATATATATATATATATATATATATATATATATATATATATATATATATATATATATATATATATATATATATATATATATTGTAGCTATAGATGAAATTTCGCGTTCACCATCTGGAAAATAAATATTTCTTATTTAGAATGGGTCTTATTTAGAATGCGTAAACTACAAGGTTATTATTAGCAGGTAACACTAATAAGTCCCTATTCCCTGTTACCAAGAAATAAGTCCCTATTCATATTTCGAAAAGTAATAACCAAGAAAAGACGTTACCAAGAAAATGACGTTTGTATCTACATTAACACTACATATTTCATTATATATAGATGTTTTCTTGTGTAGTAAAAGAATCCCTGATATTACACTTCACCTTCTCCTACAAATGTGCTCTGTTAGAAGGGTAATGTGTGGTCAGTTCTTCAGTTTCCCAGTTGCCTCACGATACTGAAACAACACCGAAAAATCTATCATCATTAGGAATAGAATTCGACAGCATTCACGCTAAGAACACATTTGTGTAACAAAAAAGTGTATTTATAAATTTCCTTCGTATGTGGTAAAAATGAAATTATTATTATTTAGCATAAACATTCTATACTACTATTCACAGTTTCAAGTACATATACACAGGCCGGTAGCCAGCCCAAAAATGTAGGGGGGGGGGCTAAAGTTAGGGGAGCCCGATCCAACCATATCATAGTTTATCACCATATTATAGTTCAATTGCAAGCCTACCGTGAAAAGTTTAGGGGGCCAGCGAAAATTTAGGGGGGTAAACCCCTAGATCCTCCTGAATACGGGTCTGCATATGCATATATATAATTATTCCAAAATGCTATCTCCACTGGTTTACTTGTTTCCGTGAGGCTACAAAAGTCAAAGAGCGCTGATGTTTTCAATGTGAAAACCCCACTGGTGTCGGCAGCGCGGCCAGTCTCTGGTCAAGGAAACACCGGCAAGGAGGAACCGATGTGGTGACCACAAATTTTAACTAAATTACTAGTGCCAAGCCGCACTGATATTCCTTGCTCGTTACAATCTCTTGTGCCTATTATTATTATTATTATTATTATTATTATTATTATTATTATTATTATTATTATTATTATTATTTCACACAGGAAATTTGAAAATAAAATGAAATCTGTAAGTTTTACGTCCCACAGTTATGCCGGTTAGGCTAAAGGAAATAGTGATGATAAGTAATGAATGAAATGGTGGAATGAAGAAAGTGGGAGAAAACAGGAGAACCCCGAGAAAACCCATGCACACGATATTTGCCCACCACAAAGTTCACTTAGCGCGAGCTGGGGTCAAACCAAGAACCCCATGCAACTGAGATGAACGCTCTACCACTGAGCCACCGCGGCCCCCACACAGGAAATTTATCTGCTATCACAATCGTCTGCTAATTTATATTTGTATAACCAATCACCAGGTGTAAGATTGAAATACATGAGATGCAAGAGGCACCTTGCTATGTTTGAAAGTAACCACAAGAACTCCGAATGAGACTAGACGAATATACTAAAAGCAATAGGTTTAGCAAAGAAAATAAAGAGCGCCCCCTCCTTCTCAGTGCCATAAATCTGTCCTCGAAAAGGACGAGAGGGTTAGAAAATTTCATTCCACAGATGTGATTTGGACAGAGTTTAAAAACCTGTTTTAAATGGCTAGCCCGAATTTCCCTCACGCTGCTAATACAAACAGGGAGAAGCAGAGATCGCACTGTTGCAAATCTTCACATGAAAAAAGGGGGGAATGAATAACTTAATTGGAGGCTTTTAGTAAAATTATAAGCTCATATAACAAATCCTTTATTATCGACCTGACTCTATGCAAATTTTTATAAGGATTTGTTCATTGCTTGCTGAGAAAAACACGAAAAAAGTTCCAATGTTATTAGATAGGGCAAAACTCGACTCAGCGAAGAGGTAGCAACAGCCTTAAGAAAACGAAGGAGTAGGGGGAGGCTCATTTTACTATTTCAGAGCGCCTTCTTGGTCAAAATAATAAAAAGCCAGTCAAGAAAACCTTTTATTCTTCATTTACTGAATGTGAACCACAAACATCATCAAATCATTGCACTTTTATTGTTCCCAGTGTTGCTAACTGTGACATCAAAGTTAACGAAACTTCGCTAACTTTAAAAGGCTGCAGTTAATTCATGAAGTATTGGTCGAGAATGGTATTTGATGTGTTTATTACTCATGTAAAGTTGAACCATGTGACAAAATTTCAGAATTTTAAAAGTTGGTGTTTTCGAGAAAATGGTGCCCAAAAAGGGTGATTTTTGAAAATTTTACAATTTCTCGAATTTTTTTGCGACAAAACGGTTGCACGCAGAAGCGACACAATTTTTTTTCGGAAAGCGGGTAACCAGGTCTTACCAACCGTGAAAACAGAATTTTAAAATTCGAACCGGAAGTGCTCGAAAAAAATTCGCAAACTTCGACTTTTCAGATAAATTGACGTTCATTTGTTAATTTATGTACAAAAAGATACGCATGCGCAAACCAAACTATAATAAAATATAGTTTATTTATATCCCTATGTACATACCACAACAAGAATTATAACTCTATCTGTCTCCATAGCCGAATGGTGAGGCTCCGAAGTTGACCATTTTCCACGTCTTCTATAATTCATAAATTGTACTCCCCGTCTTTGATGGCCCATTACTTGGCGGGATTTTTTTTTCCGACAAAACAAAAAAATATTGGTCTCTTAAAAACATGTCTAGTTGCTATAAAAAAAAGTTTCAACAATATCTGAGATGGTGATGGTACATGCTCTGCCTGAATTGAAATGGAAGGCACCACTTAACAAAATTTGAACCATCAGACCAATTTTGATAAAATTTTCAACATGGATAAGTTTCGGGCCTCGGATGGGTTTTATCTTTCCACTTTGAAAGTGCAATTTGGATGAAGGAAGGGGGATACATATTGAAAATGGCCGATATTATTGTCGAATCCATAGATTTCGAGGTTGCTGAGATGAACAATGACACTTCCGATGCCGCTTAAATCCAAATTCAGCACTGCAGCTTAGGGGAAAGGGGTGTTAAGTTATTATGTAGCCAAAATCCACTGATGAAATTCTCACATCTAAACAATAATAATTTTAAAAAAGTCCATGTGAACACAGGGCGAAAAACACGTTGTTTCAAATAGGGATGGCCAGACGGATCCGGATCTCGGATATACGGATCCTATAAGATCCGGATCCGGATCCTATAAGATCCGGATCTCGGATCCGGATCCGAAATTTCGGATCTTGGATCCAGATCCGAATCTTGGATCCGGATCCGGAATTTCGGATCTTGGATCCGGATCCGGATATTCAGTTCCTGGATCCACACCCGAAATTTCGAAGTTCAGATTCGGACTCCTGTTTTGAATATTTTTGGCCTTAGATTGAGACCCAGAACTAAAATATCCATATGTATAAAATTTACTAGGTGAATTTTATCTAACTCAGTGGGAAGACAATTCAATTTAAATGACAAAAGATTACATGAAAATCTCATTTTCACATTTTTCGGGGTTAGACCTCTGTTGCGCACACCCCATCATTTAGTCTTTAGTATATCTTTAAACGTACTATAAGTATGCCACTTTCATCTCAAGTCAGTAGTTGTATAGATCTGCCTTTTGTTATATGTTAATCGAGTTAGAATTGAAATTCGATTGTTTGTGAGACCTATGATAATATTTTCAGAATGAGTTATAACGTTGAAAAACTGCATATTTTCTTTGTGCCACATTGGAATTTAATGTAGTCTATCTTATACAGTCGGCTCTTATGATTAATTCAATGATCTGAACTCCTGCAGCATTACGCTAAAATCATGGATGTCTTTGAATTTTTGTCATCATTTCTTTTTTTTTTTTTTTTTTTTTTTTATTACGAGCAAAATGAATATCATAAGCGGCATTTTACATAATACATATAGACGCAGATCAGTCAGTTGGTTGCTTAAAGTTTATAGCAAAGCTATTACATTTCTAAGACCCTGGCGGCCTTAGGACAAAATCCATGGATTTCCCATAAAATCTTAAATCTCTCTATATAAAAAGGGCAAAATCCTGAGTGACTGAGTGAGTGAGTGACAGATCACCGTACAGGCCAAATCGCTTAAGCTACTAACTTGAAATTTGGACAGTTTATAGGCTTTGTGACGTAGGATACCACTAAGGAAGGACTTTGGGAAATTCGACGAGAAAGGGGGGAAATGGGGTGGAAAATATTGATGATTCTTGACGTTAGATACTTCAAATTTGGTATTTGGGTTTCTCATTTAAAATAATTTGATACTTGTTTAAGTGCTTTTTGATATTTAAATTAGAAGGGGCAGGGAAGATGTAGAAAGTAAAAGAACGGGTGGTAATTGCAATTATTGCAATTAGTATAATAATATGCCTATATCTCGGAAACTTAAAGGGTTAGAAACATGGAATTTGGTATTTGGACTTCTCACTTAAAATAATTAGATACGTATTTCAACGTTTTTTTTATATGTGGCCCAGAAGGGAAGAAAAAGGGCGAGAAGAAAATTAAGTGGGGATTACAGTTATTGTATTAATATGTTCAATCCTTTAAGGTTAGAGACTTGAAATTTGGTATTTGCATTTCTCATTGAAAATAATTTGACATGTGTTTCAGTATTTTTTGACGTTTTAGTAAAAAGGAAAAGAAAAGAGATGGAAAGGAAAGAGGGTGGGGATTGTAATTATTATAATAACATGTCGATATTTGGGAGCCTCTGAAGGTTAGGAGCATAGAATTTGGTATTTGGATTTTACATTTGAAATAATTAGGTATGTACTTAAGCGTTTTTTGATGTATGTCTTAGAGGGGAAGAAAAGGGGTGGGGAGAAAAGACTTTCATATCTCGGAATCCTGGAATGTTAGAGAAATGAAACTTGTTATTTGAACAAAAATTAGTTATGAAATCCTTCAGTTTTACGTCCCACGCTTATGCCGGTTAGGCTAAAGGAGACGGTGATTATGAGAAATAAATGAAATGAAGAAAGTGGGAGGAAACAGGAAAACCCCGAGAAAACACACGAGCACGGTGTTTGTCCACCACAAAGTCCACACGGCGCGAGCTGGGATCGAACCAGGGACCCCAAGCACCGGAGGTGAACGCTCTACCATTGAGCCACCGCGCCCACTTAAAAATTGTTTGCAGGCGTATGATGTGCGAGGCCGTAGACCGAGCAAATGTTTGGGCTGGGGGAAAGCCCCCATGTACTCGCACTGAAATTCGGTATGTCTCGGGATACCGGAATGTTATTACATACAATTTGAAATTTGAACTGAGATTCGGTATGGTTGTAGGTTTACGAGGTCATAGGCCGATCAAATGAGATATCAGAGGGTCTAAGGACAAATTCCCAGACATTTCTTTTTAAATTGATTATGATTAGAAGCTTTTGTGGTGCGAGGCCCTAGTAACGGGGGTCTAGTGACGAAGCCCCCAACTAGCCGAGGTCTATTAAGTACATAAATGGGTTTGCGTAATGACTGGAAATTGCATGTGTGCCTGTGGACAAAATTGCATAAGTAGCCACGAGAAATGACAATCCTTTAAGATAAAAATTTTAAAAAGATACCAAAATGTACTCTTGAATGAGTTGTATATTATGTTTGCGCAGGGGCGAATCCAGAACGGACTTCTGGAGAGGGCGGATGGATTCTTAGGGGGCGGTTGGGGATGCTAGCAGTGAAAAATTACTTAGATGATCTGAAATTGCCACAAATTACTACTGAAGTACACTGTTAATGGTGGCGCTGGGTAGGGGCGAACGACTTTTCGCCCTCCCCCTGCATCCGCCTATGTGTTTACATGAATGATTTAGCTCTTTATACAACCTATGCAGAGTTAATAGTACTGGATTACTAATTACAAAGATACGTGTTACTGCTCGAGGCTCCATATGGTATTTTGTATACACATACAGTACATTAATACATTGATTTTGATACATTAATTGCCATTTAGAACTTCATCTCTACTACAATTCTTAATTCTAACTGGAGTGATACGGTCACAGAGAAACGTATTTTTAAAGAAAGAAAAAAAGCTCATCAAGAGCAAGAAAAGGAAGTTGCTCCTTAATTTGATTTGATCTATATTTTATGGGCTGTTCTATTAGCAATGGCCTAGCCCATCACGACTAGGAAATGGCCTCATTCAGTGACCACAATAACTCAGAAAGAATTAGAAAAGTAAGCAGCCTGAGTCTAATGAGGAAGCTTGGGCTTGAGACTAAGGTTTCATTCCAGCATTTGATTAGTGTTACAGAAAACAAAGGACAAATTTCCATCAGGACGCTTTAAAAAAGATTTACTACCTTTTCGGTCAAGTATTTCCACTAGAATCGAATCTGACAATGAGATTGCTCTCACCTAAGTCGACAGTTTTACTCAATCAAATTTGGAGTAATTGTGACATATTAAGGCACGAAAACCAAATATCAACAGAATGAAGAGAACGCAAGGCTGTCACACGTTCAGATACCAAAAGTGTCTTAAAATCTTTTAAGCATAGGAATGAAAATCACTTTGTCAATAAATTCGAAAATTTTGCTGATTCGGAACACCCGAATTTTCTAACACGGACTTTCGAATCCGGATCCAAGATCCGGATTTTCGGATCCGGATCCAAGATCCGAAATTTCGGATCCGGATCCAAGATCCGGTTTTTCGGATCCGGATCCAAGATCCGAAATTTCGGATCCGGATCCAAGATCCGGTTTTTCGGATCCGGATCCAAGATCCGAAATCTCGGATCCGGATCCAGTGTCCGGATATCCGGACCCAAGTGGATCCGGATATCCGGATCCAAAAATATCCGGATCTGGCCATCCCTAGTTTCAAAGTTACAGGATGCCGAAATCGAGAAAGTTGTAACTTTGAGTCTGTCTAGCTCGAAAACTATCAGAGGTATCAAAGATATATTAGAGGAACTAGTACACTGTCCATCTAAATAACCATGTTTGAGAGTTGAGACGTATCGGCGCAACTGATTTTATAGAGGGAGCTGCGGTATAGGTTCTGTTCTTCCTTCCCTCTCTCTAAAATCATATGGGCCTGTACAACCCAACTCTGAAACATGGTTATTTAGATAGAGAGTGTACTAGTTCCTCTAACATTTGTTTAACCGACGTTGATATATCTCATAGTTTTCGAGCTAGGCAGTCTCAAAGTTACAACTTTCTCGATTTCGGCATCCCGTAACTTTGAAACAACGCATTTTTCGCCCTATGTTCATATGGACTTTTTTATTGTTTAGGTGTGAGGATTTCACCAGTGAATTTTGACTACATATATATAATGATCGAAAATGACCGATATTAGTGTTGAATCCATAGTTTTTGGGGTCTCTGAGATTAACATTTACACTTCCGATGCCGTTTAAATTAAAATTCAGCGCTGTAACTTCATTGAGGGGAAGTATTGATATATAAAATGATGATCAAAAATTACCGATATTAGTGTCGAATCAATAGGTTTTGTAGTCGCTGAGATGAACAGTGACACTTCCTATGCCGTTTAAATCAAAATTCGGTGCCTCATCTTGGGAGAGGGAGAAGGGATTGATACTTAAAAATGATCTAAAATAGCCGATATTAGTGTCGAGTCCAAAGTTTTCGGTGCCCTTTATGTTCAAAATGAAACGTATTCTCTCCGTGCGAAGAACGAGTATTTTGCTAGTATTTAATAATAACGAACGGAAGTTTCAAATGTTACTCGTAAATTCTTTAATATATTTCTCGCTGCTCAAATTTACACTTGTGCGGTGTTTATGTATGTGTAAATAAGATCTCTCTTTCTGAGTTGTACGAAAAAATATACAAATAATAAAGAGGGATTTTTACCAGAAATCAGTAAACTAAAAAGTAAAATTAAAATGTGTTGCTTTAAGTACTTTTCCTGCTAGCGAAATACATTGTACTCCCATGCGCAAAAAAAATTGCGCGTATACTGTAACTCACGATTTTTCGCAATTATTTCATTTTCCTTATGTTTATGGGTAAAATTCAGTTATTAGTATGTGGAGATAATAGAAAGCAATCCATCTAAGGAGATATTTCCAAAAAATATAATAAAATAATAAAAATATAAGCAAAAAACAATATTATGTTCGGTTTTGTGTATACTGGCAATAATGTTTTCGAGGGAATTTTTGGAGTAGCACAGCACGATTGTAGAGGGAATTACAGAATAAGTAACAGAACAGGGGGACAGTTGAATCAAGGAACAGGAAAGTGGAGTAAAATATTGCATTTATTGGCTTAAATCTAGGGTGTAAATTGTCTGCCAAATATAAATTAGCTTCTGTAACCAAGTTGTTGTACGGAAATATATAAACAAAGAGAAAAACTGTTGTCTTAAGTTTGGAAGTGACATGCTCTATAGCCATGAGCATTTATTTCTTAAGAAAAAGATAAGCAACAAAAGAAAGTCTGTGTGGTCAAGTGGGTAGAGTGACGGATTAGTAATTCTTATACTGTTTTGACCCCAGATCGAATCCCATCCGATCCTGTTCAATTTTTTTTCTTTACAAAACATTGTAGAAAGTGTATAATTTTTATGTTATTAAGAACCGAAACAATATAATAATAAAAAAAACTTTGTTTTTCTGATGACGTATTTATTCAAAATTAGCTTACTATTTATTACTAATAGCGATTGTTTTTAGTTTATGGTATGGTATGCTTAATCATTCCCTTTCCGTTTTTTTTAACACAGCAGAAGTAACTTCAAACTTCAACTCACTGCGAGTGCGTCTGTAAAAAACAAAACAAGCGCGACCCGCAGCTTTACACACAGTGACGAACACAATCACAGCCATAGCTCGTTGTCTGTTCTAGTGTTTCTGTGTGTGTGTGTTCCTTTTTAGGGTATTGACACACACACTCTCTCTCTCCCCCCCCCTTTTGTTTCATATCAACAAGTGCAACAAATGCAAGTCTGTGTAAAAAAATCAAGAATGCTTTCTTTAAACAAAACTAAATTTTACAGCTCTCTTTGTGAATAACACGAATGCTTCCGACGAATTATACAGTAGCGTGAAGAACTGATAATAAAATGATCTAATATGCATAAGCTTCTTTTTCTAGTGTGACAACACATTGAACATAACAAATTAAATTTTTGGGATTACAAATTATCACATTACGTGTCGGTGTAGGCCTATTCGTTTTCACATTCGAGCGACGAAAGAAGAAAGTGTGGTTATAGTTATAAAAACCGAATACCAGATTTCAATGAATTCAAGTTACATGGCTCCCTACATATCGAAAAAATGATTTTTCGATTTCTGTCCATCTATTCGTCTCTCGGTTCGTCACGCTTTTACACGCACTCAAATAGAGGCCATACTGTTCAACGTATCTGGACCGAATTCTAGACATAACGTTTTAATAACATACTATCTTTCGAATTTTATGTCCTTCGACATCTAAAAGTAAGGGTAATTTACTGAAGGATTAAAATTTAAAACAATTCAATTTTCTCAAGTAAAAAAAGCTGTGACGATTTTATTTACTTTTTATAAATATATATTTTATTAACGAATCTCCACCGCATATGAATAATTTTTCTGAAAAAATATATATGATGTAATTTACTGTATGGTATGCGTTCTTTTTGCAGAATTTTCTCAACCACATTTCATAAATAAACATATCATTAATAACCTAACAAACAACTCGTTCCAAGGAGTAGCTTAATCTTAGGGTGAGCTTTACCCCGATAGTTTTCCCATTAACGCCTCAGGCAATTTTGTTCATATTTCGTAAAGAAATGTTTCATTAATAAACTAACATACAGCATAAATCGTTTATTCCGATAACATACAGAAGAAGTGGTTTTCTCAAGGGTTTAATTTTTTTGGACAATTTTCTCAGTAATAACTGAGACAAATTTGTTCTAATTTCAGTAAAAATATTTTCTGTAATAATCTTACAATATGGTATAACTCGCTTGTTCCGAAAAGAAAAATCCAAAAGAGATACTTTGACAGTGAATTTTTTCCCGACGATTTGCTTAAAAATTACTCGATATACTGTCAAAATTACAGATAGAAGAGTTTACCTTTGTGGGTAAGCTTTTCCCGATGACCTTCCTAAAAAACACTCAGGAGATGTTTGTTGTTCATATTTTATAAATACATGTGACATAAATAACCTAGCTATATGGTATAATTCCCTCATCCGGAAAAACTAGAAATGGTATATTACTTTTGACAGTAAGTTTTACCCTGCGATTTTCTCAAGAACGACTCAGGCGATTGTGTTCGTATTTCATAAATAAATGTTTTACGAAAACACTAACAATATAGCATAGCTCGTTTGTCCTGAAAAGATCCACAAGGGATCATTTATTCTTGGGGGTGACTTTTTTCATGATTTTCTCAGAAATTACTCAGTCGCTTTTGCTTATAGTTCACATACAATTATATCCTTAATAATTCTAATATATGGATCAAGTTATTTCTAACGAAAATATGACCAATGGGTACTTTACTTTTGGGCCTCAAGTTTCTTCTAGCAAAGTTTTCCAAAACATTATTTTATTCGCAATTTCCCAAATAAATGTTTCAATAATAGTTACAGCCTAACATAAGTCAGTGTAAAAAATTCGAGTGCGTTTGCTCTGTATCCTTTCTTAAATATATTTTTAAATGTTACACCTAATCACAATTTTCCTAACAAAATCGAAACTTCTATTTAAATGTGCCTTGTTGTTGCCAAATGGTTCAAGTCCATTGGTTCTGGATTTGATTCCCTGTGAGAGCTAGTGTATTTTTATCCAACGTTAAGGTATAGGTAATAAGTAGGTGCAAAGAGAAAAGTGTTGAAACAAGCCTAACCAACCTAATAAATAATAAAAAGAAATAATACAATATTACGAAATTATAGAAGAAACGATGTTAATATTAGATATTTGCGTGTGAGATTGTCCAACCGATGACTGTCAACTCCAAAGGTAAGAAAGTGAAACATCCAATACCAGGTTAATCAGTGGTCTCTAGGTAAAGCTATCCTACTAGGAAGTGATTGAGATACCAAAAAATGTTGTAATCGCTGGGAGACATGTTAGGAGAATACATTGGGTGAGAGACTTTAATTCATGAATAGTCTGCACCTTCGTTGGTGTATTGAAGTGCGTAGGTGGTGTGTGTTTAGCACATCGGGTTCCTTTGTTGTTAGTCCCAGCTTTCTAGACCGGATGCAGTTATTCCCGGTAGAAAATACAAAACAAAATATACATTTCTATTACTATTAAAGTAAATAATTACACTCATTCCCTCAATGTGATACTTGTTTGTTTAATTGTATACAGAGAGCTGATCCGTGGAAGAATCGTTCATAATAATAAATAAAATAAACTCGACAAATATTCTTGTAAATAATAGGTAAAAGTTTGCGTCGCACTGTTCATTTTGCTGGGCACGCCAGTGTGCCACGTTATCCGGTTGTGGCACACTGGAATATAGGGTATGGCTTTCTAATTTTTCCCAACTATTTTAACTGCTTCAATTGAAATGAATTTATAATAATAAGAGAGTGAATTTAGTCTTCTTACCCTTCGATTTAGAAATAAGGTCCGCTAGAATTGTATATATAAAAAATAATAATACTCAGAATTTTATAGAGTAGTTTCTTTTATTCGAAATGACATACTTCCTGCAACTGTTTGGGTTGGAATTATTTGAAATCAAATTTTTAAGTTTTACGACCCACGGTTATACCGGCTAGGCTAAAGGACACGGTGATGATGAGAAATGAATGCAATGGTGGAATGAAAAAAGTGGGAGAAAACGGGAGAACCCCAAGAAAACCCATGCACATGGTGTTGCTCCACCACAAAATTCACTTTGTGCGTGCTGGGGTCGAACCAAGGATCCCATGCACCAAAGGTGAACGCTTTATCACTGAGCCACCGCGGCCCCTCTGAAATTATTTATAGGAGAGAGTGAGTACTTTTATGAAAACTTGATATCGAACACATGTGTTTAAAAATACCAGCTTTTTGTGAAATATTGCTTAATATTCAGGAAAACCTAAGTCAATAAAATAATAATAATAATAATAATAATAATAATAATAATAATAATAATAATAATAATAATAATAATAATAATAATAATAACAACTATTATTATTATTATTATTATTATTATTATTATTATTATTATTATTATTATTATTATTATTATTATTATTATTATTATTATTATTATCTTAAATTAAAAACTCTCTTTACCTAGTGCATTGGCACAATTCCACCAATTAAAAAGAATGTGTTTACTTATCATATAAGTGTAGAAGGACTTAATCCCTGTTGCTTTCAATATAAAAAGAAAGTGTCCAACTGTTAAATGATATGCTACATAAAATGCCCTATGCAGAATAATGTAGTATAGAGTCATCATTCCAGGTTGTCTAAAGAACACTTTCGTTTTAGCAAGAAAGGAAGAAAATAGAAAATACTGAGTTTTAACCTAGTAGAAAGTTTGCAGATTTAAGGGAAAATGCACAGAGTTGTTGGATATAAAATGTAGTTCGGATTAATGGAGTAAGACACCGTAAATATTTTATTGTTTGAAATATACTGGGAGTGACCAAGCCATTACATATGGAAATATCGAAAGAGATACGTTAATGGTGTTAGTTGCAAACTTTTTTAGAAATGAAAAAATTAAGGAAATCTCTAAAACTCTGATATCACAGATCCAAATTGACTGACTGTTAAGTAAAACTGCTAAATCTGAGTAAAGCAAAAAAAAAAAAAAAAGTATTAATGACCTGTGTTAGTTTCAGACATATCATTCTCATATCAAAACTACGATAGAAGTAAATTATGAATAAAGGTGAATTCACAGTTCTGGAATGCCAACAAATGATTTTGCTAGATGTAACTTTTCAGAAAACTTTTTTATAACGCTTTAGATTTATTATTATTTTTTTTTTTTGTTTGTTTGTTTATTAGCTTCCCCATGCCGTAAACGTCGCCAACTCCTAGTGGCTCACTTGCCGGTAAATGGCGATCGTCGATATAGCGACGCGTCGAAGGATTGCCGCTAGCGTGCCACTAGTGGCAGGGATTCGTCGAGTCGAAGCAGATATCTAGAATCGGGGGTATTGAAGTTACCACAACGTAAGAACGAGGACTTCATTTTGGTCCGCGCTCGTTTAATTTGTCACGGAGAATCGTAAAGGGACCAACATGAACTATCGCCAGTCATGTGCATGCGGTTACTATTATATATTATTTTTCCCTGACGAATTGTTATTATAAGGACAATATTTGAGCTCCGGGGGTCAAGAGTAACTCCTGCCTTTACATCATGAAGTGAAAACTCTTGAGGTGGGTGCGTATAATTGTATGGATTTAGTTGGCAACTGTCGCCGATCACTAGCTAGTGAATATGGGAGAACTATGGAAAAAGTAAATAGACGCTTGCCATTTTGTTATAAAATTACATGACGAGTGCATTTGATTTGATTCCGAACAGTTTTCTTCAAATATACACGGTTAAAGAAGCACTCTGATTAGAAATATTAAAAAGACTTCAACGATTTATCACTCTACAAGCTGTGTCTTCATAATCGCCTCCGTGACGAATTCGGAAGAACACGCAATTAGTAACCCTAAGGTTGATGGTTCACGCCCAGCTCAGGGCACTTTCGTTTTATTTTTTAAAAAATGTTTTTAGACTCATCTTGATGCAAAGAAATTACGCATATAGGCGATTTAACGTATTTTAGGGGAATAATTTTGTGGTTCGTTGGCGTTCCGTCGCTTCTCTGCCGGTGGTGGTATAATTTTCAAAACGGAAGTGGGACCAATATTTGGCTGCGGGACCGCCAATTTTTGGGGACATGTCACTAGTTGCCTATCGGTGGTCCACCGACGCTTACGGCATGGGATTGTCCCCTCACGAGTGAGGCAGATTGTAATCGACCAAGAGTGTTTTGGAAAAATGGGAAACATCTTCCGACTTCGACTTCTGAATAATCCGTTTAGGATCAAGTCGAATCAAGGCTGCGCCACGGGAAGGTAGAACAAGTGAGGCAATCGTTCCAAGCACTACGCTCGACAGCTTCCGTCTCATTCACGACTTAGACTCTTCAGGAAAAGTAACAAGTTTATTACTTGTAATTTATTCTTTGAGTCAAAGTATTTTGCAATAAACCATCGTTTTGTAAGATATTTTTACGATTGTATACTATTAATTTCGAAAATTGTACTCATAATATAATTTCCCATCATGGATTTGAAAAAATCAAAGTTGGAACAAAGAAAGATCTCCGATCCACATGTCTCTTCATGTTTGATATGGAAGTCTCATCTTCATTATTGACCCTTAATTTATTTTAGTCCTAGGCAACGCGAATCGACGGGATGGCTCTAAGTGAAAACATTCATTTAGATGGTTAAGTAATCAGGAAATTCCTGCTGTTATTTCACGAAACACAACAGATCTTGAGGGAAAAAGAAAAAAACAATTTTGCTTACCAGGGGGAGGGAGTAAATCATCTGCTTACGTTTGCTTAACTAAGAAGAAGGCAAGGGCGCCGATCCTGGGGGGCCGGGCCCGCTCAAAACTCATGTAGGCCTCCTTTGTATTTATGAATATACAATATTTGGCATTATTTGAGTGTAATTTGTCTTAAAATCCTCATATATATATCTTCTGCATTTGAATGCCCCCCCCCCCCAAATTTACAGAGAAATTGGCGTCCTTGGAAGATCTAGTGAAATGAATAAAAATGTGATAACGTAATACTTGAACAACTCTATCTAATGGAGGAAAGTAAATTAGTATTCAACACTTCTTTCAGTTTTAAGCATTTCAAAGATTCTCGTAATTTAGTAGCGTCCCGGATTTGCATTTTTGAAGTACGGGAACTTTATCTATACCTTAACGTGGGAATCGGTTTCGGACCATGCATTTAAGCCGCTTTGCCATAAGAGGCACGAGGAGTTTTTCTTTCGATTTCCTTAGGAATATTGCGAATGGTATAACTTTTAAAACTATGTTTAAAAAAGAATACACATCGACATAATATGATAATAATCTGATACTGTTAGGGCAGAATCTGCTATAGTTTTGGTGCACATGCCTTCTTTTAGAGAAGATACATTTGTTGAAGCATTCTAGAAGTTCGTGGAACATAGCTTGATATAGAAGATGTTATCTTGAAATTAGTTTTATACTGATATGTTTCTTGTGACACTGATTAATAGTAAAATACATAGTAAAAAAGTAGAATGCTGTATTCAGTAGACGTTATATAATTAAATTCTAGCATTTCTGTAGTTCAACATTTGGCGCAGTCGCATACAAGAATTTACGTTCCTGGCAGACGGTAGGGAAAGGAAATGAAAAGTATATATGTGTCTTATTTCAATTAGGAAGAAGAAGTGATCGCTTGAGGCATGGTGGAGAGTCCTGTATTGCCTGGCGTGATGGATAGAGTCCTGTATCGCTTGAGGCATGGTGGAGAGTCCTGTATTGCCTGGCGTGGTGGATGGAGTCCTGTATCGCTTGAGGCATGGTGGAGAGTCCTGTATTGCCTGGCGTGGTAAATAGAGTCCTGTATCGCTTGAGGCATGGTGGAGAGTCCTGTATTGCCTGGCGTGGTGGATAGAGTCCTGTATCGCTTGAGGCATGGTGGAGAGTCCTGCATTGCCTGACGTGGTGGATAGAGTCCTGTATCGCTTGAGGCATGGTGGAGAGTCCTGTATTGCCTGGCGTGGTGGATAGAGTCCTGTATCGCTTGAGGCAAGGTGAAGAGTCCTGTATTGCCTGGCGTGGTGGATAGAGTCCTGTATCGCTTGAGGATGAGGATGAAGTTTCTTAACATTGTTCATGGGGATTTAGGCGTCCTTTTACTGACTTGTTGTTAGGTTAGATTACGTATGAATATATTATTACCGGTTAGGTTAGGTTAGGTTTGCGATTGAAAATTTGATTTTGAAAATTTATTTGGTAACTTTTTAATTGAATTGGATGAGCTGTTGATAGAAACTGCTTTTAAAACAGAATCTAGTTTTGAAAGTATGTTTTATATACTGTGGGTTTGGAATTTTTTTATTAATATAAACGGGTGTTCTATGAAGATACATTTGATATGTTTATATGCAAAAATCGCTTATTAACAAGTTATTATCTATGCATATAAAATCATATTTGTACTTAGTAATTTATTCTATATTGGTATACATTTCTGGAAGAGATCTACTAATACGAAATTATATACTTATTTTGGGGATATGATTAAACATTTCTTAGAGGGGAGGAGGATGTTAGGGCAGAATCTGCTATAGTTTTGGTGCACATGCCTTCTTTTAGAGAAGAAGAGAAAGACGTAGAATGTTGAAGCATTCTAGAAGTTTGTGGAACATAGCTTGATATAGAAGATGTTATCTTGAAATTAGTTTTATACTGATATGTTTCTTGTGACACTGATTAATAGTAAAATACATAGTAAAAAAGTAGAATGCTGTATTCAGTAGACGTTATATAATTAAATTCTAGCATTTCTGTAGTTCAACAGATACCTAGGAAATATATTGAATTGTTTTTAATTTGTTCTCACGCTTCCAAAACAGTACTTATGTTTTTTTATTCCAGCCTTTTAATATAAGCATTTCAGACTATTGTCTGTTCTAGGACGATACAATTCTAGTTCATGTATATGCTAGCTTTGGAAATACAGTAGAGTTTCGCTTATTCGACATAAACAGGCAGGCAGAACGCTGGATAATATGGATGTGTTAAGAAAAGACCAATTAAAAGTAAAACTTATGATATAATTTTACATATTACGCATCTAATAATAATGTTTTATAACAAATAACTGCACTGCACTGAATCAGGGACGTATCCAGCGTGAGGACCTGAGAGCTGTCTCTCTCCGAAACTCAAGCACTTTTTAATAAACTTGCCTTTACCCTTTTGAGGTTCTTTTATATCAGTTTACTAGTAGTCAGTGTCCAAACTTTGGGCAATGTGCTGTTGTCTTGTTATAATTCTAAGAACATACCATAATGCCATTATACCAGGTGCAGTGGCGTATTTAGGGGGGTGGCTTCCGGGCTTAAGCCCCCCACGAAATCTTACTTAGTATAGTAAAGTAAATGAAATATCTTGCAGAATTTTCACATTTCCAGGCAAAGCCGCCCCCCCGAAAGTTAGCAAAGCCCCTCCCGAAACAAAATCGTAAATACACCAATGACCAGGTGGAATTAAAGTACAGTTTTAAATAGGATTAACATTTCGTTTCCGTTCTGTTTTTAACTTTAATATATTAGAACGATACACTCCATGTCTTCTTGCTATTTTTGTTATGTGATATACGTAGCAGACAGTTTTCTTTAGTTACATTTCTCTCGAAAATATGTTTCATTTTGTTTGTGCTATAATGCAGTTTCCAAAATAAACCGGTTTATAAATGAAAAGTAGGAAAAAGTTTGAGAGAGGTACAGAACTGTTGCATTATTATTACTATTATTATTATTATTATTATTATTATTATTATTATTATTATTATTATTATTATTATTATTATTATTATTATTATTATTGATATTTAAAAACATTAGAATTACGTGCTTACGAGGATTCGTGTTGGGCCCCCTCGGAATAGAAAACCTGGATACGTGTCTGCACTGAATGATAGACGTATGAGGCAAGGTGTAGACGGGCGCGCTAGGCGATAGGCTCCAGAGCATGAAAAATAGATTAGGACCACAACTTGCAGATCTTCTTGCCGATTGGTGCTATTTGCAATGATATATCGGATCATATGGTATGTGGAACAAAGGATAGGTCGGGTAAGCGAGACTATGGTGTATTGGTGTTTCACGCACCTAAATCTGTAAAATGTTTGTATAAACAATTATCTTCCACTCCCTAGCTAAATTTGTGGGTATGATCACACACCTTGCCTCATAAAGTATAGTCTTATAAAGAAAAAAGCAAACTTCATTTTTTTTTAAATAATGGCAAACTAGTCCACTTCATCACGATAAATCACGTTTGGTACTAAGATGTCTTTTTCTGTCCGTATATATCCTTCACACTTCGTTGGAGACAAAATTGTTTTTTCCCCAAGAAAACAGGATGAGAGAAACTATACAACAGCATGAACAGAAAACAATAGCTATTAACAATAGTTCTCTAATCCTGGATAAATACGTCATTACAGCAAAATATCAGTAAGTTGTCCTTATTATGTTGCTTCGGTTCTTATTAACATGAAAATTATGTTTTGTAAAAAAAAAAACAAAAAAAGAAAAGAAAGAAAAGAAAAGTAAAGAAAATAAAAGAAAAAGAAATGGGATGGGATGGGATGGGATTCGATGTGGTGTCAAAATAATAGAATAACTACGACTCCGCCACTCTACCCACCACTCTACCCACCGAACCACGGAGGCTACATGGTTTTAGCTCCTCTTTTTAAAGAAATAATCTTCATAACCATTGTCCGTATCGCTTCGAACCTTAAGATAAGAGTTTTTCTGTTTAATTCTATATTTTCGTACGACATCTTAGTTACAGAAGCTAATTTATATTTGGCAGGCAATCTACACACTAGGTTTTAACTAATAAATGCAACATTTTAGTCCACTATTCAGTTCCTTGATCCAACTCCTAGACTCCCCTACTGAATTCCCTCCGCAATTGTGATCTGCTACTGAAAAAATCCCTAGAAATCATCGTTGCCAGTATACACAAAACCGAGCATAATTTTGATTTTTGCTTATATTTTTATTATTTTATTATATTTTTGGAAATATCTCCTTAGATGGATTGCTTTCTATTATCTCCACATACTAATAACTGAATTTTACCCATAAACGTAAGGAAAATGGAATAAATGCGAAAAATCTTGAGTTACAGTATACGCGCAATTTTTTTTGCGCATGGGAGTACATACGCTGCAGACACGTTACAGCAAATAAGATTAACATCAGGCGAAGAAATAGTTTTTAAATAATATTTTCTACTTTTTGCCGATATTCCCGAAAGATTTTTTAAAGGGGTTCAAAATTTCCGGAAATTTTACACAGCACAAATAAGATACGTATCTCCATAAAATATATATTTGATTTTAAGGCTGTTGCTACCTCTTTGTCAAGTCGAGTTTTCCCCTATCTAATAACATTGGAACTTTTTTCGAATTTTTCTCAGTAAGCAATGAACAAATCCCTACAAAAATTTGCATGGAGTCAGGTCAATAATAAAGGATTCCTTATATGAGCTTATAATTTTACTAAAAGCCTCCAATTAAGTTATTGATTCCCCCTTTTTTATCATGTGAAGATTTGCAACAGTGCGATCTCTCTTTCTTCCTGTTTGTGATAGCAGCGTGCGAGAAATTCGGGCTAGCCATTTAAAACAGGTTTTAAAACTCTGTCCATAACGCATCTGCGGAATGAATGTTTCTACCCCTGTCGCCTTTTTGAGGACAGATTTATGGCACTCAGAAGAGTGGGCGCTCTTTATTTTCTTTGCTGAACCTATTGCTTTTAGTATATTCGTCCAGTCTTATTGGAAGTTTTTGTGGTTACTTTCAAACCTAACAAGGTACCTCTTGCATCTCGTGTATTTCACACAGGAGATTTAGTGATTGGTTATACAAATATAAATTAACAGACGGCTGTGATACCAGATCAATCTCCTGTGTGAAATAATAATAATAATAATAATAATAATAATAATAATAATAATAATAATAATAATAATAATAATAATAAACTTTATTTTACGTGCTGAGAACACCTAAAATACAGCAAAAATACAGCACTTTGTCTTATTCTACATTATTTTAGCAATGAATATATAGTACTAGTGATAAAATTATGTTTACATCTATATCATAAATTATTAATAATAAAAACATTGACAGCGTAGTGTACGTCAATTATTAAAACAAAGAAGTGTCAAAAATTAAAAGTAAAAATAATAAAAATAAAAATAAAAACTACTAAGTTATATTTAAAATTCTAAAATAAAGTCATATTTTAAGATATGCATTCATTATAGCTTTCTAAAATCCTACAGATTAAAATGTTTTCTATTATGCGGTTGCAATAAAATTTTTGCCCTTGTACCATATGTTGGAACTTTAAAATCAACATTTTTAAAAATATAGTCTGAGGTATATTGGTTGTCAAGTAACTTTCCTACAAATACAGATTCAATCAATTTTCTCCTGTCAGCCAGTCGTTCCAAATTAAAATACGTTATCCAATATTCATACGTGCTAGAATAATAGTCAAGTCCTAACTTAAAACAAAGTATTCTAATAAAACAATTTTGCACCATCTCGAGTTTGTTTACGAGAGTTTTTGTTAGGCTGTTCCAAGTCACTGATGCATATTCTAGTTTCGACCTTACCAGTAATTTATATAAGAGTACATATGTATTTGATTGACAGAAAGCAGGCCTTTGATTAAACAGGTAACCGATTATTTTTCTTGCTTCATTACACACATTTTGTATATGATCACCAAAGCGTAGTGACCTGTCAAATGTTACACCTAAATCCTTTATTGTGTCAACTTTCTGTATTACAGTACCTTGTATTTCGTATTGACTTACATAGTATATTGTATATTGTATTATTAGACTTACATATTATTATTATTATTATTATTATTATTATTATTATTATTATTATTATTATTATTATTATTATTATTATTATTATTATTATTATTATTATTATTATTATAGGGAATCCGTGGAACAAGAGCCTGTAAGGAGCAGGGAATCTTGGTGCGGCTTTAACACTAGTAACCTAGTTAAAATGTGAGGTCACCTCATCGGTTCTCCCTTGCCGGTAATGCTCGTTTCCCTGCCGCCTTTAGCGTGGGAGATCCTTATTCGATTCCCGGCGGGAGCTCATGTGGTTCGGAATCCACGTTAATCAGCAGTCTCGTTTCATATAGTTTTCTCGTCTCGCTGCTGAAAGGGACGTTAAAATCTATTCATTGTTTCCGTGCCGACACCAGCTGGGTTTTCACATTGAATGCACTAGCGCTCTTTCACTTTTGTAACCTCACGGAAACAGGTAAACCAGTTAAGGTAGCATTTTGGACTAATAATTATAATTATAATACGTATCGCTTTAACAACTTTGAATACTATTATAGAATTTTTATGCTAAATAGTAATCATTTTTTTTACCACATGCGAAGAAAATTTAGAAATAAACCTTCTTTGTTACACAAATTTGTTCTTAGCGTGAATGCTGTCGAATTCTATTCCTAGTGATGACAAATTTTTCGGTATTGATTCAGTATCGCGAATCAATTGGGAAATTGAGGAACTGACCACACATTACCCTTATTACAGAGCGCATTTGTAGGAGAAAGTGAACTGTAGTATCAGGGATTCTTTTATTACACAAGAAAGACATCTATACATAATGAAATAGGCTCCACTAGACAATGTAGATACAAATATCATTTTCTATTATTATAACTTTTCGAAATATGAATAGGGATTTATTTCTTGGTTACAGGATATAGTGTAACCTGATAATAATAACCTTGAAACTTACGCATTCTACACATGGAATATTTATTTCCAAACGGTGTAAGTGAAATTTCATATATGGCTACAACACATACAGTATTATACAAATAGTACAACATATATTATTAACAGAATAATTTTAATTTTATACATTATCCTTTGATGCTTCATTTTAAAATACAGGCCTTACTTTTTATTGAAATACACCCGTTTGTCAATGTCATACTTATTCAACTAAAACATTTTCGCATGAGTATAAAAATATGTGATGGAATACTGTTTCATCAAGCTACCACATTAATGAAATTCGAGTCGAGACAAAAAAATATACAAGTTAAAATATACACACACATCAGCGAGAACATTATGACTATCTACCTAATTGTCAGTATGCCCACCTTTGGCACGGATAACAACGGCGACACGTCTTGGTATGGACGCAATGATCCTTGGTAGATCGCTGGAGAGAGTTGGTACCACATATGCACACAGGTCACCTGATTCCCGTAAATTCCGGGGAAGGGGCGATGCGCTCTGACGTCACGTTCAATCACATCCCAGATGTGTTCGATTGGGTTCAGATCCGGCGAGTTGGGCGGCTAGCACATCACTTGGAACTCGCCCCTGTGATCTTCGAACCACTCTATCCCACTCCCGGCCTTGTGGCATGGTGCATTATCTTGTCGAAAAATGCCACTACCGTTGGAAACATGGTCGTCATGAAGGGGTGTACGTAGTCTGCAAACAGTGTGACGCCTGGGCCGTTGTGGTGGCTTGCTCGAGCTCCACTAGACACATGGATGCTCTCAGAAATTGGTTTCAAAACTGTTTCTGAGTGAATACTTTCTTCCAAATAATATTACAAATTATAGGAAGATTTTCGAGACATTAGAGTCGAGTCGAGATTTTTACGAGCAGTCTCGACTTGACTAGTGTCTCGAATCGAAAATTCGAGTCGAGAAATAAGTTTGTCTCGACTCGTCTCGAATTTTACAAAGTGTGTCTCGACTCGAATTCGAGTCGAGATTCGAGACATGTCTCGACTCGTGCTCATCCCTAGCTAGTGCCGTTTATAGCTTGTTTCGAGTGTTATTTATGAATACGGTTAGGGTTAACTTTCTGCTTAACTACAAGGAAGCCCGTTGGGGATGATTTGAACGTGGCAAGTATATAGCATGCTATTACCCAGAAATCACATCTATGGCATCCTTTTTTCAAAGTTTCATTTCTTCCACGTATAATGCTACATGCAAATAAGATCTCTGGTTTAAGGAAAATTCGAAACAACATCTAAGTAGCAAAGTACGTAAAGCAGCGATCCCTACTGTGAAACATTTAAACTTTTGATAGATAACCAACAAGGAGCTATGCTGTTAATTTTTTTATTTCGTTTTGCAATATGAACTGGCCCTTATTTGTTATAAATTTCCTGAGTTTTCCAGACGGAATTGTCTTCCAATAAGAAAATAATAGGTTATCTAAAGCTCAATAAATCCATTTCAACTGGAATACAAAATTATTTGCAATGTCGTATAATATTGGTAACGTTATATTCAAAAATCACTTACAGTTGACATAGAAACCAAGGAACACTACCAGCGTCTCTCGTGATTTTGGGAGAATTAGTTTTAATGAGCAGCTATTCTCTCTTTCTACCTTTGATTTATTGACCTTTGAAAACAACAGTAATAGATGTTCTTCTCGTACAAGGTTTTTAAGAGATGAAGAAAATATTATACCGTGTGCCCAATATAAACGTAAATAGGAGCCCAAAGGTAAGGAACACCCGAAAATGAGACTGCTTCAATGCGGCCGAATCCCAAGATAGATAGATAATCAATTTACACGGTAGCATGTAATGCATGTCTTGATCAATGAGAAAATGAAACTTCTACAAAACTAAGGTCAAGTTTGGCAAATGGCCAATTTTAGGGTTACCATATTCTGAAATGTCAAAATGTGAGCATACTTCTACCCCTACTTGTACTCCCCTCCTTACCTGGGTAATATGCGGAAAGCTTATACTAAACACAATAGTAAGAAGTAGAGTCCCGGTGTGACTAGATTTAGCCATGTTCAAGACAACGAAACAATTTGGTCAGGAAATGTATGTGGATGGAAATTTTAACTCTCAAATTGCAGACATGTCTGTAAAAATGCTAATGTATTGTAACCATACCCAACGTACTTTGAGATGTCGGCAAATTAACAGTTTTATTTCTGTAATATGAAATCTGTGGTAGTTTCCATTAAGTTTCTTGGAGTTTAATTAGTATAAAAGTGCGGAACAATTTATTTATTTATCCATTTATTTTTTGCTTTTAAAATAGTATACGAAGTTGTGACTATAACTGCAAAGGCAGTTATTTATACATATACAGTAATTTATATTATGCATGAAATATGATAATAATGCATTTGAAATTTGTTTCAGGTGGAAAGAAAAGACAAAGAACAATTACCGGATACAGATATAGTGATTATACATAAAAATCTGCTCCTAGAAACGCTTTAGTAAATAACGTTGTTCAATATAGATTTTCTAATGGAGTTATGAATAACAATTTTTGGACAATTTTAGAGTGCTAAACACGAAAATAGCACTGAAAAAGCGAGATTAGTTTTTGTTTTGAACTGTCGCGGAGAAAAGGGTGAATCTAAAAAATTACACTATTCTCCAAACTTTAGTAGGTATTGTGTAACGGAGATATAAGCAGACATTATTGGATAAGGGTGCTGAAGACGAAAATGGCAAAGGTGTTTCTTGTTTTGATGTTACAGAGAAAAGGGAGGAAATGGAAATAATGGAAGGTTTATGTATTTTTCCGACTTTCATGTGGGAACTTCACAAATTCTGTATATTTTTCAAAGCCACGCATATTATGGCCTTTGTATTATTTTTATATGTTTTGTATGCCACTTTATTCAAAAAAGTTATAATAATAATAATAATAAAGTGATATTCGCTTTCGTATACACTAAAAGTATCTTTATTCAATAGAGACAGTTCGCTTCTAATTGCTTACAACTGTCTATCCATGAACGGGGGAAAAGCTAATGTAAAAGAAGAATGGATTTGTTCTCATTGTTTTTATTTCTTTTTTTCTGCTTTCAGCAAAGAAAACGCATTCCAACGCCTCCTCATTGAAATGCCATAAATATGTCATTCTTGAAAAGGGTCCCCTCGCAGCTGTGGACAATGTTCAACCTCAAAGTAACCCTCCGCAACCTGCTAGAAGAGAGAACCGAGTGTCGTCAATGCGTTGTTGCGAATCTTCGCATGATAAAAAAGGGGGGAATGAATAACTTAATTGGAAGCTTTTAGTAAAATTATAAGCTCATATAAGGAATCCTTTATTATTGACCTGACTCCATGCAAATTTTTGTAGGGATTTGTTCATTGGTTACTGAGAAAAATTCGAAAAAAGTTCCAATGTTATTGGATAGGAGAAAACTCGACTTGACAAAGAGGTAGCAACAGCCTTAACATACCGGTATTAAGTAAAATGATTCTGTTCCCGTTATTTTAACACTTCCGTGCCATAAAGCGGGAACTTCATAAGATTACTTTAGATAATTTAAACATATCTATCTTAATTAACTTCATTTTAGTAATCATAACTCCATTCGATCACGGTGCTAACATTAAAGGAGTGGTTCACATATATTTCTTCACAAAATATTTCCCTATTGTAATAGAAGAAACATAACACTCAACGATCTTAACTGTAAACTAGTAAATATAAAATATTTTTCATTTTGAAAGCATCATGTAGTAAAATATTCGAAAATTTCAATTTTCCCCAAATTTTCCGGTTTTTTCCAAGCTCGGGAAAAATACGGTAAGAAACTGTTTTTTTTTTAAATTCCGTTTGTTTTCTTTCTTTTTTTTTCAGGCCTTCACAATACTAGTCCAAACATTTGTGTGACCGCTTGGGATAGTTACGTGTTCTATTAAGTACAACATGTTTTCCGGGTGTGCTTTGGATGCTACCTTTTTCTTGTGTACCAACTCTGGGTCAGATACGTGCATTCCTAATTTGTGTTCTTGGAGACCTGGGTTCGATTCCCGGCGGGAGCTCTTGTGGTTCGGATTCCACGTTAATCAGTAGGTCCACGTCTCATAGCCTCACTGCTGAAAAGGGACGTTAAATCAGAATCAACAACTAATTTGTGTTCTTAAATACGTTTGCGCCAACGTAGTTCTATAGCCCTCATGTATTTTGATTTTTTATCTAATGAAATTTTAACTCTCTGTAAGATGCCTTATGACTACTCTCTATCTTCATTTGATTATAAATTTAAAATATTCATTTTCCTTTTTCTGAACCCGCAATAGGTGTAATCTACCTTTTTATTTTTCATTTCGTTAGTGTTCTTGAACTTGTCTCTCAGTATTACAATTTCTTTGTCATTCTGAATTACTTCTTTTTTTTCTTATTGCTCAAAGTACACAGTTTATTCTGTCATACAACTCAGCGTATCTTTTCCATCAGGGTTGAAGAAATTAAAAAAAAAGAAAAAGAACGTTTTTATGTTTAAAACATTTTTTTGTTTAAAACGTTTTTAACGTTTAAAACAAAGTACTTTCTTTTAAACAAAAAAAATATTTAAAATGTTTATTTTGTTTAAAACAATAATCTAAATAGGTATATATATTACATTTTTACACTGTTAGGTATTGCTTGCCATCTATATTCAACCGCTAGATCAAATTTCGGGAACTTCCCTAATCTCGATCCGCTCAAATGTTCAATTCCGGAGAAAGAAATAGGGGTTTTCCCGATCTCCGTTCACAGAATATGTAGCTTAGTTTCTTTGTGTTACATTCTACTGGTCGTCTGCATTCTTAATCTTTAAACGCCCATTGACGCAACTGCTGTGTCAGGGCTTTAAACCTCAATGGCTCAGTCTTAAACCTCAAATTAAAGCTGGAAGATGGTTTTCGTACCAATTTATTCCTGAAATATGCAGCTTTGCTGGTGTACATTTTATGTATGTGGGAGGAGGGTAAATATCGTGTTTTTTTTCTTTTGTTTGTTTGTTTGTTTTTTCAACAGTTTTTTGGGGGCCATTCCCCCTCTTGGAGGATAGATTCATGAAAATTGTTACGTGAAGCAATGAAGTAGGCCACTAAATGGTAATACCGTGTATTAGTACTTCTTGCTTATATGGGGGAGTAGGGAGGGGGCAAAGTTAGCCAATTTTTGAAGTTTAAATTTTTTGACGTAAATTACATTTATTTTTGCAACAAACATCAAAAGCTCAGTCCTTAATTAAGCTAGAAAGATGATTTGGTACCAAAGTATTTATGAGGGATAAAGCTTTCTGTCAGTTGCATTTTATGCATATAGGGGTACATGTACGGCAGAGAGAGAGAGGATGAAGTTTTTTTTTTAATTTTTCATTAAATTTTTTTCATCAGGTTTTGAGGGGTATTCCTCCCCTCTTTGTGGTACATCCATAAAAATTGGTATGTGAAGCAATGAAGTAGTCCCCTACATGATAGTAACCTGTATGTGTACTTGTTGTTTATAGAGGAAGAGGGGGTCAAATTTGGTTAATTTACATTTATTTTCGGGACGGTCCCATATAACACAAGATATATTTCACTGAAGTGGTCTAGAAGCATAATTCTTGTTCGTATACATGATGTGTGCAGCAAAAATGATTTGCATATGGACGTGGAACTATAGTGGGGGAGGGGAGAGAATGTCTAATTCAATGAATGTTTTTCTGTGCATATATTTTTAATATTTCCTACATAAAATCAATTCATTACGCAATGGCAGCAATGGCTACCATTTCTTATATTATTGTCACAAGTATGTAGCCTACACATTAGCATCATTTTGTCAGCGTAGAGTGACTGCAAGGGTTGTCAGGGCCCCGCAAAGTCAATATTTTCATATTTTTAATGATTTTTTTTGTCTGTTCTTTTTCTACGAATAAAGCGGGAATTTCACGAATGTCACCTCGCTGGAATTTGTGGTCTATAAGCTTTCCAATGGTGTATAACTCATGACTCTGTGATAATTAGGGGGGTCACGAGAGCCCCGAACGTGAGAGTCTACTATTTTGTTAAAATCCCTGGCGGGTGTCTAGAGTTAATTGTGTTGTTATGCCGTAGACACTAATCATTATTAGCTACCCATGTTGCAGATAGAGATGTATCTTGAAAACTGTTTAGTTAAAATGTCATTTGCTCCTTGTAGGCTAGTCACTGCTCTTTTCTATGAGTTGTGTTGTATTTGTCAGAGCATTTCTTCTAGCTTATGATGTGAGAACTGTTCATTATTATGGAAATGATAGTGATCAAAAAATACCCAAGTTTTGAATTTGTGAATTTGGATCTTAGAATAGTATGTTTAACCTCCGTTATTCTTGGAAATTAAGAAATGTTCAAATACTTCACTTGGATTTCTGTTGGTTTAGTTATACGCACACTGATGTGCAGAATTTCGTTCAGTAATTGCTGTTATAATAAGAATAGAACTCTGCTTGTAATTTACTCCATGCACAAATCCTGCGGAGGATGGGTTGTTTGTTAGAATATTAAATTAGCTTCTTCAATCTGATATTTTAGTTGTTTT
Source organism: Thermobia domestica (assembly GCF_964235325.1). NCBI lineage: Eukaryota > Metazoa > Arthropoda > Insecta > Zygentoma > Lepismatidae > Thermobia > Thermobia domestica. The sequence goes on along the minus strand of NC_137461.1, from coordinate 166,701,262 downwards.
AAACATGTCCAACCAGCATCGAAAAAAAACACGTTTAAAACAATTTGTTTAAAACAAACTGAATAAATCAACAGCCCTCGTTTTAAACATGTTTTAAACATATCAACCCTATTTTCCATCTCTCTCAAACTGCATTTAGCTCACTAAAGACTCGTTTCCATTTTTAATTTCTGTACTGGTGTAAATTTTCTCTTTCTACCTTTTTATTTACGGCATTTCCAGTGACTCCCTACTTTCTTGAGGATGAGTACCAGGGTTGATATGGGTATATAGAGAATCGGTAGTCTCTGTAGGTCAAGAATGCATTGGTTTCGATGTCGCAAAGTGAGATGTGTTCGAACAGGAGTCGAAAACAGATAAACAGTCCTGACAGTGTTCTTGTCATTTCTCGGGTCACCGTGCGCCACTGGAGAGGCTTCCGGTGAAAATCTTTGGGTCTATCCTCATCTCCTGACTGTGTATCTACTGTGTAATTCTATGCCGCACATTACCCATGGAACCGCAGAAATCCAGCAGGATCCTCACAAGAAATAAGGAGAACCAGCCCAGAAGCTAGGGATGCGCACGAGTCGAGACATGTCTCGAATTCGAGTCGAGACACACTTTGTAAAGTTCGAGACGAGTCGAGACAAACGTATTTCTCGACTCGAATTTTCGAGTCGAGACACGAGTTGAGTCGAGACAGCTCGTAAAAATCGCAACTCGACTCGAATGTCTCGAAAATCTTTCTATAATTTTTAATGCTATTTTGAAGAAAGTACTCATTCAGAAATACTCGGCACGAGAATTTCGGAAACTTCAGGACTTGTCACGTGTTCAAGGAGTGCTATGGTGAGTGTCTTCAACAAGTGGTGAAACCAAGGGGAAACGACGTCCAAACGTCGAGGTGTTGGGCGCCTCCCACCTCTTACATATGTCGGACGTTGTAGGCTGAGCAGACTGGTAAAACAGGACAGGCAGCGAACTGCGTCGGAACTAACATGAAAGTTTGGGCCAAGTATAAGTGTGTCTGAACTAGTGTTGTACAATTTCCGGAAATTTTAAACCAGTTGGTAAAAACCCGTTTTTTTTTCGGTTTCTTTCCGAAAAAAATTAGAAACAGTGAAAAAAATAAAAAAAAAAGATTTGTATTCGGTTAATTTTACTAGTAATCCTTTTATTTTTCAAATGCGTGAAAAATATAAGTTCAAAAATTTCAATATTGCGAATATTAAAATTGCACTCGAAAATAAAACTATTCCAATTATTATCTGTATTAAAATACTAGATTTACGCGTATATGTTTGTCCCCACAGAAAAGTTTATATGTTTGTCTCCAGTCCTTTCGACAATGAGATATTGAACCCACAAGTGCTAGAATTCATTGGTTGATTCCAAATTTTGTGTAAATTCTCCAGTTAAATGGATATTTAAAAAACATGGCCATTAGTTCTTTATTAAATTTTTAGGGGTACACTGGAAGTACTGAAATTTTTTATAAGTAAAGCTTCATACCCTACGAGTTATATATTCCAACATCACATAGTTGTATATAGGGGTTGTATATCTCTCAGGTGTTTGTTTCATGATAAGGGCCTAATGATAAGAAAACGAAGGATAACCATTTCTCCAGTCTAAGATGAATCTTCATTGCTTGGAGAGTTTTTTTTTAAAAATGAACTCCGTATATAACTGACATAACTAATTGTGTCTGTAATTTATTACTTACTACATAATGCATGAAAGAAGAAAGAAAACACTGGTCATATATGAATTAGAAATTCCAACCACAAGTCAGCTCAAATCTTGCAAACGGTGCGAGATATTGAAAAAAAAGAAAATAGTCGAAAAACTTTCCCCTTTATGATACCCCTTGACGATTTTTATGAAGGCGTTCTTCACTTGTATCTGTAAAGGGACATGTACAAATATGAGGAATGACAAGGATATTCGTGCTCATATGTGAATGATGCGCTGTGTAGAGAGCGCAGGTTCAGCTAGTTGAAAATTAATAATCTGCACTTATTTCAGTTATGTCCTTTATTTGTGGATGTGCATTAATTACAGGAGTTACAGTTACATGCATTAATTACAGTTACATACAAACCTACCAACATGAAGTGTTCTGTTGCAACAAAAGTCTCTTGAATAAAACTGAGTTCTCAATATGCTCTTTGGTCTGGTGAGATTTTGTTAATTTTAACCATATTACTTCTTAAAAGAAAGAGCAGTAGGCAAATTTCACTAATACTCATGCACTAAAACATATAATTACTATTATTTATTATATTAATATAACACTTATATAAACTTTATCTACAAAATCTTGTATGTAAACAAATACATGTTTTCTAGTGCGACAGATTACCTATTACAATCAAAATGAAAGTGACTATGTTTCTAACTTAATAACTCTTGAATCGTCACACCGACCTCGATAAAATTTTCAACATAGATGAGGTTCGGGATGGTTTTTATCATTCTACTTTGAAGGTGCAACTTGAGGAAGGGGAGAGGGGGAAATGACCGATATTAGTGTCGAATCCACAATTTTCGGGGTCGCTGAAATGAACAATGACACTTCCGATGTCATTTAAATCAAAACTCAGCCCCGTAACTTGGCGGAAGGGAGAGAAATATATATATATATATATATATATATATATATATATATATATATATATATATATATATATATATATATATATATGTGTGTGTGTGTGTGTGTGTGTGTGTGTCGATTTTTCTGTCGGTACGCAACGGTACGGCATACTGGCATCTTTTAATGGTAGCGGAATATTTCCTTTTCTGTTGTAAAAATGGGTTGACAAGAAACTTAAAAAATTACCAAATAGTAAATGTATAGGTTTATTGAAAATCAGAGTTTTTTGTTTGCTCGTTTGTTTTCGTTTCCTTTTTTCTTTCAGGAGAAAGAGCTGCGAATCTTTGTTCCTTCTTGAAGCCAGTTAATAATATTTAGGGTTCTTTCCCTCGCTGGTATGTGTTCCAGCTTCCCTTTATTCATTCCTTTTTCGCACAGTAATATAAACCATAAAGGCTCTGAACCGACCAGATTTTTTTTTCTGAAAAGACTGATGTCTCTCAACAATTTTGTCTCTCGCTAATTCAAAGGCCATTAGAGATGGAAAGTTGAGGGTTGAATTCCTGAGATAAAAAAAGCAATAAAGCAAAAGTGGACGGTGAGCAAAAGTCAGATTCTCTCTTTCTTTCACAAATAGGCATTCAGTAAATGGAAATATGCACTCAAGATGCAGCATTGAATTATCTATACAATCCGACTACGAGTCTTTTGTTTTGGCCACGGGTGCAGTCCAAACTACCTTTTCCTCCTACCAATTTTACAATTTAGGATTTAGCTTCTTACGGGATATGTAGCATACAGGAGGACCACACAGATTTTATCGAAACTATTGTGTTATTGTTTCTTTGTATGCTTTAGCAGAAACTTCTTTGGATATCGAAGCCCGCTCACTTTTGTTACTTGCGTACACGTTGCGAAAAGCAATTTAGTAAACCAAGCTTTCTGGCTAAAATCTTAGTTTTTTTTCGCATTTAGAAGCAACTTCAACTCGTCGCGCTTTCGAGTTTGTGCTCAATCACAGGTGGAAAAGATTGAAGTTCCGACCACAGCAGCTCAAGAGATTCTGTGAATCGGAACATTTTGCAAGCGGCTTCGGTTTCGGGAACACTAAAACGTCGTGGGATGAATTTTCAGCATTGAAGTATCTTTCGTTTAGTTGGTCGTGTGATTTGTTACGTGGTGTGGTCCTTTCCGAAATAAATAGGGTCGCGGTGTCTCAGTGGCGTCTCAGGTCTCACCTCCTGTGCTTGGGGTCCCTGGTTCGATCCCAGGTAGCGCCGTGTGGATTTTGTGGTATACAAACACCGCGCTCGTGGGTTTTCTCGGGATTCTCCCGTTTCCTACCACTTTCTTCATTCCACGATTTCATTCATTACTCATCATCACCGTCTTCTTTCGTACCCCCCCCCCCGAATATGTTCGAATTATGAAAATTTTAATTGAATCTTAAAAGTACGTATAAGTGTGTAGTGTGTAGAGGAACCTCGAGTAGTTATCTCCAGATATGACAAAAAATACTAAAATTGCCAAGGACCATGTGAGCACATTTCTTATCCTATGAACCCTGTTTTAAAATATTATGCTGTCTTTTCGTAATCTATGTTCCTGTCTGGAATAGGCTATAAAACGTAGATATTTAAACAGGGACGAAAACAGGGGGTGAAATTTGGAGGTCCGGACACCCCGAAATCCTGATTTTTGTGCAAATTTAGTCTAATTCTAGGGGCAAGTTTACAAATTTTAATATAATTTGTCCTCAAATTGAACTTGAACCCCCCCGAATACCTTTGACCTTTCCGAAATAAATAGGGTCGCGGTGTCTCAGTGGCGTCTCAGGTCTCACCTCCTGTGCTTGGGGTCCCAGGTTCGATCCCAGGTAGCGCCGTGTGGACTTTGTGGTATACAAACACCGCGCTCGTGGGTTTTCTCGGGATTCTCCCGTTTCCTCCCACTTTCTTCATTCCACGATTTCATTCATTACTCATCATCACCGTCTTCTTTAGCCTAACCAGCATAAATGTGGGACGTAAAACTCAAAGATTCCATTTCATTTTTCAACCGAAAAAATTGCTGCGTACGTTCTTATATTTCAATTATCTTTTATGAAAATGCTGTTCTACGAAAAGTGTAGGGTTTGAAGTCTGAACATTGGGAGCTAATTGTGCTATATATTGTGCTCCTTATTATTATTATTATTATTATTATTATTATTATTATTATTATTATTATTATTATTATTATTACCCTGAAAGTTATGCAACCAACTTTTTAACCATTGTGAATGTGAGGTCCAGCGTCCAGCGTCCAGCCTTTGTTATTAAAAACTCTCTCTCTGTGTCTCTCTCTCTCTCTCTCTCTCTCTCTATATATATATATATATATATATATATATATATATATATATATATATATATATATATATATATATATCATGACGTATTTAGAGGGGGCTTCCGGGCTTAAGCCCCCCGAAATCTTACTTACTATAGTAAAGTATATGAAATATCTTGCTGAATTTTCACATTTTCGTGCAAAGCCCCCCCCCGGGAAATTAGCAAAGCCCCCTCCGAAACAAAATCGTAAATACGCCACTATATATATATATATATATATATATATATAGAGAGAGAGAGAGAGAGAGAGAGAAAGGAAGATATACAGATGGTGATCAGAAAAATGGATACACCTGAACGAAATTGCAACTTACCAGATTAATATGGTGTAAGGCCACCTTTCGCCTTCAGAACAGCCTTGATGCGACGTGGCATGGAGGTATAGAGGTCGTGAATGGTAGCAAGTGGAACCTCCTCGTGCAGGGCATCGGCCAGTTCTGTGAGAGAGGATAGAGGTGGAAATCGTCGCCGGAGTCGTGTTTCCAAGACGGGCCAGGGGAGGTGTTGAACTTCATCCCGATGTTCCTCAAACCACGCTGCAACAACACCAGCTGTGTGAATGGGTGCATTATCATCCTGGAAGATGGCGTCATTGTCCGGGAACAACATCCGGACCATAGGATGCAAGTGGTCTCCTAAAATTGCGACATAATCGTTGGCAGTGATTCGTCCGCTAAGTGTGACCACAAGACCCAATGAAAACCATGATATGGCGGCCCACAGCATCACCGAGCCGCCGCCATGTTTCACAGTTGGGCGGAGACACTGCAGATCATAAGCTTCTTTGGGCGTTCTCCACACCTAAACACGGCCCGTGGTTGGGGATAGGGTGAAGGATGACTCATCCGACCATATCACACGTTTCCAGTCCTCAACGGTCCAAGTTGCATGGCCGCGGCACCATTTGCGGCGTGGGAAAGCGTTATGGTCCCTGATGAGCAGTTTGGCCCGTGCAACACGACCCCGTAAGTTCATGTCATGTAATTCGCGGCGGACTGTGATTGTCGAAACAGGGTGGGGGAAGTGTTGATTGAGTTCGTCCGTCACTTGCTTCGCAGTGGCACGACGGTTCTGCGTGACAATGCGCTTTAATACCCGGCGTAACCTGTTACTCATGATTTTCTTCTGCCCACTGTTCCGCTTCCCCGATGTGGTTTTCCCGTGTGTTGTGTAGGCCGTCATCACCTTCGACACTGTCCCACGTGACACACCTAACACAGTAGCCACTGCTGTCACACTCACTCCACATAACCGCGCACCAACAATTAGCCCTCTTTGAAAATCTGAGAGGTCTGCCATTTTACACTACCTCCGTCTGCTGCAGCCACTGGACACCGCTGTTCCACTGCGCCTGACGTAGTATGGAGACCGACCTAACACACCACCACCAGCGGTCCGGCGCTGCGGGCTCCACGACACCACTGCCAACCCATACATCTGACGTGTTACCAACTACAGGTGTTTCCATTTTTCTGATCACCATCTGTATATACATGATCGAAAATGGCGGTCGAATCCATACTTTTCAGGGTCCCTGAGATGAATAGAAGATACTGTTTAAATCCACAATTTCAGTCCAATTAGTAGAGGAAGTTCGGGTATTATGGAATACCATTTCTGTTTCGCTTGTAACTCAGTTAACAATTGCACATTGAAACAAAAAGGAAAACTAGTATACGCTTTATGTATATTTGGCTTTATTTATGCGTATGTTGATAAAGAAGTTTCGTTACAGGGCTGGGCAATATTTATAACTTGTAAAGAAACCACTTTGGAAGGTAATATGAAATAGTCGGGTAATATGGAATACAAATGCTATATAGAAAAGAAATTAATTTTCTGTTGAACACACAAAAAATACAGTGACAATATATGAAAATTCTGAATTCCAAGCCATAGCTGAATGTGACTACTTGCAAAAGTCATAGATAATGATACTCTCCTTCAGGATCGACACAGTCATTGTGCGCTCACATTAAACATGGTAAACGCTGTACTTAAGCTCACCCCTTGTACAGTCCGCGGCATAAAATTTGTTACAAAAATTCTAAGTCCAAATGAATAACAAACTCTTGCCCAGTTTTCTTATGCATTCCCGCAATACATGTATCAATCGATTAGTTGCTTCTAGTATTTATTCCAACTCCTCCCCGTCCTCCACCTCCCCTTGTCTAAAGCAGTGTGTGTGACGTAGTACACTCTTTCCATTCAGCTGAAAAAGAAACAGGAATCAAGTTTACAACGTTATAGCTTTAAAACAGTCTTTTCCATTCGTTTGTTCTGAAATATTTTTAAGAGCCTAAATTAAAGGAAAGTCACACAATCTTCCCAGAGCTTCATAAATATCTTTAGTTTCATTCCTTTCTTTCTTTAAAGAGTGCAAGCTTGTAAGATGCTCCCTAAGAAATCTATGGAAATTGCCAAGAGCTCTAAAATATCTACGGACAGAAACGAGTTTTATTCAATGATTCATTGAATTTCTTTTCAGTAAGTGCAAGCAAATGTTTCAGGGGCGTCATTTGGGCAGGACAGGAGGGTGTAATTCCCCCTCTCTTGAGCTTAATAAATACGTATTTTTTTATCAAATGTATAGTAATACACTAATAAAAAGTGAAAATTTTATGTCGCCAGAGAATATCCTCCCCCCCCCCCGAATAATGTCTAAAAGACACTGGTTTTAACAACAAACCTATAGAGCTACTATAGCACATTGCTAAAGAGCTTACATTTGGTTTCAAGAGTCGAAGGTTTGATCTCAAGCCATATGACTTCCTGGGTGACATTGAGAGAGAGAGAGAGAGATAGAGATAGAGAGAGGGATTCAAGTATGGAGACAGAGAGGGATGATTTGTATACACAGATTTAGAATTGGGGAAAAAATGATCGGACAGCATTCGTATTATGACGAAAATTCTGATTTTGTGAAAGATAAGAAGGGGCGTTTTCGAACTGCGAGGATCACATTAGGCAGTTGTCGAATTAATGTGGAGAACTCTTTTTAGAGCATCACATGATTACGAAAGGAGAGAAAGATCTTCAGAACTGAGGAATTAAGATTTTAAAAAATCTGATTTCGGCGACGGGTTTTGAACCACGAACCTTGTGGTCATCGAACCATGACTTTATCCATTCTGCTACGGAGAATTCTATTACTGGTTCTCATACGTTTTCCTTAGCTGCGTTGAAACTACCTTAAGGGGATATTCCAAAAGTTGACTCGGTGGATGCGCCGTTCAGATAGGACGTACACCTCTTGTAACTTAGTTACAATGTGCAAAATGAACTTCCTCTTCTTCAGGACACTTTTTAAAGCTTTAAAATTTGTTACTATTGTTTTAATTAAGTTACATTTGATAGAACCATCTGATAAAGTAGTGCCAAGCCCTGTGCGTCATTGTCTGTTAGGTGAATGGTTAATGTAAGTTACTTTTACGTGGATGGTCCGAGCTTCCAATCAAGACCATTCTTATTGATATTTTGATTTGAGCTACGCTCATACTGTATATTCCACAAGTTCAAATTTGTAGTAATGTAGTCACAGCTAGTTTAATTCGAAATAATTTTCCAATATTATATTTGTTACTAAATTTACATGGCACTCCTCACTTGTTTGTAGCCCTGCATAAATGCAAAATTGTTTTAAAAGTATATTTTACTTTCAAGTTTTAATGTTTTTTTTAATTGTCCTTCAAATTTATTTTATAATTATTTTCTATTTCTTAATTATAACATATTTTTATTTATATTGTATTCTATGTTACACGTTTATTATTTACATTTTATGTCTTACCTTTGAAGAGGAGCTTTTGATAATTCAGAGCAGCAGGGACATACACAGGATGCAGGCCTTTGCAATCAAGAGCTTTTGCCCCCACGAAATCACTACTTTTTTTTTGTAAATTATATCTAATTTTAGAGATGATGATAGCAGGGGCGGATTCAGGGGAGTGCGTTCGGGCGATCACATCCCTCAGTATAGGGAACTTTTTATACTTTTTACTTTGAAAATAAAACATATCCTAAGTATTTTTCATTTTTGTATTATAAACTTAAATTAAAACCTAAAGTAGATAGGCCTTACTTTCTTAAGAAAGTTAATTCTGCAGAAGAGCTACTTCTTCTTTTCTAAATTTGTTTTTTGCTTTTCTTTTCTTTCTTTCTTTTTCTTTTTTTTCTTCTTTTTTTTGCAATCCGCTCTTACCTTGATTTGACTTCGAACGACCACCCCTCTCAAACAATCATCCTGGATCCGCCCCTGGATGATAGACATTTTAGTAAAATATGCCCTCAATCGCTGGAATAAATTCCTGTCAAGCTTTCGATCGCTGAAATAAATTTCTGTCTACGGCCCTGCAAAACAGTGACGATTTTAGGGAGTGATCGGTTAGTAATGTCTCACTGGAGCAACGACACTTCCCCAGAAGTCATATCTCCGATAATTCAGAATGTGATTTGTGCATTATCACTTTTCACTCTCAGTGTCTTGAAACGCTCCAAAAAGGAACTGTTCTGAAGTATTTACTGGTTCTCCCTATGACCCCATTTCAATATGGCCAAGCTTGGACAATACACATCTGAAATATCACCTTTTATGTCAGTGATCCCGAAAACTATCCATTCGACACAAATATAGGATATTTTCGATTCTTTATTCCTGTCACCCTCCCATTGTCAACTCGAAGCCAACCAAGGTTTATTTTGGACTTACGCAGCATCCACAGTGTCACTTTTCATCTTTGCACATGAATTCGACACTAATTTCGTTCGTATTTGACTACTTTTACATGTCACCTTCACCTCTTGGTAGGGATTTTTTCAGTATCTCGCCCCCACAACTATGGAGAAATTTCAACCAACTAAGTATAATTATAAATTATCATCTGAAACACAACAGTACGGGTGATCTTTTTTGCAGAGGAATTCGTTAACTACTGTTTCAATATCAATGTATTGGCTTTTTTTGCTCTGCATGCTGGAGATTGCCAAAGAGCTAAACTTCATTCTGTACTATTGTGCTATGAATATAGTGGTTTAATTCACTGAATACTCGCTTAGATGTTGCTCTCGTCACAGGAAAAGTGAGATACAGTTATAAAAGAAAAACGGAAGGAAATATTTAAGTTTTACGTCCCACGTTATGCCGACTACGCTAATGGAGACAGTGATGGTGAGAAACGAATGAAATCGTTTAATGAAGAAAGTGGGAGGAAACTGGAGAAACCCGAGAAAACTCATGCACACGGTGTTTGTCCATAATAAAGTTCATTCAGCGCGAGTTAGGATCTAACCAACAACTCCATGCACCATAGGTAAAGTTATAAAAGAATAGGCGTCTAAACAAATACGGAACACTACTATCAATGAGAGTTGTATAAGATTAGATTTTTATTTATTTCATTCTAAGTTGAAATATCAATCAATCTTGATCTTCATTGCTGTTCGAAATCCGGACCAGCCAGTATTCCCTACTAGGCTACTACAATTGAGAAGATTAATTGATCGCCAACAGAAATCCAAAATCCTCTGTATAACCCCACGTTCCATTATTCCATATACACAATTAAGAGTCCAGCGTAACCTATCAGTTAATAAGTTTTCTTCTTCTTATTATTATTTTTAACACCTCAAAAATATAGGCTCATAATTGAACCACTGATTGGAAAAAGGGAATAAGTACATAAAAATATTTTTTCCACTTTTAAGCTTTTCTCACCAATTGCAGTGCTACAATACAAGATTCTTCTTCTTCTCTTAGAGTTTGTCAGTTCTTTTGCTACAATTAATCAGTTATACACGTGTTGAAACAAATACAAATACGCCTCGGGAAGGTTTTTTAGCGTTTCTGAAAACTTAGGTCTGATGTACTTATTCCCTTTTGCTGGAAATAGTTGCTGCAAGGACGTGATAAATCTTTTCGGTAGACTTCACAGTCTATAGCTCCTTCACAACTTCCTTTTCATCTAAGGCTAAGTAGTTACATTTTAGACATTGAGGAAAAAGTGTGAAATTAATTAAAACCCTTCAAAGTGGTGTTACGAATCTTCAATGGACCCCATTTTGCTGTTGGCCTCGCTCAACGCACTCCCGTCACTGTTCAGGGTGCACGATGGAGTTTCTCCCTTTTAGGAATACTTTCTAAGATTTACTAGTTTTTTTTAGCTGTTTCAATTGAGTTGTATTTGCTAGAACTGTCGGTTAAAGGAAACAAAAGATCCTATACTCAAACATAAATCATCTCTCTAGAAGCTCTAATGGAAAACGAAACGAATCGTCGTAAACATGTTACGTTCTTGAAGAGGAAAACAGCAAAACATTGATTGCACAAACGTATAATGGTATCATTTGCTTGCAAATTTAAAACTTATAGAAGTTGATGGCTTGTTAGTTGAGGGGTTAGTGAACAGGATTTTTGTACTGGTGGTCCAGGGTTCGAATCTCGTCCGTTCTTCTTACGTTTTGTTTCTTTAAGCTACACTGAGTTTGTTCATTCCAATTCTTTAAGCTTGAATTAAATCTAATACCAGTTAGTGAATTAAAAGTAGCTAACAATACGAGACGTTATTACATGCTTGTCACTAGCTCACAATACTCAACTTTGATATAAACTCTTGCAGCCTTCATTTAACTCATTTCTTGACGTGTTTTGTTACAAAACTCATGAATCGTGGCGAACAAAATTGCTTTACCAGATAATGGTGACTGCTTTGAAACCAAATGACAAGTATGAGAATTAAACGTATCATATCTGTAGTTTGGTGTGGAGAAGAAATCAAATAGCGAACGAAAGGTTTAAGAACAACCACGTTATTAATATAAACTATGCCAAAGATTATTGACTTATATGATTTTAAAAAATCGAAAGAAATTTTGAAAGAACGAATAATACTAACTTAGAATTTTGTAACTGGAGGCAAGGAAATGTAATTGAAACATACTAAAACATACCATTTAGCGCATATAGAGCGTGGATCTGTGCTCAAGGCGCTAGCTAATAATCTGGAGGTTCTCAAGTCGGAACCATGTGTGAATATTTTGTTTAAATTTAGAATGTTCGGTGATCATTAGTCAGCGATGACACACGTTTAATTGTCTTAAGGTATTTGAATATTTTGATCTTTCAATATTTGAATGATCAAATCTTCAATAATAATAATAATAATAATAATAATAATAATAATAATAATAATAATAATAATAATAATAATAATAATAATAATAATAATAATAATAATAATAATATTATTATTATTATTATTATTATTATTATTATTATTAGCAAAGTAATTCAATAACACGTTAATATCTTTAATTATTTCTCGATAACTACTCGAACTTAAGACGTCCTCGAATCTAAGTCGCACCCCGATTTCGCTGGGCTAAATTAAAGAAAAATAGTAATATGTTATGGTTTTACTATTACTAAAGCACTCTTTGATATTGGTCATTTTTGATGATTTTATGTATCCCTCTCCCCTCTCCATGTTGGGGGCACGGTATGACAAAAATTATCCCTGGCCCGAATGTCATGTACGTTGAAAATTTGATCGAAATCTGTTGGATGGTTCAAGAGTTGTTCTATTTATTTTTATATATTAATCTCCCCTTCTCTTATCCTCTCCTATGTTCTACCGTCAAAGTGAAAATATTAAAACAAAAGTTTCTAGGCCCGAACGTCGTCTATGTTGAAAATTAGATCGAGATCGGTCAATTGATTCAAGAGTTGTTAAGTTTTATTCGTTTTTATAGATATCTCCTCTCCCCTCCTCCTACCCTACGTTCTACCATCAAAGGGATATGATAAAAAACACCTCAAGTCCGAACCTCATCTATGTTGATAATTTGATTAAGATCAGTTCGGTGGTTTAAGCGTGATGAAGTCACCAAGACAGCATTTTTATTTTTATTTTTTTACATAGTCCCCCCTTCCCCTCCCCTACATTGTACCGTCAAGGCAAAAATGAAAACATCCCAGGTCCGAACCTTATCTATATTGAATGTTTGATTGATTGGGATCAGTCGGATTGTTCAAGAGTTATTAAGTTTTATTCATTTTCATATATTTACTCTCCCCTCCTCTTCCGCAAGTTCTAATATCAAAATGAAATAACAAAAAGCTTCCCAGGTTCGAATTTCATCTATGTTCAAAATATGGTTGAGAACGATCGGGTAGTTCAAGAGTTATTCACCACCGAACATTGTCACTTTTATTTTTATATTTATAGCTGTTATGTATCTTCCCCCTCCTCTCCATCCTCTACGTTATTCCGTGAAAGTGAAATGGTAAAATCCATCCCTCGCGTTAATCGAAACGGGGACATATAGCCTCATTGCTGACGTCCACATTAATCCCCCTACTCATACCCTTTAGTGTGTTTAAGTTAGTTTTTTTTGTCTTCAGTTGCAAATTTCTAAGTTATTTTTCTTTGTTTCAAAATTCTCGCATTTCTTGTATGATAATACAAGTTAATAATCTTTGACTTGTTTTATATTAATAATCCGAGTTGTTCTTAAACCTTTGGTTTCCAATTTTGTTTTGTCTCTACACCAAACTACAGATATGACAAATTTAATTCTCATACTTTACATTTGATTTCAAAGCGGTCGCCATGAACTACTTAAAAGCACTTTTTCCGTCACGAAACACCCAGCAGAGGGCGTACGATATCGTCTACAGCAATGAGAGGAAACTCCGCCTTGTTACGTGACGTCACATGAAGCACGTTCCGTTCAAACACCTAAGCAAAGCTATCATTTTGCTTCTGGTGTGAAAATGGCTCACTACGAAGCTTCTGTTAAAAGCAGCGTGATTGCTTTAATTGAGCATGCGGGCATGAACTATAGCGAGGCAGGCGCGAGATATGGCGTTAACCGTGCTACAGCACGGAGGTGGCGGAGGAGATATGAGGAAACAGGAGATGTAAGACATAAAAGAGGAAGTGGGCGACAAAGAGTTTCCTCTGCCGAAGAAGACCAGAGTGTAATTGCCCAATGCCGTGAGCACCCTTTCATGTCTGCCCGACAGTTACGAGAGGAAACCAATTTCCCAGGCGATGTTACGACTGTCCGTCGTAGACTCAAATCCTTTGGTTTGAGATCATACAGGGCAGCTGTTAAGGAGCGACTAACAGAAGACCACATGGTTGACCGTCTGGCGTTTGCACAGTTAAATATTGCACGTGCGTGGGACGAGGTCGTTTTCACAGACGAAAAAATATTTTCCAGTGCAAACTTCGGGCCGAAGCGTGTTTACCGCCCCCCTGGAAAAAGGCATGCCTCTGAATACGTTTCCCGTTCTGGTCGAATGGGACATGTAACTGTCCACTGTTGGGCATGGATATACAAGGTAGCAAATTTCGGAGGAATCTACAGGATTCCTGGTCGCCTAAACGCCCACAACTATGTGGAACATCTGGATGAAACGCTTCCGGAAATAAAAGCTCATGTAGGTGACGGCATATTATATTTGCAACAGGACAATAGCTCGATACATAATTCAAATGTGGTTCAGACATGGTTGCAGAGGCAACCTGATGTCGAAATAGTTGACTGGGTTCCTCATGGAGCAGATCTGAACTCTATTGAAAATAGGTGGGCCTCTGTTGCAAGAACATTGCGGGAAACCTGGTCGAACAATCCTCCACGAACATCTAATGATCTTTGGGAGCGTGTTGAAGATGCGTGGTCGGTCTGTTGCACCCAACGCTATATCTCTCGCCTGGTGGATTCAATGCCACGGCGCATGGCAGCTGTAATCGAGTCCCAAGGGGACTATACACCAGCGGCGTAGCGTAAGGGAACGCTGGTATGCCCGGCATCCCCTGTTAATAAGAAAAAGTACGTATTTCATTATATATAAATTGTTTGCTTGTAACCTAATTATCACAATTATTTCCACTGCAATCTTCTGGCGCGCTCTCTCGACTTACTTTGACAAGAGGAACCTACGCATGCGCGTCGCTCAGATGCACATTTTCTGTCTTTCCTCCTGTCGTATGCTATTTTCCTCGGGCTTCCAGGCCTACTGAAAGCATCGGGGTTTTTGTCCGCTTTCTGTTGAATGCGCATGCGCAATACTTCCCTTCTCACTCCTCCTCATCCCTTGCAACCCTACATTTGCTTTAGATATACGCTGGCATATTCAAGTATTTCCAACTGTATATATTTTGAACTAAGCTATAGTTTCTGAACAGAACGTACGAGCCCTAATATAAAGAATATAGAACAAAACGGAAATGGTTAGTTCAACGCATTTTTGAAGCAAGCCGGTTATGTAAATAATAGTATTAAAATAGTTATGCCTTAATCGTAACTAAATGCATCGTAATTGTAATCTTCATCGTAAAGGAGCTCACAGAAACAGGCATAAATTTAAAGCATTCTGTAGAATTACGGTCACCAATCTGGTAGGACAAGAGAGCCACCACTCCCCGTCACTCGCAAAGATTGTGTCAGAGCCCTTCAGTCACTGGCACAAATCTCGGGGACATAAGGGGAACATGTTCCCTACAATCTTGTCCACCCCCTTCCCCAATAATCCGATTTGAGATTGTGATGATGATGATTTCTCTCCGACTGCCACAAAGGAAACTGATGTCTTTTGTTTCATTTTTAAAAAAGAATCGTATTCTTTAATATTTCATTGCCATTAATTATTAGTAGTCTATTTTCAACTATTTGTTTAATTCCTGTAACAATTCCTATAATGCTATTATGGTAATCATAATTTTGCTGAGATAAGAGTATTGTTGCGCCAAATATAGGCCTGATTGATTTTCTTTCATAGTTTTGGGGAAGTCATTATTTGTATTGTTATAAAACAAATGTCCTAAAATTTTAATGTGGATCATTGTGGATGCGTAAGTAGAAACATGACAATTATTATTATGCATATATTCAAATTTCAGAATGTGCTCACGGCACTGAGTTGTAATAATTATATGTACCACTATTTCATCTACATCATTTGGTATATAATATACGAGTACAACAGGTTTACCTCAGAAATCTGATTCATCTACTGTAATATGAGTCTCTTCTCTCCTCCCCCCACAATAAGCCTTAAAATGTGCCTTCCTGCCGATGTTATAGACAACTCTGCTCCCCTAATCCTCCACAGCATTTTTTTCAACTTCATAAATATTTTGAACATCGTTAAAAAAAGGAAAGGATTATGGGAACAGTCTTACCCATCCCACGAACGTTGAAGACAGATTTGCGCCCTTGACTTCAGTATCTGGATACAGAAACAGGCCCCCAGAATTGGTTTAAGTGCTTTGTGTTTACATCTTCAAATTATATATACACTCAGGCCCATATTCACGAACGGGCGTCTGAGTTCCGGACCCAAGATGACAAATTTCTAGGGGCGATATATATATATATATATAATTTTTTGGGGAAAGAACGAGATTGACGTGTGGTATGTGGAGAAAAAAGCCGCCAACGAGAAAGAAATGAAGGGAACGATACTGGACAATGTTCATACAAAAGTGGAGCCTAGTTTTCTCGTCACAACGGTAGTGGCAAGAAGGAGCTGAGACAATTGGTTATTAAATTCTAACGTAATCCACGCATTCGCTTCTCTATGCCCCACTAGAACTCCAATTAGGGAGCTTCCTCCTAAATTTTGTATAACCCTATATTTCCATTCGGAATAGCTATGTATTGCTGCTTGCAGTAGTACTATATCGCAGAAATGACTAACTTTTTCATCCTCCTTTCGGAATATCACGCTACGCTCCTGCTATACACACTATTAATAAATGCTCGCTCACAACACCATCAGCCCTCTCGAGGGCTACCTAATTCGACCCACTTATTAACAAAATTTTATGAAATACATTACGCGACACCAGTGAATGTAAGTGTCTCAGTATGTTCTGCATTAATAAAGAGGCTAACGTGCGAGACTTGGTGGCCGAGTGGTATTATGCTTGCTATGTAAACCAAAACCGCCTGTAACAGTGGTTCGAATCTAGTGAAGAAGACCCCTACTTTTTATCACCAGGGATATTTGCAATATGCCTTCTGCTATGTCCGCCTTCGTACGGTCTATTATATGACACATAATGTGGACCGCCATAAGTTTTTACTTAGTAAACAATTTATATATATATGAACAAATACCTAGGTATGTTAGAGTAACAATGGAATATAGTACTTTCGTCCGACTGACGTCGCTCTGCAAATGTTCATTGTATTACATCGGACGATGAATTAAATAAAGACTGGAAAATTTGATATAAAAATAGATACGTAATAAGTTAAAGACAAAATATGTAATTATAATCTCATATTTGAAACTAATTTCGACTACAATTAATTCTCTACCTGCTTTCATAAATAATCCAAACCAAACTTCGAGGTTTGGAATGGACAAACTAAGTGTAGCTAAGAGAAAAAAGTAACAAGAAGAGCAGAGATTCGAACCCACGACCACCAGCGTAAGAATTCCTTTTACTAACCCTTCATCTATCAAACCATGACGTGAACATGACTTTTGTAAGTTATGAATTTGTATCCAAGAAACACCATTAAGCGTATGTGCAACTACTGCTTTGCTCTTTTTCTCTTCAAAAGCGTAACATGTTTAGTACGATTCGTTTCGTTTTCCATTAGAGTTTCGAAAGAGATTATTTGTGTTTGAGTGTAGGATCTTTAGTTTCCTTTAACACATTGAAAGCCATGCGCGTGCATAGCACGAGCACGGTATTTTGGCCAAGCTGGCCATGCACGTGCTATGGACGTGCAAGCAAATGCTATTATATAGGATTCCTTATCGCATGCCAGAGACGTGCAAGATGATTTTGCAGAATCTGTAGAGATACCTCTGCATGCTGTTACACCCTGGTGGGCAAAAAATGTAGTCCGTTATAGGCAGGAAGGGAGAACAATAAGTAGTCGCATTTGAGCTCGTAGCATGTTGCAGAGAGCTATTTGGCGGGTGTGCTTCAGTCAGTTTTTCCCCTTGCAGACTCTATGAACAAGAATGGCAAGAAAACTAAGTGACGAGAATATTGCTGATTTATTAGATGAAATTTATATTGATTCTGGATCAGAAGGGGAGTTGGAATTTGAGGATAGCCATGACGATGCAGAACTTGATCCTGATCTTGCGAAGTATCTTGATAAAGGACATACTATTTACATGGATCGGTTCTACACTTGTCCTAAAGTTACTGATAATATGTGGGAAAGGAACACAATGGCTGTTGGAACGTGTATGCCAAATAAAAAAGACTTGCCTAAAGCTACAATTGTTCAAAAGAAACTGAAAAAAGGTGATATGGTGTTTCAGCGTAAAGATAATCTTTTGTGTGTGAAATGGAAAGACACAAGGGATGTCTTGTTGCTTTCAACTAAACATCAAGCTACATCCACTGAAGTTACCAAGAAATCAAAGAACGGACCTGTAGGGAAGATAAAACCGAACGTAGTGTTAGACTACATTATAAACAAAGTTGGTGTGGGCAAAAGTGATCAAATAGTGGCGTATTACCCCTTCAATCGGAAGCAACTGAAGTGGCGGAAGAAACTATTCTTCCACTTGTTCAATATGTCAGGAGCAAATGCATGGATACTATACAAGAAAACTAGAAGTAGAGAAGAGAAGAACAATGTGCATTTAGCAGACTTTCTGCAGAAAGTGAGGGGAAGCTTTGAGTGAAAAAGCATGTGTCGAAGCTCAACAAGTTCCTCAAACCTCAACTTGACCCAACATATTGACCGGGATACATTTTGCAAAGAAGGTTCCTGCTACGGAAAAAAGAGAGACCTACTAGATACTGTAAGGTCTGTTCTGATGTAGGAAAGGTATATGATGGGAAACGGAAGCGAAAGAAAAAACGTGGATGTGTCCTGATTGTGATGTGGGTCTCTGCATGCCAGAATGTTTCCGTGTTTATCATACCAAGGCTAGGTACACCTAAGAACTGAAAGTACGGACTTTTTCCTATATCGAAATTCATATCCAAGATAAACCATTATAGCTCGCCTTACGACGCATGTACGCTTGTAATGTTTGTTTGTGAATGTAGAGGAAGCACTGACCTTTCATGTGGTGCAATAAACACACATATTAACAAGTAGAATATGTTTTAATTCTTTATTGAAAAACACCAAAAATGGCTGGTTTTCTGCGTATTTTTTTAAAAGAAACACGCCGGCTTTCAAAGTGTTAACCGACACTTCTAGCAAATACAACTTAATTCACACAGCAGTTAAAAAAAACTCGTACTGCCTTAGAAAGTATTCCTAAAAGCAGAAGCTGCATCATGCATCCTGAACAGTGACGTAACTAACGGCAGTGCGTTGAGGGAGCCCAGAGTAAAACGGGGCCCATTGAAAATTCGTAATTCCACTATTTTTCCTCGATGTCTAAAATGAGACTACTTTAGCCTTACATGAAAAAGAAGCTGTGGAGGGGACTGCGAAGTCTACTGAAAAGATTTATCACGTCCTTCCAGCAACAACTTTAAGTTTTCGAACAGTAATGAAGAACAAGATTGATTGAAATTTTAACTTAGAATGAAATAACTCAAAATCTAATCTTATATAACTCTCATTGATAGTAGTGCTCCGTATTTGTTTAGACGCCTATTCTTTTATAATTTTACTTATCGAGCATGGGGTCCTTGGTTCGATCCCAGCTCACGCCGAATGAACTTTATTATGGACAAACACCGTGTGCATGAGTGTCCTCGGGTTTCTCCCATTTCCTCCCACTTTTTCATTAAACAATTTCATTTATTTCTCACCATTACTCTCTCCATTAGCATAGTCGGCATAATCGTGGGACGTAAAAATTAGATATTTCATTTCATTTTTCTTTTATAACTGTATCTCACTTTTCCTGTGACGAGAGCAACATCTAAGCGAGTATTCAGTGAATTAAACCACTATATTCATAGCACAATAGTACAGAATGAAGTTTAGCTCTTTGGCAATCTCCAGCATGCAGAGCAAAAAAAGCCAATACATTGATATTGAAACAGTAGTTAACGAATTCCTCTGCGAAAAGGATCACCCGTACTGTTGTGTTTCAGATGATAATTTATAATTATACTTAGTTGGTTGAAATTTCTCCATAGTTGTGGGGGCGAGATACTGAAAAAATCCCTACCAAGAGGTGAAGGTGACATGTAAAAGTAGTCAAATACGAACGAAATTAGTGTCGAATTCATATGCAAAAATGAAAAGTGACACTGTGGATGCTGCGCAAGTCCAAAATAAGCCTTGGTTGGCTTCGAGTTGACAATGGGAGGGTGACAGGAATAAAGAATCGAAAATATCCTATATTTGTGTCGAATGGATAGTTTTCGGGATCACTGACATAAAAGGTGATATTTCAGATGTGTATATGTCCAAGGTTGGCCATATTGAAATGGGGTCATAGGGAGAACCAGTAAATACTTCAGAACAGTTCCTTTTTGGAGCGTTTCAAGACACTGAGAGTGAAAAGTGATAATGCACAAATCACATTCTGAATTATCGGAGATATGACTTCTGGGGAAGTGTCGTTGCTCCAGGGAGGCATTACTAACTGATCACTCCCTAAAATTGTCACTGTTTTGCAGGGCCGTAGACAGAAATTTATTTCAGCGATCGAAAGCTTGACAGGAATTTATTCCAGCGATTGAGGGCATATTTTACTAAAATGTCTATCATCCAGGGGCGGATCCAGGATGATTGTTTCGGAGGGGTGGTCGTTCGAAGTCAAATCAAGGTAAGAGCGGATTGCAAAAAAAGAAAAGAAAAAAGAAAGAAAGAAAGAAAAGAAAAAAATAGAAAATGAGAAAGAGCTCTTCTGTAGAATTAACTTTCTTAAGAAAGTAAGGCCTATCTACTTTAGGTTTTAATTTACGTTTATAATACAAAGATGAAAAATACTTAGGATATGTTTTATTTTTAAAATAAAAAGTATAAAAAGTTCCCCATTCTGGGGGATGCGATCACCCCAAACACACTCCCCTGGATCCGCCCCTGGATATATATATACAAACAAAAAAGTAGTGATTTCGTGGGGGCAAAAGCTCTTGATTGCCAAGGCCTGCATCCTGTGTATGTCCCTGCTGCTCTGAATTGTCAAAAGCTCCTCTTCAAAGGTAAGACATAAAATGTAAATAATAAACGTGTAACATAGAATACAATATAAATAGAAAATATGTTATAATTAAGAAATAGAAAATAATTATAAAATAAATTTGAAGGACAATTTAAAAAAAATCAATAATACTTGAAAGTAAAATATACTTTTAAAACAATTTTGCATTTATGCAGGGCTACAAACAAGTGAGGAGTGCCATGTAAATTTAGTAACAAATATAATATTGGAAAATTATTTCGAATTAAACTAGCTGTGACTACATTACTTCAAACTTGAACTTGTGGAATATACAGTATGAGCGTAGCTCAAATCAAATAATCAATAAGAATGGTCTTGATTGGAAGCTCGGACCATCCACGTAAAAGTAACTTACATTAACCATTCACCTAACAGACAATGACGCACAGGGCTTGGCACTACTTTATCAGATGGTTCTATCAAATGTAACTTAATTAAAACAATAGTAACAAATTTTAAAGCTTTAAAAAGTGTCCTGAAGAAGAGGAAGTTCATTTTGCACATTGTAACTAAGTTACAAGAGGTTTACGTCCTAACTGAACGGCGCATCTACCGAGTCAACTTTTGGAATATCCCCTTAAGGTAGCTTTCAACGCAGCTAAGGGAAACGTATGTAAACGAGTAATAGAATCCTCCATAGCAGAATGGATAAAGTCATGGTTCGATGACCACAAGGTTCGTGGTTCAAAACCCGTCGCCGAAATCAGATTTCTTAAAATCTTAATTCCTCAGTTCTGAAAATCTTTCTCTCCTTTCGTAATCATGTGATGCTCTAAAAAGAGTTCTCCACATTAATTCGACAACTGCCTAATGTGATCCTCGCAGTTCGAAAACGTCCCTTCTTATCTTTCACAAAATCAGGATTTTCGTCATAATACGAATGCTGTCCGATCATTTTTTCCCTAATTCTAAATCTGTGTATACAAATCATCCCTCTCTGTCTCCATACTTGAATCCCTCTCTCTATCTCTATCTCTCTCTCTCTCTCTCAATGTCACCCAGGAAGTCATATGGCTTGAGATCAAACCTTTGACTCTTGAAACCAAATGTAAGCTCTTTAGCAATGTGCTATAGTAGCTCTATAGGTTTGTTGTTAAAACCAGTGTCTTTTAGACATTATTCGGGGGGAGGGGGAGATTCTCCGGCGACATAAGATTTTCACTTTCTATTAGTGTATTACTATACATTTGATAAAAAAATACGTATTTATTAAGCTCAAGAGAGGGGGAATTACACCCTCCTGTCCTGCCCAAATGACGCCCCTGAAACATTTGCTTGCACTTACTGAAAAGAAATTCAATAAATCATTGAATAAAACTCGTTTCTGTCCGTAGATATTTTAGAGCTCTTGGCAATTTCCATAGATTTCTTAGGGAGCATCTTACAAGCTTGCACTCTTTAAAGAAAGAAAGGAATGAAACTAAAGATATTTATGAAGCTCTGGGAAGATTGTGTAACTTTCCTTTAATTTAGGCTTTTAAAAATATTTCAGAACAAACGAATGGAAAAGACTGTTTTAAAGCTATAATGTTGTAAACTTGATTCCTGTTTCTTTTTCAGCAGAATGGAAAGAGTGTACTACGTCACACACACTGCTTTAGACAAGGAGAAGTGGAGGACGGAGAGGCGTTGGAATAAATACTAGAAGCAACTAATCGATTGATACATGTATGCATAAGAAAACTGGGCAAGAGTTTGTTATTCATTTGGACTTAGAATTTTTGTAACAAATTTTATGCCGCGGACTGTACCATCAGAAAATTTGCTGTGAAAAATTTAAAAAATACACTTTGCATTGTCATCATAAATGTATGTTCAATTGCCCAATACCGATAAATATTTTTGTTATCGAAATACCATACGGAATATGGAATACCATGCTTTTCTTGGGGTATTCCATATTGCCCTCCACGCCAAATTGAAAACAAAAGACCTGTTGAACGCATTCGAAAACGTATAGGATAATGACGCTTATCAAAGTGCCACTCTGTATATCCAACGTCATAGTGAACAAAGAATTGTTATTCAATTACATTTCAATAAGGAAATACAGGTTGTAAAATCCTTACCTGTAAAAGTTACCTGAAATCAGATTTTCACGTCTACAAACACAACGAATGTCGCAATCACAAGGAGACTGTAGAGCATCATGGGAAGGTGAGGTAGTAGTTTTCTTTCCTCTCTGCTTGAAAGCAATACATCACAGGCGAGATAATGAGGTATTCCATATTACCCGACTATTTCATAATACCCGAACTTCCTCTACTCCTAAGACGGGACGGGAACAGGTAAAGGTAATTGAAAAATTACCGACATTAGTGTCGTATTAATAGTTTTGGGGTTCGATAAGCTCATTGGTGACAGTTTTGGTGCCCTTTATGTCCAAAATGAAACGTATTCTCACCGTGCAAGCTATTCGGCTAGTCTGTAATAATAACGAAGCCTTTAATATTCACATATTCAACCCTTTAATATATTTCTCGCTGCTCAAATTTACTCACTTGTGTAGTATATGTGTGTATGTGTAAATAAGATCATATCTCTTTTTGAGTTATTCGAAAAACATACAAATAATAAAAAGGGAGGATTTTACCAGAAATCCGAAAACTAAAAAAGTAAAATTAAAACCTGTTGCTTTAAGTATTTTTCCTGTTAGCAAAATACATTGTATAATGCTGCAAACATGTTACAGCAAGTAACGTTACTAGCATCAGACGAAGAAATAGTTTTTAAATTATATTTTCCGGTTTTTACTAATATTTCCGAACAAATTATTTTTTTTTATTAATGGCTTCAAAATTTTTGGAAATTTTACCGATTTCGATAAAATTTTTAACATAGATGAGGTTCGGGATGATTTTTATTATTTCACTTTGAAGGTGCAACTTGAGGGAAGGGGAGAGGGAAAAATGACAGATATTAGTGTCGAATCGATAGTTTTCGGGGTCACTGAAATGAACATTGACACTTCCCGCCGTTTAAATCCAAATTCAGTTCCATTAGTACTCTAAGGGCGAATGGTGACATGTAAAGATAACTGAAAATTACGGATATTAATGTCGAATTCATAGTTTTGGGGATCCATAAGTTCATTGGTGACAGTTTTAGTGCCCTTTGTTTCCAAAATGAAACGTATTCTCCCCGTGCGAAAAACGGGTATTCTGCTTGCCTTTAATAATAACGAACGGAAGTTTCACATACTCAACCCTTTAATATATTTCTCGCTGCTCAAATTTACTCACTTATGCGGCATATGTGTGTATATGTAAATATCATCATCTCTCTTTTTGAGTTATTCGAAAAATATACAAAGAATAAAGAGGGATTTTACCAAAAATCAGAAAACTAAAAAGTAGAATTAAATCTTGTTGCTTTAAGTATTTTTCAGTTAGCGAAATACATTGTATATACAGTAGGACGTCGATAATCCGAACGTCAAAAATCCGAACGCAGTCCCTAGAAGCTTTTTACATTTTGTCTTAATATAACGCTAGAGATGAACAAACAATAGTGTGTCCGTCAACGTTGTGTGAAGTCAGTGTTTTTACAAAAGTTCATCTATACGTAATTGTTTGTCATACATATTTTCATTTTCTATTTTCTCTTAGGCCTATAAGTTTTAAGTGTGACTTACAAGACCAGTGTAATTTAGTGTACGAGCAAGTTGTCAGAAACATTAAATGTAAGTAGCCTTTCGTACGGTATTGTAATTACTGTATGTATTGAATAACCACTGTATCGATAGAAGAACATACCGTACAATATATGTAAGCCTAAACGGCATTTTCTTGGTCATTTTCGAAAATCCGAACTACCTGTTCCCAATTAGTTCGGATTTTCGACTTCCTACTGTATATGCTGCAGGCATATTACAGCAAGTAAGATGACTAGCATCAGGCCAAGAAATAGTTTTTAAATTATATTTTCCTGTTTTTGCCAATATTTCCGGACATTTGTATTTTCTAATGGATTCAAAATTTCCGGAAATTTTACATAGAACAAGGAAGACATCTCTATAAAATACATGTTTGATTTAACATATTAACTAAAATGATTCTGGTCCTGTTATTTTAACACTTCCCTGCCATCAAGGGGGAAACTTCAAAAGATTGCTCAAGATATTTTTAATGCGTCTATACTAATCAAGCTAACTAGGATTATATTTTAGTTTCTTTTGTAGCCATAACTCCGTTCTATCACGGTGCTAACTTTGAAGTGTTTGGATGAGTTGTGCACAAAATTTCCCTATTCTAATACAAGAAACATAAGTACTCAATTATCTTAACCCTAAACTAGTAAATACAAAATAGATTTAATTTTGAAAGCATAATATAATAAAACATTTAAAAATTTCAATTTTACCCTTTCCCGTTTTTTTTTTTTTTCAAGTTCGGGAAAACCGTAAAAAAAACTGTTTTTTAACCCAAAATTTCCGTTTTTTCACAGGCCTGCACAACACTAGTCTGAACACATAGTGCACCGAACACTCCTAACAATAGGCCTCCGCAGTCGACGACCCATTCATGTGCGAATGTTAACACCACGATATCGGCAATTACGACTGAAATGAATACGTGACCATCGCCACTGGACCTTGGTATAGTGGCAGAGCGTTGCATTGTCTGATGAATCCCGATAATTCTTCATCATGACGATGGGAGGGTGCAAATCCGTCGTATTCCAAGGGAACAGCTCCTTGACATCCGTACTGCGGGACGGAGACAAGCTGGCTGTGGCTTAATTATTATCTGGGGAACATTCACGTGAGCATCCATGTGTCTAGTGGAGCTCGAGCAAGACACCATGACGGCCGAGGCGTATCGCACACTGCTTGCAGACTACGCACACTCCTTCATGACGACCATGTTTCTCAACGGTAATTGCATTTTTCGACAAGATAATGCACCATGTCTCAAGACCAGGAGTGTGATGCGGTGGTTCGAGGAGCGCAGAAGCGAGTTCCAAGTAATGTTCTGGCCTCCAACTCGCCGGATCTGAACCCAATCGAACACATCTGGGATGTGATTGAACCTGACGTCAGAGCGCATCGCCCCCCTCCCCGGAATTTACAAGAATTAGGTGACCTGTGTGTGCATATGTGGTGTCAACTCTTTCCAGCGACCTACCAAGGATCATTGCGTGCATGCCAAGACGTGTCGCCGTTGTTATCCGTGCCAAAGGTCGACATACTGACAATTAGGTAGGTAGTCATAATGGTCTGGCTGATGTATGTGTATATTTTGTCTCGACTCGAATATCGAGACGTCTCGACTCGAATTCGGGTCGAGTCGAGACAGACTGTCGAGTCGAGACAGAAACATATTTTTCGAGTCGAAACACGAGTCGAGACAACATTTTTCGAGACGAGTCGATACAGGCTTAAATCTCGACTCGACTCGACTCGTGCGCATCCCTACCAGAAGCACGTATTGTTTACTTGCGGGGGCGCACATCTCCGGTGACCGACGGGCCTCTCGGGCAATGTAGGTATGGAAAGAACTTGTAGACACGTTAGTTTCCGAATATACAAACCGCGAAGTAGTTCCAGTGCCAGGGTCCAAAACAGCCAGACACTGCTGATCGCTCTCGCCTATTTCGACCCATGCTTCAGCTGAGCTTTTTTTTTTTTTTTTTTGTGTGTGTGTGTGTGTGTGTGTGTGTGTGTCAGGCATAGTAGGATAGTGTGCGGCATAGAATTACGCAGTAGAGTCAGGAGATGAAGGTAGACCCAAAGATCTCCACCGGAAGCCTCTCTAGTGGCGCACGGTGACCCAAGAATTGACTACAACACCGTCGATCGGTTTTTCGACTCCTGTTTAAACACACCTCACTTTGCGATATCGAAACCAACGTATTTATGACCTACAGAGTCTACCGGTTCTCTACATACTCATATTGACCCTGGTACTCACCGATCAAAAGTAGGGACTCAACAATGTATTGGATGGAGATGCCCTTTCTCTGCTCTTTAAAATTCCTTTTGTCACCTTTACTTCTGTTATGTATTTTCCTATATTCTTTGACTGACCTTCTTAATTCGCAGTTCAACGTTCTATATATTGTTTTATATTCTTCAGTGCAAGTAGTTACCATAGTTTTCTTTTCCTAGTTTTCATTTATAACTCATACTTTTTAGCTATGCTACTCACGTGAACCATACCTTTACTCGTGAAGTTCGAAGTGCTCCAACACTAGTAAATTCCTGTGTCTACTTCATCTCAACTCTCATACTTTTTACGAAATTTTAGAAAATATATTTTTACTTCCTCTTTTTTACATTTACCAGTATCTAACTTGTTGTCTTCTGTTTCCTGTCCTGGCTATGATATTTAGTGGGATTCCGCTTCAGCCAGCACAAGATTGAGATGTGACAGCTTTATCGGTTTTTTCCTTTTTTTCTTAGCATTGGTGTTCATCACAATTTTCTACTATACTAATAGATCAGGTGGTACGAATTTACAAAATTCCATAGATAAAAGTCATTAAATGCATACATAACAACCTCTTTGTCTTGACATAGCAATTACATTCTTCAATAATATCCAGTGATTTTCTTTTAACTTATATTATTTTACTTCCATCATATCACATTACTCAGAGGACAGTACCTTCTCAGATTTTGATATAAGTAGACACACAATATAGTATTTTCCTTATATTTATAGCATTAATTTGTTCCTCATGTTTTTTTTTTGTTTTTTTTTATTTTTCCATATATGTAAGTACTATTAGCATTCAGCCTTATGTATGCCGTACACAAAATTGTGGGGGCATGCGTCCCCCACCAGAAACGCCTGTGATTGAACCAATATCGCGGATCAGTAGGGAGCTAGGAAGCCACGTACATTAACTAGCGAATAACGGACTGTAGGTCAAGAAAGCTAGAGTTGGGAGCCAAGACGCATTACAGTTCAGTTTGGCGATATATATGATCTGATCACCAGAGTTTTCTATGGGCACCCATGGTCCGTCCAGGGGTGGACTGGCTATATAAAAAGGGCGCGGTCACATACTCTGAGAGGGCGCCGTCCATCTGAGGCTTTCGCTTGTATGGAATACCCCCTCCTAATAAAAGAAAGTGCCGGGGGGGGATTCCCCCGGAAAATTAGTACACAAAAAAACAACAAAAGATTAAGTAGCTATTGCAGTTAATCACGATAGAATTATACAAATTCAATATTTTCATAAACAAACAAAGAGACTTTGAGTACTAAATACGAGACGTGTTTTTTAAGTAAGGTCCGTTTTGTTGTAGACACTAGTAGTTCGCGCGCATACCGCAACTAGCGTGTGCGTCGTGTACCGGCATGCCTCGGGAACAACTGTGCTCAGTTTCAGCTCCGTAGCTGACCTGTAAGGTTGTGTTCTGTGCTTTCACAATGTTTAAGACTATCAAGTCGCCCGCCGCGTGTGAGGTTCGCTCAGTGATACGGTTTTTGTCAGCAAGTAACCTGTCTGCTGCAGAATTTCATCGACAGATTTGCAAAGTATACGGTGATACAGTTATGAGTGCAAGCAAAGTGCGTAAGTGGGTACGAGAATTCAAAAATGGCCGTGACAACGTCCATGATGAGGACCGCTCCGGTCGCTCTTCTTCGATTACAGGCGATTTGGTGGCTTCAGTTGAAGCGAGGGTTCGTGAGAACAGGCGCTTCACAATAACAGGTCTCTCAAACGAATTTCCTGACGCGTCGAGATCAGTGCTTTACAAAATTGTTTTTGAACACCTAAAGTTTAGTAAACTGTGCTCTCATTGGGTCCCGAAACTCCTAAAGAGGACAACAAAAACCAAAGATTTGAGTGTGCCATGAAGTTCTTCACTCGTTATCACGAAGAAGTTGACGGCCTCTTGAGTCAGATCGTAACTGGAGACTTAACATTGGTTCCGTATATCACGTCCGAATCGAAGCAACAGAGCATGAATGGAGACACACACACTCGCCTGTAAAGGTGAAGGCCAAACAGACTCTGTCCCAGCGCAAAATCATGGTGTCGGTGTTTTGGGATAGGCATGGTGTTTTGTTGGTCGACTTCATGCAACGAGGAACCACTATCAATGCAGAAGCATACTGCCAAACCCTGTAAAAGCTACGCAGAGCGATTCAAAACAAACGACGCGGCCTGCTGACAAAGGGCATTGTTCTTCTCCATGACAATGCAAGACCTCACACGACAGGTCAGACCCGCGATTTGTTGGACAGTTTTGGCTGGGAAATGTTAGACCACACACCCTACAGTCCTGATCTTGCGCCGAGCGATTACTATCTGTTCCTCTACCTCAAACAACACCTCAGCCGCAACCGTTACAATGATGACGATGTGAAAACGGCAGTGAACTCTTGGTTATCGGAGCAGGCGGCAAGTTTTTCTGAAGGGGGTATTTTGAAATTGGTTGAGAGGTATGATAAATGTTTGAACAAACTTGGCAACTATGTTGAAAAATAGAGTAAAGTATGTACTTTCTGAAAATACATTTACTTTTTTGAAATAACCTTTCGTTGTGTACTTATGTTCAAACGGCCTTACTTAAAAAAACATGCCTCGTATATTAGGCCTATATAAATCTGCACACTTTAACTGAGACTACAAAAATCACACCAGATGTTTAAATTCTTCGGCTACATTTGTTAACAGCCTAATTGTAACTGAAGATTTGGGGCTTATGCTATTTTTCATGATTCTGTCCTTTTAAAGCTATGTTCATCATAACATTAACTTATTTTTCATCTGTTTTTAAAACCGTTAATAAAAAGTATACATGAAACATTTACTACAAATTAACAAAAGTAAATTTAGAATTATATACCTACCTAGCGAAAAAAGAAATTCGAAAACAAAACTGGAAAATGCAAGTAAAGTCACTGCTTTATGCTTGAAGGAGCCTTCGCATCTCCTTGCTTTTCTCACACATTTTGTCAATAATAAGATTGTTGTCTATTTTGGTCAGAATGTCTGAGCTCATCAAGAACAATGATTCCGGATGTTCATCTGAAAGTCTTGAACGGAGTCTTGTTTTTATGTAACGCCACTAGCGCCTATAACGGCGGAAGTGGGAGGGAAAGACATGTAAAAATGATCCAAAATGACCGAGATTAGAGTCAAGCCAATATATTTCTAAGTCGCTGAGATCATTAATGGTATCACCAAAGCCTAAAACAGAAAGGGCAAGGCCGTAGGCCGAGTAAAGGCGGGATCTGGGGGCGGAGCAGAGGGAGTGGGTGGTTTGATATATAAAAATCATCCAAAATTACCGATATTAGTGTCAAATCTATAAATTTTAGGGTCCCTAAGATCATTATAATCACATTCCCAAAGCCAAAAACAGAAAGAGCGAGGCCGCAGGCCGAGCAAATACTGGGATTTGGGGTGGAGCGTGGAGTTGGTAAGGGTGATATGTAAAAATAGTCCAAAATAACCGATATTAGAGTCAAATCTATATATTTAGGGGTAAATCTAATATCATTAATAGCATTCTCACGCCGAAAACAGAAAGAGCGAGGCCGCAGGTCGAGCAAATACCGGGGTCTGGTGTGGAGCCTTAGCTGGCCAAAGGCTAGCGAATTTATAAAATAATTGTGCGCTTTGTTTTTTTAAAAAAAATGTGTTCAGAGAGGAAACTGTGCGCCTTCCCGAGGCTAAGACGGGTCTTAGCCCCTCCCGAGGAGGGCGCAAAGGCACTGATGTGAGGAGGGCGCAGCGGCCATCAGGCCGGTACTTGATTATGGCCAGTCCACCCCTGGGTCCGTCCATGTCAAGTGTAACAGAGGAAAGGTAATTATTTGCTTCACCATTTTTAATCAATTTATTTTTTTAAACCGTTTTCCTAAATCCGATGACAGCCGTATTGTTTGATAACACTTGCCGATTCTTGCGTTTGTTGGGACTTGCATTAACTTACATTACTCAGAAATGGTAAACTCTAGATTAATGAAATTTAAACCGTTTTGTTCAGGAGAGAACATTCTATCTTATGTCTAGTACATATTTAACACTGGAGGAGTCACGTGGAAGGCAATAGTCCTTCAGACGTTTTTTTTTTTTTTTTTTTTTTTTTTTTTTACAATTTTAGTAAATTCTGTTGTTATTACAATTTATTATTTTTAAAAAATCTTAATAGCTTCTATTTCATTTAAAACAGTTAAATAATTCATTGACTTGGAATTCATACACAATAAATGTTAACTGTATAAAAATTAGAGTAAAATACAGATGGTGATCAGAAAAATGGAAACACCCGAACGAAATTGCAACTTACCAGATAAATATGGTGTCGGGCCACCTTTCGCCTTCAGAACAGCCTTGATGCGACGTGGGATGGAGGCATAGAGGTCGTGAATGGTAGCAAGTGGAATTTTACACCATTCCTCGTGCAGGGCATCGGCCAGTTCTGTGAGAGAGGATAGAAGTGGAAATCTTCACCGGAGTCGTGTTTCCAAGACGGACCACAGATGTTCAATTATGTTGAGATCTGGGGATTGGGCGGGCCAGGGGAGGTGTTGAACTTCTACCCAGTGTTCCTCAAACCACGCTGCAACAACACCAGCTGTGTGAATGGGTGCATTATCATCCTGGAAGATGGCGTCATTGTCCGGGAACAACATCCGGACCATAGGATGCAAGTGGTCTCCTCAAATTGCGACATAATCGTTGGCAGTGATTCGTCCGCTAAGTGTGAAATGAAATGAACAGGACCCAATGAAAACCATGATATGGCGGCCCACAGCATCACCGAGCCGCCGCCATATTTCACAGTTGGGCGGAGACACTGCAGATCATAAGCTTCTTTGGGCGTTCTCCACACCTAAACACGGCCTGTGGTTGGGAATAGGGTGAAGGATGACTCATCCGACCATATCACACGTTTCCAGTCCTCAACGGTCCAAGTTACATGGTCGCGGCACCATTTGCGGCGTGCGAAAGCGTTATGGTCCCTGATGAGCAGTTTGGCCCGTGCAACACGAGCCCGTAAGTTCATGTCATGTAATTCGCGGCGGACTGTGATTGTCGAAACAGGGTGGGGAAGGTGCTGATTGAGTTCCTCCGTCACTTGCTCCGCAGTGGCACGACGGTTCTGCGTGACAATGCGCTTTAATACCCGGCGTGACCTGTCACTCATGATTTTCTTCCGCCCACTGTTCCGCTTCCCCGATGTGGTTTTCCCGTGTGTTGTGTAGGCCGTCATCACCTTCGACACTGTCCCACGCGACACACCTAACACAGTAGCCACTGCCGTCACACTCACTCCACATAACCGCGCACCAACAATTAGCCCTCTTTGAAAATCTGAGAGGTCTGCCATTTTACACTACCTCCGTCTGCTGCAGCCACTAGACACTGCTGTTCCACTGCGCCTGACGTAGTATGGAGACCGACCTAACACACCACCACCAGCGGTCCGGCGCTGCGGGCGCCACGACACCACTACCAACCCATACATCTGACGTATTACCAACTACAGGTGTTTCCATTTTTCTGATCACCATCTGTATATTCAATTGCAGGACTATTGTCCTCCACGCGACTAGTGTCGTTCCAGTGTAAATGTACTATATGGAAACAAAAATAAACACTTCCGTTGCAAGTTACAATGTTTCAAAATGGAAATTTTCAGAAAAATCAAACTCTACATTCTATATCTTTGTTGAGACAAAGTATAAAAGTCTGAAATTTTGAGAGAGAAACTGTCTATTGTGTCTTATACTGCCATATAAAGATCATGTTTGAGATTTATCTACAAGTCAAGTTACAGGACGTTAAAACTCCACAAGCTGTTGTAGCTGAGATTAGCTAAGAAGTATTGTTAGCTAAAAGAAGCACGATCGAAAATGGATAGGGAAGTGCCAACGTTGGGAGACTCGGGTTCGATCTCGGTGGGAGCTCATGTTCGGATCACACGCTAAGCTGTAGGTTCAAGTCAACCTCGCTGCTGAACGGGATGCTATATTCAAAATCAAATCAAATGCCAGAGTTTTACTGGATCCATGACTTTTTATAGATTGTTGTGGTTATGTTTAAAATGAGTTTGTTATTGAAATAGATACGTTAATTCCAATGCTCCAATTATGGTAGCATTTTAATGCTGTGGCCAATGTTGTACATTGACTACAGCTTTCGAAACCAATACCAAACTCTGAGAATATAATACATGTATTTTAACTCAATTAGGACAAGGAATCATCTAACACCACAACAATAAACCCTTGACCGATTTGCAAACTATATGAAAATTACTGGTACAAGTAGTTTTCATTGTTTTGCCTCTGTGCCAGAGAGAGATCTTAAGTGCTTCACTACTTCACAAAGTATAGAATATGAAATCCATTTCACTACAAAATCTGTACAAATTATACTTCACACAACAAATCCTGTCGCATGTGTGTAATTTCAGCATTCAGAGTGTTGGCTGGCAAAGATGAATGACATTAGTTAAAAACATAAAGATGTGTGTGTAATATTGTATCATCCCACAGGACGGAGGACTGTTCTTACGAAAAGAGAAAGACCAGACTTCGGTGCCCATGAACAGTGTTCTAAGGAAAACAA